>NC_048583.1:32277916-32877916 GCF_013265735.2 Oncorhynchus mykiss | reverse complement strand
GATGGTAAGCACACTACAACACAGTCGCACCCAATACCCCCCAAATGCTCTAGACTTCCCTGGACAAAAACACACACATTATTCAAACTTTGATAACGTTTGCAAACGTACATGGATTGAAGGTCCATAGATGCAGTGATAATATGCTGTACTGTGCTGTATGCTTTGCTCTCTTTGTCTGTTCCAACTTGGGTTTGTTTGCACTTATGCTTCTGCATTCACACTGTTAATTGTGGTTGTACTTGTTACTGTCATCATGAGAGATACTACCTTCCACATGGGGAGGTGTCATTTTGGTTTTACAGGCAAACAGACAACAAACACTCAGCGGGTTTCCTCTCCATGGTCCATAGCTTTATCTCTGTCCCAGTATACATCATCTAACTCTCTCCCTCTCTCCCTCTCTCTCTCTCTCTCTCTCTCTCTCCCTCTCTCTCTCTCCCTCTCTCTCCCTTTCTCCCTCTCTCTCTCTCTCCCTCTCTCTCCCTTTCTATCTCTTTCTTGCTCTCTCTCTCCCTCTCCCTCTCTCTCTTGCTCTCTCTCTCTCTCTCCCACTCCCTCCCTCTCTCTCTCTCTCTCTCTCTCTCTCTCTCTCTCCCTCCCTCTCCCACTCCCCCTCTCTCTCTCTCTCTCTCTCTCTCTCTCTCTCTCTCTCTCTCTCTCTCTCTCTCTCTCTCTCTCTCTCACACAGTCCCTGGATGGATTTGTATTTGCACTAAACAAGGAGGGGAGGTTTTTGTACATCTCTGAGACGGTGTCCATATACCTGGGACTTTCACAGGTGAGTGCAACAACAGTCAATTCCTTATCGCTACTACCATTTTTTTTCTCCTTTCTTTTGTTTATCAGCGCTGGCTTGAAGACAATTCAGACAAATTAGAGCTCATTTAAAATCTCATCAGCTTGTTGGCCCTGTAGTTAATTTGCAGCCATCCAATTTGATCAGAGGGTATTTTTCATCTCAGTAGTATGCTAACAGGTCCCAGTCTGCTATTACATGTCAATAAACAGACAGAGACGTCTTGGAGGTCAAACGATAGGGGGAGTGACCTTGAGGATTCTAATGGTTTCATACACCATAGCTTTGTCTCCAGGGCTAACAGACAGACTTGAGTGCACACACACACACACACACACACACACACACACACACACACACACACATACACACATACACACACACACACATACACACACACACACACACACACACACACACACACACACACACACACACACACACACACACACACACACACACACAGGGCTATTGTAGACTGACTTGAGAGTACACAGAGTCCTTTCCTGGCTACCCAGACTTCTTGCTCCGGCCAAAATGCTATGCCACGCCCATGGACGTTTGTTTCTTCTCCACAATGAGTCTGGATCTGAGTACCTCCCTGACTTTATACCGGATGTGAAGGGGCCATTCGGGGCCATCTGATTGGTCCAGAAACCGATGGGTTGGGTCAGAGCCAGAACACATGTGGGTAAGGTGTCATTTTGAAACTGCGTCATTGGCTTTGATACTCGGATTAGTTAGAGATGTTTTGTACAACACCCCTCTATACCCCTAGGTATAGACTTGACCTTTGTAAAACCATTAGACGTAACAGAATTTACATCATTAAAATGTTGCATAAGAAAACACTCACTTAGATTCATAATACATGGCATAAATAGAATACAGGACACTTAGGGACACTTAGATGTAAAGGACAAATAGATGTGGCCAAATTATGTACATGCAGATACCGGCGAGCCTGCTTTTTACATCGGATAAAAGTAGAGACTCAGAGCTAGAAAATTATATATCATACAGTATAGTTGAGGAACAATGGGAAAGTAATTCTGCTTTGAAAGTTGCTAAACTTGTAGCTTCACTTTTGAGAAAATGGCTCTTGAATGTTTTTGGTACACCTACTGGAGAGCTCTGCTTTGTCTATGGCCATTCAGCATCGTTCACACCCTCTAAAGTCTTAGCCCCGCCCAACTATTTAAGGATTCACATGTGATGCCATGTACTAAACAACCAAAGATTTCAAGACTAAAGGCTGGTTTATACTACGGGCGTGGCGTAAATTTAATCTGGAGTGCCAGAGTGCGCTCAGAGTGAGCGTTCAGAGCTCACACTAGACGCTCTGGCCAAGGAGTAGGGTTGATCCGAGCGTTCTGACCTCACAGCGGCAGTCAAGCACCCAAGGTAACTGGCTAACGTGGGCCAGCTACTTCCAGACACAAATGAGAGAACAGCTCACTCTGAACAGCTCACTGACCATTTTACTTACCCTAGCAGAGCTGGTTAGGCTGTTATGGTTATGTGATCCAGAGCGTTGGTGACTGCAACTTTGCTGCTGGCGAATTAAAAAATCTATATTTTTCATTTAACCTTTATTTAACTAGGCAAGTCAGTTAAGAACAAATTCTTATTTACAATGACGACCTACCCTGGCCGGACGACGCTGGACCAATTATGCACCGCCCTATGGGACCAATCACAGCCAGATGCAGCCTGGATTGAACCAGAGACTGCAGTGCCTTAGACCACTGCACCACTCGGGTGCCGAAAACATTTAATTACACATTTTTGCCAACGTTTACTGACACCGGCCATATTCCACGGGTTTTCGAACAAGAGTGCTCTGAAATCGGAGTAGATAGCCAGAGAGAATTTACCAGCTACGTCTATCGACAGTTGTTGCAGTGACATCATGCACATTCAATTGACAAGATGGAAAATTGGGGCTAAAAATTGAAATAAATAACTTGCATGGTATTGGAGTCTTTTGTTTAGACATGTAGCTAGCTAGCTAAACAATAATCACAATTCATAACGTTACTACCCTGAATTAATCTGCAGGTAGCTAACCAACCACGTTCAACATTAGGCTATAACTAGCCATGCAAATGGCTCTGAGACACAAATAATATAACTACACTGATCATACACATAACGTTAGCTAGTGAGCCAGCCAGCTAACAGTACACTTTAACTTGAAATGAAAACGACTTTCTGCCAAAATTAGAAACGTGTCATTTCTGAAAATGTAGCTAGCTAGACTATCTTACCCGTCCGTATACATGGACGGACGCGTCTCCCTGTCTGTCACGGTTGCCATGGTTGCCCTCAGTTTGAAGATGTAATCCAGAGACAGGGGTTTTATTCAACAACCTTCTGTGTTGTTTTCCACTCTGTCTGCGTATTTTCAATCAACCCTCAGAAGTTTCTCCATCTCCTTAGTTATCCTACTCTTATTCCACTGTTTTCAAAACTCAGTCCCCCAGAAAGTGGAGAGCAACGCTTATGTAGTTGTAATATGTGATATCTTAAAAATAAGCCACGTTAGAAAGGATTACTGACACATACTGACCAGCTCATGATATAGACAGAAGCGTGCTACATGGCAGACCAATACAGACTCGTCTATCTGTGTGGCTATGTGTTTTAGCTACGTGGCTGTTTGTTTTAGCTGCGTGGCTGTGTGTTTTAGCTGCGTGGCTGTGTGTTTTAGCTGCGTGGCTGTGTGTTTTAGCTGCGTGGCTGTGTGTTTTAGCTGTGAGCTGTGTGGCTGTGTGTTTTAGCTGTGTGGCTGTGTGTTTTAGCTGTGAGCTGTGTGGCTGTGTGTTTTAGCTGTGTGACCGTTTCGCTGTGTGGCTGTGTGTTTTGACTGTGTGTTTTGGATGTGTGTCTGTGTGTTTTAGCTGTGTGGCTGCATGTATTACAGGACTCACAATGAAGTATTCTCTAATAACATTATGATGTAGAGATCTTTGTATCTTTGAGGGAATGCGTAGACATTGTTTAGCTAAATTAAAACGACAATATAAAGGACAAAAAAAAAAAGGCAATCAGTTTAACAAATTAAAAATAGTGAATTGTATAGGCTGCAGCCACATCTATCTACAGATTAATTCAAGTAAAGATTGATTGATGATTTCTATCAAATAATTGATTAATTGTCAAATAGGTCCCCTAAGCTTTGGGCTGCGTGATGTAGTTATCTTGTTCATAGTTTTATCAGCAGTTAGAGTGAGTGAGTGATTAAGTGCTGTTTTTTTGTACTTGTATGAGTTAGTTGTATAATCTAGCATGTGTACACAGAGAATTCTAACCCTCTGTGATCTTAATTGCTGTTTTACTTTTTAGCCACTTAATCTGTCTGCCAAGCCATTTCTTTTTAACATAGTTGCTAATTATTTTCTACATTAATTCGATCTAGGAGGTTTTTTAAGCCTTTTTCAAATTGACAAGGTTATGAATTTTATGGTGCCAGGCAGACAATCTAAAGCAGATTTATGTATGGGGATTTTCATCCTCTTATTCAATGTCTAGAAATGTTCTGCATATCAAACATTATGTTAATGAAGCCATTATTTAGGACTTGCTGTGTAATTACAGTCCATTCCCTCTATCAAAGTTTTAAATGTTTTATTCTTTATAGTAAAAGTTAATGTATTCAACTTCTATGTTGAATATTATGGCTTAGTGAGAGAGAGGGGTAGAGGGAGAGAGAGAGGGAGGGTGGAGAGGGAGAGAGAGAGGGGGTTGGCCTAATGGCCTTTTACCTGTTTGGTTCAACATCATATAGTAATGGGAAATTAGTAAGTTATTACAGTAACAGTTTTAATAGCCTTGTAGACAAAGCCGATCAATGTACATAAATCTAGTAATGAATAAGTCCCGAACCCTAACTTGAGATCTGTGCACATAACTCAAGTTTGTTATGTTGAGCTAACTGATAACTGATGACGGTAAAGTACAGAATGCTGCTAGAATGGTGTCTCTTCAAGGTCTGTGAATGTGTACCCATATGTTCAGATTGTTCAGATTGTATCGGACAGTTCTGTGCTAGTGTGAAATGGCTGTTATTATGGCACCAGTTCTGCAGCCAGTCAGTTCAGTGAAACAGATGGTCAGAATTACCATTTTTGTTTTGCAAATGGCGCATAAGCCTGTGTTCCCCCCAAGTTAATCGCAGGTGTCTAAGTGTATGTCTTAGTTCTCTGGAATAATGTTCCGTCTTCATTTGACTAATCAGTGACTGTAGCTCTCCTTCGAGGATGCAGCCATTCCAGAATGGGCTCTTTTTGAGTCATTACTAAACTCAAAGATAAAAACATTTTATTTCTTGACATTCTTTCGTAATAGAATGGAAAGTTTGGATACCGAATGTACAATGTTTTAATAGTAGATAGGCTATGTGAAGGAGTTTGTTGGACAAGGGATAATGGTTGTTATAAGCCAAATTTGGTGTAATTTTATTTGCCTTCACTGCCTCAGCGATTTAGCACAGCTAATGCCTATATTTAACAGTTCTGTAGCAGTACCATTGGAGTTGTTTCAGCTTGCCATGGAATTGTAAGACAGACGTGCCTTGCAGTAGACAGGCGTGCCTTGCAGTAGACAGACGTGCCTTGTAGTAGACAGGCGTGCCTTGCAGTAGACAGGCGTGCCTTGCAGTAGACAGACGTGCCTTGCAGTAGACAGGCGTGCCTTGCAGTAGACAGGCGTGCCTTGCAGTAGACAGACGTGCCTTGCAGTAGACAGGCGTGCCTTGCAGTAGACAGACGTGCCTTGCAGTAGACAGGCGTGCCTTGCAGTAGACAGACGTGCCTTGCAGTAGACAGACGTGCCTTGCAGTAGACAGACGTGCCTTGCAGTAGACAGACGTGCCTTGCAGTAGACAGACGTGCCTTGCAGTAGACAGGCGTGCCTTGCAGTAGACAGGCGTGCCTTGCAGTAGACAGGCGTGCCTTGCAGTAGACAGGCGTGCTTTGCAGTAGACAGGCGTGCCTTGCAGTAGACAGACGTGCCTTGCAGTAGACAGGCGTGCCTTGCAGTAGACAGACGTGCCTTGCAATAGACAGATACTGCAGCATGGATCTTGTAGAAGTAGACCCTCTGGGCTCGGCTAGCTGACTCAAATCTTGTTTGTGTAGCATTTTAGCTAGAAAAAGATTCTGTCTTTTTAAAGACCCTGAAAATGTCCCAAATGGCATCGTATGTAGTGCACTACTTCTGATCAGGGCCCATAGGGGCCCATAGAGCTCTGATCAAAGGTAGTGCATCATATAGGAAATAGGGTGTCATTTGGGACGCAGGCCCTGCTGATCCTAATACTGTCATGGAACCCCCTCAAAATCCTCCTGTTGGCGCGATGTAGGCGCGCCGTGGCGGTGCAGAGGTGTGACCATGCAGCTGTCTGTTTGGTAATTGAGATGTGTATGTTTGTTTTGTATAACAGATGGCACTGTGTGTGCTTAGGCTGATAGCTAGGAAAATAATAATTGCATTATTCCGGCCAACAGAATATTAGCTTTTGGAATCAGTCCCATTCCAAGCCGGCGCCAGTGCAGCATATGCACTTGCATGGACTGAATATCCAAGGAAATTGATACATCTGGAATACAGCGACCATATGACTTTTCATCTGTCTCCAAGGAGTTGCTAGCTTTTTATTTTATTTTAACCCGTTCCAAGTACAGGAACATGTTAAAACACTCTCCGTTATTAGAGGAACGGCACATTGAGAACCTGACTTAGCAGGACCATATGGTTGAAGCTCGCTCTCTTTCCATTGTTTATGTGCACAACAATGTGATTGAGTTGGCATATTTCCAATGCCTTTCCCTCTCTCTGTGTTGGAGGGAGGTATAAGTCTCTCTGCCTCCTTCACGAAACAAGGCTTCCCTTTTATTGTGGAGCGACACCGGTTAGACCTCAGTGCCCTTCTCCCATTCACGTTTCGCTGCAAAAGGCTTTTCCAATTGTGGAGCTGGAATTGAATGTAGACATCTGCTTGGCTTTAAGTGACAGGGCTATGCATGTGTGGCTGTGTGCACACAGAGAGAGACAGAGAGACACCAGGAGCCTGATCCCTCCACCCTCTCCCTCCTTTCCCTCTAGCCCAGACTCCCTCCCCTGCAGTGGGGCCGGATGAGGCTGTGCGGCCCCCGGCTTCCAGCCCCCTGACTCCCAGAGGATATGAGGCCAAGTGGGATGGAGGGAGAATATTGAATCTATTAGCATAAACATCTGCCTGAATGTCTGATCACATCTTTGTGAACCGATCAGTCCTCGCCCTCTTTTATCCGTCTGTCCCTCACACACACACGCACGCACGCACGCACACACGCACACACACACACACACGCACACGCACACGCACACACTCCCAGTTCACACACACCCTTCTCATATTCCCAGTCCCTTCTCTCAGTGTTCCACAGAATACGGGAGACTTTTGACTCTGTCGTCCAGACCAAATGAGATCATTAAATTAGTCTGTTTATTTCTCATTGTTTGCATTGTGTGGATCAATCAATGAAAGAAAGGAATGGTTGATTTTCAAAAGCTTGAATACTGTCAGTGAGGTTTTCGTATATTTATATTGAATTTACTGTACTGTATATTTTCTCTCTGAAAATATTCCTGCACATTTTGTAATTTGTTAAATTTCTCAAATAGTATTTTCGTTTAGCTATGAATCTGCACTGTGAGGAGTTTATGCAAGAGAAATTAAACTGCTACTATAACTCCCCATAACCCACAGCCAACACTAAATTGACCTCTGTAGTGAATCCAAAACAAATGGACACACCATTATCCATCAAACGCTGAGGGAAATATAACGTCAAGCCCCACTAAGCATATGAGAGGGAGATTTTTTTGCCTCTCTCTATTTTTAAATAGCCTATCAGGGCATGAATCCAAAATGTTACTAAATGGGTAATAAGCATTCTTTTATTTATGATGTTGTGTGGGTGACAGAGCAGAGGGCGGCCATTTGCATGAAAACTGCTAGTGGTGGTAAAGGAGACAGGGCCAGGGGAAGGTCACGTTTAATTGAGCCACCTCAGTGGACCTGCTGGCCCTGTAGACTCCTGAGCCCTGAATGAAAACAAGGACAAGCCTGTCATTCCAGACAGTCCCAGGGCCTGTTCTTTATCTGCTCTACTACAGAATATCATCATCAGGCAGCCGACTCACTGTCGAGCAAAGCCAGGAAACGACCATATCCCCCGTCAAATATTACAGCGCTGTATCACTTTGGGATTCATTTAACTAGCGAAATGTGAGATTAGGATATTTTGAGATTTGGTTATGTTGACAGGGGCAATTATGTTTTGTAAGTGTTGTAAATCAAGCATTATAATAGTAGCATAATGTTGCCCATAAATATAAATATAAGGGAACCTGCAGCATTTAAGCAAACCGCTAAAACCCCTTCTAAAATATAATAAAAAGAAGAGGAAAATGAATGAATAAATAAATGGATAGAGAAGCCAAAATGTTGTCTCTGTAATAAATACTACTAATGTATTCCAATCCAACAAACAGATAAGTGGATTTAGGGAGAGGTAAAAAAAAAAAAATTAAAGAGAGAGAGAGAGAAAGATTTACAATGGTGAGGAACAGGAGTAGAGGAAGGAGGAGGGGACATGATTCAATGTTCCCTACAAGGCCCAGCAACAGAAAACAGTATCAATTCACAACATTTAAATTGATAAATGCTCAGAGCCAAACACTACAAGGGCACTTTGAAAAGCAAATAGCGACCTGGTGAAGAAATTGATTTTTTTCCCCTGAAAATGACTGCATGATGCATCATTTGACTGTGCTCTGTCCAAGTGCTTGACAGAGATAATCTGGCCAATCCCAGGGGTGACCTTATCGTCCACGGCAGGGCAGCTCTGTCTGCGCCTGTCTTTGTGCATGTCAAGGTTTCAGAGGGCGCCATCCTTCGGGGAGGACAAGTTTCCACACTCTCCATCTTGATATTGAGCCAAGAAACAGAGAGAGAGAGAGGTGTGTGTGTGTGTGTGTGGGGGGGGGGGGGGGGGGGGGGGGGGGGGGGGGCAAGAATCTGAAAATCTGAAAGTCAACGAGGTTTTGTTAGTAATTGGATTAATTATAAATTATTCTGCAGATGTATGCACAATGGATTGTTCTGCCCTTGTCAATTTTGCAGTCATAAATTGGGTATATCAACTCAATATCAGGCAAGAGATAGCAGACAGGCGCTACTGCTCAGTTGGACAGGGAAATAGTTGTTGTTTTTCAAAAGATTTCGGTGGTTTGATGGTGGATTTTCAAGGTCAACAAGTGGGGTAGGTTTCTTCCCTTTTCAACATCCAGTATGTTCTTGATTGATTCCGTCCTTTACGTGTTTTTTCTTTCTAGGTTTTGGTAGCTATTACCACACTTGTGAGGTATTGCTTTGTCAATGGTGCGGTAACACAGTGACGAAAACATGATGGGGCTGTGGATCTATCCATCCCATAGGTTAGTCACTCACTATAGCCAGCCAGCCAGGCCACAGCAGCATCAGTCTAAACACGGGATTTAAAGCACCTGTCAGTGAAATGTATGAGCTGGTCCCTAAACATTCTCTAGCACTTCCCTGTGTCACCCTGCGCTGGCGCTAGAGCCAACTCTAAAGCTGCATCTCAAATGGCACCCTATTCCCTATATAGAGCACTACTGTTTGACCAGAGCTCTATGGGCCCTGGTTAAATAGTAGTGCATTATGTAGGGAATAGGGTGCCATTTGGGATGCACCCAGGGTTAATGGACTTGTGCTCTATGCTTTCTGACCACCAAGAAGCTTGAGAGAATTTTACAAAAACAAAATATTTTCTAAAACTAAGTAATCTTATATATGCTACATATATTCTAGCATATTTTTATTTATTTATTTTATTTCACCTTTATTTAACCAGGTAGGCAAGTTGAGAACAAGTTCTCATTTACAATTGCGACCTGGCCAAGATAAAGCAAAGCAGTTCGACAGATACAACGACACAGAGTTACACATGGAGTAAAACAAACATACAGTCAATAATACAGTATAAACAAGTCTATATACGATGTGAGCAAATGAGGTGAGAAGGGAGGTAAATATACAGTAGGTATAGTAGTATTGGCAGGTTTTCATCCACTCCAACTTACAATACAAACAGTATAGTCACACAAAGTTGTTTGTGAGTGAAAGTGTAGTTGTTGGTTTTTATCTGAGAACCGTAGCTAGCACTTGGCCAAGGTTCCTGTTGTCATAAGTGGTATTGGTATAACTTGTTCCACAGTTTGTAACACCATTGGTTTCACTTTGTGTTTGGCTAGCTACACACAATCAGGCCACATTTTAGCATACTCTGTGTGATGTACACTAAATGTGCCACCACAGGAGAGAGAGGAGAGAGAAGAGAAGAGCGAGAGAAGAAAGAAAAGAGAGAAGGAATAGAGAGAAGGAATAGAGAGAAGAGAGAGGTAAGAGAGAGTGAAGAGTGAGAGAAGAGAGAATAGAGAGAAGGAATAGAGAGAAGGAATAGATAGAAGAAATAGAGAGAAGGAATAGATAGAAGGAATAGAGAGAAGGAATAGAGAGAAGAGAAAGAGGAGAGAGAGGAGAGAGAAGAGAAAGAGAAGAGCGAGAGAAGAGAGAGTGAGAGAAGAGAGAAGGAATAGAGAGAAGAGAGAAATAAGAGAGAGTGAAGTGCAAGAGAAGAGAGAATAGAGAGAAGGAATAGAGAGAAGAGAGAAATAAAAGAGAGTGGAGAATAGAGAGAAGAGAGAGTGAAGTGTGAGAGAAGAGAGAGAGAGAAACACCTGGATCTAGACACACGGCTGTGCACAGGATTTTCACTTATTTTACTTTGCACTATCATGGCCCTTTGGTGTAAAAGTGATGATAATCCCCCGAAAACCCCAGCCCTAGCCCCAACCCTAGCCCCAACCCTAGCCCCAGCCTCAGCCTCAGCCCTAGCACCATTAACAGCCCTCCTGTGAGCTCCTTTCCAGCAGTCCTCTATCCCATCATCTCCAAACTGCTCTTTTGATAATCCACAATGCACAGATTTATTTCCATCCTTCAGATCATCTCCAGACTGATAGGGCTGCTCTCATTTGATTTCACATCTCCTCTCCAATCCTTATTAACGTTTGAAGGCGGATGGATCACCCAGATAGCATCTCCAGTGTACTGACTGACGATAGCTCGCTGCTCGCTGCATGGGCTTTTTACATCCACCATCAGCCTTTCATCTGAATTGAGATCTGTGGGGAGCGTCAGGATTGGGAATACAACTGTGTTTGAATTGGAATTGAAAGATAAAGTAGTTGGGATTATTAACTGTAAATAGGCTTCAATTGGCTTTTATTTAGAGGGGAGGGGATTTTGATGAGCTAATTAACATTGGTGCCATCATTTTGTTTTCAAACTGAATGAATATTTGAAGCCAATTTACAAGATGTCAGATGCTTGCTAGATGTTTTCATAGTTAGATTGTTCTTAAAGGTAACGATAGCCTGTAAAGACACATTGTATGTATAAACTATATAAAATATGAAGTCTTGGAGCACTGTCTGACCCATCCCACTCTTCTCCTTTCTAATCAACCGTAACAAATGTCAGGACATGTTGTACGCTTGCTTCCTTTTTTTTTGCAGGATTTGCTACTAACCGTGCTTGCAGTCTCATCGTGAAAGAGAGGGGCGACCCACGGAGCACTCATTGGAAATTCCTAAAGTTGGATTTACAACAGCATTCTAATTTAATGTTGGATGTCGAACATATAAAGAGATCAGAGTGGCACTAGAGCTGAAAATTGATGCCTTTTTTATTAGAGGCCCAGTGGAGCGGGTGGGCGGGCGGGTGCCGCTGGTACAATGAGAGCGGAGCGGAGTGGGGCACGCGGTGGCGTCGGGTGGAGGCAGCACAAGGAACAAATGAATGGGGGAGCTGCTCTCTGAGAGGGCTCGTATTTCACCCCAATGTCAGGCCCCAGGAGGGGAGCTCAGGATAGAGAGGTGACGCCAGTTAATGCCAAGCACCTCTCCTCTCCTCTGCTCTCCAGCCTAAGGACAAGCTATTGACCGCCAAGCTGTCATAAAACATCTGGCATAGCAGAGGAGGAAGAGAGAGAGGATAGAGGGATTATGAAGAAATGACCAATGTGGAACCTTTGTGGAACCTTTCCACCAATGTGGAACCTTTGTGGAACCTTTCCACCAATGTGGAAGCTTTTTGAACTATTGGTTGGAATTACAGTGGAAGGTGTTGTATTTCATTAGCGATGAGGATGATGCTAGAGTGAAAGGAACCGGGTCAGTCATCTCCATGAGAACTCATACGGTATGATGAACCGCATTGAACTCACTGCACTTCAAATTATCTTGATCACTCCATCTATCCTTTTCTGCCAAACAAGGAATCATCGTTTCTACTCGACAACTAAGATTAGCAAAATACTTTACTTTTTTGCATACTTTACAAAATGTTATTCATTAATAAGTCCAGCAGGATCTGTCTATTTCTTCAGGGCTCCATCCTGGCCATAAACTCAGTAATAACCTTTTATCAGAAGCAAGGGTGGACCCATAATGTGACATTTCCACCCAGATGAAAGAAAGAGAAAGAGAAAGAAGCCAGGCTTGTAATCTCCCCATATATAAGGCCCTGGGAAGCCATCATATAAGGATATAACAAGCTGTGATGAGGAGGAGGAACCTTCCCAGTGAAGGATAATAGATGAGTCCTGACCCTCTCAGAGCCAGAGCAAAGAGTCACCAGTTCTCCATGTAAGCGACCCCCATTCCAATTTCTCACTTTGGAGAATAAAAGCGTCTCTGAGCATGAGGTGAGGTGGAAGAGGAAGGGAGGAGGGAGGGCGAGAGGTGAGGTGGAAGAGGAAGGGAGGAGGGAGGGCGGGAAAGGGCGGAGGACGGGAGGCAGGGAGGGGGATACTATTGTGCCTGAATCAATGACACGGGCCTAAACTTTGTCCGATCTAACCGTAGGCCAAAGTTTGGAAATTAGAATATGGAGATCAGGTTGTATGGATACACATCACCAATTAACAGGAAATCATTTTGCAATCGCTTTGGTATCGTTTTGTGCTAGCTAGATCTGATTATCGCTTGTGTAATTACAGCATCGATGGGAAACACAACGACCGAACACTGAGACTTCATATATTGTTAATGACCCGGAGAGTTAGACTCACTCCTTGTACCAGTCAACTCTGTCAGAGGAATTAGTGTGAGAATCCTGTGAGAAAGACTGTCTCAACTGTCTCTGTCACAGCCAAGAGAGAATATGTGGACACAGTACACACAGTCCTAATTGTTGTCCCAAATGCACATATAGTTTATTCTCCATGAATAATATGACAACAATTATCTGGATTTATTTACATGCGCTTTATAAATGAGGGCTAATTATTGTGTCTTAATGATGCCTCTTAGTGCAGCTACCTCTGTCACATGACTGTACAGAGATAACGGAATGGAAATTTGCTTAGAGGATTTTCCTAAATGTCACCGCCACTTTGTGCACGAGGATGATAACTTCATACATTCATTATCGTGGCAAACACCTGCAATGTAGCACAAGAGACCTTGTGGCTAGGCGATAGTAGATAATTACTAATGAATCAATATGGAGAGAGAGAGAGTTAAGGTGGAAGGAAGACTGACAGAGTTGTCCCCTCTCGCTCGCTCTGAAACAGCCTGGGCCTGATAAACCTTTAAAATAAACAGGGAAGGAGGAGGAGGTGAAGAAGGGGACTGGCGCTCATCTGTTCTCAACATGGCAGCTTTGTTTTTTAGGTTCACTGGCTGCTGATATCTCTGGTTCATCCTTGGGCTCTATTTTCATATGAATATATTAAGAGAGAGAGAGAGAGAGAAATTGAGATAGAGAGAGGGGTGAGGGAGAGGGAGAGAGCGATGAGAGAGATGCTGAGAGAAAGAGAGAGAATGACAAAGGGAGAGAGAGCAAGAGAGAGAAAGAGAACGAGAGAGATAGAGAAAGAGAGAGAGAGAAAGAGGGATGCTGAGGCCGGTATTTGCCTGTGAACCATACAGGGATATAAATCCTAGTCTATTCATCAGGCTTAATGCAGGTGAATGGACAGGCAGCCAAGCTACATCATCCACCACACAACACTCCTCCGTACATGTCCTCCATGTACTTTGACTTTTACAAGTTCGAAGCAAAGAGAAAATGCTAACAGATGAGAGTCAGTACTATGCAAGACTAGACTGTGAATGTTATCTGGTTGGAGATGATTGTACGTAAATGCATTTCTGCAGATTCAATTCACTTTAAACCCCTTGTAAGAGGATTCTAATGGTGCATTACCCTTATAGCCATACCAACCAACCAACAGCACCATATCCTATCTAGTTTTTTCTCTTCCCATTACTACATCCCTGGACCTGGACCCCCCATCAGGACAACAATTTAAGGGGGAAACAGATGTCCTTCACCAGCGTAATGATTGCCATGCCCATTTTTTACCCCTAACCCTCGGAGACAGCCGAGCTGCGGTATGATGCATGTCGGCAAAATCCCCCAATGGAGGAGGAGAAAAACAACTATGAAAGGCTCTATCTAGAATATCGAGTGAGAGGAGCAGAGCAGAGCAGAACATTCCTCACTCCTCGAAGGACAGCTCATTCCATCCTCCATAATGCTGGATAAAGACATGAAATCACATATGACAAAGTGGTAATGGTGTAGCAGCACTTAAATCCCCTCATTTAAGTGCAAATAGGTGTCATTTTGGAAGGCCTAAGCAGCTGGCTCCACAATGTCACTCTAACTGGATGTGACCACTGCTGGGGTTCGTTTCCTCCACCGTAGAACAGAAGAGAGGAGAATTCTCCCAACGTTTAGCCCCCACAGCAGACACCGTGCTGATAGGAGATTACTATGATGAATGATGGGCTAGTGTTCCAGCCAGACTATGTTATTCACCATATGCAGTACTCTGGAGAAATAGGACAAGTCAACGTCAGCTATTGAATCACTAGATGGAAATCTGTCATCTGGTGCTAGCCTGTCTGGTGTTAGCCTGTCTGATGCTAGCCTGTCTGGTGGTAGCCTGTCTGATGCTAGCCAGCCTGGTGCTAGACTGTCTGGTGCTAGCCTGTCTGATGCTAGCCTGTCTGGTGATAGCCTGTCTGATGCTAGCCTGTCTGGTGTTAGCCTGTCTGATGATAGCCTGTCTGATGCTAGCCTGTCTGGTGCTAGCCTGTCTGGTGATAGCCTGTCTGATGCTAGCCTGTCTGGTGCTAGCCTGTCTGATGCTAACCTGTCTGGTGCTAGCCTGTCTGATGCTAGCCTGTCTGGTGATAGCCTGTCTGATGCTAGCCTGTCTGGTGCTAGCCTGTCTGATGCTAGCCTGTCTGGTGCTAGCCTGTCTGATGCTAGCCTGTCTGGTGCTAGCCTGTCTGATGCTAACCTGTCTGGTGCTAGCCTGTCTGGTGATAGCCTGTCTGGTGATAGCCTGTCTGGTGATAGCCTGTCTGGTGATAGCCTGTCTGGTGCTAGCCTGTCTGATGCTAACCTGTCTGGTGATAGCCTGTCTGGTGATAGCCTGTCTGGTGATAGCCTGTCTGGTGCTAGCCTGTCTGGTGATAGCCTGTCTGGTGATAGCCTGTCTGGTGATAGCCTGTCTGATGCTAACCTGTCTGATGCTAGCCTGTCTGGTGATAGCCTGTCTGGTGATAGCCTGTCTGATGCTAGCCTGTCTGATGCTAGCCTGTCTGATGCTAACCTGTCTGGTGATAGCCTGTCTGGTGATAGCCTGTCTGGTGATAGCCTGTCTGGTGCTAGCCTGTCTGGTGATAGCCTGTCTGGTGCTAGCCTGTTGGGTAACACTTTGCTTGTACAACGTTATACATTTGCTTACAAGGCATTATGAATAGGGTGTTCATAGGAAGTGTTATGTCCCGCTGGCAACTCTCTCATTGTTTTTAAAGGGTATTCAGAAGTGCATAGCTTATGGTGGTGACTACTCTCTGTTGTTGTTGCTGTTGGAGGCTAGTCAGTAGTGGATGTGGCAAGCATCACGGTCTGGTCTAGTGGACCAGAAGCAGCCCATATTTCAGAGCAGATGGCTAAAGTAATGCTTTAGTCATTTCTCCTTGACTTGTCCTCCAACGTTGGACGTCCAATACAATGTGACCCACCACTCAAAGTAGGAATTTGAAATGTGAGATGATTAAATCAACCTGTTTCACTGTTACTACATCAGTTATTCAGTCAACAAGTTCTTGACGATCTTCAAATAGAATGGCGGGCGACACCTTGAGGAATAGATAGCAGTCGTGTGGCACTGAGCGTTAGTTTTGTAACAGTTAAGATACTATAGAAAAACGATCTCCAGAGTGGTCTAAGGCACTGCATCGCAGCATGGTGGCATCACTACAGCCTGGGGTTCGATCCCAGTGTCATTACCGGCTGTGACCGGGAGTCCCATAGGTGGGTGCACAATTGGCCCGGTGTTGTCTGGGTTTGGCCGATGGGGGTTTACTTGGCTTATCGCGACTCCTTGTGGCGGGCTGGGCACCTGCAGGCTGACTTCAGTCGTCAGTTGAACGGTGTTTCCTCTGACACGTTGGTGCAGCTGGCTTCTGGGTTAAGTGGGTGTTATGAAGCGCAGTTTGACGGGTCATGTCTCGGAGGATGCATGACTCGACCTTTGCCACCTGAGCCCGTTGGGGAGTTGCAGTGATGAGACAATATCGTAATAACAAAACTGCCTCCAAAGCAGATCATCTCGGTCTCACCTATGGGTAGAATACTTTGTATGTTGGTGTACTTTTCATGTTGCTCTCTTGAAAACATTTTGAAGGAAAATTGAAAGAGAATGATTTATATCGCATATTATAGTATGGAGTAGGCTATGCTACCCGTTCAATCTGTGTATTACCTAACCTACATGTAAACTACGTTGATCTTTATTGGTCATTTTGTTTTGCTTCGTTCCCATTGAGATATATCAGGTAGTTCCCCCATATGTAGCCTAGCCTATACAGTACATTCCACACTGTGTATACAGTACAGGATATATGGAGGAAATGATTGGTTTGATGGACTGGGCTTTTCTGCAGCTCCAGAGGAGGGTCAGACTGATCCCTCTGGTCGTCCTGGAGCTGATTTCTCTAGAATAAAGATTTGTATAAGACAACTATAAGCCTGCCTTATTCACCTGAGGTTTTGAACATGCTTTAATTCAAGTTCAAACCCTCTACAGTTTCATTTTCCAAGTCGGAAAAATAAATGCCAGGCTGTAGGAGTCCGACCTTTTCTCTCCAATGAGAATGGATAGCTGTATTAACTCTTCTGATTATCATGGCATTTCAGAGCAGCAAGCAGCATGACGTTGGATCAATACTCTTTTAATGAAACACATTGAGAGTTGGGCTATACAGAGCCAACTCATGTTTTTCATTTGATTCCTATAGGAAACGCAGGAGCAAATAAAACGCGAGGGGGGGGTGGGGGGGTTGGATTTCCTATTCGCCCATAGTATACGACGTGCATGTCCTGAAACTAGATAATAAATTGAATGTCATTCTGGAACAACCCGATGGCTTTATCACTCTTAAGTAATCTCATTCTGTAGCAAAAGTTATTCTATTTGAGTTGTTCTTTTCGTTGATGGGTGGATGCATGTGGCCTTTGCATCCCTAGATCCTCTTTGTATCACACAGGAGGAGACAACCCTGGCAGAGAGAGATTGCCTGCATCCAGGAGTGATTGTTTTGTTTTATTTTATTAAATTGTTTTATTTCATCGAAACAAGATTTTTTTTTTTTTTTGCATTCCAATCTTTTTTTTCTTTTTTATTCTGGGTCGCTTGGCGGCGTGGCGGAATAGGAGTTGCGAGCTGATATGATGTTTCCTTGCTCACGGCATGGCCTACCTTGGCTGCTAACTGTAATTTACTTTTCTCTCTCTGTGGCCCCCAGTCTGCCTGGGTTCTGGTTTGTTGAATGATGTGCTAATCCATTATATTCTTCAGACAAGTGTATCGACCAGTATAAACAGACTGGAGGGCACAAACCTAAATGAAAGCCGTAGTTTCCCACTGAATCATTTAACTAGCTCCTGGAGCAAGTGCAGCAACATAACAGCCTTTTTCTCAGCCTGCTGAATATACATTAAGAAACCATTAAAGAAGCCTGTAAACCCAGGCTTGGCTGAGGCTGAAGACAGTGGTGGAGATCTGCTGTGTACATGTTGCATCTAGCTATCTAACCTCTTTCCTATGGAATACATCCTCAGAAACGGTGATCTCCCCCTCCTCCCCCCTGCCTTCCCCAGTCTCTCGCTCCTCTCACCCCCTCCTCCCCCCTTCTTCCTCAGTTGTGTGTCTCTCCTCCTCCTCCTCCTCCTCCTCCCCCAGATGTATCTCCTCTCCTCCTACCTCCCCTGGCCTCCCCCAGATGTATGTCTCCCCCCACCCCCCCTGTGTTCCCAGAATCCCAGAGAGCACATAGCTGCTGATGTTGGATAGCCCATCTGCCAGCATGTCTTTTACTGTTCTGCAGAACCAGGAACCAGGGTCCAGATGCTGTGGTTAACTAGGCATCCCCTACACTGTACCATTTTCAGACATAGTGGTATTATTAAGTGTGTTCCCATTTAGTATGAAACGTCATAACACGAACAGATACCACCCCAGCCTGAAGTGTCTGGACCTGTATAGAATGCTTGATTATCACAGAACTATTAAAGCTATGAATAATATCAATCGTCCTTTCTCACCATTAATACCGCAATATAATATCCCTTTATATATAACCAAGAGAAGAAAGTGGCCTGTAGAAATGTCCAGTCGTAAATACGTATCACACAATAATATTTAATATATGCCACTTACGGTCATGCGTCATCACCTTTTAAACAACATTCTGTACATTTAAAAAATAATAAGAAAAAAAAAGATGGCTTTCTTAAAGTCCGTTTTGTAACCGTGGAAACAAACATTCCCAAACAACCAGTCTTACACACGTTTCGCGTTTACACACACGCACACACACACACATTTACTCAGCTGAGAACAGCTGTAATTGTAGCTGAAATGTGTCTGTTTGTCTTACTCGTTAGAATAACATGCATTTAGTAAAAGTTGATACGGAGAGTTGCTGTGGAACCCTGCAATCTGCTTTGACACCACCATTAAGTATCTGCTAAATGAGACATGAACAGGGATTCCTTCATTAAGAGAATAAGACCGAGCAGAGCTCTTGCGGCTGCAATAACGCTCTAATTTCTATAAATGTTGTTTCTTATTCTTGTTTGAAGGCACCAGTACACTCCCCTTTAGGTTGGTATGGATCATCACTATGTATGCCTCTATAACCCATCACCACAGATACCGGAGTGCACTAGGCTACATTGTTTTCTCCTTAAGAACAGGGATTTGACTTTTTCATTGACTCATTTGAAATAGATGTACAAGGCTTCTGGATTAGAGCGTCTCTAAATGACTTAAATGTAAATGTTCTAGCCTATTGTGTGTCGAACATTCTGGAATGGTTCCGAATCGTTCCTTTGTGTGCCCATCTCCACGTAACTTCGTCCTCACCGTAGCGAGGCACTTGGTTAAGATATGATTTGAGCGTGGGGACTACTGGTTGGCAGATGGGTAATAAAAGTCTCTATGGAGCGGGGAGGCAGAGCAGGGAGCAGGGCATGCTATGCTCGGTGTGCCAGACAGACCATGCTAAAGCCACTAATCAGTCCCATCAGTCAGGCCCTCCCTGTCAGCCCACAGCCCAGATGGGGAGATGGGGATAGAGAAACCACCAAGGATTACTGGGAGGGAGATGGGAAGAGAGAGAGAGATACACACACACACTGCTTCACGCATGCGCTTGCGCACACACCCGTACACACACACTCTATCTCTCTTTCTCTCTCTCACTCTCTTTCTCTCAAGCAGAGAAACACACACACACACACACACACACACATTCCTATACACACACTCTCGCACACACAGACTCAAATATCTCGGGGTAGGTCGTTCACACTCCATCATCCATACAAAATTCATGATCTGGACTTTTCTCTCACCTCCCCAATCCCAATTCCATCCATCCGCCCTGTCCAGCACAGGAAACAGCTGTATTGAGATGAACATAAATCGGCAGTTCGTTAGAGCATGTTTAGCAGTGCATTAACAAATTTGCCACCTTAATGAGTTGCTAAGTAATTGCATTCCTGCCCCTGAATGCAAACAGTCCATTACCTAGCTACAACTATATGATTCCCAGTACCAAAACATGAATTTATGCTCTCCTGAGCTTTGTTCCTCTCTAAGTTGATTTCAAATGAACTGAAGGTGGGTAGGATGTTTCTCAGCTCCTGCTCTCCCGTTTCATGACTGCGGAAACCATTTTATTGTTATTTATTTATCCAGGCAAGTCAGTTAAGGACAAATTCTTATTTACAATGACAGCCTACCAGGGAACAGTGGGTTAACTGCCTTGTTCAGGGGCAGAACGACAGCTTTTTACCTCATCAGCTCAACCTTTCCGGTTGCTAGCCCAACACTCGACCCACTAGCTCCCAGCTTTATGAAAGCTTTATCAGTGGAGTTATTTCAGTGTATACCTGTTAGGAGGCAACCAGACTTAGATCGTATTGCTGAAAATGTCATCATTGTGACTATTAAATTCCGGCCTTGGTTGTAACCGGTCCTGCTGCATCTCGGTGGTATGGTGTAGCCTTCAGAGTGTGCCTGCACATCCTAGTAAATACATGTTAGAAAGCTATGGTACTTGTTGATCATATTTCATACCACGCTCTTATTCAGACGGTGTCTCTGGCTCATCTTTCATGGGACTTAGCGAGGCGAAATCAGCAGCAAGCGTGTCAAAACCACCAGAGTGAAAAAAAGACGAGTTTACACAAAGGCAGGCGGAGAAATTAAGGATGATTTTATTTTCTTATCTTTCCCTGCAATGCATTACTTTGCAGTCTGCTCCATGCAGTGGTAGGTTCCTGGCTTGTCAGAGAAGACTAATGGCTTGTCTTCCTTGGTGAGGAAACAACACAGGCTTGTCGGCATAAGTAATCAACTTGTTCTTCTCCAAAAAGGGAATCTGGATGATCTTAAATTGAAAACAAACAATCATTTCAGATACAGTACTCCACTTTATTTGACGGCCCCCGTGCATTGTGTTGGGACTCACCGTGGTTATTGTTTCACAATGCATACGCTATTAGCCTCAATGTGACATGTTTGAAATCAGACAGACTATTATTATTATCAATTACAGTACATTTTGTCCTGACCGACTAACACCCTGAGGGAAAATGTTCAAATCAGAAGTCGAACTTGAAAGGAGAAATGTTTTCAGTCTAGTTTGATCCTTGTTCACTATACTGCTATATCTGGGATGAAAATACTATTTTATTTAAAAACCAAAAGCCCACTCTAAGGAGACTGAACAAAGGAAGGCAGTGGATTCTTTAGAATTTATACTTTCTATTTCAACTCTGACAGAGTTGTTGATGTTAAAGTTAGGTTCTGCGCTGGAAAAGGGCAAAAAGAACAATGCAGAAGTCCTTGAACACAGAGCGGGGAGTCCCACCTCGAGTCGGTAGCATACTTCACATACTTCTCTGTTGAGTCTTGATTAAATGACAGCTACTTTGTTGTTTACACACTGATGGCAGCAGCGCCATCACACACGCGCACACATACACACACACACACACACACACACACACACACACACACACACACACACACACACACACACACACACACCTATCCCCACACATCCTAAAGACATTAGAGCAGGGCTGAAATGAGACAGGTTCAAGAGAAAAAACGAACAACCCATCTGGATGGTATAAAAGAACAACCTCCAAAATCTGGGACAATGTGAATCTAATTTTTTATTTTTTATTGCCTTGATAGTATTTCCACTACAAATAAAATCACATTTTCTTCTTTATGCCTGGTTTTGAAAATGATAGATAGAGAGATAGCTGAGACAGTAGGAGGCATAAATAGAGAAAGTTATTAGGTTTAGTGTACTTGGCTACTTGGCAAGGTCATCTTTAACCTCTGAATATATGGATCCTCTGGGACTGGCCCCAGTCACTCACCGCCCGCCCAATAATCCGAGAGGGGCAGAACGGGAGACCACATTTACACTGCTGTTAAATGAATTGCCCTAACATCCCCTCACCGTGCCCCCTGAAGACCACCGAACACGGTGCCAAGACCTGTGTTGTCCTGGGAGTGTTGATATGAATCTTTTCATCTAGGAAATCCAGCGATTCTGTAATGAGTCACCGTTTACACACGGTACTGTACCTTGGCTCTTCTTTCTGAATACATGCTGGCTTTCTTGGCGAGAAATGATGATGAAGCCCCTCAGATTTGGAATTAATATTGATTGTGTAATGGATTTTTTTTTAAGCTGCTCTTTTTCTATCCATATACCATCTAGTTATTTTACAGTTTTTTTAGGTCTATATTATGGTGTGTATCTGTGTAAAACTAAAGTATTGTAATTACAGTGGCGATGTCAGAGATCGTCATATAAGACTTACCAATGCAGTAGTCGGTAGAATATCAAAATGGCAACTGTTATGTTTAAGTTTCTTTACAGGCTATGACAAGAATAAAGTGGTGATATATGTAGTCCTGTACATTTGGATAATATTAGTCTTTAGCATCACATACAGAATATGAATGATCAGCACTAGAAGGCCACACTAAAACGGCTTTTTAAGTCCAAATGTAATTATGAGGGCTCTCAGCAGCATTTTGAAAGATACATGTCTGTTATTTATGCCGTGGCTCCCACATTTGTGTAAACATAAAATCTCATGCTTTATTACATCCCTTTTGCACCCAGTGCCTTGACCCTTGACCTTAGTCATCGTAAATGGAGAAATAGTGGGGAGCTAATGGAGACAGATGGGAATATGGCATGCCATTTACTCAAATTGGTAAAGTAATTAACCTCGAGGTGCTTCGGTTTGCAAGAAAGATTGTTGGAATATCTCGCAGAGAGCGGCCTGATAAACAGACTCTCTGCCTAACCGCCTCTGACAACTGCATCATAAACTCAACTCATTTTGTTCAATTGACCTGTCAACATCTCAAGACCAAATAAAGATTTGTATTACAATGTACTTTGGGTTTGGAGATAGGGAGCCTCCACTGCTACTGCCTTGACTACAACCTCTCTCTCTCTCTCTCTCTCTCTCTCTCTCTCTCTCTCTCTCTCTCTCTCTCTCTCTATCTTTCTTTTTCTCTGTTTCTCTATCTTTCTCTCTCTCTCTCTCTTTCTTTCTCTCTCTCTCTCTCTCTCTCTCTCTGTCTCTTTCTCTCTCTCTCTCTCTCTCTCTCTCTATCTTTCTTTTTCGCTGTCTCTCACTCTCACATGTCAGCGTCCTGAATCATGTGTCCTCTACAAATCTGTGTGCGTGCCTGCTGTGACAGCTTTGTGACAGCAGATGGGAGGCTGGCTGGTGATTGGCTGTGGTGTGGGAATCAGGCTACGGGGTGCAGAGGGTGGCCCTGGCCTGATGGAGCTACTAGACAGACACAGAGGCCAAGCCCATGGACTCTGTCATGTGGTCAAGGCTCTTAACCCCCCTCGTCAAAAACACATCAGACCAATTATTCCCTTTTTTAATCTTCCTGACAGACCAGCAGAACCCTACAGTAGGAACAACGTCCATGCTTATTGCTACATCGTTTGTGGTTCAAATGTTTTCATTGTGAACTATTAGATATAAAGTATGTAGAAAACATATTGGAACTATATCTTTTTAAATAAGATCATCTTTGGCAAACTCCAAGCGGGCTGTCATGCCTTTTACTGAGGAGTGGTTTCTGTCTGGCCACTCTACCATAAAGGCCTGATTGGTTCTCAATTGACACAAGGCCATACATGAGTCTTTCACAAGACGCTGGCCATTGACATATGGAATATCTGATGGCATAACACAAAACATTAGATAAACTGGAATGACACACTCACTCACTGTTGCACAAAAAGAGCTGTGTGCAAACCACACCCTAAAATATTTAAATGTGCCGCCTCCCTGACATTTTAATTAACACTAAAAGACCAGAGAACCCTTTTTGTGAACTGTAAAGAACCATTGAAGAGCTTAAAGGGTTCTTTGAGTCATTATGGTTCCATAAACAACCATCAAAAACAACCATTCCCAAAGAACCCTTGAGGAACCCTATTTTTTTAGTGTGTAGGAAATTAGCCTTGAAACAGCAAAATGTTGTCTCTGCGGCAAAGAGGATTGCTTAAAAAAATTGGCCACGCCACGCTAACCTTGCCGCCGATGCTGTAACAAATCCTATATAGCCATAAGGCTGCGGTCAAAAGTACTGTACTGTATAGGGAAATAGGGTGCCATTTGGGACACAAACATGGTCACAAATAGAAGGGGTTAACTCTTTGTCCTTCCACTGTTTCAGTTTTTAGTATTCCACAGACTAACCTTAACACTACTATGCCGACTCCCTTCTCATTCCTCTAGCCCGTTTTCCTCCTTCTCCTCCCTGGCTCTAATCGGGATTGAATGCGGCTACACAACAACAGCAGTCACACATTATACATGTTTTTCATGCTTCCCTGCCTCTGAGTGGCAAATTCGCCATCCGTCTCTCCAGCTAGCACTTGATTATTTCACCTGGAACAGGGGAAAGCATTCTGTGCTTTATAACACAAGCTACCATTTACATCGCCAGCCGCCCGTCTCCCGCTGGAGACGGATGAAACAATAAACATATGCTCTGTCAAACAGCAATGCTTGTATTTACCTCTATGAGTATGTATTATAGAAGCATTGGAGTCTGTGGAATTTGTAAATAAACAGGCTCAAGTTTCTATAGTTTGTGCTGAAGTCAATATATTTTTTCAAAGCTTTCACCCTACGGTTCATGCCAGACGTTCCACCCTGTTGTCGTCAGAGGTTTAAATGTCCATTACATTGTGTTGTGGTATATGCTTTGTGGGAGGGGTATTCAGTTTGACTGCCTAGCCTCAGGTCCCATCTGTGTGATTTGCATGTATTGTATTAACAGCAGCCAAAAGGGATGAAGCTGTATGTGGGTAGGTGTTTGAGTGTCTATGGGGAGGGGGGCGGGGTTGATGATGGAGGGGGAAACTTGACACGTCTACCTAGTTGTGACAACTGATTTGACAGTGACAGGTGATTTGGGTCTACCTCTAATAAGTGAATTCATGGGAGGTAAAACATAGCGATCTGTCATGTTCCCAATACCTTAACAGCTGGCTGGCTTGTCCTTTGGTGACAAGTTAGTTTGTCCTGTGCAAATCTTCTGTCACCCAAAAAATGGAAGCAAAGTGCCAGGGAAGAAAATGATGTGGTCGTGACAGAGGGAGCGGAGTGAGGAATTCCTTGTCAGACTTAGCCAGCTGTGCCAATAATATTATCTTCAGTAGCATTAATCACACTCCTCCTCCCAGCAGCCCCTTGTACCCCCCGGCTCCCACAGGAACCTGTCAAAAGTGGTGCTGGGGAAAATGGCCGACAGCCTACCTACCTGAAGAAGGGAGCAGTTAGCTGTAGCACGCTTCGCTTCAAAAACCCCCCCAGTCTGTCTGGTGAATGAATGGGAACCTATCTGTCTATTGTCATCATTCTATACCTGGAGGATCTGAAACTAGACTATTAGCAGCCCAAACAAATTCAATCTCTCGCATAAAGAATTAGTGGGGAAATAGTTATTAGTGTTATTACACGCAATAAACACGCAATTAAACGTCTTGTTTTATCTGCTCCGTAATGTTGGCTGTGTAAACTGAACTGGTAGGGTAAAGCTCATCCGCTGTTGCCGTGGCGCTAGTCAGACAAAATGTTTGGTGATTTTGAACACTCCAGAGGAGCTGGAGGGTGTTTGGGCTTTTCAGCCACCTTCACCCTGTTGCAGTAACCTATGTATTCTCAGGGACAGTTTGGTAGATCAGTACTTATCCACAGTAGTTAGTTGTACAGTAGGTGCTCCCAGACCTGGGTTCAAATATGGTTTGTTATCTTCCAAATACTTTGAGAATTTGATTGATTGGGCCTGCCTGGAGTACCAGATGGGAGTATTTGAAAGTATTTGAAAGTAAACCAATATTACTTGAACCCAGGTCTGATACACATCCGCACAGCTGCGTAGCTGTAACTCTCTCCCTCACCTGACCGACTGTGGGAAACTGACTGTGGGAAAGTTTAGCTTCTCGCTGATGGTAATATCATGTTGTTAGACTTGAAAGGTTATTGGGCTTTTGACACATATTTAGGCTTGTGGGGAAGGTAAGTGCCTAGAGACAAATGCCTGACTATTTGGAATATAAAATTCTCTGCAGCTACGCACACAACTGGCACCGAGCAGAGGCTGGCTTGACAGCTGGCCAAGGAACACAGACAGACACAGGAGTTTTTATGATGCAATAACTAATGCCAAGCGCTCGACTTACCCCTGAGGTGCGTCCCCAATGGAACCCTATTCTCTTTCAAATGCACTACTTTTGACCAGGGCCCATAAGGCTCTGGTCAAAAGGAGTGCACTGTATAGGGAATACAGTGCCGTTTGGTACGCACGCCTGGAATGTCGGGATCTGTCACTATAGATGAAGTAAAACAGCAATGTTCAAGGCAAGGTACATTAAGCCACGATGGCTGGACATTGGCAGAAGATTGGCACACAATCTCACAGAGATTAATTTTAGCTAGCTAGTTTATCTCTGTAGCTCATATAATATGTACATAAGCTTGTTACATAACGTGGGTTAATGCATTATAATTGTAATGAAGTTATATGCAATCAATCAATAATTAGAGATAAAAACTGATATATTTCCTCGGTTAATTCATTACTTTATTGTGTTAAATGTCACATTCAATGTTTTATCAGTGGCAGTGTTGTGGAAGTTCCTCGGAAAATATAGTATCAAGCTACCAATTACTTCACACTGGAAGAAGTTAAGCTACACTAAAGCTACCCTTAAGATATACAGTATATAGTTTACTTAACTAAACTTTGAAAAAGTAGCTCACTACAAACTACTTTGTGAAAAACTATCATATGTAAATCTGAAATGTCATAGACAGCAAATTGCAAGAACAGTTCACTTTGGGGTCATATGTTAATTAACAGAATGTGTCATTTAGTATTTTAAACATAAAAACAATGTTTTGAGTGAGAATAAGACAGGTCTAATGCTGAAAAAGAAAGGAAAGTATTGCCTATTTAACCCATTTAAAAATAAAAATAAAGTTTAGTAGTGTGTAGTTTCAGTAGTTAGCTACACCACTACATTTTGGATCTAAATCTAGACCTAAAACTGGACCTAAAACTGGATAGGAAGGCAACTGCACAGGGGCAGCATTGAATAATACGTTTGTAGAGGGCAGAAACATTATTTCATATGGTTTTACATAAACACTTCATTTCAACCTTAACTGAAATGTCTTGTGTTGATCTCTGTTTTTTCACCAAGGAGATTAAATTCAGCACAAGACAGCCTCAATTTATATCAGAGCTAATAATGAAAAGTGTTTGCATGACTGAGAGTCAAAAGCAAGCACTCCAAAGTGTAATCTTGTTGTTATGAACGAGGCATGAAATGTCCAACTTCCGACGGATGCGTAGCTGCTTAGAATCTCTATTACACATCAGAGGATGGTTTTGAAGATGTCTTTACTGAGCAGCGCCATGTTTTTATTGAATCAAACAAGAGAGGCTGTCTCATTCCGTCCAATCACGTGCACTCGCTCTGTTGCTGATGTCAGTGAAATAAAAACATGCACTGTAAAGAAGCTGTCACTGTAAAATGGGTGGTTGGAGTGACATTGGCGTGATTTGAAGAGGACAAAGAGATCTGGAAAAGAGGACAAACCATCAATATGTCGTTATGTCCAGAAGCACTCTCTCCTGTTACCTCTCCTTCTATATCTTTCCATATCTATCCCCTACAGTGCCTTCGGAAAGTATTCAGACCCCTTGACTTTTTCCACATTTTGTTATGTTACAGCCTTATTCTAAAATTGCTACACACAAGCTACACACAATATGTCATAATGACAATATTATTTACATAACTATTCAGAACCTTTACTTAGTACTTTGTTGAAGCACCTTTGGCAGCGTTTACAGCCTCAAGTCTTCTTGGGTATGACAACACAACCTTGGCACACCTGTATTTGGTGAGTTTCTCCCATTCTTTTCTAAAGATCCTCTCAAGCTCTGTCAGGTTGGATGGGGAGTGTTTCTGCACAGCTATTTTCAGGTCTGGGCTCCGGCTGGGCCACTCAAGGACACTCAGAGACTTGTCCTGAAGCCACTTCTGTGTTGTCTTGGCTGTATGCTTAGGGTCGTTGTCCTGTTGGAAGGTGACCTTTCGGCCAGTCTGTCCTGAGCGCTCTGGAGCAGGTTTTCATCAAGGATCTCTCTGTACTTTGCTCTGTTCATCTTTGCCTTGATCCTGACTAGTCACCCAGTCCCTGCCGCTGAAAAACATCCTCACAGCATGATGCTGCCACCACCATGGTTCACCGTAGGGATGGCACCAGGTTTCCTTCAGACGTGACGCTTGGCATTCAGGCCAAATAGCTCGATCTTGGTTTCATCAGACCAGAGAATCTTGTTTCTCATTGTATGAGAGTCTTTAGGTGCCTTTTGGCAAACTCCAAGTGGCTGTCATGTCCCTTTAACTGAGGAGTGACTTCTGTCCGGCCACTCTACCGTTAAAGCCTGATTGGTGGAGTGCTGCAGAGATGGGTGTCCTTCTGTAAGTTTCTCCCATCTCCACAGAAGAACTCTAGAGCTCCGGGTTCTTGGTCACCTCCTTGACCAAGGCCCTTCTCCTGGCCGCTCTTCCTAGTCTTGGTGGTTCCAAACTTCTTCCATTTAAGAATGATGGAGGCCACTGTGTTCTTGGGGACCTTCAGTGCTGCAGACATTTGTTGGTACCCTTCCCCCCCTAAATCTGTGCCTCGACAAAATCCTGTCTCAGAGCTCTAAGGACAATTCAAATCAAATGTATTTATATAGCCCTTCTTACATCAGCTGATGTCACAAAGTGCTGTACAGAAACCCAGCCTAAAACCCCAAACAGCAAGCAATGCAGGTATAGAAGCACAGTGGCTAGGAAAAACTCCCTAGAAAGGCCAGAACCTAGGAAGAAACCTAGAGAGGAACCAGGATATGAGGGGTGGCCAGTCCTCTTCTTGCTGTGCCGGGTGGAGATTATAACAGAACATGGCCAAGATGTTCAAATGTCCATAAATGACCAGCATGGTCAAATAATAATAATCACAGTGGTTGTCGAGGGTGCAACAGGTCAGCACCTCAGGAGTAAATGTCAGTTGGCTTTTCATAGCCGATCATTCAGAGTATCTCTACCGCTCCTGCTGTCTCTAGGGAGTTGAAAACAGCAGGTCTGGGACAGGTAGCACGTCCAGGGAACAGGTCAGGGTTCCATAGACAGACAGAACAGTTGAAATTCCTCCGACCTCATGGCTTGTGTTTGCTCGGACGTGCACCGTCAACTCTGGGACCTTATATAGACAGGTGTGTGCCTTTCCAAATCAGGTCCAATCAATTGAATTTACCACAGGTGGACTTCAATCAAGTTGTAGAAACATCTCAAGGATGATCAATGGAAACAGGATGCACCTGAGCCTCATAAGCAAAGGGTCTGAATAATTATGTAAATAAGGTATTTCAGTGTTGTATTTTTAATACATTTGCAAAAATGTTTTTGCTTTGCCATTATGGTGTAGATTGATGAGGAAAATGTTATATTTAATACATTTTAGAATAAGGCTGTAATGTAACAAAATGTGGAAAAAGTCAAGGGGTCTGAATACTTTCCAAAGACACTGTATATCTCACTAGCCACACATTAAAAACGTATAGCCAGGTTGAACATGAGAGGCAGAGCTGTTCTGTACTGTGTGGCTATGAGCTGCTGTGTGAGCTTTGCTCCAAGGTTACACCAGGCCTTAGTGAGACTAGTGAGGCTGTGGGTCTTAAGCCTCTGGGCCCATCGGTGTCTCTCTGGTAAGCCCTGTATGCCGGACAGCCGTACATTTTGCTTAATGAACAGCAATGAAATGCCAGCCGGCCCATCCTGCCGTTCCAAATAGCACCCTATTCCCTTTATAGTGTAATACTTTCGAGCAGGGCCCATGGGGCTAGCTCTGCCTGACAGATACATCCTCCTCCGTCTGGCCAGAGGAAACTCTCTCTTCTTCTTCCTCTCCTCCACTGGCTCCATCCCTCCAACCTCCTCACACTGAGAACAAGAAGCTTGTGCCGTGGCGACAATTGCTTTAGAATTTACAGCGACATGAGCCTAATAGTGCGATTTGGTGTTCCGTGTGGGGCTCTGTAAAGGGTGGAAGTGCACTGCTGAGGAGATTTCCATTGACTGGTGTGGTGTGATAGAGATTAGGAAAGAGATGGAGGGAGAGATAAGAGGTAGAACAAGAGAAAGAGAGGGAGTGAGAGAGGCTGGTCTCCTCCACTCATTTCCTGAAGACAAAAAGGCGCATGCGGTTTTCTTTTCCTTTGAAGGGGTGGATGGTATCGTTATGAAATGCATCCGTTATACATCTTTGTGTGTCTGATGACGGCACTCTTTGATTTATTACATTTGCAAGATGGTATCATGGGCATTCTGACTCCCTAGGCTTGTCATTTTGTAGGAATCACTGGAAGCTGCAAACATTCTCTTAACCAAGGTTGACATACCGGGTAAACACGTGTTGCAGGAGATTGTTGATCCATATACAAGCACTATATACTAACTCCTCTCTAGCTACAGTAGACACTCTAGCTTTCTCACAAGGCCATGCATCATGTGGTTAAGGCTGAAGAGATACTTTTCTTTGCGATGTTGGTTCCCAAAGCACCAAAGCAGTCGGTAGGAGTGTACACCTGAGTTGTTAAAGCTTAGGCATGCCAATTTGACAGCTCAGCTGCATACAGGGTAGCCAAGGGTAGTCCGGTCCTGGTAGATTTTGAACCAATGGACAAAGTTGAAACTTTATCTCCCTTTTTTATTTGTTGGACTTTATTTTCTTTATTTTCTCTTGTAACGGTGTGTGGATTGATCTGTCCAGGTGAAGATAGTTTCCCATTCATCTCTCCTGCTGTTTTGCAGTACTGCGCAGTAAAGCCGTCACTACAGGATCTGCTCTGATCACACAGACAGACACGGAAGGCCCCACTTGTTTTCCTCAGTGATTTATAAGGGCTTTGAAAAGGTCTGCTGATCCCATAGGCTCTTGCTGTAATTCGGCTGGGTTCTCCTTCCCGTCAATAGAATGGATTTCTGACACTTCAGACGACCTTTTTGGGTCCGGTTTGATAAATCAGTGCTCCTTGTTTATATTAATTGATCAGGCGCGGATCGAGTCTCCCGGGCGGATTCATCAAATACCATGACAGGGGCTTGACGCTGACGCCACCACCTCAGCCTCTTTCTCTGCTGCTTTAATGAAGGCCAGCCAAGGCCTTAACCATGGAGGCTTGGTGGGTGAGGATTTTACCATGGTGGGGTGGGAGGCTCTCCTCTCCACACTGTCATGGATCTGTTGTTAATAAGGTGCTAGGCAGCCACATACAGTAGCTAGGTTAAGCTAGGCTCCACTGACACTCACCAGGCCACCATTATCCCCAGCGTGACTACCACCACCAGCAGTCTGCAGTCACCACTATTACACCATTGCCCTGTAGTCTGTAGTCACCACTATTACACCACTGCCCTGTAGTCTGTAGTCACCATTATTATACCATCACCAGCAGTCTGTAGTCACCACTATTACACCACTGCCCTGTAGTCTGTAGTCACCACTATTACACCACTGCCCTGTAGTCTGTAGTCACCACTATTACACCACTGCCCTGTAGTCTGTAGTCACCACTATTACACCACTGCCCTGTAGTCTGTAGTCACCATTATTACACCACTGCCCTGTAGTCTGTAGTCACCATTATTACACCACTGCCCTGTAGTCTGTAGTCACCACTATTACACCACTGCCCTGTAGTCTGTAGTCACCACTATTATACCACTGCCCTGTAGTCTGTAGTCACCACTATTACACCACTGCCCTGTAGTCTGTAGTCACCATTATTACACCACTGCCAGGTAATCTGTAGTCGCCATTGTTACACCACTGCCCTGTAGTCTGTAGTCACCACTATTACACCACTGCCAGGTAATCTGTAGTCGCCATTGTTACACCACTGCCCTGTAGTCTGTAGTCACCACTATTATACCACTGCCCTGTAGTCTGTAGTCACCATTATTACACCACTGCCCTGTAGTCTGTAGTCACCACTATTATACCACTGCCCTGTAGTCTGTAGTCACCACTATTACACCACTGCCCTGTAGTCTGTAGTCACCACTATTATACCACTGCCCTGTAGTCTGTAGTCACCACTATTACACCACTGCCCTGTAGTCTGTAGTCACCATTATTACACCACTGCCAGGTAATCTGTAGTCGCCATTGTTACACCACTGCCCTGTAGTCTGTAGTCACCATTATTACACCACTGCCAGGTAATCTGTAGTCGCCATTGTTACACCACTGCCCTGTAGTCTCGCAGTGCTCCGCTCTGTTGGACTGTGCTCCCTCTGCTCTGTCCTCCTCTGTCCTCCTTCTACAGCCAGGCCTCTTCTTTGTGGATGATTGTTTTCACCAGCCTGATGTTTTGCCTCAATAAATCATGAGGCTTCCATGGAGCAAAAGTCCTGCTAGCATAAATCCCAGCTTTAGTGGCAAACGCCTCGTAATGGATTGATTGTGCATTTGTCATCCAAAAAAAGAAAATAACTGATCTCTCAGAGGAGGAAAAGAACCTCTGGTGTGTTAGGAAGTTCAGAGAGAGTAGAGAAGACGGTCCGAGAGAGATTGCCCCGTCCATCACATTTAAGAGGGTGGGTTATCTGATGATACAAAGCACAGTTTAATGTCAAATACTGATTTATTCCAAATGATTGCATGATAGCAGCAGCACTGTAACGTTATGGTGTGTTTTGTTCTATCAGGAGAGAAGGAGGGAAGAATGGCGACTTGTTGGCTTTTGCCATTGGGATTTATTCTAGTTCTGGTCATCTCACCACAGTCATAATGCGTATCCATCTCCATCCCAGAGGCTCAAATTGATTCCTATATGCTGCTTATTACTGAGCTCCTATTAGAACGGTTTGTTTTCTACGTTTATTGTTTCTATTAATGTGTTTTCGTTCTATTTAATGCAACCAGTTCCCCTTCAGAAATCGCAATTCGGAGGAAATGCGCAATGCCAAGTGTGTCGTAGATGAGATGAATAGAATAGTGTGTCTGAGGGACTGAGGGGCCGTGGCGGTATGCTTCACCCAGAGGGCCGAATCAGTTATTCAGAAACAGACAGTAAGCCATTAGGCATGCTCTCCAACGCCAGGCAATCCTGGCCTGTATGGCACCTTGGAGACCTGGGCGCTGATAGAATCCCCAGCACTGCATTCAGTGTCCTTCATTACCAAACATACTTAGCCCCTTTAAACCCAGCGCAAAGCCCCTCTCAGAGACACACACACTGGCACGCGTGCACACACACACTTGCACTCACATAGGCACAGTCACACACACACACACACACAGGGGCACACACACGCTAAAACTCTGCCATTAGCCTTACCTGTCTCATCTGCCAGCCCTGCGCCAGTCGAATTGACAGGTGGGAGGTGGGAGGTGAGAGGGTGTATGTATGCTGAGGCATCCCAGGACTCTAGTGGCCTGTCTCTTCTGTTCGGGGCCGTATTAAAATAGTTAACAAGCTGTCTATCTGCTATCCCTGGAAGGAAGAGGTGGGGAGGACGGAGGAGAAGGGGGCGTGCTTAATGAACAGTATGGAGATCAGCGGATGCTCCCTGGTGGATGGGGGGAATTGATCCTGGCTCAGTACCGAGAGAGAGAGCGAGAGAGAGGAAGAGAGAAAAGGGAGGAGAGAGAGGGAGAGACCGAGAGATAGAGACGGAGAAAGAGGGAATGAGAGGGTTATAGGAGGAATCAGACTCTGAGTACTGACTGCCATATCCAGCAGCTATCCTGGCACCATGCCCACCCCACCACCCCAGCCCCAACCCAGCAGAGAGGACAGCCACAGTATGTCTCAGTATGTGCATCCCAAATGTCACCCTATTCCCTAAATAGTGCACTTCATTTGACCAGGACTCATACGACTCTGGTCAGGAGTTGTGCACTATGTGGGGAATAGGGTGTCCTTTGGAACGTAGACAGTGTGTCTGTATTCCTAACACCCTGGCACAAATAAAGCTGTTCTCAATGTCTCTCACTTCCCCCTGACAGATCACAGGGGGTGTCCATGGAGGAACACTATTGAGAAGGGAGGGAGGGAGGGGAGAGAATTAGGGTTGTGACTCTAGTGGCTCGTCACTGTGTCAGATCCAAAAGACCTTCCTCTTTACCATTTACTCAGAGTCCCAGTTTCAGACAGCTGTGAATGAATTTCTCATGGTTGGATCCTTTTGCTGCCTGTGACTGATGTGATGTAGATACAGAACATATAAGCTAGAGGAGGTTACTAGTATTCTGTGATTATTCACTAATCAATTGAGCTTGGAGAACAGAGCCTGTGTGTGAACAGTGAGTGTGTGTGTGTGTGTGTGTGTGTGTGTGTGTGTGTGTGTGTGTGTGTGTGTGTGTGTGTGTGTGTGTGTGTGTGTGTGTGTGTGTGTGTGTGTGTGTGTGTGTGTGTGTGCGCATGTGCGTGTGTGTGTGTGTTTGTGTATTTGTGCGTGTGTGTGTGTGCGCGTGCGCGTGTGTGTGTGTGTTTGTGTATTTGTGCGTGTGTGTGTGTGTGTGTGTGTATTTGTGTATTTGTGCGTGTGTGTGTGTGTGTGCATGTCGTGTGGTGCTTGAATTCAGTGACCCAGGACTTTAACCTTTAAGTGTGCGTCTCGCTTTTGAACTTCTCCCTTTCTCCTTTTCCCAGATAGCTGATCCGTGTGAGCAGTCACTGTGTCGTCTCTTGCTGCCTGGCTGGCTGGGTGTTTCAATCTCAGCAGCCCCTCAATAAGATGACGGGATCTTTATTATTTCCCCTCAAGGTGTCCTTATGCCAGTAGAGGACTTAGGACCATAAATCAGCAGAGAGACGCACTCACCCACCCAACCCAGAGCAGCGCTGTCTGTCCTTCTTAGGGTACAGTTACAGCTACGGTAAAATGAGGACAGGATACAGGATACAGATGATTTCACTCACCCAGCTCTGTCTTTCTCAAGGGTCTGTGTCCCAAATGGCACCCTATTCCCAATATAGTGCACTGCTTTTGACCAGGGCCTGAGTACTGTAGGAGTGCTTATCTAGGATCAGGTCAACCCTGTCTTATTTTTAAAACATTTTTTTTACCTTAAATGCATTTCTCATACTAGGAACATGAGCATGTAACAAGAAGTAACTAGGCAAGTTATTCATTTTGATCTGAAAGGCAAAACTGATCCTAGCACTGAGACAATTTGTGAAAACGGGCTCAGTCAGTGCAGTTTTCTGGCTTGATTATAAATGTGTGCTAACAAAAGGCATGCTAAGTGTGGTTAGTTAATGCAAAGAGGATTGTTCAATCAGCAGGACCGGGTCTCTCTCTCTCTTCTACACCTCGTTAGTTACACCTCCTCAGCCTGTTTAACCAGATAGATGATGATATCTCAGCGTTACATTCGGGCTTATTGTCTTTATTAACAGGTTGTCGGGTTCACAGTCGACTTATGCAAAGGAGATCAGTTTTAGGAGTATGGACTAACTAACTAGTGCCCCTCTGTTGATAGTAGGGAGGAGCCTGGGTCGGGATGTCTGCCAGCTTATTGGGTTGTATACCTGTGGTGATACTCTAATGGTCTCATTAGAATGTCAAAACAGTGACATTTAACCGTTGTAATTATCTGTCACCTAATATGACATATTATGACAGATGCGCCGCCATATTGCCTTGTTCTGAATGTGGCAGCGTTAATGACATTATTGATTCAACTGTAAGGTTGCATGACATGGGTCTTAGCTACAAACTACCCAGCTCTTCTGCTAGCTAGTTTTACTGGCTGGGCCAGTTGTGCTAGCTAGGTTGTCACTGTCAGGCCTGACATGCTCGAGGTTAGACCATCTGTCAAGTGAATAATTAATAGGACAAATGAATAAATGAATATGCACTGAGTGTACAAACATTAAGAACACCTGCTCTTTCCATGACATAGACTGACCAGGTGAATCCAGGTGAAAGATATGATCCCTTATTGATGTCGCATGTTAAATCCACTTCAGTCAGTGTCGATGAAGGGGAGGAGACGGGATAACCAAGGATTTTTAAGCATTGAGACAATTGAGACATGGATTGTGTGTGTGTGCTATTGTTAGCAGTTGATGTTACTCTTCAATAACACAGACCCCAAAGCAAATCAGGGGGAGGAAAATAGGTTTATTCAAAGAAGACAAATCATGCGGGGAGGTAGTTGTTCATTCTCCCCGTCCTCAGGGATTCTCTCCAGAGATTCTCTCCTGAGTGATTTTCTCCTGTGATTCTTTCCTGTGATTCTCCCGTGAGTGATTCTCTCCTGTGATTCTCTCCTGAGTGATTTTCTCCTGTGATTCTCTCCTGTGATTCTCTCCTGAGTGATTTTCTCCTGTGATTCTCTCCTGTGATTCTCTCCTGAGTGATTCTCTCCTGTGATTCTCTCCTGTGATTCTCTCCTGAGTGATTCTCTCCTGTAATTCTCTCCTGAGTGATTCTCTCCTGAGTGATTCTCTCCTGAGTGATTCTCTCAAGTAATTTTCTCCTGTGATTCTCTACTGAGTGATTCTCTCCTGTGATTCTCTACTGAGTGATTCTCTCCTGTGATTCTCTACTGAGTGATTCTCTCGAGTAATTCTCTCTTGTGATTCTCTACTGAGTGATTCTCTCCTGTGATTCTCTCCTGAGTGATTCTCTTCTGTGATTCTCTCCTGAGTGATTCTTCCCAGTGATTCTCTCCACAGAACAAAGGGACAGGATGTAGTTTTATAACCCAGCCCTGGCCTGTGATTGACCAATTAATTAATTAGATTGACCAATTGCAATAAAACTGGGCCAATGGCCAAATAACAAGTAAACTAATTCAGACCATTAAAAACATTGCACACGTAGCTATGAGTTCAGGACTGATATTCCTAAAATATTCTAAACAGATGAACTGAAAAACGACTATTTCCATTGATCGTCCTCTGTGTTGTGTATTTATCTTACACCATGCAGAGGGTGAATGGGCAAGACAAAATATTTAAGTGCCTTTGAATGGGGTATAGTAGTAGGTGCCTTGATACAAGAATGGTCCACCACCCAAAGGACATCCAGCTAATTTGACACAACTGTGGGAAGCATTGGAGTCAACAGGGCCAGCATCCCTGTGTAACACTTTTGCCATCTTGTAGAGTCCATCTCCCGACGAATTGAGACTTTTCTGAGGGCAAGGGGGGGGGGGGGGGGGGGGGGGGTGCAACTCAATATTAGGAAGGTGTTCTTAATGTTAGGTATACTCAGTGTATTACCATTGATTATACAAATACACAAACAATACAATAGTGAGTGGGCATTAACATGGGAACACTCTTCACCCCCCTCCCCCCAAGGTGACAAGACCTGTGAAATACACAACATTCACAGCATCGGATTAGCAAAAAATAAAATGATCCAAACAGGTGGTGGCATGGAAGCGTTTAGCCGAGCGTATTTACACTGAACCAAAATGTAAACGCAACATGCAACGGTTACAGTTCATATAAGGAAATCAATTTAAATAAATGCATTATTGTATTGTTTGTGTATTTGTATAATCAATGGTAATACACTGAGTATACCTAACATTAAGAACACCTTGCTAATATGGAGTTGCACCCCCCACTCTATGGATTTCAAAACTGGGAATACAGATATGCTGTATATCTGTTGGTCAGAGATACCTTAAAATAAAAGTAGGGGCGTGGATCAGAAAACCAGTTAGTATCTGGTGTGACCACCATTTGCTCTCATGCAGTGAGACACATCTCCTTTGCATAGAGTTGATCGGGCTGTTGATTGTGGCCTGTGGAATGTTGTCCCACTCCTTTTCAATAGCTGTGCAAAGCTGCTGGATATTGGTGGGAACTGGAACACGCTGTCGTACACGTCAATCCAGAGCATCCCAAACATGCTCAATGGGTGACATATCTGGTGCGTATGCAGGTCATGGAAGAATTTGGACATTTTCAGCTTCCAGGAATTGTATGCTGATCTTTGAATGGTACAACAATGGGCCTCAGGATCTCATCACGGTATCTCTGTGCATTCAAATTGCCATCGATAAAATGCAATTGTGTTCGTTGTCTGTAGCTTATAGCTGCCCACATCATAACCCCACCTCCACTATGGGGCACTCTGTTCACAAAGTTGACATCAGCAAACCGCTTGCCCACACAATGCCATTCACAGTTGAAACCGGGATTCATCCTGTCTGCAGGTCAATACCCTGGTGTGGACCACAATGATGAGCCCCCCTCCCCTCAATTTATCCTCAATTTATGAGACGGTTTCTGACAGTTTGTGCAGAAATGTTTCGGTTGTGCAAACCCACAGTTTCATCAGCTATCTGGCTGACTGGTCTCAGATGATCCCACAGGTGAAGAAGCCAGATGTGGAGGTCCTGGGCTGGCGTGGTTACACGTGGTCTGCGGTTGTGAGGCCAGTTGGAAGTACTGCCAAATTCTCTAAAACGACATTGGTAGAGAAATGAACATGAAATTCTCTAGTAACCTCTCTGATGGACATTCCTGTAGTCAGCATGCCAATTGCACGCTCCCTCAAAACTTGAGACATCTGTGGCATTGTGTTGTTTGACAAAACTTGTATTGTCCCCAGCACAAAGTGCACCTGTGTAATGATCAGGCTATTTATTCGGCTTCTTGATAGGCCACACATGGATTATCTTGGCAAAGGAGAAATGCTCCCTCACATGGGTGTTAAACAAATTTGTGCTCAACATTTTTCGGGAAATAACTTTTTGTGTGTATGGAACATTTCTGGGATGTGTTATTTCAGCTCATGAAATAACGGACCTACACTTTACAGGTTGCGTTTATATTTTGTTCAGTATACTTCACACAAAGTCTCCATAAATGAAAAAGCACACGTATTATTGACACATGCAACCCGAATGCAGTTAATGAACCCTCCAGGAAACCTCTCTATAGCCTATTAAATAACGCTTGCCTCTTTGAGCTGTCAGTGTGACTCTTCAGACAGTCACAAATTTGATAGGCCTATGCACAATTCATTAGATAGGCATCTCTGTCACAGACATAAAGTCTGTTAACAATTCAGAGAAGCATTAGGGAAAATTCGATCTTCTCCTGTCCGGGAGCCTTGATTATTTTCATATCTAGTTCCAATCCCACTGAAACCCAAAATCCTGACTCCTGTCTGGCGAGAAAATGACTCACTTTTTTCTGTAATCCATAGGTTGCGGTATCAACGCACATCTCTCGCCTATGCATGTCAAACTACAGCTATAACATGTCCCCTGCTTCTCTGTGCTGTCTCGTACTTGCTGTCCGTATGAAATCAAATCAAATCAAATGTATTTATATAGCCCTTCGTACATCAGCTACGTACAAACCCCAAACAGCAAGCATTTATGCGTATGAGAGCTTTGGTAGAGAATGTGTGATCAACAAGCGGTATGAGAGTAGAGATGGATATTTTTAAAACAGACTTGGTCCCCTGTAAGATACCTTGATATTTCAACCATTTCCTCTTTTGATCTCCGCGTTTTTCATGAGCTGATCTGCTATCTGTAAAAATCATCAACTCAATTTTGCCAAATATAGGAAATATTCTGTCGTTCGTTGAAGAGGTTATCTAGCAATCTTAGCAACTTTGGTCATTCGACTTTTGTTTGACTGCCGTTACAAAGTTTGTGAAAGTGTAAGATTCGACAACGCTATACTCTGATTCCGGTGCTGCTGAAATGCACTGAATTAATTGAGAAACATGAGAACGCTCAGAATGTATGTACAGCCTGTTTTGCAATTCACAACAATGTCACTGGCGACCAAAGATATTTTAAGTTTAATTCCCGGTATTGAAACTTGGTCGATTTTCTGGAAAATATGAATCCCTAATAGTGAGTGAATGGCCGCTCTACTAGTTTCTACACAAGATTTTATGGAGTCGCTGGTTATGTAAATACTCACTGCAATGCAGAGGAGGCTGGTGGGAGGCGCTATAGGAGGATGGGCTGGAATGGAATAAATGGTTACGTAAATACACTGGAAACAACGTTGGACGCCGTTTTCCATATATTCCATTCCAGCCATCACAATGACTGTAGCTCCTCCCCACCAGCCTCCTCTGATGCAATGTAATAAACACTGCTATGGAAATGAATGGAAATAAGTGGCTACAGTTGGATGATTGTGTCTGTTTTATGTTGGGATTATATATGATAGAACAGGAAGTGATATACAGGAAATGATATCACACTATTGTGTTTGGTGATTGGCTCAGAGAGGATTAAAGCGTCAACGATCCAATGTCCAGACAGGCCACCGGCACTTATTCCTTCCTGCTGTTTTTATATTGCCTAAATTACATCAGGTAGTCTTTGACGTTATCACAGGATAATGAAACCTGAGTGTAGATAGATTCCTGGCTTGGCAAAATGTGCCGTAAGAATTGGCCAGTTCCCTTTGTATTAAAGCCACTCAGATTGAAATTGCTGTAGAAATGGGTGCAACACAGACGGTAATCTGTGGTCAACCTCTGTCTGCTCTCGTCTATCTGATCAAGAGGCCGGGCGGTCACAAGTGGTGACACCTCACCTGCCTCACCCTGTATGTATACACAGTCATGCTAAACCATGCTAGATAGCCTCCACTTTAAATTGGGGGGGCTCTTGATACATATACTAAAATAGCTGCATGTGACAGGTACAACATATCAATCCCCCCCGTGTCTCTTCATGTAGACTTCTTAGGCCATAATCAACACACAACTTCAAACTCAGTTGAATTATAAGAAATAGAGGGGATAATAATTGTGTATTTGGATGGGGGGGTGGGGGGGCGGATAGATGTATGTTCTTTGCCCCCTGTTCAATAATTCATCAAATCGGCCCAGCGGGGGAACAGACATAGATTTATGGCGTGTGATTGTGCAATGTCTGAATTTATCAGGGCCACGGAGGGAAAATTGACCACAACTACAAAAGGCTATTTCTGCTTTTATTTGATCAGCACGAGAACTCATCAAGGCTAGGGAGGGAGGAAAGGAGGGAGTGGATGGAGGAGGGATGAGGGGGTGGAGGGAGGAGAGGAGGAATGGAGGGAAGACAGGAGGGAGAGGGGTCTGCAGTTTCATTAAGGGCTGATGGGGGCCCCCTGGTGCATCCCATCTTCATTTTCTAATCCTCCTTCTCTCCTCTCTCGGCCCCGGACCCGGCCCAGCGACACATTCCTCATTCTGCCCCAGTCACCCGATTAATATGAAACTGTTACAAGAAAATGAGAGTTTATTGATTTGTTTTAAGGCACAAGTCTGTCTGAGGCCCAGCTAGTGTTATTCAGATTCACAGAGGGCCCATAGATAAGTGATTCCAATAAGGAGACACAGAGCAATGTGGTGGAACAGAGAAGATAGGTGGAGGGAGAGAGAAAGAGAGACCATTGACTCGGGGAGAACATTTGATCTCTCTTACAGAGGACTAATAGCCTTTAGTGTTTCAATACTTTTTGGTCTGTTTTGTTTCTGAGGTGATTTAATTTGGCGATAGAAAGAGAGAGAGAGAGAGATAAAGAGAGAGAGAGAGAGACTAGGAGGGATATGGATAGTGGACAATCACAATGGTAATGTTCCTAAGGGAGGGGAGGATAAAAGTCAAATGTAAGATTGCCAGCTAGCCCCCAATGACACTTCCTCTTCATGGGAAAGCATTGGGATGTGACCAGGGGGGGGGCGGATAGAGAAAGAGAGAGAGAAGAGAGATGCATGCCTCTGCTGCAGCTCTCCACACCACAGATCCTTCCTTGGGGCAGCAGGTAGCCTAGGGGTTAGAGCGTTGGACTTGTAACCGAAAGGTTGCAAAATCGAATCCCCGAGCTGACAAGGAAAAATCTGAACAAGACAGTTAACCCACTGTTCCTAGACCATCATTGAAAATAATAATTTGTTCTTTAACTGACTTACCTAGTTAAATAAAGGTAAAATCAAATAATCAAATAAAATGTTTTTCTCCCAACATAGCCAGTGATCTGTAACCCTTATGAGGGGGACGGAGGCTCTGGCAGAGGTTACCTACCCAACCTATAATGGGAAATGTGGCATGTTATATGTACTGTACGGTATGTTGGACTCCTACACCCCCACACTGTAGCTCCACTGACCACAAGACCCATTAACTGGCCAGCAGCTTTTCTCCCTGCGGAAGAGTCCTGTAGGAATATCCTGCTTGATTCCTCTGTCTCAATATTGAATGGTGCAGTACTTCCACAGACATTTGCAATGACGTTGAGATCTAATTGGGTAGCGAGACAGACAGACGTTCATGATAGAATGTCTATGATGACAGAGACTTAAGCAGCGATACGGATCATCTTGGTGTTACAGGGAATGTCATTCAACAGGATCCACTTAGATTTATAGTGGTGCCGTTATACTGTCATGAGGGTGTGTGTATTTTCTTATAGCATTAATAAAAGATCTGTCCCAAATGGCACCCTATTCACTATGGGCCCTGGTCAAAAGTAGTGCTCTATAAAGGAAACAGGGTGCCGCTTGGGGCAAAGATGAGTTCTGTCCGCATTGGATGTTCCTGAATTGTACCACGTCAAAAAAAAGAACAAAATATATATATATAGAGAGAAAGAAATGTAGTGATTGATAAAATATTTGGATTTGACTGCTCTGCTCTGTAGTGTCAAGTGCTATCTTTGTTCTGTGGATTAGGCGGCTAGCTTGCCGAGTTTGCCATTTGTGCGCTCCTTTGTGAGTTGTCTTCTGGTCTTTGCTGTCACAAGTTCTGAAGGTTGAAGAGAAAAGCGGTGTCAGAAAGCTGATTGGTAGCGCAGAATTTCTAAGACAATCTGAATCTTATATTCAGCTACTTTGCCACACTGGATTAGGATGATCTAAGAGGGCTTTGAGAGCCCGATACAAATCAGGCCAGGGAGAAAAAAAGCACAGGGGGAAATTTTTACCCTTTTTGTCCTTCGAAGTTAATTGTTAAAGTTATTTCCCCCCCCCCCCCCCCCCTCTCTCTCTCTCTCTCCCTCTCTCTCTCTCTCTCTCTCTCTCTCTCTCTCTCTCTCTCTCTGTTGTAAGAGCTGCTCTCTAGATACAAAAATGGAGTCGTTTTGTTCAGGCATGTATTCTTCTTTATAGATCTGTGGTAGAATAGACATACACAGGTACACACATGTACGCCGTAATATGTCTTGTCATCTCAAGTGTTAGTGTTTCTATCACTTGATTTTAAAGGGAAAAAAATGTAAAGACTATTAGTACTGTATGATGTTCTGTGCATAATATTATACACATTTTCCCCCTTATTCTTCTCCACTTTCCTCTTCTAGAGGGCTAAAATGAATGTCCGTTCTACTCAGTGAGTGTTACAGTGTTGGCCTGCACAGTGACTTTGCTTAGAATTCTCCGGTCAACCGATGAATACAGCACATTTCAGTTTAAATTATTGTTGATCAACCATCAAGAAAGTGTATTGCATTTGCAATTTGTTGTTAATGCAAGGAAATAGTGTGAACTTTATCCTTTTAAAATCTGTCTGCGATATCTAATGTTCCAATAGTGATACAAGAGCATTAATCGAATATTTGTCAAAATGTCTAGAGTTAATTACTTGATTGAGTGAGTGATTGATTATTTGCTTTAGTGGGCATGGTACATTGTATGTGTAATGTTTAAGTCTGAAGATCTGTCTAGCACTGTAATTTATTATCAGTGATAATATATCAGGTCCGATTCAGTAGTATAGTATCCAGTCCTCTCCTCTCCAAGCATTCCATTTCTTGAAGTAGGCTTTAGTTGGGAGAGGAAGATTAAGGCCTCCTGGAGAAGTGGCACAATGCGGTATTAGAGGCTGAAGAGAGAGAGAGAGAGAGAGAGGGAGAGGGGGAGAGAGGACCGGAGGAAAGAAATAGAGAGAGGGAGAGGGAGAGAGAGTGAGAGAGAAAGGGGGGAGAGGACAGGAGGAAAGAAATAGAGAAATAGAGAGAGAGGGAGGGAGAGAGAGAGAGAGAGAGAAAGGGGGGAGAGGACAGGAGGAAAGAAATAGAGAAATAGAGAGAGAGAGAGAGAGGGGAACAGAGAGAGAGGAACAGAGGAAGAGAAAGAGACAGAGAGAGGAACAGAGAAAGAGAAGGAGACAGAGAGAGAGGAACAGAGAAAGAGAAGGAGACAGAGAGAGAGAAAGGGGGGAGAGGACAGGAGGAAAGAAATAGAGAGAGAGAGAGAGAGAGAGAGAAAGAGAGAGAGAGAGAGAGAGAGAGAGAGAGAGAGAGAGAGAGAGAGAGAGAGAGAGAGAGAGAGAGGAACAGAGAAAGAGAAGGAGACAGAGAGAGACTGACTGCTTCTCCAATAAAACTGGAGCTTGGCTGTCACTGGCCTGTTGAAGGTTACTGTAATCTGGCCACTATAACAATACTTGGACTGGAGAAAGTCCTCTACAGTTAATGATGCAACTGTGATGTGTATTGCGTTGGCAAAAAGCAAACAGGGGGAGATTGAAGATAGTTTAACCCACATACATTTGGCAAGATATGGAACTTTTAAAAATGATTATTAAAATAAATAAAAAAATTAAAGACAGGGACAGTGCACATTAATCAACATCAATATTACTGTGGGTTGGTGTTCAACTCAATACTAGGATGGTGTTCTTAATATTTTGTCCACTCAGTGTATATGTATATATAGGAAGGTAAGGTCTTATAAACCTAAACAGTGTTAACCACCTTCTTCACCTGTTTTATGAAGGTCAAGTCCAAAATTATGCAGAGATACTTGAAGTTAGACTTTCAATTTCTCCTCATTGACAAGAACAGCTAATTGGGAAGGGTCAGTGATTTTCTTAGAAGTACATACAAACAGTCTTGTCAATATTTAAACCTAGGCAGCCATTTAGAGATGTGGACTATAGTTTCAGTTAACTTGTTAACATCTTGTCTGTTTTTTGAGTTTACATACAGTACTGTATCGTCTGCATACATCTGCATGTCAACTTGTGGGCAAGAAAGTGGGAGAGCATTTATATAGATGGTAAACAGAGTGGGGCCTAATATTGACCCTTGTGGGACCCCAATGTTATAGTAAAGAGAGTCATGGAAAAAGAGAGAGGGAGAGAGAGCATCATCTGAGTGTATACAGTTATGTGCTGTATGTCTGTTTGATTTGTGAAATTAGAAGACCTTGTCGTTGAGCTGCCAAATATTACTTCGCTGCCCTGAGCTTGGCAATGTCCACGTCATCTATCATTTTCTTACGATGGACTATGTTGGCATGGAAACTTTCCAAAAACCTTTTTAGTTTTTCAATTTTTTTGGTTTCTGAAAGCATTTGGGTTATTAGACAAATGAAGTATAAGGCCTTCTTTTGCCTTGTCGACTTGCTTTTCATTCCTGGCGCTGGTGCTTTTATCATAAGCACTAGATAGTCATTAATTTATAGAATCAACGGCGGGAACATCTTTTGTGATCTTATATTAAATTTCCCCCCGAATCCACCCCTTGGCAAAAATTACTCACATCGTTAAAAAATATTTAATTAGGCTGTAGTTTATACAGGCTCACGGGGGAGTGGTGATTTGCATGCAGTAGGTCGCCCTGCGTACTGTGTGAGGGAGATTGGATGTGAGAGGGGTTCTGCGGGTCACAGGCTCAGCCAAGGACTACCATTTGCCAAGGTCAGGCAGGTAGCCGGGTGCTTCCCCTGGGTCCCGTCCAGCACACAGAAAAGACAGCTCCAATTGCCCTTAATTACTGGCTTCCTTTAAGCCACTGGCTGTCTGTTTTTGTTTTAGAATACTCTCAGCTTCTGATGCCGACGATGCTGTAGTCATATCTGTGTTCCCCTTCCATTTGTTTTTGAACCAGGAGATACCCAGAGATATTCGCTAGGGCCCTGTTATTAGATATTCTACGTGAGCGTGTGGTGTGATACCACTCTGGCAGAGAAAACACACACGCGCACAAACCGAAGATGGGTGCTGCTTTTGGTCTCTATCCAACATGACGCCAGGTTTATTTTCAACTGTAACACTTAAGAGCACAGGTCTCTTATTCTTCTGTCATTGGAGAGTTTTGAGGGTTTATTATCAAGGCTGGTGCGCCCTCCCTCTTTTTTGGACAGCTGTTCCTAGAATAAGTCAGAAATTACAGTGCCTTCAGAAAGTATTCACACCCCTTTACTTTTTACACATTTTGTTGTGTTAGAAAGTAGGATTAAAACAGATTTACTTGTCTTTTTTCTGTCACCGATCAAAATACTCTAATGTCAAAATGGAAGAAAAATGTGAACATTTGTAACAACAACAAAAAACATGAAAAAAACACACTAATATATCTTGATTAGATAAGTATTCTACCCCCTGAGTCTATACATGTTAGAATCACCTTTGGCAGTGATTACAGCTGTGTGTCTTTCTGAGCCCATGTTGGATAGTGCAACATTTGCCCATTATTCTTTTCAAATGTATTTAAGCTCTGTCAAGTTGGTTGTTGATTGCTCCTAGATAACCATTTTCAGGTCTTGCCATAGATGTTCAATTAGATTTAAGTCAAAACTGTAACTCGGCCACTCAGGAACATTCACTGTCGTCTTGTTAAGAAACTCATGTAGATTTGGCCTTGTGTTTTAGGTTATTGTCCTGCTGAAAGGTGAATTCATCTCCCAGTGTCTGGTGGAAAGCAGACTGAACCAGGTTTTCCTCTAGGATTTAGCTTGTGCATAGTTACATTCCATTTATTTTTTATCCTGAAAAACTCCACAGTCCTTAACGATTGCTAGCAAACCCATAACATGATGCAGCCACCACTATGCTTGAAAATATGGAGAGTGGTACACCATAATGTGTTGTATTGGATTTGCCCCGAACAAACATAACGTTAATTGTTTTGGCACATTTTTTGCGCTCTTACTTTAGTGCCTTGGATGCATGTTTTGGAATATTTGTTATCTGTATAGCATTCCATCTTTTCACTCTGTCAATTAATTTAGTATTGTGGATAACTACAATGTTGTTGATCCATCCTAAGTTTTTTCCATAAACAGCCATTAAAGTCGGTAACTGTTTTATAGTCACTATTGGCCTAGTTTCTTTCCTCTCTGGTAACTGAGTTAGGAAGCACGCCTGTATTTTTGTAGAGACTGGGTTTATTGATACACCATAAAAAGTGTAATTAATAACTTTGCCTTGCTCAAAGTAATATTCATTGTCTGCTTTTATTTATTAATTTGTATCTACTAATAGGTGCCCTTCTTTGCGAGTTATTGGACAGCCTCCCTGGTCTTTGTAGTTGAATCTGTGGTTGAAATTCACTGCTCGACTAAGGGACCTTACAGATAATTTAATGTATGGGGTACAGAGATGAGCTAGTCATTCAAAAATCATGTTAAACACTATTATTGCACACAGAGTGAGTCCATGCAACTTATTGTGACTTAACCAAATTAACCACATGTTTACTTCTGATCTTATTTAGGCTTGCCATAACAAAGGGGTGGAATAGTTATTGACTCAAGACAGCATGCCAATTGCACACTCCCTCAAAACTTGAGACATCTGTGGCATTGTGTTGTTTGACAAAACTGCACATTTTAGAGTGGCCCTTTATTGTCCTCAGCACAAGGTGCACCTGTGTACTGGTCATGCTTCTTGATATGCCACACCTGTCAGGTGAATGTTTTTTTTTTGGCAAAGGAGAAATGCTCACTAACAGGGATGTAAACAAATGTGAGAGAAATACGTTTTTTTATGCATATGGAACATTTCTGGGATATTTTTTTTCAGCTCATGAAACATGGGAGCAGCACTTTACATGTTGCGTTTATATTTTTGTTTAGTTTAGTTAGCTCCGGCACTAGCTATTCAAACCCAACAAGAACAGCAGGAAACTGTCTTTTTTTTCTACTTTTCTTCTTCTTTTTAAACTGCTGAGCTTTATGCCAAGTGTTATCAATGAGGGCAATGTAATATGAATCATTAATACAAGAGTAATTATACTCTATCAAACGTGTAATATTCCATTTAGCTAATGTTAAATGCGGTAATTAATTCTGAACCCTAGAGCCAACATCAATTTATTGGATTAGTACTTCACAAAGTCACACCGATATTTTAGACATGTGTGGAGGGAATTTTTAGTCATCTGTAATGTTTCTTTCCTCGTGGGATTGTCCTCTACAGCGCGTTCATATTTCATAATTTAATATGCATGTTTGAAGACTTGTTATTTATTTATTCATGATTTTACATACAGTTTACAGTTTTATTTGTAATTTTACATATGATAATTTTTCCTCATCTGAGTGTTGACTTAAATGGCTTTTAGTTTTTTCTAAATAAAGTGTCTGTAATGGAAAAAGGTTCCTTGTGCAGTCACAAGTTATCTCTCTGCCCCTCCTCAAGTCTTTTTGACAACACACAGTCTACCTGTCTCTGGGGGTTTCTAAAACATATACACACAGACATTTCATCATTTCAAGTCTGGCTCTTGATCATGCATGTGTTTCCCTGCTAAGGCCAGATCTGCTCTGATGGCGTCTGATGGCAGGCGTGATTATTACAAACAGGTTAAGCAGAGCAGAGCGGAGGTGAGGCACACACACACAAACACACAGACACTGCACTTGGTTGATGCCAGGGAGTAATTGTGTCATAATGAAGGGGTTGTCTCCTGGCAGAGGGGTCCCAGTGCTTTTGAACGGGGAGCGATGACAAACCCCTCAGGGTACAAAGGGGTGGTTGGGGAGATGGGGGTGAGAGAGAGCGAGAGAGAGAGGGGGAGAGAGAGAGAGAGAGAGAGAGAGAGAGAGAGAGAGGAGGCAGGCTGTCCATCATGTGATGATATTTGACAGTGGTGATTATTGCTTTGATGGAGCAGAACACTTAATAAAGGAAGATGACATTTCTGAAGCCCTACCTAATTAAGGGGCTTCCTTTTAAAACAAAGAAGTATGCCATTACGTCCTTTTTATATTTGGTGGCGGTTGAATCAGATATTTTCATCATTAATATGAAACTCCACTAGGAAACTCATTAAGTGGTGTCCTTTTTACTTTTGAAAAGCATACAGTCCTCTTTTTCCTTTTTTATGTTTGGTTGAATCAGGTGTTTTATATGAATATCTTCTTTCCTTCCTTCCCGGTCTGTCAGGTGTAATAGGCGTAGAGGGAGGTTCATGGGGGGGAGATATTACTGCGTGACCTTCTACAGAATAAGCATGTTGCTAAGGGCGCCTGGCCCAGCCGTGCACCGGCCCTGACGATAGCTACCACACCAGCCTCATTTACAATGCAAACGCAGCCGCTGTAATCCAAGTGTCCTTTCTGCAATCACAGAGTATAATCTGCTGCCTCTCTTGTAATAGACAACACTGGCCACTTTACTGCCCACGACGCCACACAATGAATATTTGAGCCTATATTATTTCTCCCCCGGCTATGCATTGTTCTCATCTGGGCATCAGCAAAGATTAAGGCAGATGAGTGCATTGTTGAGCCACTTGTGTGGAAAAGGAGGCTCATTCTAATGCAGTTAAAATAGTCATTGGTCGTGTTCATGAATTATAATGGGCAACAAAAGGTTTGTCTGCCGCCAAAGCCTGTGAAAGAGAGATAGCTTTTGGTCTGATTCATCTCCATTCTGAAATAGATTTTAAAGCACTTTGTGTAATGCATTCACCAGCCAGTCAGCACTGGGCTGGCACATTCACGCCGACCGCACGGGCTACTGTCATCTCTTATTATTGTATCTTAATCCAATTATAAATGGGATCTCTCATCCTTAGTCCAGTAATCCATGCTAGAGTGTTGCTCTTTAGGTTAAACACTGATGTAAAATGGTCTCTCTTTTCTAAGGGGGATGTGATTATGTCACTCCTTTGTCTGAGGGGAGATCCAGCCATTCGTAATCTGTAGGAGTTCCTAACCCCAGCCCAGCCACACGGCATGGCCCCCTCAGCCCTCTAGCCCCCTCCATCTCTATCCCCAGCCCAGCCACACGGCCTGGCCCCCTCAGCCCTCTAGCCCCCTCCATCTCTATCCCCAGCCACCTCAGCATCCACCTCTCCAGCCCTCTGAGAGAATCTCATTCCCCCTTGTTCTAGTAGATAGATAGAAGCCAAAGGCTGTGTCCCAAATGGCACACTTTTCCATGTATAGTGCACTACTTTTAACCAGAGCCCTATGGACCCTGGTCAAAACGTGGTGCACTGTAAAGGGAATAGGGTGCCGTTTGGCATGTAGAGGGAGACTCTGAGAAGACTTATTTGTAATGTATCGTCTTCTTCTTTCTGTTGCTTCCTTTTACTTTATCTAAAGATATATGCATTGTGTCATGATATCTCTAACAGAACTCTTGTCTGTCTTTATCTAAATATATATGCATTGTGTCATGATATCTCTAACAGAACTCTTGTCTGTCTTTATCTAAAGATATGTGCATTGTGTCATGATATCTTTAACAGAACTCTGTCTGTCTTTATCTAAAGATATGTGCATTGTGTCATGATATCTCTAACAGAACTCTGTCTGTCTTTATCTAAAGATATATGCATTGTGTCATATGTGTGTAACAGTGATAACACCAAGTAAAACTGAAATGATATCTTAAAACACAAATGATAAATATCCATTAACAAACTTCTTATAGCTTATTAGACACATTTCCAATTCCTGAACACATACTACTTAAATAAAAAACAGCCATTTCTTAACAGAATCTTGTCTATCTTTATCTAAAGATATACAGTGCATTCAGAAAGTATTCAGACCCCTTGACCTTTTCCACATTTTGTTACGTTCCTCATCAAACTACACACAATACCCCATAATGGCAAAGCGAAAACAGGTTTTTGCAAATTTATAAAATAAAATACAAAACAGAAATACCTTATTTACATAAGTATTCATAATTGACTCAAAATTGAGCTCAGGTGCATCCTGTTTCCATTGATCATCCTTGAGATGTTTCTTCAACTTGATTGGAGTCCACCTGTGGTAAATTCAATTGATTGGACATGATTTGGAAAGACACACACCAGTCTATATAAGGTCCCACAGTTGAAAGTGCATGTCAGAGCAAAAACCAAGCCATGAGGTCGAAGGAATTGTCTGTAGAGCTCCGAGACAGGATTGTGTCATGGCACAGATCTGGGGAAGGGTACCAAAACATGTCTGCAGCATTGAAGGTCAACATGTCTGCCTCCATCATTCTTAAATGGAAGAAGTTTGGAACCACCAACACTCTTCGTAGAGCTGGCTGCCCGGCCAAACTAAGCAATGGGGGAGAAGGGCCTTGGTCACTGAGGTGACCAAGAACCCGATGGTCACCCTGACAGAGCTCCTTCCATCTCTGCAGCACTCCACCAATCAGCCCTTTATGGTAGAGTTGCCAGACGGAAGCCACTCCTCAGTAAAAGGCACATGACAGCCCGCTTGGAGTTTGCCAAGACGAACACAAAGGACTCTGACTATGAGAAACAATATTCTCTGGTCTGATGGAACCAAGATTGAACTCTTTGGCCTGAATGCCAAGCGTCACATCTAGAGGAAACCAGGCACCATCCCTACGGTGAAGCATGGTGGTGGCAGCATGGGGGGGTATAACTCAGTATTAAGAAGTTGTTCCTAATGTTTGTTATACACAGTGTAAAATGTAAAAATGAAGCATGGTGGTGGCAGCATCATGCTCTGGGGATGTTTTTCCCGGCAGGTTCTAGGAGACTAGACAGGATTGAGTGACAGATGAACGGAGCAAAGTACAGAGAGATCCTTGATGAAAACCTGCTCCAGAGGAGCAGAATGTCCTTGAGTGGCCCAGCCAGAGCCCAGACTTGAACCCGATCGAACATCTCTGGAGAGACCTGAAAATAGCTGTGCAGCGACGCTCCCCAACTAACCTGACAGAGCTTGAGAGGATCTACAGACAAGAATAGGAGAAACTCCCCAAAAACAGGCGTGCCAAGCTTGTAGCGTCATACCCAAGAAGACTCAAGGCTGTAATCGCTGCCAAAGGTGCTTCAACAATGTACTGAGTAAAGGGTCTGAGTACTTATATAAATGTAATATTTTAGTGTTTTTAAAACCTGTTTTCGCTTTGTCATTATGGGGTATTGTGTGTAGATTGATGAGGGAAAAAACAATTTAATTAATTTAGAATAAGGCTGTAACGTAACAAAAGTGAAAAAAAAGTCAAGTTGTCTGAATACTTCCCGAAGGCACCGGATACATTGTGTCAGGATATCTTTAACAGAACTATGTCTGTTTGCTGTGTACTGTCCTGCCTGGAAGTTCTTAGATACCCATGTGGACCAAAACGTGTTGGAGAGACTCAGGGGTTTGTTGTTTTCATGACAGAAATGATTCAGAAGCTATTAAGCTATTACTATTAAATAGTCATGGCTTAGTGATACCATTTGATTAAACAATGGTATGGGTGGTTTTACCTTTGTGATGAAAAATGAGAAGACGTGATGACCAAAGTGTGCATGGGCATTGTTTTCCTGGCATACCGTCCAGTTGACCTCTACGAAATTATTAACGTCATGCTTTTCATTTCAAAGTTGGGACACTATCAAGTTTGACAACAGAGACCTCATTTGGTTTCATTCGTTTAGCGTGTCCTCTTGGACAAGGACATCACTAAAACAAAGAAATAATAATGATAACATTGTTGGGTAATAGGTTTGTTTATCTTTGTTTTTCGTATCTACCTTCATGCATTTGCTAAACTTGCCTCCCGCTTGATGTAAAAGCAGCCTATTCGACAGACAGAGGATGTTCATCCCATAAGAATGAGTAGATATAAGAATGAGTAGAATTTGAATGCCCATGGTTAGAGGTTCTATATCTGTTCCACTCATTCTAATTCTATGGTTCATCATGCCATTTGATTCTAGTGAAACTATAGGCTATGTTCAACCACTTTCATCAGCCTGCTATATTTTATGGTTTTAATATGTTTAATTGATTTTAAGTCGTGTTCTTGGCTAGACAGTAAGACACGTCAAATACCTTGTAAATCGTAAACACATACAGCTACAACAGGAAGTTCACTTCACGGTATTGGTGTATCATTTCACTTCTTAATCATTGTTTCTGCTTGGGATGATAATTTATGAAGGACTAAATTGCTTAAAGGGATTTGACATTAAAGGGATTATTCCCATGTAATCCTCTGGTCCCAGTAGGTCCAACCTGATCAGTGAGCGCTGCATGGCCAAACACCACCAGCGCACTTTAGGAAATACCAACACACACACACACACACACACACACACACACACACACACACACACACACACAAACACACTGAAGGAAATACCAACGCCATGCAATTGGATATTCAAGAAGGGGGTTCGTATTAGAGGCAGAGACATATTAACAGCCTGCTGGTTTTCCTTGTCATCCCCAATTAACGATGGCAAATCCTGTTTTCATCCTAGTAAATGAGAGTGTTTAAAGGTTAGGGGATTTCATTTATTTCATTTTATAACTAAAGCAGCTTGTAATTTTCTATGGGTGTTAAGTTTGAATTTTGGGAGGGGGGTTAGAATTAGGAATGGGAATTGTGTTGTTACAGGATCCTGTATACCTCTGGAGACACACACACACACACACACACACACACACACACACACACACACACACACACACACACACACACACACACACACAGGTTCAGCCTATTAGGAGAGTAAAGGCTGTTGTAAAAACAAGACAACATACTCTGGACTGTTAGTATCTGTGTGTAGGTATGTGTGTGTGTGTGGGATGTTGCTGCATAAATACTAATAGTCCCTGTTCATGTCTTCCTCCCTGCAGGTGGAGCTGACAGGCAGCAGTGTGTTTGACTACGTCCACCCTGGCGACCACGTTGAGATGGCAGAGCAGCTGGGCATGAAGCTGCCTCCAGGCCGAGGCCTCCTCTCTCAGGGCACTGCCACAGAGGACGGCGCCAGCTCTGCCTCCTCCTCCTCACACGCAGAGACCCCCGAGCCAGGTGGGCTTTACAGGGCACCCGCCGCGGGCAAAGGGGGAGGAGAGGGAGGCAGATGGATGGGAGATGGTGTGGGGAGTGGGAGAGGGGAACAGTTGGGGATGGGTGGGAGATGGTGGGGGGGTGGGAGAGGGAAAGAGTTGGGGATGGGTGGGAGATGGTGGGGGGTGGGAGAGGGAAAGAGTTGGGGATGGGTGGGAGATGGTGGGGGGGTGGGTTTGGGGAAGAGTTGGGGATGGATAGGAGACAGGGGAATGGGGTGGGAGATGGTGGGGGGAGTGGGAGAGTTGGGGATGGATAGGATACAGGGGGATGGGGTGGGAGATGGTGGGGGGAGTGGGAGAGTTGGGGATGGATAGGAGACAGGGGGAAGGGGTGGGAGATGAGGGAGACAGTGTAGAGGGGGATGGGGTGGCTTTTAATGAAAAAACTGATTGGTGTTAACATTAGAACGAAATGTGCCATCTTCAACATGGTTTCAAAAGGGAGAGCTTTTGGCATTTTTATGCTGTTTTGTAATTGCTTTACTTTGGTTATTTGAAAAGCTATTATGAGTTTGGGTGTTTGGCTGGCATACCTGATTTTGTTATTGTTTTTACAATAGAGTACAGACAGTTTAGACCATGTCAGTACTGAGTTGCTGCATTTTATCCTTATAGTGTCAAGTAAGAACAACAGTAGATTCATTTGGCTGTTGACTCACACTCAGACCAGTCTGTGGGGGGTTTCTGTAATGAAGGATGTGTGTGTGACATGATACGTCTGATGCGTGTCTCCAGCAATGCCCCAGATCCTCACAGGGACAGTGGAGAGAGAGACTGTGAAGCCCAGCCGTACTGTAACACAAGCTTACCCACCCTGCCTCCTTCCCCAATTTAATTAGAGAAGGAATTGTATAGAAGGAATGAAAAGAGGTGACATTCCTCATTGGGATTCTTTTCAGGCCTGTTATAGGCTTTGCCTTCCAAATGTTCCCATTTTCATTGTGTTGTACTGATGATAATTTAAGTATTAGGGGAAAATCCATTTATAAATTAAACAAAATGACTTGATATCCATCAGTCCCTTAGTTCATCAAGCTGTTCAAACAGGAGGAAGATTGGCTGGTCGGCCCGGGTCTTCGGAGAGACTCAGTAATTAGATCTGCGAAGGATTTATTCTTTGCTGATTGGGGCTTTAAATTAATTGAAGTTCCACATTTGTGGTTTTGTCCTTTTCGTGCCTTTTTTTTCCCCGGCAGGAGATATTTCACACTGGCAGAGCAGCGGAAGAAGAGAGGAGAGGGAGAGACTGTGTAGGAGTGCTTTCCAATGTTCATTTCTTTGGCGAGGAGAGAGAGAGAGAGAAAAATAAAGAGGGTATCTAATGAGCGTTAGGGCTCCTGACATTGAGATTTATTTATGTACACAGGGACTCATTATGGATGGGCTGTAGGAACAGAAAAAGGGCACCCAACACTTTCCCACCTCTACCACTTCCTGTCCTTTTCTCCTCTCTCTCTCTCTCTCTCCCTCTCTCTCTCTCTCTCTCTCTCTCTCTCTCTCTCTCTCTCTCTCTCTCTCTATTTGTGTACACAGGGACTCATTATGGATGGGCTGTAAGAACAGAAAAAGGGCACCCAACACTTTCCCACCTCTACCACTTCCTGTCCTTTTCTCCTTTTTCTCCCTCGCTCTCTGTCTCTTTCTCTTTCTTTCTCTCTCTCTCTCTCCTCTCTCTCTCTCTGGCAGCCAAGTGAAAGAGAAAGAGGGCAGTGTTTAAGGGAATGCCAGGTTTTTCCATCCCCTTGTCACCTCCCACTTTACCCGTAAACACACACACACAGACAGCGACCCCCCCACCCACACACACACACACACACACACACAACTCCACCACAGAGCGCCTGTTGTACATCCTCTCTCAGCTCCACCAACAGGGATGTCACATCTTCTTCCCCAGCCATACCTGCAGGATATAATAGTGTTATCAACAGTCTATTTTGCATACATGCAGCAGACTGGGATTCCTCCCCCTTCTCCTCTCAAGGGTGTGTCAGCTTGGTAATAAAGCTGTGAGTGGGGTGTGTGTACGTGTCTGAGCAGACAGTCTTTTTCTTGGAAATAGTAATCCTGGGTGTTTGTCAACAAGGTTTCTTTGTTAAGTATGAGAGTGGAGCAGGATGCACTAGCGATGTGATTATTTACATTTGAAAGTTAAGTGCCCTGCTCAAGGGCACATCGACAGATATTATTTTAACCTAGTCGGCTCTGGGTTTCTAACAAGCGATCTCTCGGTTTTTCTTCTATTTGTATTATATGAAGATATAGATCATTTTGGGGGGGGGGGTGTCATTTTCTAAAGATTGCAGGAAAGGAATAGAGGTCATTGAATATTTCACCCAATCAAGACGACAATATGGGTTAATAAATATACAACAGTTTTGCCTTTTACGATGCCAGTATAAAATCGTTTTCAATAGTTGTAGTGTTGCTACATACAAATGCACATGAAGTATTTTGGCCCAATCAAAGCAAAGCTTTGTTTGTTAATACACTGAGATTCCGGAGAGGCACAAATGGCAACTTCTTTTTCAATATATTTCTATCCATCAGTCTTCCTCAGGTCACACTCGGGAGTAATTTATTGATTGGTATTCATTTGAACTCCCAGTAATGTTCCCCCACAACAATCCTATATAGCATGTCTCTCCATATGAATGTTTGGGAACATTTACGCCACTGTCTAAGGAGGAGACGTAATTAAGTTTCACTTTTGGCCAGTGGAGCTCTCGCATTAAAAACAGCATTTTCTATTCTATTTTCTATTCTTACCACAGGGAGCGGTGTCCAGTCAAGGTAGTGCAGTTCAGTCTGACATCATTCAAATGAGTTCAGCAATATTCTGTTCATTTTGGTGTAAAAATAAAACTAATTGACATAAATAGTTCATTATGTGTCACAACAGTCTTAATTGTCCAAGGCATTGACTTATGTAAGGATCATAAGTCCTTGATTATTGTTGCTAATTATGCTATTAGTACACTGAATGTGAATAATTCGGTGTAATTGTACACATTTATCATAATTAGGAAGTTGCCAAAGTTATTGTCATCTACATTTTACATCATGTAAAGGACAATTATCATTAGTTTCTCAAAAGATAGAGCGGCTGTGGAGCTCTGGGCAGTCGTGCTGGATGGGCTGGGGCGTATGTGTTGGACAGTGTTTTGTGTATACTGTATGTGTTAGGCAGTGTGTGTGTGTGCGTGGACCTGGTGAACTCCTATCCCAGTAGGTTAGACCTTTGATTTGTGTGGAACCTCCTCTAGCCTTTAACAGGTGTCTGCTGCGTGTCACATTTGAAATGCAAATAAAGCTCTTTGCCAAAAGCCCCAGAATCTACCCTTGACAAGCCAGAGCAACCCCCTCTCACACACACACACACACACACATGGTGTCAGGGTCTGAGTCGAGGGCAGGGTTCTCCACCTTGGTATGTGTAGAAAAATATCTGTCAGAAAACTCCATAGACATGCACTGATTGTGCAAATTCAAATTCACACTTTTCTTATGGATTTGCAAATGTGCTTCAATTAATTAAATAAAACCACTTTAACAAAGAAAGACTAAGTACGGTGCAATTATTATATTACAAAATTATTATACTAAAGCAAGAATTAGCCATTTTAAAAACGGGCGTGCTCTCCTACTTTAATTGGATTTTTCAGAGTACATAATGAGCAATCAGAGACTATTATTAGTAGACTTTTCTAATGACTTTTTTAACTAAGACTAGAGGAGGTGGATGTTCTGTTTACAATAGGGCATGAAAAAAGGTAATGGAAGAGTTGACTGACGACATAAGATCTCACTGCTCCTATGTGAAATACATCTCATCCTGCACGTGAATATCTCTCATAGATAAAGATTTTAATATCATGTAGGTTGAAATCAAACTTCTGAAGTGATATGTATAATTGAGAATATTATTTGACTACAGAGATCTGCTCTGCGTGTGTGTGTGTGTGTGTGTGTGTGTGTGTGTGTGTGTGTGTGTGTGTGTGTGTGTGTGTGTGTGTGTGTGTGTGTGTGTGTGTGTGTGTGTGTGTGTGTGTTTGAATTAGCCCCAGCTATTGTCCTGGGAAATAGGAGAGGAAGGAAACAATGACCTCCACCTGTTCTTGTGAATTAATGTTAGCCAGGAGAGGATGGGAGAGGAGGGTAGAGGAGAGGAGAGGAGGGTAGAGGAGCGGAGCGGGGAGGAGGGTAGAGGAGAGGGGAGGGGGGTAGAGGAGAGGAGAGGAGCTGAGAGGAGGGTAGAGGAGAGGAGGGGAGAGGAGAGGAGGGTAGAGGAGCGGAGAGGAGGGTAGAGGAGCTGAGAGGAGGGTAGAGGAGAGGAGGGTAGAGGAGCGGAGAGGAGGGTAGAGGAGTGGAGCGGAGAGGAGGGTAGAGGAGAGGAGGGTAGAGGAGAGGAGGGTAGAGGAGCGGAGCGGAGGGTAGAGGAGAGGAGGGTAGAGGAGCTGAGAGAAGGGTAGAGGAGAGGAGGGTAGAGGAGCTTAGAGGAGAGGAGGGTAGAGGAGCGGAGAGGAGGGTAGAGGAGAGGAGGGTAGAGGAGCGGAGCGGAGCGGAGGGTAGAGGAGAGGAGGGTAGAGGAGAGGAGAGGAGAGGACGGGACAGGAGCTAGCGTCTTCTCTGGTCCTGCTGGAGGAAGGGTGGGGGTGTAGGAGGGTGGTTGAGTTAGGCCAGGCTCTCCTGCTGGCTGATAGACCTACTGGAGGAAGGGTGGGGGTGTAGGAGGGTGGTTGAGTTAGGCCAGGCTCTCCTCCTGGCTGATAGACCTGCTGGAGCTGTTTATAAAGAGAGCAGACACACGCGCGCGCGCACACACACACACACACACACACACACACACACACACACACACACTCTCTCTCACTGTCGCTCCTGGCCACAGTCAGCCAGAGAGGAAGTCTTCAGAGAGGTCCAGGGGCTGATAAGCAGCCAGGTTGGCTGTGTTGGAGTCGTGTATAGAGGCTGGTTGGATAGGGTGGCAGGTTGGCTGTGTTGGGGTCATGTGTGCTCAGATGTGATACTCTTACACAGGGGCAGCTGTCACAGATTTGTATCTACCATACCACCGTCCTGCCTCATTTATAGTCTGCTGGTGAAATTGCTCTCTTTTAGATGTCTTGTAGCCCAGAGTCCATATTGTTCTTTGGTGGTGTGGGCAGCAAGGCAATACCATGCAGTCATATTGTACAGGCTATATGTGGAGTGTACATTTCACAGATGTGTATGTTCACAATTGTTGTGAAGGGTTTAACATGGCATGTTGTGACGGTGAATACTGTAACTGGTGGTTGGTGACAGTGGATCCCGTCCCAGTTCATTCCAGCCCTGTCTAGCAACATCAACCAGCTTCGGTTTATTCTCCCTCACGTCTCCCTCTGATTAGGAATGCAAATCCAAGTGTTTTGTTCATCTGTCTCTGTCAATACGAGGATATATTCAATTAAATAAACATCAGTCTTTGTTGTGATGCCCCCCTTCTCTTTCTTTTATCTATAGAAACAGTCAGTCGACAAAGCGGACAGAGCTTATGTTGCTTAGAATGGAAATGCCAATGGAAATAAGGAAATGTGTTGCGTCTTGTGTACTCACCAGGAAATATGATATTTGCTGTCCAATATTTATTATTTGAAACATGCCTGTGACAAAGATTTCTGGATTTAGCGTTTGATTTTCATGTCGGTTATTTTCAATAAGGAGATAGGAAGTGGGATTTATGCTAGTTTCCTGTGACTGTGAGATGTGGTCTCCATCCCAAATGGTCCCCTATTGCCTACATGGGCCCTGGTCAAAAGCAGTGCACTAAATAGGGAATAGGGCTCCATTTGGGACACAGTAGTGGACTGTGCTGTGGCATTGAGTTCAGAGCAAGTCTTTTTCTTTATTATTATAAAGAAAGTCCCTTAGGGGATCCCACTTCCTGCCGTGGTAATTCCAACAAACTTAAGGTCAAGAGAGCAGGATAATTCGTATTGAAATATATTGTTTTATTTATGAAATAAACACAGTAGCAATTTCCAGAATTAAGTCAGAGGGAATTGCAAACAACCTACAAACAATATCTCGCTATTGTCTTTACTACTGTAAGTGTGACTGAGATTGCATGTGGTATTGAAAGTAGTTGGTTTTCCTATATATATATATATAAATATAGCTACCTATATGAATTGAGATTAGTGGTTGTTTAAACAAAGCTTGTACTGTGTGATTTCTGTGAAGGATTTACCTGTCTTGGTGTCCTAATTCAACTCTCATAAAGCTCCTAACAGGGTAAAAGTCGTAATATAGTCCCTTGATTTTCTGCTGCAGGGGGGAAAAACCATAAGTTACCTTAGAATGATGAAAGTATCAGTCCATCAGATAGATTCTCTGTCAAAGCATCAGTGTGGGTGTTGATGAACTAGGCATCGTAAATAAAGGCCTACCTGGCTCCTCGATCGCTAAGACAAATGTTTTTTAATCATCTGATGTGTTCATTTATCCCAGGGCTCTAACTTTAGCCTTAAATTAAGCCTCTTGCTAAAGCATAACTTGATTTAAAATTTTTAATAAATCAAAATACCCATCAATCATGGCTAGCCTTCGTGTGGCAGCGAGTCTTTGATAAAATGATTCACTGCTTGCTGTATTTTTCCTTACAAAGCACTGAGTATATTGTATTTTCTGTTATGCTCATAGCTGTAGTTTTAACCCAGACTTTATTCATAGACCCCACTTTTAGATATGAAACTAGTGTGTATTGATGAATTATGAGTGTTGTTCTTGCTTGTGTTATTTATCAAATGAACCCCCTTCAACAAGGCCATTGTCCCTGCTGTGCCTCTTACACTTTTTATATAAATTCTGTCACTTACAGTTGGCTGTGACTGCGCTCAGTTATACATATTTGTTCTTAATGCAGATCAATGTCAGACAAGGAAAGCGTTCGAACAGCATTCGTCTGAAAGCTGACGTCTCAACCGCTCTGTAGTGTAATTATTCAGGTTGCAGGTGCAGCCAATTATGTAGTATTATCTAGAGTCCGTCTGTGTACAACGCACACCGCTGACAGCTAGTTGACTGTACATGAAGACAATGGCTTCTGCTGTAACCCCTTAAAAAGCCCTTCCCACATTACTAAACAGACTTTATCAATGCTTTTGAAAAGCCTGTGCATTTCCATCATCACTCCTCCTAGTACCCCGAGCTGCTCCCAGGCGCTATCAAGCCGCTCGGGCTCGGCGCCTACATACGCAAAACAATCCCTAAAGAGGAACAAAGAAACTAATGACAGCTTAGCCGGCCTAAAAGATTGAAAATTCTGTCACGTTGAAAGTACAAGATCACTGGAAGAGGAAGGCATCAGAGCTTTGAAAGACAGAGGCAGGATCAAGCAGTCTCCAGACTATTAGAAGCCAGTTTTATTTAAGCTTATTTGGCTGATAAGGTTGTCAGAAAAGGCTTTTTTTATCAGCCTAGTGTAGTAGGGAGGCATTACCACACTGCTCTGTTCCCATGCAGTGTAGAGAGAGTGCTGCAGTGCTTTGTGGGAAAGGCTTTTGATAAAGCTGCCACATGTTCTCACACAGGAGGAAAAGCCACTTTGGAGTTCAGCTCTCTGATGTCAAGCGGTCGAGAATAATAATACAAGGTTGAGAATGGGGACCCTCTTGTTTATATATTGTATTTTTGTCTTCATATGTAGACAGAGCTTTATTGTGTAATCTGAACAGTCTGCATTGGTTAATGTATTGTCAATGGATCGCTCTGTATAAGAGAAATACGTGGTCAGAGAAATAGTAACCTGGCAAGACAGAGGGGTTTTTAGACGTTCCCTCCGGGAAGAGAAAGGGAATACAAAATAGTAGCCATTGCAGTCCCTCTGTTTTAAAACAACAAAAAAAAAGCAATTGAGTTCTTTTTCCAGTTTGTGGAAATGAAAAACCATGTCCATTTGAATATCGCAGAGGGTGGAATATCAAACACCAAGCGTGTTGACAGAAAACGCAAACAAATAACAGTCATATTGTCCGACTCCGCCAACGACTCCTCGCTCACAAATTAACGGCCTTCTAGAATTGTACACTGGGAGTGTTAACTTATCAGACATGAAATATTGGGATGTCTGAATGACTCTGTCTAACTGGGTAGGAATGCGTTGGTATTCTGTTGAGCTCTTATAGGCAAGATGGGTCACTGTGTTTCTCAGGCATTTATTCATAGAAAAGGAACTGCTGCTGCAATCTGACTTTCCTCCCTTTTAAATACATCTTTTAGATCATTCGCAGGAGTAAATAATGGCCTTATTTGCAGCTTTGTGCGCTATTTAGACTGCCCTCTCTCAGAGCTGAATTGCTTTTTGTTGGGCCTAAATTTCATATATATATACTTTTGTTTAACTAGGTGCTTATAAGAGCCGGTAGTAGATAACAACAAACAGCAAACGGGTCTACTCCCAATAAACTGGGAAATTATCGCTTCTGCTCTTCCTCGTGACACAATTTGTCAAACCTGCTGATAGGAAACAAATTCTATTCATAAGGTTCCCCTCCTCCCGTCAGCATCGGTGTGATTCGGTAGCAATTCAATTATAGTTTTGTGAGATAGTGAGCCCAGAGAGAGAATCCAGGCTGACAAGAAATATGACAGGACAGTTACAGAGTGTTTATGCAATTAAACTTTCACTGACAATACCTGGCGAATGATGAATGCCTGGGCTGAGGTGTGTGTGCACAAGTAATGTCCCACAAGGATGGCACATTTTTCATTATTTTACAGCTGCTCTGATCTTCCAGGGCTGGCCGGGAGCTGTTGCAGGGAGGGAGAAGAAGTGAGAGTTTGGAGGAGAGAGAAGGAGAGGGGGGTTAAAAGAGTGGATGACAGAGAGAATGAGATAGGGGTTAAGAAAGAGAGTGGGGAGAGGGAGAGAGAGTGGGGAAAGGGAGAGGGCTTAGTAGAGAGAGGGTGTGGAGGGGTGTGTAAGGGGGATGGAGTGTGGGGAAGGGAAAAGCTTGTTCTATTGTTGAGAGGACAGAGGCAACGAGTGACCCTCTTCAAACAGAGATGGGGTTTCTAAACGTGTCAATGACATGTTAAAAGAGTACTAGCTATTTCTTCCATAAAAATGACTGTGTTGTGAGCACTGAAACTATAACACTTTAGGTTAAAATGACTTTACATGTAGTTTATGTTTAGCAATTACGTTTAGTATGGGTATTTTGTATTTGATTTCTTCACACTCATACAGTGTATAAAATCTGCACCTGAAGGCTCAAACCCAGAGTAAAGTGTCAAGGGAGCCACAGCAGTTTGGTATAATCAGAAGATTATCTTGTGTGGTGCAAAAAATGTATTCCGTGTTAACATACAATCCAATTCTCAGGCAGTTTGCATTTCATTTGTTATCAGACAGTTGGCAAATTCAAATCCTATTTTAATAGGGTAGAAATGATTTCAAAGCTACTCTTTATCTAATGGAATCTGAATATTTTCCGTCAAAGAGACTGACAGTATCTACATGGGATGTCAATATTCATAATTGCATGAAGGTGTGGAGAGTCTGTTCCTATAGGACTCCTGTGTTGATGTACTGTGTCTTAAATAAAATATAGGGCCAGGTTTGTGTGCCAACTTGCTAGCGCTCAACACCCCTTACATCTCAAATGGCACCCTATAGGCCCTGGTCAAAAGTAGTGTACTATATAAGGAATAGGTTGCCATTTGGAATGCAGGCCCCTACTGTCCTCCCCTTCATCCTGTCTTTGTCTTCTACCTTAATCGTGGTCGTCTTCAAAGGCCCGTTAAAAGTAGGGAGCGAAGGCATGGAGCAAAGAGTGTCGAACACAAACACACATTGCTAATACACATCTGTCTGTTCTGTGAGAAGAAAAATCCCATTTAACGAAAGAAAGCCGACGATCTCGCTAGCCTTACCTGCATAGTGAAGTATAAAGAAGCGAGATCTACAATAATGTCACGGTAAAACGCGGACTAAACGACAGTTGCGAAAACGTAACGAGACAAGGGATCTTTTGGGAGTAGACAACTGTTAGAATGATGTTGTGTGATAGCTTCTCTGTTTATATTCTAGTTAACAAGGTCGTTGTGACCTTGGAAATACATGTCTTTGTCTACTTTGCCACTGGCTTCATTTGCTAGTTATCAGCCATACAGACATAGCCCGGTAAATGTTATTAGTGTGTTAGTCAATGGCTGGCATTCCACTGAGGGTTTCACCGACACCCGTTCGTTTGTCCACAGATCAGAATTTAGGAGAGGTGTTCTTTTTAATTAATCATTTGTCCTTCAAACAGTCAAGTTTCTCTCCTTCGTTATACGTTGGTTCTCCACAGATAATTAGGTCCCATAGTTCAGCTAATTCCACTTGAGAACTGGCTGTAGCCACCTGCTTCTTTTGTATGGGTAATCTTTGTCTTGTAAGATTCTGTCCCCGTAGACTATTGCAGCTCATGAAGAATGAGAAAATGTCTCTTTTTCCCCACAGTGTCCTCCGTGCACTTGCCTAAAATTTTAATTGTATGCGTACAACACATTCTCTCTCACGCACGCACGCACGCACGCACACACACACACACACACACACCTACACACCTACACACACATACTCTCTCTCACACACACAAATACACACACCTTGGTGTGATAGGGAGGTGTTGATTTTTAGGTGTATATGGATCTGAAAGGGAAACTAATCCTATTAATTCAAAGTGAATAACAAAGAGTAGCAGGCCTTTTCCCATGTTGTTCTATTTATTCAACCTGCTAGTGTTTTGTTCTTCCATCATAATTATTTCCCAGTCAGATCCGCACTGATTTCCTGGTGGACTTGTGTACCTCAGACTAACTTATAGAACAACGGAGCTGGGATAATTCACACTATTCCTCTGGGGTGGAGTTCTCCGTTTTTTCAAGGACATTTTTATTACAAAGCTGATGGAATTTGCATATTAATTCATTTCTTTCCATTTTTAAGATTAAATGTTGTCAACATGTATCAGTGCAAGGCTTTGACAGAGCTGATGAAATGGGTCAGTCAAGCTTGAACATTTTGGAGTATAGCAGCCATCTGCAACCTCCGAACCCCCAGTGCCAAGCGCTCTCTGTCTCTCCTGCAACTTGATTAAAGAAAAGGACTTTGACTGGGGAGGGGCGGCGGGCGGATAGGAAGAGGGGAAGGCTAAAATGATATGCCAAATTCTATCAACTTGATTAGACTGTCATTAGCGGCCGTCGATTCATAAAGTGCATTTTCATGTTTTTTTTTTGTTTTTTTAGATAAAGACGAATACGATTTCCTTTCTAATACATCCCTTGTGCTTTTTTTGTATCTATTATCACACCAATAGACCGACCATCTGCAGCTCAAGGCTTCACCTATTTATTCTCATTCTGAATCACTCAAGAGTGAAGTCCAGTCCACTATCCCGCGTGATTATACGTTTCCTCGGCAGCACAACATTGATTAACTTAAACGACTGGCAATGAGCAAACCAGTTTTCAGAATGGTTTCACGTTCGCAATCATAAATAAACACAAATCCCTGGCTATCTCTATGTCTTTCATATGCTGGAGTCAGTGCTGTACTAGGCACTACACAGTAAGTAGCCCTGTCTCTGTTTATCTTCTCATCCAATGTTCATTAGTTGTGACTAGAGTCTTTGACAAGTGTTATTGCTGTTCCGTCCTTTCCGTCCTGTTCTGTCCTGTTCCATCCTGTTTCGTCCTGTACCGTCCTCTTCCATCCTGTACCATCCTGTACCGTCCTGTACCATCCTCTTCCAACCTGTACCATCCTGTACCATCCTCTTCCGTCCTGTACCATCCTGTACCATCCTCTTCCGTCCTGTACCATCCTGTACCATCCTCTTCTGTCCTGTACCATCCTGTACCATACTCTTCCGTCCTGTACCATCCTGTACCGTCCTGTACCATCCTCTTCCGTCCTGTACCATCTTGTACCATCCTCTTCCGTCCTGTACCATCCTGTACCATCCTGTACCATCCTGTACCATCCTCTTCTGTCCTGTACCATACTGTAAGATCCTGTACCATACTCTTCTGTCCTGTACCATCCTGTACCATACTCTTCCGTCCTGTACCATCCTGTACCGTCCTGTACCATCCTCTTCCGTCCTGTACCATCCTGTACCATCCTCTTCCGTCCTGTACCATCCTGTACCATCCTGTACTATCCTCTTCTGTCCTGTACCATCCTGTTCTGTTTTGTTCCGTCCTGTTCCGTCCTGTACCATCCTCTTCCATCCTGTTCCGTCCTGTACCGTCCTCTTCCATCCTGTACCGTCCTGTACCGTCCTGTACTGTCCTTGTTCTGTCTCGTTCCATCCTGTTCCATCCTGTTCTGGCCGGTTCCGTCCTGTTCTGGCCTGTTTCGTCCTCTTCCATCCTGTTCTGTTTTGTTCCATCCTGTTCCGTCCTGTACCATCCTCTTCCATCCTGTACCGTCCTGTACCGTTCTGTACTGTCCTGTTCTTGTTCTGTCTCGTTCCATCCTGTTCCATCCTGTTCTGTCCTCTTCCGTCCTATTCTGTCCTGTTCCGTCCTGTTCTGTCCTGTTCCGTCCTGTACCGTCCTCTTCCATCCTCTTCCGCCTTGTTCTGTCCTGTACCGTCCTCTTCCATCCTCTTCCGTCCTATTCTGTCCTGTTCCGTCCTGTTCCGTCCTGTTCTGTCCTGTTCCGTCCTGTTCCGTCCTTTTCCGTCCTGTACCGTCCTCTTCCATCCTGTTCCGTCCTGTTCTGTCCTGTTCCGTCCTGTTCCGTCCTGTTCCGTCCTGTTCTGTCCTGTTCCGTCCTGTACCGTCCTGTTCTATCCTTTTCCGTCCTGTACCGTCCTCTTCCATCCTCTTCCGTCCTGTTCTGTCCTGTTCTGTCCTCTTCCGTCCTGTTCTGTCCTGTTCCGTCCTGTTCCGTCCTGTTCTGTCCTGTTCTGTCCTGTTCCGTCCTGTTCTGTCCTGTTCCGTCCTGTTTCCATCCTCTTCTGTCCTGTTCCGTCCTTTTCCGTCCTGTTTCCATCCTCTTCTGTCCTGTTCTGTCCTGTTCCGTCCTGTTCTGTCCTGTTCTGTCCTGTTCCGTCCTGTTTCCATCCTCTTCTGTCCTGTTCCATCCTATTCTGTCCTGTTCCGTCCTGTTCTGTCCTGTTCTGTCCTCTTCCGTCCTGTTCTGTCCTGTTCCGTCCTGTTCTGTCCTGTTCTGTCCTGTTTCCATCCTCTTCTGTCCTGTTCCGTCCTGTTCTGTCCTCTTCCGTCCTGTTCTGTCCTGTTTCCATCCTCTTCTGTCCTGTTCCGTCCTGTTCTGTCCTCTTCCGTCCTGTTCCGTCCTGTTCTGTCCTGTTTCCATCCTCTTCTGTCCTGTTCCGTCCTGTTCTGTCCTCTTCCGTCCTGTTCCGTCCTGTACCATCCCCTTCCATCCTGTTCCGTCCAGTTCCATCCTGTACATCTACTCTGTCTGATCCATTCACCTCTTCCTCCAACCCGCTAGCGAACTCCCTGAGATCTAGCCTGGCATAACTCATTTCCCTATGTTTCACTGTTGAGCACAGCGTTCAGTCTGGTTAAACCAGGCTACCTGTGATTAGCAGCGGGCCAGCAACCTCCTAAATGCAGCCATGACAAGACACACTCAACCCTCCCCATCGTCACCATCTCCCCTTGCACTGTTATGTCACATTCAGGGTGGGCCGTTATGATAAGGGAAGAAGAAACACACACCTTCATCTACTCCATCTAGCTTTCAATCTGACACCCACCACCTCACCCTCACCTCAGCGTCGCGCTTTCATTTCAAATCACGTAAACGGCAAAGTCATGAGAAAAGAACAGAGTAGGCCATTTATCTGGTGTTGACTGTCAAAAGTAGTGCACTATGTAGGGAATATTGTGCTGTTTGGAACGCAGCGTGGACATGGGGCTACAGTGACCTGCAGCTGATAACAACTGGCCCGCCATATCACCGCGTCACCTCCATTACCATATTAATAATGGATGGGCCTGGGTCACATCGCCCCGTGCTCCCCTGTCCTGTGCTCCCCCACAGGGTGGCAGGCTGGGGATGTCTAGGGGAGCATGTTATCTGACCACTGGCTATGGCTGTACAGTTACAGGACAGGGAGGAGCTCCCTTGGACAAATGTCCATTCAGGGACAATAACATGAATCTTGTCTAGATAGACATACAGTACCAGTCAAAAGTTGGGACACACCTACTCATTCAAGTATTTTTCTTTATTATTTACTATGTTCTACTTTGTAGAATAATAGTGAAGACATAAAAACTATGAAATAACACATATGGAATCATGTAGTAACCAAAAAAGTGTTATTATATGAAAATATATTTTAGATTTTAGATTCCTCAAAGTAGCCACCCTTTGCCTTGATGACAGCTTTGCACACGCTTGGCATTCCACCTGAAATGCTTTTCCAACAGTTTTGGAAAAGTTGAACGGACTTTCCTTCACTCTGCTGTTCAACTCATCCCAAACCATCTCAATTGAATTGAGGTCAGGTGATTGTGGTAGCCAGGTCATCTGATGCAGCACTCTGTCTATCCTTCTTGGTCAAATAGCCCTTACACAGTCTGGAGGTGTGTTGGGTCATTGTCCTGCTGAAAATAAATGATAGTCCCACTAAGCGCAAACCAGATGGGATGGTGTATCACTGCAGAATGCTTTGGTAGCCATGCTGGTTAAATGTGCCTTGAATTCTAAATAAATCACTGACAGTGTCACCAGCAAAGCACCATCACACCTCCTCCTCCATGCTTCACAGCAGGAACCACACATGTGGATATCATCCATGTACCTACTCTGCGTCTCACAAAGACATGGCGGTTGGAACCAAAAATCTCAAATTTAAAACAATATCGAGACTATATACAGGGGGGTACCGGTACAGAGTCAATGTGCTGGGGCACCGGTTAGTTGAGGTAATATGTATATGTAGGTAAAGTTATTAAAGTGACTATGTATAGATGATAATAACAGAGTAGCAGCTGTGTAAAAGAAGGGGTGGGGGCAATGCAACTAGTCTGGGTAGCCATTCGATTAGATGTTCAGCAGTCTTATGGCTTGTGGGTAGAATCTGTTTAGAAGCCTCTTGGATCTAGACTTGGCGCTCGGGTACCGCTTGCCGTGTAGTATCAGAGAGAACCGTCTATGACTAGGGTGGCTGGAGTCTTTGACAATTTTTAGGGCCTTCCTCTGACACCGCCTGGTATAGAGGTCCTGGATGGCAGGAAGCTTGGCCCCAGTGATGTACTGGTCCATTCGCACGACCCTCTGTAGAGCCTTGCGGTCGGTAGCCGAGTTGTTGCCATACCAGGCAGTTATGCAACCAGTCAGGATGCTCTCGATGGTGCAGCTGTAGAACCTTTTGAGGATCTGAGGACTCATACCAAATATTTTCAGTCTCCTGAGGTGGAATAGGTTTTGTCGTGCCCTCTTCACAACTGTCTTGGTGTGCTTGGACCATGTTAGTTTGTTGGTGATGTGGACACCAAGGAACTTAAAGCTCTCAACCTTCTCCACTGCAGCCTCGTCGATGAGAATGGGGCATGCTCAATCCTCTTTTTCCTTTAGTCCACAATCATCTCCTTTGTCTTGATCACGTTGAGGGAGAGGTTGTTGTCCTGGCACCACACGACCGGGTCTCTGACCTCCACCACATGTCCAGGTCTCTGTCTCGTCGTTGTCGGTGATCAGGCCTACCACTGTTGTGTCATTGGCAAACTTAATGATGGTGTTGGAGTTGTGCCTGGCCGTGCAACCATGAGTGAACAGGAAGTACAGGAAGGAACTGAGCACGCACCACTGAGGGGCCCCTGTGTTGAGAATCAGCTTGGCGGATGTGTTGTTACCTACCCTTACCACCTGGGGGCGGCCCGTTAGGAAGTCCAGGATCCAGTTGCAGAGGGAGGTGTTTAGTCCCAGGGTCCTTAGTTTATTGATGAGCTTTGAGGGTACTGTGGTGTTGAACGCCAAGCTGTAGTCAATGAATATCATTCTCACATAGGTGTTCCTTTTGTCCAGGTGGGAAAGGGCAGTGTGGAGGGCAATAGAGATTGCATCATCTGTGGATCTGTTGGGGCGGTATGCAAAATGGAGTGAATCTAGGGTTTCTGGGATAATGGTGTTGATGTGAGCCATGACCAGCCTTTCAAAGTACTTCATGGCTACAGACGTGAGTGCTTCGGGTTGGTCGTCATTTAGGCAGGTTACCTTAGTGTTCTTGGGCACAGGCACTATGGTAGTCTGCTTAAAACATGTTGGTATTACAGACTCGGACAGGGAGAGGTTGAAAATGTCAGTGAAGACACTTGCCACTGGGTCAGCGCATGCCCGCAGTACACTCTCAACTGTGCTTCCCTTTATAGTCTGTAATAGTTTGCAAGCCCTGCCACATCAGACGAGCATCAGAGCCGGTGTAGTACAATTCGATCTTAGTCCTGTATTGACGCTTTGCCTGTTTGTTGGTTCGTCGTAGTGCATAGCGGGATTTATTATAAGCTTCTGGGTTAAAGTCCCGCTCCTTGAAAGTGGCAGTTCTAGCCTTTAGCTCAGTGCGGATGTTGCCTATAATCCATGGCTTCTGGTTGGGTTATGTACGTACTGTCACTATGGGGACGACGTCATCGATGCACTTATTGATGAGGCCAATGACTGATGTGGTGTATTCTTCAATGTCATCGGAGGAATCCCGGAACATATTCCAGTCTGTGCTAGCAAAACAGTCCTGTAGCTTAGCATCTGCTTCATCTGACCACTTCTTTATTGATCTAGTCACTGGTGCGTCCTGCTTTAATATTTGCTTGTTAGCAGGAATCAGGAGGATAGAATTATGGTCAGATTTGCCGAATGGAGGGCGAGGGAGAGCTTTGTATGTGTCTCTGAGTTTTTTTCCTCTGGTTGCACGTTTAACATGCTGATAGAAATGAGGTAAAACGAATTGAAGTTTCCCTACATTAAAGTCCCCGGCTACTAGGAGCGTCGCCTCTGGGTGAGCGTTTTCTTGTTTGCTTATGGCGGAATACAGCTCATTCAATGCTGTCTTAGTGCCAGCCTCCGTCTGTGGTAGAATGTAAACAGCTACGAAAATACAGATGAAAACTCTCTAGGTAGATAGTGGGTCTGCAGCTTATAATGAGATACTCTACCTCAGACGAGCAATAGCTCGAGACTTTCTTAGATATTGTGCACCAGCTGTTGTTTGCAAAAAGACATAGTCCGCCGCCCCTTGTCTTACCAGACACCGCTGTTCTATCCTGCCGCTACAGCGTATAACCAGCCAGGTGTATGTTGATATTGTCGTTGTTCAGCCACGACTCCATGAAGCATAAGATGTTACAGTTTTGAATGTCCCATTGGTAGTTTAATCTTCCGTGTAGGTCATAAATTTTTTTCTCCAAAGATTGTACCTTTGCTTGCAGAATGGAAGGAAGTGGAGGTTTATTCGATCGCCTACGAATTCTCAGAAGGCAGCCCGCCCTCTGGCCCCTTTTTCTCCGCCTCCTCTTCACGCAAATGACAGGGATCTGGGCCTGTTCCCGAGAAAGCAGTATATGATTCGTGTTGGACTTGTTAAAGGAAAAAAAGGTTTCTCCCAGTCCGTGGTGAGTAATCGCTGTCCTGATGTCCAGAAGTTATTTTCGGTCATAAGAGACGGTAGCAGCAACATTATGTGCAGAATAAGAAAAAAAAGAAAACCGTTACAAACAACGCAAATAAACAAACAAAAAACACAATCGGTTGGGGACACGTAAAACATCAGCCTTCTTCTCCGGCGCCATTGCTCTACCTCTGCTTCACACAGTCTCCTCTGAACAGTTCATGTTAAGATGTGTCTGTTACTTCAACTCTGTGAAGCATTTATTTGGGCTGCAATTTCTGAGGCTCTAATGACCTTATCCTCTGCAGCGGAGGTAACTCTGCGTCTTCCTTTCCTGTGGTGGTCCTCATGAGAGCCAGTTTCTTTATAGCGCTTGATGGTTTTTGCGACTGCACTTGAAACTTTCCGTATTGACTAACCTTCATGTCTTAAAGTAAAGATGGACTGTTGTTTCTCTTTGCTTTTTTGATCTGTTCTTGGCATAATATGGACTTGGTCTTTGACCAAATAGGTCTCTCTTCTGTATACCACCCCTACCTTGTCACAACACAACTGATTGGCTCAAATGCATTAAGAAGGAAAATAATTCCACAAATAAATTGTTAACAAGGCACACCTGTTCATTGAAATGCATTCCAGGTGACTACCTCATGAAGCTGGTTGAGAGAATACCAAGGGTGTGCAGAGCTGTCATCAAAGGCAAAGTGTGGCTACTTTGAAGAATCTCAAATATAAAATATATTTGGATTTGTTTAACAATTTTTTGGTTACTACATGATTCCATATGTGTTATTTCATCATTGTGATTTCTTCACTATTATTCTGCAGTGTAGAAAATAGTAATAGAGAAACTCTTGAATGAGTAGGTGTGTCCAAACGTTTGACTGGTACTGTATTTGTGGTTGGGATAACCATAATCAGCGTATGGAAGGTCTCTATGAAGTCTGGTCTGATATGTCAAACAGCAGGTAGATGCGGGCTGGGCATCAGAAAACTTGATGTTGAAGAGATCAACATTCATCTTCAGTTCTTTTTATGACAAACTCTTTTGGCAAGCTTCTGATTTAGCCTTTTACATTTTAATAGACACACTAGAAATGATTGTTAGTTAGTCAACAAGACCCCTGTTTTTTTATTTATTCACGTTGATGGACTATATGGGTGTAGCTCCCTGATTGGAATAATACATGAATTTGAAAAACCTTTTAAAGAGCATTTACAACTCGGGATTGAATTATCACTTCACTCTTCGGGGCCTTTCGGTTTTATTTGCACCTCCGCATTGATCTGCTGTGTTGATATGCTGTGTTGATCTGCTGTGTTGATCTGCTGTGTTGATCTGCTGTGTTGATCTGCTGTGTTGATCTGCTGTGTTGATCTGCTGTGTTGATCTGCTGTGTTGATCTGCTGTGTTGATCTGCTGTGTTGATCTGCTGTGTTGATCTGCTGTGTTGATCTGCTGTGTTGATCGTGGTTGCGTCAGCGCTTCATCCTTCCATTTGGCTGTAAACGTACGCCTGTAAGCACGTCTCACGTTGCCTTCATCTAGAGCTTGACATGGTGACTCGGGTGGGGTTCCAGCTTAGATAGATACAACGGCTCTCAAATAGGGAGGAGATTTAGAGAATGTTTTAGGGGAAATCGTTGGACGTTTCGTTTTCCAAGCCAATGAGAAACAGGCCAGTTTATAAAGGATATATTTATGAGTAGACCCTTATATGAGTGTATTTATACTCATGGTTTGTCATGTTGTAGTTATCATATTGGCACTACGTACATGTAGGGGGGTTTAGAGAATATTTCAGGGAAAACCTTTGGAAGTTTAGTTTTCAAACAAAGTGTTTTTCCTTGTTTTTCCTTTCCACGTTGGTACTTCAGTTTTTATTATTCAGTGTATATGATATAGAAGTTACTCCTCTGGTACTAAAAGTCTTATTTTAGAAGCACCTTTTGTATCCTCTACGATTTTCCAGATAGCAATACTTTCTGTATTGTCAACCAAGGCATATCAGCACTTTATTAAGCTATATTAGAGGTGCTCCATGTTTGGTTGGAAGAATGTGTTTTCATCAATTAACGTAATCACTAGGTCTAGGAGAAACATATTGGAACATATTTGCTTCTATTTATCCTAATTTATCTTTAGAGATGTATTGTGAAATCAGCAAAGTGCCTGGGCACTTAGTGATGGAGAGCGAAATTGGCTGTCAAGGAATTGCAGCTATTATATTGTATTACAATATAAGAGGTGCCTCTTGAAAGGTCTCAGGGGGTCCTGTAGGGAGAGCTCTGTATGATACGTACAGATTCCCACCACAAGCCGCCTCAGTGGCATTGCATGAAGTTGAAATGGCATCTAGTGGCAACCATTTAAGAAGGATATTGACCTTGATGAAAAAAGAAAAAGGAATCCAGTGCTCCACTCTAGAGAGAAATACAGTATATATTCACCCTTTCCACTCCCACTTTTAAACTGGACACCTGTCATAGTACCTCAATCATTAGTTGATATCTTGAATTCGCCATACAGGAAAATCTGAAAATTATCTAATTTTTAATTTCTTTTGAATGTCACTCTGCCTGAAATGAGGCATGGTATAGCTGTATGTTTTAAATTAATCTCCCTCCCTTGGAGTGTTGGCTAGAGGGTTACTGGGTGTAGAGGATAGGAGGCACAAGTGACAGAGGAGGACAAGGTGCCTGACGGCATTTTTCCTGTCAACCTCTAATTATTAATGCCGCCATTGCAATACAAGTCTCTCTCTGTATGTTTCATATCCCGCTCACACACACACACACATAGACACACACACACACACACACACACACACACACACACACATAGACACACACACACACACACACATAGACACACACACACACACACATAGACACACACACGCACACACATAGACACACACACACACACACACACACACATACACACACACACACACATACACACACACACACACACACACACATACACACACACACACACACACACACACACACACACACACACACACTCACACACACACACACTGACACTCTCTCTCACACACACACACACAGACACACTTTCTCTCCCAAACACAAAGGCGAGCTGTATTGAAAAATCACCCTCTACCTCTCAATATGGAGCCAGCCAGCAGAGCCTTCCAATTAGTACAGGGCCTGGTGCATTATATATCATTACTAATGTACAGAGAGAGGCCCTCATTCATCAGAGCGGGGCGAGACAAGGACCTCCCCGCGTCTAGATATGGAGGACAGACACACTGAGCCTGAGCCATGGGCTATACACTTTATCTTGATTTATCTGTGCGTTAAATGCTTGACGCTTTGAATTGGTACTAATATTTATATAAATGTAAATTGAGGAATATTAGCAGCCGGAGTATGGGAGCCTGGCTAAGGCATATAAGTCATTTAAGACAGGGAGCTTGTAGCTTGTAGAAGTGTCTTGGCTTTGTAGCAGCTTCCTCCTCTGAGTCATCCCAGGTGTGTAGAAATGGTATGGTGACAGGGGTTGTCAGGGAGAGGAGAGGAGCAACAGGGGGATAAAGAACTGCCAGTGGGTTATTGATGATGGTCAACAATCGACACCACAGCGCAGAAAGTAATACTTTTAACGTCTCATCACTTACACACAGAGACGGTTCATTCTGAGGGCTTTCATCAGGAAAATGAATCCAGACCGGAAGACCATGCCAAACCGTAAATTATGCTCACAAATAATTTGATCTTTTTAAGAAGTAATCTTTTATGGTGTCATTTTTTATATTCGATCCAGGCTTGTAAAGCTTATTGTCTTGTATAGTTTAACATTTCACTGCAAAGTGCTCTGGCACTTGATGTTTGACGGCTGCTTACTCTACATGTAAAGATGTGGTAGGCTACATTAACCTTTCAATGTTTGGGCACTGCTCTCTTTTTACTATCAACATAAACATGCATGGATCTCAATATGGTCACTTGACCACACGATTAGGTGGCAATCACTCTATGGTTTACGTGTTAGCACGGTACTTAATGTATTACAACCCTATAACACATACCTACAGTACAGTAAATCATTATTCTCCCATGCAGTATCAAAAACCATTCATTGGGCTGGGGCTGCCCTCGCAATAGAACCACGGGGTGTGTCCCAAATGGCACCCTTTCCCCTATATAGTGCACTCATTTTGAGTAAAGTCTCAAAAGTAGCGCACTATAAAGGGAATAGGGTGCCATTTGGGACGAATACAGTATCATGTGAAATCAGCCTCTCTATCTAGGAACACAAATTATCCCCTGTGCCACACTATAATAATCAGAGTAATGCTCCAACAGACCAGATATTACCATTAGTTTGATGAAGAAAGTATTGCAATGCCGTTCGCCGTGTCTGACTCGTAAATTGCCCAGTCTGTAATTCACATTCACATCATAACCGCCAACTAACAGAAGCCCACTGGTGGTGAAACACACCACCACCCTCCAACCCCTCACAAATGACTCTGATGTTGCTTTAGTTAGACGTCCGTAGGGTGAAAAAAGAGCTCTGTGTCTTTAAGGCCGGTCGGTTGGCTCGTGCCTTCCCTCCTTCCCTAATGAAAATTCTCAGTTCGAAGAGGCTCTGATCTTGTGTTTTAGTAAAATAGAACTCTGCAGCTGACTGGCAGCTCTGATCTAAAGCATTTAAGTGTACGTTTTGATCTCTCTGCCTTTGATTAAAACTAATGAGCTCATTTAATTCAAAATGGGAATCTGTGATAAGAGAAATAAGGTTGATGTGATTGGATTAGAGAGGCGAATTAAACTCCTAGAGCTACTGCTGAAGTTTGTGGCTGCTGCTGCTTATACAGTGTATTAAAAAGCTGTTGGCGTATTCTGCTGTGTTAGATGATGAGCAAAATTTCATAGTAATTCATATTTAATCAGAAGAAATGAAATGACTAAATATAACATGGCTCTGGCTTCTCCCCAGAGTGATAAAGGACTGGTTAGATTTTAAATGACATTTAATTCATGTCCTCAGAAAAGAAGAGAAAAAACCGTCGCCTTGTGAAAGAGAATGGCACCAGCACCCCTCACCCCTCCCTTCATCCCTCCTTCCCCACCCTCCTCCTTTACACTGATCACATTGTTTCCGGTTCCAGAGACCCAAAGTCACTGCAGCCTTGTTATATGCAGAGTAGCAGAAAACCGGATTTTCCAGGTGTGCTGTTTTAGTAATCCCATTTCAATGTAATCTCCTAGTCTTGTCCATGGCTGTGTGTCTGCCTGTCTGCCTGTAGAGTAAAGTGGAGGCTGTCTAATGTCCTGTCCAGCTTTGGGGACAGAGACAGTCAGGGGAGACAAACGCATGCACACGCACACACACACACAAACACACACACGGTCTTGTTTAACTAACCTGGGGACGCAACATTGATTCCCATTCAAAATCCTATCCCATTCTCCCTAACACCTAACCCTAAACCTAACCCTAACACTAAACTTAACCCTAACACTAACCTTAACCCTAACCTTAACCCCAAAACCTAACCTTAACCCTAAACCTAACCTTAACCTTAACCTGAAGCTTATCTTTTTAAAAATATTTTATTGAATGTGTTGTGTATTTTTACCCCTTTTTCTTCCCAATTTCATGATATCCAATTTGTTTTATTTGATTTAACCTTTATTTAACCAGGAAGGGCTCATTGAGATTTAAAATATATTTTTCAAGAGCGTCCTGGCCAAGATAGGCAGCACCAAGTCATTACAAAAATTACAGACAAACAACATGAAAAACTACAAGTAATCTAGTAAAAACCATGGAATTCACAAGAGTATAACAAATCAAAAACAGCAAATTAAAAACATTGACAGGTCAAGGAATCAGTCTCAAGATAATTCACCAGTGATTTAAAAATACCAATCGGGACAAGTTCTTCCAGTTTAAAAGTATTTTGTAAGGCGTTCCAAGACGATGGCACAGAGTACATAAAAGCCCTTTTCAGTTCGGACATTTGGAACAGTTAGCAGGATAAAGTCCAGCGAACGAAGAGAGTACCCGCCACATTTCTGAACAATAAAAATGCCCAAATAAAAAGGTAGTAAACCCAAAATGGCTTTGTAAATAAAAATATACCCTTGCCTGAGCCTACGAGTGACTAGAGAAGGCCAGGTATACAAAGTGCAGTGGTGCGTAAGGGTTTTGCAGTTTAAAATAAATCTCAAAGTGCCATGGTAAAGGGTGTCAATTGATCTCAAACACTAAGCGGAAGCATTCATATATAAAATATCCCCATAGTCTAGTAAAGGCATACATGTAGCTGATACTAGCCTCCTTCTGGCTTCAAAAGAAAAACAGGCCTTATTCCTAAAATAAAATCCCAATTTCAGCGTAAATTTTTTTGTAAATTGTTGATTGTTGTTGACGAGGCACAACAGTAAATAACAGTATCATCAGCATAAAAATGTTGCGCATTTTGGAAATTTTTGTCTAAATCATTTATATAAATAGTGAATACGAGAGGACCAAGTACAGAGCCTTGGGGCACACCATTAAAGACAGACAATTTAACAGACATAAGCCCATCAAATTGAGTGCACCGAGTTCTATCAGACAGATAGTTAGCAAACCATGCAACTGCATGCTCTGAAAGACCTACACTCGACAATCTTTGCCTTTGTATAGCATGATCAACTGTATCAAAAGCCTTAGAGAGATCAATAAAAAGTGAGACACGGTGCTGTTTTTTGTCAAGGGCTTCAGTGATATCATTTAAAACCTTCATGGCTGCTGTAATTGTGCTATGATTCTTCCTGAAGCCCGATTAGTACGTTGATAAAAAAAATAGAGTTAGTAAATAAAAACTCTTTTAGCTGTTCACGCGCAAGGGTTTCAAGTATTTTCACCAGCGGTGACAGCTTTGAGATTGGCCTATAATTATTTAAAAGAGTTGGATCTCCCCCATTTAAAAGTGGTAGGACAAATGCTAATTTCCAGAATTTCATTACATTTCAGGGTTAGATTGAACAGATATGTAAGTGGTTCAGCTATGAAATCAGCTGCCAGATTTAAAAAGCAGGGATCCAAAAGATCAGGACCTACAGGCTTTCTCTGATCTAAGGATTGCAGGGCTTTATGTACCACCTGCACTGAGAATGTCAAAAAGCTAAAAGTTTGACCAGCTCTCACTGGTTCATCCACACAGGGTCGTACAGAGACAGAGGACACTGAATCAAACAGCCTACCAGATGATACAAAGTGCTCATTGAAACAATTCAGCATTTCAGTTTTGTCATATACAGCAACAGAGTCCTTCAAAACACATGACGGTAATTCATTAACATTACTGTTACCAGACATAGACTTAATAGCCTTCCAAAACTTTCTAGGATCATTCAGGTTATCAGTGGTAACAGACATAAATATTCAGACTTGGCCTTCCTGAGATGAAAAGAACACTTGTTTCGTAACTGCCTAAAAAGAAGCCAATCTGCATCAGAACATGATTTCCTTGCTTTAGCCCAGGCTAGATTACGTTCTTGAATAATACAAGACAGCTCAGAAGAAAACCATGGATTATCCTGCCCTTTAACCCTGAACCTGCAGAATGGGGCATGTTTGTTTACTATTTGGGAAAAAACACCATGAAAGAATTTCCAGGCAGTTTTCACACCAGGGATAAACTCAATCTGCTCCAGTCCAAATAAAACAAATCATTAAAGAAAGCCTGCTCATTAAAACACTTCAAATTTCTCTTACGAATAAAACGTGGGTTTGTCTTTGGAACCTTATTATTTCTAACAGCAACAACAGCACAGTGGTCACTTCAATCATTACAAAAAACACCAACCACAGAATATTTATGTGGAACATTTGTCAATATCAAATCAATCAGGGTAGATTTATCTGGGCATTTAAGATTTGAGCGAGTGGGTGAGTTAATCAACTGGGTAAGATTCATAGAATTACAAAACATTTTTAAATCATCAGACACCAGACAATTGGTAGTTTTAGTCTTGTCCCAGCGCTGCAACTCTCATACGGACTCTGGAGAGGCAACGCTCGAGAGCCGTGTGTCCTCCAAAACACAACCTGCACTGCTTCTTCACACTGCTCGCTTAACCCGGAAGCCAGCCGCACCAATGTGTTGGAGGAAACACCGTACACCTGGCGACCGTGTCAGAGTTTATGCACCTGGCCCGCCACAGGAGTCGCTAGTGCGCAATGTGACAAGGACAACCCTCCCCTAACCTGGACAACTCTGGGCCAATTGTGCGCCGCCTCATGGGTCTCCCGGTTGCGGCCGGCTGCGACAAAGCCATGTATCAAACCTGGATCTGTAGTGACGCCGCTCGCAGTGCCTTAGATCGCTGCGCCATTCAGGAGGCCCCTAAACCTTACCGTTAACCCCTTATTTTAATCCTAACCATAATTCTAATCCAAATCATAAACTCTAATTAGAGTTAGCTCTTTAGAAATAGCCTTTAATCAATAATCAACCCAATTTTTCTTAGTTACCTGTTCTTGTTGGGACTTCTGGTCCCCAAAAGTATAGTTTAATGTCTACACACACACACACACACTCAGCGATACAAGAAGGGGCGGGCCTGTCTGCACCTATATTATCCCCCCAGATGGATTGAATGTTATGAATATGCATTTGATTATTAAGCCTTGATCAGGAGCGCAGGAACACAGAGTGACAAATGGGCCGTTTCACCTTTGACTAATAGGTATCCTCGTTGTGTTCTGTTGCCGAGACTCAGACTGACCTCAGTCGTGGTCGTTTTTAAATGCGTTGAGACGAAGATGACAAACGTATGTTTAGAATTGACTTCGGATCTTGAACTTTGTTGAATCAAGGATGAATATCATTGTTTAGAGTTAGATGAGCTCTAATTCATTGACAATGTCACGCTTGTTTGTTTGTGCATATAAAAAGAAACGTGAATCAACTCTAATAAGTATTCCATTACATGAAATTGCAATATTGTACTTCATGGAGAATACATACTACACTTGAGCTCAATGAAAAGAAACATGCACTTGACTTTTGAACAATTACAGTGTTAGACGAAGCAGAGGTTGTACGCTATTACAGAACATGATTAAAACATTGTCCAACTTATATTGGCAACTTGTATTGTGTTGATTTCATTGAGTTTTTTTTTTTTCAAACTAGAAGATTACCTGGGAGATGATAGAAACTCAATGAGAAGTTACTACGTCTGCCCATCTTACTTAATATCACGCCACCTCTCTTAGGCCTACTACAAAACACTACTACAAACACACAGATGTATTGGCCAGGTAATGTAGAGTAACCGTGCGTGTGTGTGTGTGTGTGTTTGCCTCCACAGTTGAGTCCACCAGCCCCAGCCTGCTTTCCCCAGACAACACTCTAGAGCGCTCCTTCTTCATCCGTATGAAGTCCACACTGACCAAGAGAGGTGTCCACATCAAGTCTTCAGGCTACAAGGTAAGACCCAGAGGCACAGTGGCCAAGCCACAGAGATCCTATAATCCACATTCCCTCAGCAGTATGGTGTTACATACAGTGCATTCGGACAGTATTCAGGCCCCTTGACTTTTTCCACATTTTGTTATGTTACAGCCTTATTCAAAAATCGATTAAATCATTTTTTTCTCCCCTCGTCAATCTACACACAATACCTCATTATGAAAGAGCAAAAACAGGTTTTTAGACGTTTTTGCAAATTTAATAAAAATATCAAATTTACATAAGTATTCAGACCCTTTACTCAGTATTTTGTTGAAGAACAAGCTTGGCACACCTGTATTTGTGGAGTTTCTCTGAATCTTCTCTGCAGATCCTCTCAAGCTTTGTAAGGTTGGATGGGGAGCGTCGCTGCGCAGCTATTTACAAGTCTCTCCAGAGATGTTCGATCGGGTTCAAGTCCGGGCTCTGGCTGGGCCATGCAAGGACATTCAGAGACTTGTCCCGAAGACACTCCTGTGTTGTCTTGGCTGTGTGCTTATGGTCATTGTCCTGTTGGAAGGTGAACCTTTTCCCCAGTCTGAGGTCCTGAGCGCTCTGGAGCAGGTTTTCATCAAGGATTTTAACATTTTACCCTTTAGGAACAACCCCCCCATGCTGCCACCACCATGTTTCACCGTAAGGATGGTGCCAGGTTTCCTCCAGATGTGACACTTGGCATTCAGGCCAAAGAGTTCAATCTTGGTTTCATCAGACTAGAGAATCTTGTTTCTCATGGTCTGAGAGTCCTTTAGGTGCCTTTTGGCAAATCTCCAAGTGAGCTGTCATGTGCCTTTTACTGAGGAGTGGCTTCTGTCTGGCCACTCTACCATAAAGGCTTTGGTAGAGTGCTACAGAGATGGTTGTCCTTCTGGAAGGTTCTCCAATCTCCACAAAGGAACTCTGGAGCTCTGTCAGAGTGACCATCATGTTCTTGGTCACCTCCCTGGCCAAGGCCCTTCTCCCCCAAATTCTCAATTTGGCCTGGCGGCCAGCTCTAGGAAGAGTCTTGATGGTTCTTAACTTCTTCCATTTAAGAATGATGGAAGCCACTGTGTTCTTGAGGACCTTCAATGCTGCAGAAATGTGTTGGTACCCTTCTCCAGATCTGTGCCTCGACACAATCCTGTCTCGGAGCTCTACGGACAATTCCTTCGATTTCATGGCTTGGTTTTAACTCAGACATGCACTGTCAACTGTGGGACCTTAAATAGACAGGTGTGTGCCTTTCCAAATCATGTCCAATCAATTGAATTCATTACAGGTGGACTCCAATCAAGTTGTAGAAACATCTCAAGTATGATCAATGGGAAACATGATGCACCTGAGCTCAATTTCGAGTCTCATATCAAAGGGTTTGAACAGAAATTTGTTAACATGTAAAAAAAAAAAAAGTTTTCGATTTGTCATTATAGGGTAATGTGTATAGATAGATTTTTTTTATTTAATCAATTTTAGAATACGGCTGTAAAGTAACAAAATGTGGAAAAAGTCAAGGGGTCTGAATACTTTCCCAAGGCACTGTATATACACTGAATATACAAAACTTTAAGAACCCTACCCCCCCCCCCCCCCCCCCCCCCCCCCCCCCCCCCACAAGGTGTCAAAAGCGTTCCACAGGGATGCTGGCCCATGTTCTTAATATTTTGTATGGCGTTCTATATGTAATTCTACGGCACTGTAGTCATCATTATACTCATAGCATGTCAGACAAATTGTAGCTGTCGGTGTAAAACATTATTTTATCGAGAAAAAGTCAAGCAGGCTCAACATTAAGTTGATAAGATGTGTGGCTTCTGGGGTTTGGAACAGAGATATAGGATTAAGGCTGATGCGATGGGCTGTAAGGACACACAGGGACGAGCCCAGCCTCATCCTGATGCCTCTATCTCTCTCCAAGGATCTCCATATCATCTCTGTCTCTTTGTCTGTGTCTGGCCTCATTCTGGCATTATCCCACCCTAATGCACTTTGTGTTCTCAAGGGTAAACCCAACAGCAGTGGAGTGGGATTGGATATATCTCTCCAATGCCTTTATTGTATATTGTATTTGCAGTAGCAAAGTTTGCCGGACTAAGAATGAGAAGGTAGAAAGAAATTGACCGTCTGACTTGACACCAACAATTGGGTTTCGTTGGTCTTGGACGATAATGGGTGGCTCTTCCTGAGAGAGAGAGAGAGGGAGAGAGGAGAAAAGGACAGGAAGTGGCGGAAGTGGGAAAGTGTTGGGTGCCCTTTTTCTGTTCCTACAGCCCATCCATAATGAGTCCCTGTGTACATAAATAAAGAGAGAGAGAGAGAGAGAGAGAGAGAGAGAATCCAAAAGTCTCTTTCCATAGTTCTACATCTCCCATGTTGTTTGCCATGTCCACCCAGACATATGCAAATAACCATGAAGTATGGACGCCATGGTGCCCAGGCATAAATATTCACATACACACACATGCATACATTACAGGCCAGACAAGGACACCTCTTATTGCGTTTACTTTAAATTAAGTCAACACTTGTGTTGTTACAGGCGGGTGGTTGGTAGGTATGAATTTTGCATACAGCATCCACCAGGCATTAGGTGATCTGCTCCTCCAGCTGAGAGCCCGGGCGGCGAAGCGAGGTGATGCACGGCAGCGTCGGCGGCACGCATCATGGCCGCTTATATCCCCACTTCACTCTGGAGGTCAAATCAAAGTGAATTCTGCTCTAGCTTTAAACCCATCTTTTTTAAACAGATCTCAGCCCATCTCATTTAATGCGCTCATGTAAAGGTTCTCCATCATTATTTGTGCTGTATCACATTTCAAAAGCACTCCAGAGAATCCCTGGGAACAGATGAATCTTATTTCTTATGTATACCTCTTCTATATTCACTGGCGGGGGAGAGAGTGCATTGTGTGCTGAACCATGAATTATAAAAATTGATCCCTTTGTTATGTTGGCTTGTATTAAATTGAGATATGCTATTCATCTGCCTCTCACTGCCGCTGTTGTGAACCCTTGCCGTGTCAGTTTGCATTTAGCTGCTTGAGCATATTTAATGTTTCGCCAGAGCTTATGATGTTCTTGCCAAGAGCACTCCTGCAGCAATCTAGCTAGCCGCCGTTTGCTTTGTGGCAATTACTTGAAAAGTTGTCTTTTTCAAACTAACTTTTAATGCCCCAAGCTTTGGGCTTCTGAAAATATAATTTCCATTTTGTACGTTTTTAATACATTTGAATGTTTATTTATTTAACAGAGAGCTCCTTTGTATTCAATTGAGTGAAGCAGAGCAGTGTGTATTTTATTTTTGCATGGGATGGTGTCCTCTGGAGCAAAGCATCATGGGCTTGTTCCATCCAGCCAGTACAGTCATTAGATGTCTTCCTCTGCCCTGGTTTCGTTGTGCTGCTGTGATGTCCTATTGAAACCTGCCAACCAACAGCCTTGTCAAATGTGTGTCAGCACCTGCCTGGCCGTCACTCTGAGGTCTGATCAAGATAGACAGCATACTGTCTGACTGATGTGTGAGCCTGATCGGCAGACTGTTCCAGACCTGGGTTCAAGTACTATTTCAAATCATTTCAAATACTAAAGCTGGGCTTGATTGAGCTTGCCTGGCACACTGAGAAGTTGAGAAGTTGGAAAACCCAGGTTTCAGGCAGGCTAAAGAAAACACTAAAACTATTTGAAAGATGTCACATTTTTCACCTAGTCAGCTGAGGGATTTGAACCACTAGGCTACCTGCCGCCCTAGATCTGTCCAACACTTTGCTGCCCAACGGACTGTAGGGAACTCTCATATGCAGAGTGATTCTGAATGGATCAACCAGACATTGATTGACATGATACATACAGTTAAAGTCGGACGTTTACATACACTTAGGTTGGAGTCATTAAAATTAGTTTTTCAACCGCTCCACAAATGTCTTGTTAACAAACTATAGTTTTGGCAAGTCGGTTAGGACATCTACTTTGTGCATGCCACAAGTCATTTTTCCAACAATTGTTTACAGACAGATTATTTCACTTATAATTCACTGTATCAGAATTCCAGTGGGTCAGAAGTTTACATACACTAAGTTGACTGTGCCTTTAAACAGCTTGGAAAATTCATCCTTGGGAGCAATTTCCAAATGCCTGAAGGTACCGCATTCATCTGTACAAACAATAGTACGCAAGTATAAACACCATGGGACCACGCAGCCGTCATACCGCTCTGGAAGGAGACACGTTCTGTCTCCTAGAGATGAACGTACTTTGGTGCGAAAAGTGCAAATCAATCCCAGAACAACAGCAAAGGACCTTGTGAAGATGCTGGAGGAAACAGGTACAAAAGTATCTATATCCACAGTAAAACGAGTCCTATATCAGCTAGGAAGAAACAACTGCTCCAAAACCATCATAAAAAGGCCAGACTACTGTTTGCAACTGCACATGGGGACAAAGATCTTACTTTTTCAAGAAATGTCCTCTGGTCTGGGGAAACAAAAATAGAGCTGTTTGGCCATAATGGCCATCGTTATGTTTGGAGGAAAAAGGGAGAGGTTGAGTGTTGATCATTGCTAGACAGCCATTTTTCAAGTCTTGACATATATTTAAGTCAAAACTCAGGGACATTCAATGTCGTCTTGGTAAGCAACTCCAGTGTATATTTGATCTTGTGCTTCAGGTTATTGTCCTGCTGAAAGGGGAATTCATCTCCCAGTATCTGGTGGAAAGCAGACTGAACCAGGTTTTCCTCTGGGATTTTGCCTGTGGTTAAAGTTGTATTCCGTTTATTTTTATCCTAAAAAACTTCCTTGGCCTAGCTGATGACAAGCATACCCATAACATGATGCAGCCACCACCATGCTTGATAATATGAAGAGTGGTACTCAGTGATGTGTTGTTTTGGATATGCCCCAAACGTAAAGCTTTGTATTCAGGAATAAAAGTTAATTTCTTTGCCACATTTATTTGTAGTTTTTGTCGCAAACAGGATGCATATTGTGGAATATTTGTATTCTGTACAGGCCTCCTTTTCAATCTGTCCTGTATTGTGGAGTAATCACAATGTTCTTGATCCATCCTCAGTTTTTGATATCACTACTATTAAACTCTGTAACTTTTTTTAAATCACCATTGGTCTCATGGTGAAATTCCTGAGTGGTTTCCTTCCTCTCTGGCAACTATTAGGAAAGAGCCTGTATCTTTGTAGTGATTGGGTGTATTGATACAACATCCAAAGCCTAATTAATAACTTTAACATTTCAAAGGGATTTTCAGCATCTTCCTTTGTAATTTTTATACATCTACCAACCTTCTTTGTGAGGCATTGAAAAACCTCCCTGGTCTTTGTGGTTGAATCTGTGCTTGTAATTCACTACTCGATTGAGGGACCTTACAGATAATTGTATGTGTGGGGTACAGAGATGTGGTAGTCATTCAAAAAATTATGTTAACCACTATTATTAAACATGGAATGAGTCCATGCAACTTCTTATGTGATTTGTTTACTCCTGAACTTAGTTAGGCCTGAGTTAAGTATTCAAAGGGGTTGAATACTTAACTCAAAACATTTCAGCTTGACATTTTTTATTAATAAAAAAAATGTTCTACAAACAAAATTTCACCTTGAAAATATGGGGTATTGTGTGTAGATCCGTGACACAAAATCTGAATTTAATCCATTTTAAATTCAGGCTGTAAAACAACAAAGATGTGCAAAAGTAAAGGGGTGTGAATACTTTCTGAAAGCACTGTATATATCGATCACATATTTAAAATATAGAAAATACAGTATCTAACACATCAAATATATCTAACGCATACACTATATATGCAAAAGTATGTGGACAAAAGTATGCTGAATCGTCTGTCCTCGGTTGTTCCAAACTGCCTCTGGAAGCAACTTCAGCACAAGAACTGCTGTGAGCTGGGTTTCCATGGCCGAGCAGCACACACACAAGCCTAAGATCACCATGCGCAATGCCAAGCGTTGACAGGAGTGCTATAAAGCTAGCCACCATTGGACTCTGGAGTAATGAATCACGCTTCCCCATTTGGCAGTCCGACGGCCAAATCTGGGTTTGGCGGATGCCAGGAGGGCGCTACATGCCACAATGCCAACTGTAAAGTTTGGTGGAGGAGGAATAATGGTCTGGGGCTGTTTTTATGTTATATATATATATATATATATATATATATATATATATATATATATATATATATATATATATATATATATATATATATATATATATACAGTGCCTTGCGAAAGTATTCGGCCCCCTTGAACTTTGCGACCTTTTGCCACATTTCAGGCTTCAAACATAAAGATATAAAACTGTATTTTTTTGTGAAGAATCAACAACAAGTGGGATCATGAAGTGGAACGACATTTATTAGATATTTCAAACTTTTTTAACAAATCAAAAACTGAAAAATTGGGTGTGCAAAATTATTCAGCCCCTTTACTTTCAGTGCAGCAAACTCTCTCCAGAAGTTCAGTGAGGATCTCTGAATGATCCAATGTTGACCTAAATGACTAATGAGGATAAATACAATCCACCTGTGTGTAATCAAGTCTCCGTATAAATGCACCTGCACTGTGAGTGTCTCAGAGGTCCGTTAAAAGCGCAGAGAGCATCATGAAGAACAAGGAACACACCAGGCAGGTCCGAGATACTGTTGTGAAGAAGTTTAAAGCCGGATTTGGATACAAAAAGATTTCCCAAGCTTTAAACATCCCAAGGAGCACTGTGCAAGCGATAATATTGAAATGGAAGGAGTATCAGACCACTGCAAATCTACCAAGACCTGGCCGTCCCTCTAAACTTTCAGCTCATACAAGGAGAAGACTGATCAGAGATGCAGCCAAGAGGCCCATGATCACTCTGGATGAACTGCAGAGATCTACAGCTGAGGTGGGAGACTCTGTCCATAGGACAACAATCAGTCGTATATTGCACAAATCTGGCCTTTATGGAAGAGTGGCAAGAAGAAAGCCATTTCTTAAAGATATCCATAAAAAGTGTCGTTTAAAGTTTGCCACAAGCCACCTGGGAGACACACCAAACGTGGAAGAAGGTGCTCTGGTCAGATGAAACCAAAATTGAACTTTTTGGCAACAATGCAAAACGTTATGTTTGGCGTAAAAGCAACACAGATGAACCCACTGTCAAACATGGTGGTGGCAGCACAATGGTTTGGGCCTGCTTTTCTTCAGCAGGGACAGGGAAGATGGTTAAAATTGATGGGAAGATGGATGGAGCCAAATACAGGACCATTCTGGAAGAAAACCTGATGGAGTCTGCAATTGACCTGAGACTGGGACGGAGATTTGTCTTCCAACAAGACAATGATCCAAAACATAAAGCAAAATCTACAATGGAATGGTTCAAAAATAAACATATCCAGGTGTTAGAATGGCCAAGTCAAAGTCCAGACCTGAATCCAATCGAGAATCTGTGGAAAGAACTGAAATCTGCTGTTCACAAATGCTCTCCATCCAACCTCACTGACCTCGAGCTGTTTTGCAAGGAGGAATGGGAAAAAAATTCCGTCTCTCGATGTGCAAAACTGATAGAGACATACCCCAAGCGACTTACAGCTGTAATCGCAGCAAAAGGTGGCGCTACAAAGTATTAACTTAAGGGGGCTGAATAATTTTGCACGCCCAATTTTTCAGTTTTTGAATTGTTAAAAAAGTTTGAAATATCCAATAAATGTCGTTCCACTTCATGATTGTGTCCCACTTGTTGTTGATTCTTCACAAAAAAATACAGTTTTATATCTTTATGTTTGAAGCCTGAAATGTGGCAAAAGGTCGCAAAGTTCAAGGGGGCCGAATACTTTCGCAAGGCACTGTATATTTATTTTTTTTACCCCTTTTCCTCCCCAATTTTGTGGTATCCAATTGGTAGGCCGAGAGGCCGAGAGCCATGCGTCCTCCGAAAATCACAACCCAACCAAGCCGCACCGCTTCTTGACACAATGCCCACTTAACCAAGAAGCCAGCCACACCAATGTGTCAGAGGAAACTCCATACACCTGGAGACTGTCAGCGTGCACTGCACCCAGCCCACTACAGGAGTCACTAGTGCGCGATGAGATAAGGATCTCCCTGCCGGCCAAACCCTCCCCTAACCCGGGTGATGCTGGGCCAATTGTGGGCAGCCCCATGGGTCTCTCGTCGTGGCTGGCTGGACTCGAACCCAGAATCTCTAGTGGCACAGCTAGCACTGCCATGCACTGCGCCACTCAGGAGGCCTGGGGCAGTCTTTCATGGTTCGTGCTAGGCCCCTTAGTTCCAGTGAAGGGAAATCTTAACCTTATTTATATACATATTCAGACCTTTTGCTATTAAACTCAAAATTGAATTCAGGTGCATCCTGTTTCCATTGATCATCCTTGAGATGTTTCTACAATTTGATTGGAGTCCACCTGTGGTAAATTCAATTGATTGGATATGATTTGGAAAGGCACACACCTGTCTATATAAGGTCCCACAGTTTACAGTGCATGTCAGAGAGAAAAAAATCAAACCATGAGGTTGAAGGAATTGTCCATAGCGCTCCGAGACAGTATTGTGTCAAGGCACAGATCTAGAAAAGGGTACCAACAAATTTCTGGAGCATTGAAGGTACCCAAGAACACAGTAGCCTCCATCATTCTTAAATGGAAGAAGTTTGGAACCACCAAGACTCTTCCTAGAGTTGGACACCTGGCCAAACTGAGCAATCGGGGGAGAAGTGCCTCGGTCAAGGGGGTAACAAAGAACCCAATGGTCACTCTGACAGATCTCCAGAGTTCCTTTGTGGAAATGGGAGAACCTTGCAGAAGGACAACCATCTCTGCAGCACTCCACCAATAAGGCCTTTATTGTAGAGTGACCAGACGGAATCAACTCCTCAGTAAAAAGCACATGACAAACCTGGAGTTTGCCAAAAGGCACCTAAAGACTTTCAGACCATGGGAAACAACATTTTCTGGTCTGACGAAACCAAGATTGACCTTTTTGGCCTGAATGCCAAGCGTAACATCTGGAGGAAACCTGGCACCATCCCTACGGTGAAGCATGGAGGTGGCAACATTGTGAAGCTTGTAGCATCATACCCAAGAAGACTCAAGGCTGTAAATGCTTTTTTTCATTTTTTTTATTTGAACAATTTGCAATAATTTCTAAAAACCTGTTTTTGCTTTGTCATTATGGGGTATTGTGTGTAGATTGATGAGGGAGAAAAATAACTATTTCATACATTTTAGAGTAAGGCTGTAAAGTAACAAAATGTGGAAAATGTCAAGGGGTCTGAATACTTTCCGAATGAACTGTATATTCTGCACAGTAGCTGATTAACATGTTACAGAAATGACTGTAACTGCAAATCATGGGGGGCATATTGAACAGAATATAATATACATGGGTAGCCGATTGAGAGTACCTGTTACTGTTCTTAACTGTTCTTCACAGTCATTCCCCTGGTGATCTTGAACAAGGTCTCACTGCACTCTTCAACTTAAAAAAAAAAAAACAGTACTCTATTTGAGAGCAGCGTGACTTCAAGCCCTAGACAGGCTGTAATCTTCAGCCCCAAAATGCCTCTCTCCTAGCATTCTGTTTTGTGTGTTTTAGCAGGTCTGGGCTCGTACCCACTTTCTACTCTTTTGATTCTCACACTGTTTAAAAATGTTCAACTATGCCATTGGATGTCCTATACAGAGTTTAGTTGCATTCAAAATGGGTTTGAAACGACAATTCACAGTTCTTCTTTGTCTGGAGAAACTCCAGGGGAAAGGAGTCAGTATCATTTAACTGTGGAAACTGATGATGGCTTCTAGCACGTCACAATCACTGATGGTTTCCCTTTGAAAAGGAGATATCATACACCATCAAAACCATTTTCCTCCTGGGCCAGCACTCTGACGGGGCCATTGTAACATGTCAATGTTCTGTTAGCTTCCCAAGCTCCAAAAACAACACCATGTCTGAAATAGGGTTGTTCTTTTTGTGTGTGTGTGTGTGTGTCTCTCTGTCTCTCTATCCCAATTGGCATTCAATGTCTCATTCCCATTGTTGAGGGTTGCCTGTCCCTGGTGAAGCAGGAGAGGCACCGAGGTCCCCTATGGTCTGAGGCTTTGAATGAGTTTAGGGAGCAGGAACTGTCTGTGTGAATGATGATAATCGCGTCTCACCAATCTCAGAGGTGTGCCACTGAGAGGCCAGTGTCAGTAGTTTAAAGACTACAAAACAATTCCCCCTGGGTGTACTGGCAGTGATTAAAATGGATGGATCTGAAAGTGTAGTGTGCATATCTATTCAATTCCTCCTCTAGGGCAAAATGGAGCTACAAAGACTTTAAAGCTTAGCTGAAACTTTAAAGCTAGCAATAATTAGGACCTTCAACTCTCTCTCTCTTCTCTTGTGTAGAATATCATTTCAGGAGAAAACATTTGTGTCCTACCTCCATTCTCTGTCTATATTTTTTGTTTAGAATTCTCCATCACTGCTTTTGGACTGAAACTCTCTCTCTCTCTCTCTCTCTCTCTCTCTCTCTCTCTCTCTCTCTCTCTTTCTCTCCTCATATAGGTGATCCATGTTACAGGCAGGCTGAGAATCCGGATGGCATTGACCCACAGTCGGTCTGTACCCATTCAGATCATGGGCATGGTGGTGGTAGCCCACGCCCTCCCCCCTCCCACCATCAACGAGGTGCGCATAGACTGCCAAATGTTTGTCACCCGGGTCAACATGGACCTCAACATTGTCTACTGCGAGAATAGGTAAGACTTGACTTTACCTTACCCACATGACTGTCAAATACATAACTGAAATGCATGGGTATTCACCAAGAGAAGAGTGCATTTCAATGAGTGATTAATAGTTTGGATAATGAAATACACATTCTAGTAAAATACACATGATGATAAAATATGTATCACAGAACTACTCACCTCATTTGTTAACACTTTGATCACCCATGTCAATGTTGTTACAACTACATAAAAGGGGTTCTTACAACCAATATATCCACAATGGATCATGGGTAACACTTGACATGACGTTGCTCTTATACCTGTGTAGGTAGTTACCCTCTAATCACTACAGTGTTGTTATTTGTATGATTTGTTTGGAAATTGCACCGTAATAGGCCGATGTATTGTACACCTCATCTTGTGCATTGTATTTCTTTGCTACCCGTCCTCATCTCTACGGGATTGAGATCACTGAGATGTATTTTACCGCTGTCTGCCAGACAGTCAGTTATTTATGGGGAAATCACATCTGGACAGTCAGTTTTACAGTGAGATAGTCTCAGCCTTTCTGGGAAAATAAAAAAGGAAACTGATCAGGACTTCTTTCATCTGTTTCATAGGGTTTGTGGGAGACTAGAAATATCAGAAAATAACCACACAATATTTAAGACAGATAGTGGACAGATTGCTTTTGGGTGAACCAAAAAAAGAAGGGATAGATGATATTCAATACTAAGTGATAGGCATTTTATCATGTGGAATGGGAAGACATCCTAGGTTCCATAATAGCCTTTTGTCCCTGAATGTTCTGAGTTATACGTGGGCTTATCTGCCTCAGAGTCATTAGTTTGACATATCAGGGTGACAAGAAAAATTGCCTGTCTGGTTACACTGTAATGACACCCCATTCGAATCTTTCTCTCTGTTTCCGTTGCTGCTTCTTCTCTTGCCTTACATGCTGAATCCTGTTCAAATCCCTGTTGTAGAATTAGCGACTACATGGACCTGACGCCAGTGGACATCGTAGGGAAGAGGTGCTACCAGTTCATTCATGCGGAGGATGTGGAGGGTATCCGGCACAGCCATTTAGACTGTGAGTATTATACTTTAAACGTTACCACAACATTTCAGTATTGACCACAACTTATTATGAACACTTTATTGCAGAGTAACGTTCCTGATTTAGGATTGCTTTTTGTTATGGGTAGTGGTCACTCGGGGCAGATTAGGTCAACGGTCACAATTATCTCCAGCGTCATCTCTCCACCCAACACCAAAAGCATTGGTCCTCATCTGCTTCACTGCAGAGCTGTTGTTGTTCAGGAACAAAGTTGTTGTGATCTTGTCGGTGTACAGAATCTGTGTAATAGGCCTGAAGAGAGACAACATCTAGATGATCTGCCTCTGTGACCATCTGGGGTTTGAACTCAGGTCTACCTACCTGCCACAAGACTGGGTTAGTCCACTGAGCTAAAGCCGGAATCAGTGTAATCGGCCTGTAGAGAGACAACTAGATGATCCCATTGTGATCTGCCTCGGTGACTTACTTTGGACAGGGGAAATCTCTGGGGGTGGCAACATCAAGGGCTCTAGAACTATGTGCCATTGAAATAAATCCTCCCCATACTGTAGGTCAGTCAGTAGGTCTCCAAACCCCAGGGAGGGAGAAGGGAAACCAAGACCCCAGGGAGGGAGAAGGGAAACCAAGACCCCAGGGAGGGAGAAGGGAAACCAAGACCCCAGGGAGGGAGAAGGGAAACCAAGACCCCAGGGAGGGAGAAGGGAAACCAAGACCCCAGGGAGGGAGAAGGGAAACCAAGATCCCAGGGAGGGAGAAGGGAAACCAAGACCCCAGTGAAAGTGATATCAAGTTCACTCCCAACATTCCATTCTGCATGTCTTCTTTATTTGTTTATGTTCAACTTTGAACTAAGTTTACTTTAAGAGTGGCGGTCATCTTTGTAAGATGTCTTTGCATCTTTACCCCAACTGAGCAGTTTTTATAGCCCATGGCACGAGGTACGCTCTGCTTATTTGACCTTTTTTCCCCAAAACGTGCCATGATTTGCTATGTTTGTTTCGCCAATTAAACCTTTACTGTGGTTGGTAAAAACTGAGGAGGCGTTGCGTGAGCAGTGCACCATTTCATTGGGCTTTGCGACGTGGATTCAGTACTAGGCAGGCTGCCATTTTTGGAGTCCCGTGAGCTCAGCTGCGTCCTGGGTTTTCCCTTTGTGCTGTATGCTGGATTGTAGGGTGTAAATTCCCTTGCTTTATTAGGTGTTTGCCGGGCAGGTAGAACAAGTGTCCTTGGGGTTGCCTCCTTGGCCAGGGAATTTGGAGCCGTCTGATTAGATATTGGGAGTTCAACTGAATTAGAGCACAATTACTGCTGCATGGAACTGTCCCTTCGCCTTAAAAAGGCACCAGATTGGGTCCATTAGCGGCTGATTTGAAACCCAGCAGAGGGAGAGTTAGAGAGGGAGTGTTGCCCATGGATCGCATTGATAAGACAGGCTTAGGCAGGCAGATTGAGGCAGTAGCAGCAAACAGTGGCTCCACCATTGCATATCTCCAGCTACCCCTGGCTGTCTCCTATCTATTACATCTGATGCTCCACCCAGGCTTTAATCAACTTACAGTCAGTGCATTAGCTTGGAATTGGTTGAGTGTGCAATGCTGCTAAATATTTATTTCATTTATTTGCACTGAACAAATGCAACATATAAAGTGTTGGTCCCATGTTTCATGAGCTGAAATCAGGGGTGATTTATGTCTGTAATAAAGCCCTTTAGTGGGGAAAAACTCATTCTGATTTGCTGGGCCTGGCTCCCCAGTGGGTGGGCCTGGCTCCCCAGTGGGTAGGCCTGGCTCCCCAGTGGGTGGGCCTGACTGCCAAGTGTGTGGGCCTGGCTGCCAAGTGGGTGGGCCTATGCTTGCCAAGGCCCACCCACGGCTGCACCCCTGATAGGTCATGTGAAATCCGTAGATTAGGGCCTAATAAATGTATTGCAATTGACTGATTTCCTTATATGAACTGTAACTCAGTAAAATCTTTGAAATTGTTGCATGTTGCGTTTATATTTTTGTTCAGTATATTTATTGAATAGTTTATGTTTGAGTTAGTGACGGATGCAATTTAAATATTGACACGTGGAATGAACAAGTCAGATGAATTGCAGCATCGCACTTAAGCGTGCACTAATTTCCAATGTTTGTCCCCTTAGTATGGCCGTTAGTGGATTCGATATCGATTTCATCAAGGTATATTATACTGTATCTACTGTTAGAGAAGAAAGCCATGGGAATTATTTGAGCAATTGGGATTCGGAAAACTAAGGCCTCTCAATTCCCCCAGACAAAATAATGACTTTGCTAAATTCCTATTTTCTATTGATGGTTTCATCATGACATATTCCCATCATTATCATCATCATTGAAATATTCCCATCATTATCATCGTCAGTGACATTATCACCCCATATCTAATGATAGCGTGGCCTGTATGAGGATAACTAACTGAACAAGAATGTAGTTGCAGATGTTCATGAGCAGCTATTAGCACCTACGTCGTGCATCATAGGTCATTGGGCATCATAAATGTGCTGATAATGCATTATGAAGAGGGTGTTCATAGGTATTCGATTCTTTGGGAGTTGGTCTGAATTGCAACAATCAGCTGATGACAAATGCACACTGTGAGCAGATCAGACAGGGTGACAAGGTCACATGGCCTGGAGGAAATGTAAGATATTATTCCACTTGGCCAACTCTCTAGACACGAGGTCATAAGTGAGCCAGACTGGAGAAGGTGTTTAAATGAATTGGCTTTTGTCCAAGCTTTATAATATGGCCATTTAGTCGCTCAACTTTTTATTCATAGCATAGCCTAGGAGTACGAACCAATCAGATCGACTCCATTTCACATACAGTAAGTCTATGCTGTGTACGTTGCTACAGTTCATACTTCACTTCTCTAAGCACGAGGCACGACTGAAAAGGTTGATTTGATTTGATTCATTCTAAAAAGATAGATGTTAAGACAAGACCTGCATTAGTCAGATTATCTGATACATGAACTGACGCATATACAGCAGGAACAAATGGCTTTGAGTGTCTCTGTTATATCAGACTTGGGGAAAAGAGATGATTTTCATGAGGTAGGGAGAGCGAGATTGGAGAGGATACTGTAGCTGAAAGAACTTCAATCTCAGAGGACTTAAGCCATCCGCCTCCAGGCATACTACCAGAAACTGTCTCCTAAGACTAGTTCAGACCGACTCTAATGAAACCAACTCAGCTCACTTGTTAGCATACTTAAAAGCAGACTCTACAGATACTGAAAAATACAGCTGAAATGTTGAATAGACACAGGGAAAAGTTGCTGTGATTTCAAAGCTTTGGTAAACAGTAGCTTTCGGCTCACACAATGCAATGTTCCTCGAAAAACATGACGTACACCACTCACCACAACAGGCAGAATTTTCTTGTGAAGCTAGACAAAAATCTAAAACCCGGCAGAGAAGAGAACATTCCCCCCCCCCCCCCCCGTCTCCTCTCTCATTCATAAAAGGGTTGCCTTTACGATAATACCCTGATGGACTGCAAGGACTTTTCCATAAAGCAATTTCACGGGTGTAAATTACTTACTTTTATATGACGGTGACACCCCTCGTTGCAAGCCGGGCCACTTTGGGTAAAGGGTATCTGAAAGGTAGCCACCATTATGGAAAGAATCCAAGTGATTAAAACAAACTGAAGGACAGGAAGAGAAGAGAGGAGAGGGAGAGAAGAGGCTCACAGAAGCCATCCTACAGGCATGCCTGGGGCTGCAGGAGAGAGAGACAGATTAAAGGGCCCGTATTCCTTTTAATGCCTCCAAAAGCTAGCGGACGACTCCGGCACCGGAAAACACTGGCCTTCATTAACACTAAATCAATAGTCGCAAGCAGACCCCTGATTGATTTAATGGCACTGTAACTGAAAGGGGTTAAAAAATAAGCCTCACCTGCAAAGACGTGGTACCAGGAAAGCCAGGGGTGGAGTGTATTGATGCTAATGCAGATGAGAGAGATCTGGTGTGTCTCTGGTTCAAAGGCAGAGAGATTCAGAGGTCCAGGACACTGGCTGTAGAGGTGCAAGGCCTGGTCAAAACTCACTAAGATCAGAATATGACTCTAGGATTTACAGTATGTCTTGTATACTTGATTTGTCAAGTTATTTACCTGATTCGGGTTATGGTTAGAAAATGTTTTTTGTTATCTTAAATAAATATGGCAATAATTGGATAGAAAAAAAATGTGCCTTTACCAATATTATTAATCAATATGATCACAGTAGATACGGTATAAAGTTAACACATTCTGAATTATTTCAAAAATATTTCAACCACCTTTCTCCAATATTGTAGTTGCAGTTTGAATCAATATTTTGGTATTCAGATAATCACGAATGACTATTCAACTGAAACTAATATACATATTGTTTATCCATCTCCCTTTTAAAATGTAGCACATTATACATCAAATCATTGTTAACTCGTAGAATAAACTATGAAGATGAGAGCAAGGTTAAACACTACAGTATATCTCCTCTGTACTACCCTTAGTTAGTTGGAAAGCAAAACAAGTTTGTTTTATTTCAATTCCCTCTATCTTGTCCTCTAATTCTATATATGTATAGGAAAAGAAAGCAGTCAGTGATCTAAAGTCAATTTTCTGAACCCTTGGGATGGTTTCTTAAACAATGCTATTAGTTCCTAATAGTTTTTAATTACTGGCCTTCTTTTTATATAAATCATCCCCCCCCCCCCCCCCCCCCCCCATGGAACTATTTTTATGGTAGAGGCTATTTGTAGCCGTAATTAAACTAAGAATATGAATTTACTACCTCGCTCACATTCTGACTGTTTCAGTTTTAGAGAGCCATGATTAATGCAGATACATATTGGTTGAGATAACCAATCAGCGGTTAATTTAGCCAAATTTATTGCAACCACCAGAGCGTCTTCACTTATGCTCAGGCAGACAAGGACATAGCCAGCAGTGTAGCGTAGTGCAGTTAGGTAGCTGGTAGCTGCAGAGTCACAGTGCCCCTTGGTGGTGGGCGAGGCTCACTGCAGCCAGCCTCCATGCATACAGTCAGAGTCCTGGGTCGGAAACAAACGCACAATATTTCTTTAGAAAACCCTTTCTATCACCTGCAATATCATTTTGAGCATCTACCTGATAATTATACCACTAACCTTATGCCGAACCCTAAATCAAGACCCATAGATACAAGCGCAATCACTAACTAACAAACTAGTTATACGCTGTACATTGTTTGAAATCACACACATATGTAGTGATATCTTTGCATTTGTTACAACGGATATATATATTTCACCATGATGCACTAATTTATTCATAAGTGGTCCCGATTGACTCTCATTCATTCCATATTACGTATGCACACATCTTTCCCTTATCGTTTGTTTCCAGATCAGCACACACACTGTCCTCTGAGGTATTTAATAGTGTGCCCTGTGCAACCAAGTACACATCCCCGTTCCTGTTTTAGCCAGTCAGAGAAGTTGATTAATGATGGTAGGTAGAACAGAGAGCAGCACAGCCCCTCTCACAGCTGTTGGATGCCACCTGATGGTCTCTCTCTTATCTCTCCTCTCCCCTCTCTTCTCTCTCCTCTCCCCTCTCCATCTCTCTCCTCTCCCCTCTCTTCTCTCTCCCCTCTCTATCTCTCTCCTCTCCCCTCTCTTCTCTCTCCCCTCTCTTCTCTCTCCTCTCCCCTCTCCATCTCTCTCCTCTCCCCTCTCTTCTCACTCCTCTCCCCTCTCCATCTCTCTCCTCTCCCCTCTCTTCTCTCTCATCTCCCCTCTCCATCTCTCCCCTCTCTTCTCTCTCCCCTTTCTCTACTCTCCCCTCTCCATCTCTCTCCTCTCCCCTCTCTTCTCTCTCCCGTCCTCTCCTCTCGCCCCTCTCGTATCTCGCCTCTCTCCTCTATTCCTCTATTCCTCTATTCCTCTCCCTTCTCTCCACCCCCAGTGATAAACAAGGGACAGTGTGTGACCAAGTACTACCGCTGGATCCAGAAGAACGGTGGGTACATCTGGATCCAGTCCAGTGCCACCATCGCCATCAATGCCAAGAACGCCAATGAAAAGAACATAATCTGGGTCAACTACGTACTCAGGTAAGGCAGGGCTCCATCTGTGAACTACCCGACACATGCCAGCCAGCGCACAGAAACAGTCTGCTTCCCAAATGGCACCATTTTCCCTATGTAGTGCACTACTTTTGACCAGGGCCCATAGGGTTCTGGTCAAAGGTAATGCACTATACTGTATAGGGAATAGGGTGTGACTTGGGAAGCACACACAGCTACACCAGGAAGCAAACACAAGCATTGATTCAGTTTTCATTAAATTCGTTTTTTTTTTTTTTTTTTTCAACCAATGGGACATAATTAAAAAGTAATTTGAATCATTTCAGTATTTTAACCATGCATACTTGTGAATTCCTATTCACATGTTGCATCCCCCCCCCCCCCCCCCCCCCCCAATTGTTTAAGCATATTTGTAGTACATCTATTCTATAGCTGCCAATTTGTCATACGAGGATAATGGCATACTTCTGCCAGTATTAGTTTTCTGTAAGGCACTGTCATTGTAAATGATTTCTGCCACTGGCATCACTGAATTGATCATTGTAGAATTATGTCAGCACTCTAAAGTGATTGAGATGTTGTTTTTGTAAATTTTTCTAATTGAATTTAGCTACCAGCACAGGGAAGAAAAAAAACTATTTTGTCAACTGTAATAGATTTATCTTTTCAATTGCCTTCCTAATTGTTCCTCACCTCTGCAGGCCCATAGAGCAGCTGTGAGAGCCAGAGAGCGAGGGGCTATGCTTTAGGGACAGCTGGATCAATCAGAACACTAGGAGAATGGCAAACGCTGTGTGCTGTGCAATCCCTGGCAGGAATCTGTTTTAAATTCTCTATTGGCAAAGACAATGACTTCCTTCCTGTATTGTCCGTCTCCTGCAGTAATCCAGAGTACAAGGACACGCCCATGGACATCGCCCAGCTGCCCAACCTTCCAGAGAAAGCCTCTGAGTCTTCAGAGACTTCCGACTCTGAGTCCGAGTCCAAGGAGAACTCTGGTACCGTACCATTAATCAGTCAATATAATTATATTAATAAAGTATTTTTCTGGTCTTGTGTGGCTCAGTCGGTAGAGCATGGTGCTTACATATATGTCAAATGAATACAGGCATGACTGTAAGTCACTTTGTATTAAAGCGTCTGCTAAATAGCATATATACTGTACATCAACAGTTGCTTGACAGTGCTTGACACTATAACCTGGCCTAAGATAGATGTTTATTTAGGTAGCAGCCAGCACTACTGTTTAGATATACACAAGCTGCAGGACTATACACAGCTTTGTTCAAATACGGAATACAGACAAGGGGGAGGAGGGGGCAGGATAGGAGAGGATGATTTTGGGTGACAGTCTGTGGGAAGTGCCAGCATATTGGCCATTGGCACCAGGCCTCCCTCAGTGCCCCCTATGCCAGCGTGCATGGTGAGAGTTGTGACCCATGCCAGCTGCTGCTGGGTAGCGAGTCCTCCTCACTCTGACAGTACGGTTGGAGAGCTCCACTGCTCCAGTATCCAAGGGGTGATCGGGTGCCAAGCCAACACCATAGCGACAGACAGACAGACAGACAGACAGACAGACAGACAGACAGACATACATACAGAGACAGACAGACAGACAGACAGACAGACAGACAGACAGACAGACAGACAGACAGACAGACAGACAGACAGACAGAGAGAGAGACAGACAGACAGACAGACAGACAGACAGACAGACAGACAGACAGACAGACAGACAGACAGACAGACAGACAGACAGACAGACAGACAGACAGACAGACAGACAGACAGTAGAACACCATGGTATTTTGGGAAGTAAAGAAGTGCAGTCTTCAAATTGAGTGATGATGGGAATTATACATATATCTGAATATCATCTATACCAAAATAATTTTTAAAAAGCTAAATAAAATGCATGAAAGATTATTTCATTTCCAAAACAGTGGCTATTTAGACATATAATTATGCAGAATACATGGAGTTTTGAGTACTGTTCAGGTTTGCACACTAAACGGCATCTTTCCCCCAGAAGACAACGAGAACTCGAAGTCGGACGGGAAGGGGAACCAGACTGAGAACAGCGAGGACCCGGAGACAGACAGTAAAAAGCAGCAGCAGGGCCAGTCGTCCTCAGAGCAGGAGATGAGGCGTCAGGAGGAAGGAGACAGCTCCTCCAACCCAGAGAGCCAGGAGAGCGAGGATGACCTGGAGCCCAGTGACTGCGAGCTGGAGACCAAGGAGAGGAGACTAGGCCGACTGGGGGGCCTGCACATCAAGGTGGAGCACTACGGAGATAGAGATGGAAGAGTGGAGCTGCACAACTCGCCGTCCTCCTCTGAAGAAGAGGAAGATGATGACGATGATGAGGAGGATGATGATGACGACGACAGCGTTAAAGACTGTGACAGGGCCACTGAGATGCTCGCCGTCCCCGCCGCCAGCAAGCAGCAGAAGCGTAAGAAGAGGAGGAAAAAGCAGAAGTGGGACGGTAGTCGTTCTAGACGCCTGCGCCTCTCCTCTGCCACCACCAGCCCTTGCAACATGAACCACCCCACCCTGGGGGGGGACGCCCCCCTCCTGCTGCCCCCCTCCCCTGCCAGTGCATCCGTGCTCAAGATCAAAACAGAAATGTCCGAGCCCATCAACTTCGACAACGACAGCAGCATCTGGAACTACCCTCCCAACAGGGAGATCTCCAGGAATGAGTCCCCCTACAGCATGACGAAGCACGTCCCAACCCACGACACCTTTCCCTCCCCACAGCCTGGCAGTCTGCAGGTCTCCATCCCAGACTCAGTGCTCACTCCACCAGGAACAGAGGGAGGCGGCGGCGGGGGTGGAGGAACCAGGAAGGGCGTACCCCCCTCCTTCAACGGTAACAGCAGCGCCCCCTCCTCAGCCTCCAGTGTGGCCAGCCTGGCCCCTCCCTCCAGCTCTGGCTCCTCCTCCGACCCCCTGTCCCCACCCCTCTCAGCCTCGCCGCGCGACAAGCAGCAGGGTCAGGGCACCCCCACCACCTCCAACTCCTCCTCCTCCCTGCTGTACACCAGCGACCTGGAGGCCCTGCAGAGGTTGCAGGCTGGGAACGTGGTGCTTCCTCTGGTCCACCGGGTCACCGGCACCCTCGCCACGACCAGCACTGCCGCCTCCCGGGTGTACACCACTGGCACCATCCGCTATGCCCCCGCCGACGTCACCTTGGCCATGCAGGCAGGCGCCAACCTGTTGCCCAACAACGTTGCCCACGCTATGAACTTTGTGGATGTCAACGGTAGCCCCGGCTTCGGCATCGACCCCAAGACGCCCATGGAGATGCTGTATCATCACGTCCACCGACTCAACATGGCTGGCCCCTTTGGCGGTGCCGTGTCCGGCGCCAGCCTCACCCAGATGCCAGCAGCCAATGTATTCACCACGGCAGAGGGACTGTTCTCTACTCTTCCATTCCCTATCTACAGTAACGGGATACACACCACACAAACTCTGGAGCGCAAAGAAGATTAGAGCAAAACACCAAGACCATATTACTGTGTTCAACTGTCAGAGACTCGTTGAGGCATAAGACTGTGTTTCAAGTGGAAAATAAATATATTCTAGCACTTTGAATTTGAGCAAACGAGCTTATATAATAGAAATGAATGGCTCCTTGTCTTTCTATCTTTTCGCTCTCTCTACTGACTCCCACTCTATCAATCTCTCGCCCTCTTCCTACTCCTCTTACAGTACGATGGACATTTTCTCTGATCAAACTAAACGAACTATTCTTTATTGTAAAGAATTCCTTTTTGCCTACAGAGAATTCATATTACCGTTGGTCTCCTACTGGAGTCTTGGGTAAACTACTTTTTATTTGAGTTGATTATGTTGCATCTTTATGAAGATGCCTAGTGTATTTAAAGGGTGATGGCGGAAAAGATATTTCTATGGAAAGAAACCCCTTGGATGGTTTTGCTCCACATCTTGATGTGATCAAGGTTGACGAAGACAAAAGGATGGTCCCTGTTTGACATGGTCATAGACATAACCTTAAAAGAAAGAGATTTGAAAGTTATTTCATAATGAGGGAATAGTTGTCTATTTTAGAATTAATTTTGATTCTTTTTTTTTTATAGCTCAGATTTAACTTGCAAATCAAGCATTAAAAAAGCAATTTCAGCCGGGTATTGACCTGTGAATAGAATGTTACTACAAATCCCAGGACTTTGGAACACGAGACAGGTCAGTACGAGATATGAGTATTCTCCCGGTTCCATTTCCTCGGTTTTGTCTCAAATGGCACCCTATTCCCTTTATAGTGCGCCACTTTTTTTTTTACCAGGGCCTATATGGCTCTGGTCAAAAGTAGTGCACTCTATAGAGAATAGGGTGCCATTTGGGATGCACGCCTTCTCTGCAGTTCCATGGTGCTACTGTTCCATCTAGTTACTACCCTCCTTCAGCAGGCTGATGTAGGTTATTCTGTTCCACAGCTCTCTCTCAGAGATGAGTGATTGAGTGACAGCTGGGGAGATTTCCTTCCTTCGGTAAAGTCAAACCTCTAATCAACATATTTTCATGTTCATTACTACTCCCCTCAGTCAAGTTGTTTGAAAGGCTCGGTCGGATTGGGCCCGAAGGATAGAATATACCTATATGGAGCAGGTTGAGTTTGGTTGTATTTTTTCAAAACTAGATCACTTTTTCTCAGTGTAACTGAGGCTAATTTGCGTCATTAACTTGAAAAATGAATGTTTAACTTTGACCGGCTTCTGTCAATTGTTTTTTCTACTCTACCCTTCCTCTCTCTCTTCCATCCTAAACCTCACTACTATCAACAACAGTCTCCCAAATCTGTTCTTCCATCAGCCATTGTTGGACTCTCTGAAATCACATATCAAGGAGATTGTAATAAGGACATGCATTTCAATCAAACGGAATATGAGTTTGTTTTTTTTAATTCCCACATTTTTTCTCTGTTGCCAAAAAAAAGTTATTTCACAGTTTGGTGTTAAGAACACTGTGATTGTTGTTTAAAAAAAATAGTAATAAAATGGAAAAACTGTCACTTCATCTTTTGACAGCCGTCCATCAAGTCATCTATTACCAAGCGTGATAACCGTAAACGTGTACAATGTGTAAGTGTCACTGGCTGTCAGTCTCCATAGCGATTTCAGTGTGTGTTACTATATGCAGTATATACTGAGCTGATGTAGCCGTTTTGTCCTTTGTCTTCTCTGTGCTTTATCTGTAGTCTGGGGTTGGACAGGGAACGTGTGTAACCCTCTCCGTCTCCTCTGCAGTCTTAGTGGACCCGTGGAGGTTAGTGGATTTCGTGTGGTGGCCTTCCAATGTAGCGTCACCTTTTGCTGCTTCCTTCTGTCTGTATTTCTTTCTGTTTCTGCTGTTGCTTTGCTGTTGTGTAGTCTACAGACCTCTCTTTCTCTCAGAGATCAAAGTCTCTTAACTAGCTCAAAGGTTTAAGGAGCCATTTTTTTGCCACTGAGGAATTCTGGGATTACAGTTTCCAGCTTGCATTTACCTACACTACGAAAAATGACAACAAAAAGCTAAAAGTAGCATTTAGATGTATCTTCTAGACTGGAACCATAAAAGCCTCAGTTGTGAAACATTCCCAGAGTCCTTTGTGCTTCTTGTATGCATTGGGTGTATTTCATTGGTTTCCACCAAACCTGTTGACTTCAAGGACCCTGCAACTTACAGGACAAAAAGATCACGGTAGCATTTCAGGACAATAAACAATTTTAAAGATTTCTAAAGAAATGAAAAGAAAAAATATTTCGCACTATAAATCTATTTTTATAGCTAGGTGTTTTGGAAATGCATGTTAATTAAGTTGATTGTTTGGTTTACTTCATTTTGTTCGGTCCAGCAGCTTTGTCTCAACGTTCAGTGTTTTTTAGTCTGTCCAGCAAAGGGAGGGGGAGCCTTTGTCTTTTGAAATGAATCAGGCTACTCCCCTACATCAGGAAACAGTGTCTGTGGTTTCTGTGAAGATGTGTTGTTACTCAAATCCAGGTCATGAAATAAATGTGTTTTTAAAAAAAAGAACAAAAATTGGGGGTCGGTTGGTTGGAACGGTGGAATGGTTGCAGGAGAGCGTAGTGTCACCACTTGAGATGGATTCTATCCTAGATGTTAGTGTTTTCTACGACGTCGCGAAGCAGGGTGAGAGTGGGAGACTGTCGGGTCGAGGGCAGCTCACTTAAAACAGACACTGTGGACGGACCAGGAAATACACCTATATGTTACAACAGAACAGCAGGATGAGCTGTTTTAATGTCTCTGTGACTGTGTTGTGTCAAAATGAATTGCTGGTGATTTAGACTTAAACTAATCTCAGCTACTGTCAGATAAATAGTGTTTAAAATTAAAATATGAAAAATCACTCCATTACCTGTGAAGACTGTGTCCGTGTTTTTAACTATTTCTTGTACAATTATACAGATTCTTTTATGAGGAACTTGGTGCCAAGTAGATGAATACTACAGGAGAAGGGGATTCTCTTAGTATCAGTGTTAACAGTGTTATAAATTCTAAATACAAACCAATTAAAATATTAAAAAGAGAAAACGATGGTACACTTATTATTTTATTTGTTTTATTTTTTTCTTTGAAGAAAAAACACATAACTAACTGAAGCTAACTTTGAGTGCCTGGCTTATTTTAAAACATTTTGAAAAACATCTTTTTATTTTCATTTACCATGAATAATGCTGCAATTTCAGAAATGTACATACTTCATTTTACAACAGGGTTATTTTATACTTTTGTAGGTTTCCATCCGTTTCAAAGAAACATGTCATACATACATGGTTGTTCTTTCTGTAACAAGTTTTTTTTACCATCTTACATGTGCCATATTCATAATAAACTTCTCTTGGATCTGTTCACATCTGGCATCATTTATTTTATTCAACCATCGCAATGACTATCCCACACCTCAGTGAGCTGCCTCAATTTTTCTTTCTTTCTTTATGCCTTTTCTTTCTTTTCTGATCTTGCTTGAAAAAAAAAAATGTGTACTAGTCTTTAATGCTTTTCCTAGTTGGAAACTATGTTGTGGGAACATTGCTGGGACATCCATTCAGGTATGTTCACACTCAACACTCCTGCCGTAACGGTAGCTATGTCAGACCGCAGTCCTGGATACGCCAGGTCCATCCCCCTCCAATCAGAGGACTCTGTTAATGATTTCATGTAGTCTGATTGATCACATCGTTATATGATTGCGCAGAGGGTCAATCAGAGTGCAGCTAGTACTGTTTGTTGAAACATACAGTATGATGTTAGCTCACCCATGGACAGACAATACTGTGATAATGACCGAAAGACTGTTTAACAACAAGACAAATGAAGTGACTATCATCACATGGAATAACACTCACACACACATCATTATCTTGGACAGACAATCTGACTATCTTGTCAATGTCACTGTGGTGTAATACCAGTTTAAAGCTGAAACTGTCTTTCAAACTAGCTATATCCTCTACAATGTTTTTGTCTCATTTTGTTTGCCCATTAGGCCTATCATGCCTAGAGCGAAATGCAGCTCGTGGAAATGCATTGAAAACACTGACGTCCTATTGAATGCCATAGTTATCCGGAGATACTGTATGTTTGATCCGAGTAATGAGACAACCAGACTAAGCGGCAGAAAATAAATGTGTAGAACATTTTAAACACTTTCCCCAGTTATTGCCGACAAGGCCTGTCTAGAAAAAGGATGCCCATGTCATCAACTGTCTCTCCATTGGTGATTTTGTAATGAGCATAATCTGTTGAGTTCATTTTTCATATTAAATGTGATAAATTACTAACGACATCTGTAATAAATGCAGTAAATGGTATGAACATTTTGAGTGCGTCTTTTATCTCAGCTGGTGTTTCGAAAAATCTGGTAACAGTTTTTTTAGGTGTCACACCTGGTAAATTATGAAGCCCCCTATGAGAACAGCAAGACTGATGTTGGCCCCATGATCATTTGAATGTGAGACCCCTTGATTTAAAGGCTGTTTAATACTGAACCCGTGCAAATATATGGGCAGAGGATCGTTGCAAATATATTTGTTGAATCTATCAATTGACAGACATATCCCTTGATTAGCACCATGTTGCATAGCTATATGGACAATGAGTCTGTCAGTCTGTTCTCTATGATAGTTGTCGGTCTGTATGTCAAGCACAACCTGCTGCCCATCTGTCAATCTTCCTGCCATGATTTCAGGCAGCGGTGAGGAGAAGAGGTCATATCATAGCAAAAGCCCGAAAAGGCAATCCAGCCCATTTTAAATATTTTACACTATTTTAAATGAGGGTTATGAATGATAGATCACAGGGCAGAGAGAAACTATGAACCTGAAGATTCTCTAATGACCTCAAGCTGTCCATCTCAGAACTCATCCAACCAGTCCAGCCTTCTGATTCTGATTTAGAATCTCACAGTGTTCTGTGTGTACACCAGAAAGATCACCCATTAGACTGATAGAGCAACCCTTTCAATGAGCAGAGAAAATCACTGCACAAACAGGAGAGCTTAAAACGGAGTTAGTTTTCATTAGTTTCATTACAATTTCATTGCTTTGCCCTTGGTTACAATTTGTATATTTCGGTCAAAGTTATGAAACTCTCCTTCCATTATTCACAACCATCAAGGGAAATTGCACATACGCATAAAACATGAACCCATAACTATCAGGGCCGACTCCAGGCATAAGCGACATAAGTATTTATTTTTTATTATAACTCAGTCGGGGTCTCAACTTACTGTTGAGTGTTAGAATAGTAGAAAATGTGGTTGTGCATCAGCAGTTTTTCTCTTGTTATGTCAGTCACCGATAGTCACCCATGTCAAGGTAACCATTTTTAGATTGGTAAGTTAGTCGATCTGTAATAATCATGGCCAAATACCGACCGGGCACGCAGACATCATTACCATGGCATAAGTCGTGGCAAAAAAAGTGTAGAATTGCAGGAAATTAGCTTTAAAACCAAATCTCACTTACGGGCCCCCAAAAGGCAAGAGCAAAAGGCCCTGATAACTATAAGGTGGAAACATGTATCAAATTGTTTGAATTTGATTTATGAAGATAAATACTCAAACACTGTTTGTGCCACTTTACAATATGCAATTTATATGGTAAGCTAGTTACCCTAGATGTATTTCAATAGAATTTTTAGAACACTCAGTTAGCTCATTTGAGAGCTTAAAGGGCAATTTCACCCCTTTTCAACCAAATTGTCATTATCTCCAGCACAATACCAGTGTCTACATGTGTGAGAAATGTGTACATACACTATACTGTAAGTAAGACCAACACTAGACACTATTCAATCAATATTGGTAATACAGGGATAATTCATGTTTCAGTAAATTAATTCGCCTCACAGAGGGAATGTTTGAATTAATGCACGTCTACTGTTGAGATTATTTTCACTGCAATCTTTCAGCGCACGCAGGGGGTAATTCAGACCAATTGAACTTTATTCCCTTTTTATGCTGTTCTCTCTCTACCTGTATTCTGACCGTGAATTTAAGCATGAGGTAACGCATGTGACAGGCAGCTATTCATTTCTTTGGGGTGGAGATCATAGAAATGGAGGTGTGGCAGAGTTGTGTCTACAGACATGCCATATTCTGACCTTTACTTGATCCCCTCATAATTCCTCCACCTTTACGTACAAGGAAACCATGAATAAAGTCGAACACCTGTCGGTTTCAAGTGGAAAAACAGCTACTTTTTCCGATAGAAATAACACCATTTTCAATGCGCTGGAATCTATAAATTGATAGGAGGTAGGTAGGTAAATGAGTCATCTGTTTGGAAAAGGAAATTGTAAATACAAATAGAAATTATTTTAGATGATTTTTCCTTATGACCGCTAGAGATGAATGTGAAGCCAGTCATATGGAAGCAAACTGAAAATCATATCAACATGGCAATCATTTCAGCCCCTTTTACACAGTGATGTAGGCTATAAATAGCTCTGCCGTTATTCCAAATTTTAATTGTATGTCCTGAATTTGGAACCCCAAGCTTCTGTAGCCCCGAACCTGGCTACCGAGTTTATTTATGCGCTGTTTTACCCACTTTATATGTATAACAAAGAAATAATCGCAACATGCAACACTTTCAACGACTTTACTGAGTTACAGTTCATATAAGGAAATCAGTCAATTGAAATAATCTATGGATTAGGTTTCACATGACTGGTCAGTTTCACATGACTGGGCAGGGACGCAACCATGGGTGGGCCTGGGAGGGCATAGGCCCACCCACTGGGGAGCCAGGTCCAGCAAATCAGAATAAGTTTTTCCCCACAAAAGGGCTTTATTACAGACAGAAATACTCATTGGTTTCATCAGCTGTCCTGGTGGCTGGTCTCTGACGATCCCGCAGGTGAAGAAGCCGGATGATGAGGACCTGGGATGGCATGTTAACACGTCTGCTGGCTGTGAGGCCGGTTGAACATACTGCAAGATCCTCTAAAATGAAGTTGGAGGCGGCATATGGTAGAGAAATTAACAGTCAATTATCTGGCAACAGCTCTGTTGGACATTCCTGCAGTCAACATGCCAGTTGCACGCTCCCTCATAACTTCTGTGGCATTGTGTGACAAAACTGCACATTTTAGAGTGGCCTTTTATTGTCTCAAGCAAATGTAATATTTTCAGGTTGTAGGTTATAATTAATGTTGATAGAAGGGTGATACCCATTCAGAGATCTTTTTTTTCATTTGGAAAAAAGTCCATCCTCTGTCCTCTCTCCTCTGTAAACCCGAAACCAATAAGTGGACGGTCAAATGGTCGAGGAGTGTGTCAATTCGTTAGTAAGTACGAGGAGTGTGTCAATTCGTTAGTAAGTACGAGGAGTGTGTCAATTCGTTAGTAAGTAAACGGAAGACGGTCCTCCCCTCCTCGATAGCCTCCTTTTGGCGAGAAACCACAAGTGTATCCTACTGCAGAATAGTTTTGATATCTGCCACACCCCTTTGAATCAGCTGTTTTCTCTCTTATTTTGGTATCCACCCATGTAAACTGATGCGCGAGTGGAGAAGGAGCTTCTCATCTCATACAAGCTCATTTTCATCCTGTTCAATCTCCCTGCTGCCTCTCCTCAATTACCTTTGACCTTTTTCAAAAGAATGCGAGAGAGGACAGAGGACGCGGGAGTTGAGCAAATCTAACTGAGAACAGGCCACAGTGTCTATAAAATCCTCCAAATCCACCACTGGGTGGCACCAAATTCCAAAAATATAATCTAAGTATAGGGAGGGTAGTTACTTGTCCTTGGGAAAGACAGTATGTTCCCAATGACCATGTATGTTGGCATATGCAGGTGCAAACCTCTGAGCTTACCCATCTGAGTACCCGCAACCTGCAAGTAATGTTTGGAATCAAACTCAAAATCATTGTGCATTAATCCCAACTCGAGGAGAGAGGGGATAGCCTCAGCCGGTCTAGGGTCTGGGTATTTTTAGAAGACTTTTCTAACTGCTTTCAGTGTCAATGTTGGCATACAATGAATCTTGTCATATGAAAATAAATTATAGATAAAATGTCTCGGTGCTCGTCGTGAACATAACACAACAAGTGGAAATCGTAAATTCAACAATGGGTGGTTTGGAAGGAATCAGTGGCTAACTGCAAGCATTACAAGGCAATCACTAGCCTGCTATTCAGTGGAGTGGGTGTGTGGTCCAAGTCTGTGTTTAAGGGTCTCTTTTCCAAGCTTAAAGGGATAAATATTCACATGCAACACCATGGGCCAGAAAAGGTTGAATTCAGCATGAGTGAATTAGTTATTTACATCTTTGTTAATTTACCGTAAAAACATTTTTATTAATTGTGGGGAAACTCTTTTGACGCAGGTGAGCGCCACAGTTATTACCTCAGCTCAAGGACAGAGAAGAAGACAGCTGGCTGTTTCAACCCCGGGCTTTTTGTTAAAAGAGGTGAGCTTGGTTTTGCATTGTAGGCTAAGATAATGTTGGCACAAGCATGTTAAGACAACAACGGAGCTATGACGGTTTGTTTAGGCTATTATTAGCCTAAAAAGTTGAATAAATTGTCCATGCTGTCAATCCAGCATGACTTCTGCAACCTTCAAAACAACTGGAAACGCGGAGCTGGGGAATCTCAGACTTCAGTGAGTTAAAAAACTCACTCCAACTGGGAAATGTTGTTTTGAAAGGTCATCCAACTCAGAATTCCAAGTCGGGAACTTTGGCCTCTTTCTAGAGCGCCGACCTGAAGATCACTGATGTCATTATTCTACCATGTTTTTTTTTTTAGTTCCCATTTGTCTTGAAAGCACCATCAACCAGAGAATGCCAGACCTTGATGACAACATTTTCCCTCAAGAAGGACCGCCGCGCCATCTTCCTGTTCAAATGCGCACTGCACAACAAGATGAGTCCAAAAATGTATTGCATGCTGTTGCATAAATGATGTAATATGCCAGGGAGATATGTATACTGTAGCTAAGAAAGTAATAGTAAGTGTATGTTGTGTAGTAAGCCCATGTGCCTGATGATAATTTGGTCCCTTTCCCCCTCATAACTTAGCCTACTGTTCTGACTTGGTGGTGCACATGTAGCCTATAAACTGTTTTAGAGAAATGTATTCATCGAATATTGTAAGAGCTTTCATTGTCTGCTTATATGCCCCCTTCATTTACAATGCATCCGGAAAGTATTCAGACCCCTTGACTTTTTCCACATTTTGTTACATTGCAGCTTTATTAAAGAAAATGGATTCAAATGGATGCCATTTTTTCCTCATCAATCTACACACAATATCCCATAATGACGCAAAAACAGGTTTGTATCAATTTATTTTTATTTTAAAAAATCAAAAGAAACTGAAGTATCACATTTGCATATGTATTCAGACCCTTTACTCAGTACTTTGTTGAAGCACCTTCAGCAGTGATTACAGCCTCAAGTATTCTTGGGTATGACGCTACAAGCTTGGCACAGCTGTATTTGGGGAGTTCTCCTATAATTCTCTGCAGAACCTCTTAAGCTCTGTCAGGTTGGATGGGGAGCCACTCTGTCAGGTTGGCTGGGCCACTCAAGGACTTTGAGAGACTTGTCCCGAAGACACGTTGTCTTGGCTGTGTGCTTAGGGTCATTGTCCTATTGGAAGGTGAACCGTCGCCCCACCTGGAGCTCCTGAGCGCTCTGGAGCAGGTTTTCATCAAGGATCTCTCTGTACTTTGCTCCGTTCATCTTTCCCTCAATCCTGACTAGTCTCCCAGTCCCTGCCGCTGAAAAAGATCCCCACAGCATGATGATGCCACCACCATGCTTCACAGTAGGGATGGTGCCAGGTTTCCTCAATATGTGATGCTTGGCATTTAGGCCAAACAGTTCAATCTTGGTTTCATCAGACCAGAGAATCTTGTTTCTCATGGTCTGATTCCTTTAGGTGCCTTTTGTCAAACTCTTAGCAGGCTGTCATGTGCCTTTTACTGAGGAGTGGCTTCCATCTGGTCACTCTACCATAAAGGCTTGATTGTTGGAGCGCTGCAGAGATGGTTGTCCTTCTGGAAGGTTCTATCATCTCCACAGAGGAACTCTGGAGCTCGGTAAAAGTGATCATTGAGTTCTTGGTCACCTCCCTGACCAAGGCCATTCCCCTCCCTGACCAAGGCCAGCTCTTCGAAGAATCTTGGTGGTTCCAAACTTCTTCCATTTAAGAATGATGGAGGCCACTGTGTTCTTGGGAACTTCAATGCTGCAGAAATGCTTTGGTACCCTTCCCCAGATCTGTGCCTTGACACAATCCTGTCTCTGAGCTCTACGGACATTTCCTTTGACCTCATGGCTAGGTTTTTGCTCTGACATGCACTATTAACTGTGGCACCTTATATAGACAGGTGTGTGCCTTTCCAAATCATGTCCAATCAATTGAATTTACCACAGGTGGACTCCAATCAAGTTGTAGAAACATCTCAAGGATGATCACCTGAGATCAATGTTGAGTCTCATAGCAAAGGGTCTGAATACTTATGTAAATAAGGTATTTCTGTTTTTTTAAAACCTGTTTTCGCTTTGTCATTATGGGGTATTGTGTGTCGATTGATGAGGGCAAAAATATATTTCATCCATTTTAGAATAAGGCTGTAACATAACAAATGTGGGAAAAGTGATGGGGTATACTTTTCAAATGCACTGTATCCTATGGTCCTGACTTGTGTACAGGGAGAATACTGTAAGAATGGCCCATGTTCTGAATTCTGTAGCTGTATATTTCAAAAGTGCTGAATAAATAGTTGTATTCACTATGTCCGTCCTAGCTCGCTCATTAATGTCTTAATAGAAATTATGGATTGCCTCTTATCCACTTGTCGTCCCCTTATGCCATAGTTTGTCCATCTCAATTGTCAGTAGAAACCACATTTGTTTAAGCAAGTCAGCCATATCTGCTATGTTTTTTTTAAAGGTAGTATATGAGGCTGATGATCTGTTTCGCTGCCAGACAAGGTTCCGCTGACAGCCAGGTGTAGCAGTGGTAAGGATCCACTCTAGTTGGGACAGCTTTATATAGGCCCTAACTGTTTATGGGCACCGTTTGTCATCATTATAGAGCAATTAATGTATTGTTTAGTGTTGTGTAGAGGCTTTGTTGGCATGCATCTAAAAATATATATATATATTTTTTGCCCCACCAAGATTTGCATGCTAAAATCTCCACTGTCTACATCAATAGAGAAAGCATTGCTCCAGGGGTAACTCTAACTCTTTCAAATTAAGGGCCCAAGCCTTTCGTACGCACTTCTCATTAGTTTTTTTTCAGACTTACACTACCGTTCAAAAGTTTGGGGTCACTTAGAGATGTCCTTGTTTTTGAAAGAAAAGCACATTTTTTGTCCATTAAAATAATATCAAATTGATCAGAAATACAGTGTAGGCATCGTTGATGTTGTAAATGACTATTGTAGCTAGAAAATTGCAGATTTTTCATGGAATATCTACATAGGCGTACAGAGGCCCATTATCAGCAACCATCACTCCTGTGTTCCAATGGTACATTGTGTTAACTAATCCAAGTTTATAATTTTAAAAGGCTAACTGATCATTAGAAAACCCTTTTGCAATTATGTTAGCACAGCTGAAAACTGTTGTTTTGATTAAAGAAGCAATAAAAATGGCCTTCTTTAGACTAGTTGAGTATCTGGAGCATCAGCATTTGTGGATTCGATTACAGGCTCAAAATGTCCAGAAACAAAGAACTTTCTTCTGAAGCTCGTCAGTCTATTCTTGTTCTGAGAAATGAAGGCTATTCCATGCGAGAAATTGCCAAGAAACTGAAGCTCTCGTACAACGCTGTGTACTATTCCCTTCACAGAACAGCACAAACTGGCTCTATCCAGAATAGAAAGAGGAGTGGGAGGCCCCAGCGCACAACTGAGCAAGAGGGCAAGTACATTAAAGGGTCTAGTTTGAGAAACAGACCCCTCACATGTCCTCAATTGGCAGCTTCATTAAATAGTACCCACAAAACACCAGTTTTGAGCAAGACCAACCTGAAGTGAACTGCTGCGACTAACACATCATTGAAGACCGAAACAACTACTCAAACAACGGAAAAATGGCTGCCGCGTCGGAGGCCTTGTCTATGACCACGCTTGTAACTGAGATAGCTAAACAAAGAAGTAGCCTAAAAGAGGATATGGTTCCTCTCATCAGCACTTTGCTGGCACCTCTCCAAACTTCCACTGACGCTTTTTGAGAAACAGTCAACACGTTTGGGCGACGCCTCACTACACTAGAAGGTTTCTCCACTGAAAACACAGAGTGGATTGCCGAGCTAGAGGCAGCTGTCTCACATATGAAAACGGCCAACACAGCTCTACTTTCCAAGGTAGATTCGTTGGAGAATTATACCAGAAGGGAAAACATCCGGATCGTTGTCGTCATAGAGGGAATTGAGACTGGTGTCAAATTTGTCTCCGACATGCTGGTGGAAGTGATGGGTAACGGGGCTTTGACAAGCCGCCGGAGCACGACTGAGCACACAGATCCCTGGCCCCCAAACCCAACTCAGGGGAGCGGCCTAGGGCGATCATAGCGTGCTTTCATCCTTACTAAGACAAGGAAAGTGCAATGTGCTGGGCGTGGGAGCATCAACCAAAAATTATGTGGCAAAGATATACAATTCTTCCCAGACCTGAGTGCCAATCTTGTGAAGAAAATAGCTGAATTCAAGGACATCAAAACCTGTCTCTACAAAAAGGGGATAAAGTTTCAGCTCCTACACCCTGCACATCTTCATGTCTTTTATGAGGGAGATACCCTAATTTTTGAGACACTGGCCATGGCTAAAGCATTCTTTGTCCGGCGCATAGAGTAAAGTTGATAGAGGAAGCGACCTGGCTGGCTAGCCATGGTGGGAGGAATATGTGACTGGCTACTTTGCTAGCTGGCAATGGACTGATTTTCATGACATCCACTTGAATATTACTTTTCACATGAAAGCAATGTTGTTGTTTTTCTCATTCCGGGAGCACATCTTTATTTTATTTTGTTTTATTTGATCTGAGATTAGTGGCAACGTTAGCTAATACATCACAATCAACTTGGCTGGATAGCGGGAGCTGGCTGGACACACTTTACGGTTTACTATCTGGCTGGCTAGCTAACGCCACATTTAAAAAATATATACAGTGCCTTGCGAAAGTATTCGGCCCCCTTGAACTTTGCGACCTTTTGCCACATTTCAGGCTTCAAACATAAAGATATAAAACTGTATTTTTTTGTGAAGAATCAACAACAAGTGGGACACAATCATGAAGTGGAACGACATTTATTGGATATTTCAAACTTGTTTAACAAATCAAAAACTGAAAAATTGGGCGTGCAAAATTATTCAGCCCCCTTAAGTTAATACTTTGTAGCGCCACCTTTTGCTGCGATTACAGCTGTAAGTCGCTTGGGGTATGTCTCTATCAGTTTTGCACATCGAGAGACTGACATTTTTTCCCATTCCTCCTTGCAAAACAGCTCGAGCTCAGTGAGGTTGGATGGAGAGCATTTGTGAACAGCAGTTTTCAGTTCTTTCCACAGATTCTCGATTGGATTCAGGTCTGGACTTTGACTTGGCCATTCTAACACCTGGATATGTTTATTTTTGTACCATTGTAGATTTTGCTTTATGTTTTGGATCATTGTCTTGTTGGAAGACAAATCTCCGTCCCAGTCTCAGGTCTTTTGCAGACTCCATCAGGTTTTCTTCCAGAATGGTCCTGTATTTCGCTCCATCCATCTTCCCATCAATTTTAACCATCTTCCCTGTCCCTGCTGAAGAAAAGCAGGCCCAAACCATGATGCTGCCACCACCATGTTTGACAGTGGGGATGGTGTGTTCAGCTGTGTTGCTTTTACGCCAAACATAACGTTTTGCATTGTTGCCAAAAAGTTCAATTTTGGTTTCATCTGACCAGAGCACCTTCTTCCACATGTTTGGTGTGTCTCCCAGGTGGCTTGTGGCAAACTTTAAACGACACTTTTTATGGATATCTTTAAGAAATAGCTTTCTTCTTGCCACTCTTCCATAAAGGCCAGATTTGTGCAATATACGACTGATTGTTGTCCTATGGACAGAGTCTCCCACCTCAGCTGTAGATCTCTGCAGTTCATCCAGAGTGATCATGGGCCTCTTGGCTGCATCTCTGATCAGTCTTCTCCTTGTATGAGCTGAAAGTTTAGAGGGACGGCCAGGTCTTGGTAGATTTGCAGTGGTCTGATACTCCTTCCATTTCAATATTATCTACAGTACAAAATCCATGTGTACGTGTGTGTATAGTGCGTGTGTTATCGTGCATGTGTCTGTGCCCATGTTTGTGTTGCCTCACAGTCCCCGCAGTTCCATAAGGTGTATTTGTATCTGGGTTTTTTTTGTCTAATTTTACTGCTGGCATGAGTTACTTGACGTGGAGATCCATGTAGTCATGGCTCTATGTAGTGCTGTGCACCTCCCATAGTCTGTTCTGGACTTAGGTACTGTGAAGAGACCTCTTGTGTCATGTGGGGTATGCATGGCTGTCCGAGCTGTGCGCCAGTAGATCAAACAGACAGCTTGGTGCAATCAACATGTCAATACCTCTCATAAATACAAGTAGTGATGAGGTTAATCTCTCCTCCATTTTGAGCCAGGAGAGATTGCCATGCATATTATTAATATTAGCTCTCTGTGTACATCCTATTTTTGCCATTTTTGTGGCATCTGACCACACGACTGAACATTAGTCCAGGTTCGACAAAACTAGGGCCTGTAGGACCTGCCTTGTTGACAGTGCTGTTAAGAAGGTAGAGCAGCGCTTTACTATGGACAGACTTTTCCCCATCATAGCTACTGTTGTATCAATATATTTTGACCACGACAGTTTAGTCACCTCAACTTGCTCAATTTCCAGATGATTTATTACAAGATTTTGTTTAGGTTTAGGGTTTAGTGAATGATTCGTCCCAAATACAATGCTTTAAGTTTTAGAAATATTTAGGACTAACTTATTCCTTGCCACCCACTCTGAAACTAACTGCAGCTCAACTGTGTAATGACACGGCTAAGTATTACACCATGTGTGAGGTTCAAACTGTTAGGCTTGGTCTGTGCTCCGCTCTGCTCTACAACCATTTAATTAGCCTACATGTATTTTTTTATTTTATCAACTGTTACTAATGATCCTCAGCAACAACCACACAGCCGTGACAGCGTTTACAGGGGAAGCAAATGAAGGTAAACTAAACAATGTAATTAAATGGAATGATAATGTAGGCTATACCAACTGAAGGAGACGGTGGTTATTAGGATTACTGAGGGTTGATACTGATAGTGCCTAATATTTAACGTGATAGAAATAGGAGACAGAGAAAGTCGGGGGTAGCCTATAATTGAGACATTCGAGAGTGCCCATCCCTGCAAATGAAAAGGCTGTGCAATTTAAATTCTGCATAATGGCACAGCATTTTATATACTTTACTGTGGGAAAGTTGATATGTTGATACGTTTCAGTTTGCTGCCATATGACTGGTTTCACATTTGTCTGTAGTGATTATGAGGTAAAATATAGCTTTAAAGGTCTTGCTCTTTCTCAAGACTCCTCCTCTTTCTCAATTTCCAAACAGCAATGGACTGGTTTCACATTAGTTTCCAGGGATCATAAGGAAAAACCATCTAAAACTATTTCTATTTGTATTTCTATTTGTATCTATTTAATTTCCTTTTCCAAACGGATTACTAATTTACCTAGCTCCTATCAATTTATAGATTCCAGCGCATGGAAAATTGTGTTATTTCTATCGAAAATAGATGTTTTTCCACTTGAAACCGACAGGTGCTATGTGTATTTACAATCCCGATCTCATTTATCTAGGTTTTATCAATAGCTATCAATTTATAAATTACAGTGCATGGAGATTCTATCTGAAAAAATTAAGTTGATGCTTTTACCTCTTGGAACCGGCAGTTGTTTAGCACCATAACCCGTGGTGTAAAGTACTTAAGTCAAATACTTTTAAGTATTACTTAATACGTATCTGTACTTTTCTTTATTACTTATATTTTTGACTACTTTTACTTCACTACATTCCTGTCACGCCCTGATCAGTTTCACCTGTCCTTGTGATTGTCTCCACCCCCTCCAGGTGTCGCTTATTTTCCCCAGAGTATTTATCCCTGTGTTTCCTGTCTCTCTGTACTGTATCTTGTATGTTTAGTCAAGTTAACCAGTGTGGTTTTCCTCTAACTCCTTTTCTATTCTCTTTTGCTAGTCCTCCTGGTTGAGACCACTGCCTGACCCTGGACTACTTTCCCACCTGCCTGATCATCCTGCCTGCGCTGACATTGAATCTGCCTGCCCTTCGGTACCTATTGGACTCTGAACTGGTTTTAACTTTTTGCCTGTACACAACCATTCTCTTGCCTACCCATTTTGGATTAATAAACATGGTAAGACTCCATCTGCCTCCTGTGTCTGTATCTGGGTCTTGCCTTGATACATTCCTTAAGAAAATGTACTTTTTACTCCATACATTTTCCCTGTCACCCAAAAGTCTGTTACATTTTGAATGCTTAACAGGACTGGAACATTGTCCAATTCACACATCCCTACTGCCTCTGATCTGGGGGACTCACTAAACACATGCTTAGTTTGTAAATTGTTTGAGTGTCCCCCTGGCCATCGATAAATAAAACAAATACAATTGGCACAATTGGCCTAGCGTCGTCCGGGTTAGTTAAGGGCTTGGCCGGTAGGGATGTCCTTGTCTCATCGCGCACCAGCAACTCCTGTGACGGGCCAGGCACAGTGCGCGCTAACCAAGGTTGCCTAGTGCACGTTGTTTCCTCTGACACATGGCTGGCTTCCGGGTTGGATGCGCGCTGAGGACGCGTGACTTTCAACCTTCGTCTCTCCCGAGCCCGTACGGGAGTTGTAGCAATGAGAATTGGGAAAAATATATTTAGACTTACTGAAGTGACTAACTTTCTATTACGGTATCTTTACTTTTACTCAAGTATGACTATTGGGAACTTTTACCACTGACCATACACGCCACACAATATTCCAAATGAAATCAGTGCTCATGAGTGGGGCATCCTGTAGTGGAAATTTCCTGTATTACCAAATCACAGAGCAAAACCCACACAAGTCAGTTATCATAAAGTCCATCTTTAATTATATGAGCTCCATCACAATCCTCTCAGATCAATTCAGTGTCCATAAATGAATTCTGAGTGCTTACACATTGCAACTGAGATCCTTTATAGCAACATGACAAATAACAGATCTTAAGAACATTATACAAAGAAAGATTTTACTTGAGAGAGAAGTATCCCATCGCCAGACAGTATTTAGCTATAAATTATCATTCAGTTTGGTCTCCTAAACTAAGCTCTTATCTCGTTCTTGGTACAAAAATAGTACCAAGACATTACCTCACCCAATAGTATATATATATATATATATATATCAATTGCCATTTTAGACACTCCCAGCCCAAATACAACCCATCCTGGACAAGCTCACGGAGAGGAGAGTGAGCCTCTAGGTCAAGATAAGGGCAACCTCAGAGGGAACATAGAATGGTTCCAGACACGGCCATCCTCTCCCCGATGGGAAAAGTAGGGAGTGACTGGCACAGACATTGTGAAGCCAAGAGATAATTGGTTCCCCCTCAATCGTCCCTTCACATGGTTTAAAAGATACGTTTACATATGAAGACAAGCTTGACCTCTCCCCTTTCTGTGGCCCAAGTAACTGAACCTTGACAGAGAACAGATAACTGCAAACGGCCAACACTATAGTACAACAAAATACATTCTAAATGACAAGTATCTCACAAGCATATTATGAAAATAAAACATCTTATCTATGTTACCCAACTAATTCTGCCACGATAGTCCACAGCTATAGTTGACGTTTACATACTGTCACAACCATCTTCCTGGAAATGACTGGACCAAAGCGCAGCGTGATGAGCGTACATTTATTTGTAATGAATGTCGCCAACAAAACAAGGAAACGACCGTGAAGCTTAACTTGGGCAATCATGCCACTAACAAAGTCAGCTACCCACAAATGCAAAAGGAAAAAAGGCTGCTTAAGTATGACTCCCAATCAGACTCCCGGACCATCGCTGGAGGCCTCCCGACTGGCCTGTGTAGCAGTCACAGGACTCACCAGGCTGGGGAGACCTACTGGAGGCCTGGTCCTTGGAGGCACAGGACTCCGCCAATCTCCCCATGTGCCTGCGTCGATGACTTGCCTCCTCATACCATCGCCGCTCCTCCTTTGCTGCCTTTAATTCCTCCTTTGGACGGCGATATTCCCCAGCCTGCCTCCAGGTTCCTTTACCATCCAGGATTTCTTCCCAAGTCCATGAGTCCAGAAAACACTGCTCCTCCTTCACCTGCTGCTTGGTCCATTTGTGGTGGGTAGTTCTGTCACGACCATCTTCCTGGAAATGACTGGACCAAAGTGCAGCATGGTAAGCGTACATTTTCCTTTATTTTTAAATGTCACCAAAAAACGAATATGAAGCTTACTAGGGCTATACAGGCCACTAACAAAGTCAGCTACCCACAAATGCGAAAGGAAAAAAGGCTGCCTAAGTATGACTCTCAATCAGAGACAACGATAGACAGCTGCCTCTGATTGAGAACCACACCCGGCCAAACACAAAGAAATAGAAAACATAGAAATAAAGAAACTAGAATGCCCACCCTAGTCACACCATGGCCTAACCAGAATATAATAGAGAATAAAAGCCTCTCTATGGCCAGGGCGTGACACATACACTTAGGTTGGAGTCATTAAAACTTGTTTTTCAACCACTCCACAATTTAGTTTTGTCAAGTCGGTTAGGACATCTACTTTGTACATGACACAGGTAATTTTTTCCAACAACTTGTTATAGACAGATTATTTCACTTATAATTCACTGTATCACAATTCCAGTGTGTCAGAAATGTACATACACTAAAATGACAGTGCCTTTAAACAGCTTGGAAAATAACAGAAAATTATTTCATGGCTTTAGAAGCTTCTGATAGAGTAATTGACATAATTTGAGTCAAACATTACTTGACATCACCGGAAAATCAAATGAAATCAGCCAAGACCTCAGAAAATAATTGTAAACCTCCACAAGTCTGGTTCATCCTTGGGAGCAATTTCCAAACGCCTGAAGGTACCACGTTCATCTGTACAAACAATAGTATGCAACTATAAACACCATGGAACCACGCAGCCATCATACCTGTACGTCAAGGCTGAGAAATGTCTGTTCTTCCAACAGTCCGTCTCTTTCCTAGGGTACCGCATTTCCACTTCAGGGGTGGAGATGGAGAGTGACCATTTCAGCCGTGCGTAATTGGCCAACTCCCACCATGGTAAAGGAAGTGCAGCGGTTTCTAGTGTTTGCCAACTTCTACCGGAGGTTTATCCAGGGTTTTGGTCAGGTAGCAGTTCCCATTACCTCACTGCTGAAGGGGGGACCGGTGTGGCTGCAGAAAGCTCCCTGTGCTTTCTTTTCGAAGAAGTTCAGCCCAGCGGAGCGAAACTATGATGTGGGGGACCGGGAGCTGTTGGCTGTTGTCAAGGCTCTGAAGGCGTGGAGACATTGGCTTGAGGGGGCTAAACACCCTTTTCTCATCTGGACTGACCCCCGCAATCTGGAGTACATCTGGGCGGTGAGGAGACTGAACCCTCGCCAGGCAAGGTGGGCTGTGTTCTTTACCCATTTTGTTTTCACTCTGTCCGACAGACCAGGTTCCCAGAATGCTAAGGCAGACGCACTGTCCCAGATATATGACACAGAGGAGCGGTCCATGGATCAAACTCCCATACTTCCGGCCTCCTGCCTGGTGGCACCGGGGGTGTGGGAGCTGGATGCGGATATCGAGCGGGCGTTACGCACAGAGCCCACTCCCCCCCAGTGTCCAGCTGGGCGCCTGTACGTTCCGTCTGCTGTCCGCGACCGTTTGATCTATTGGGCCCACACGTCACCCTCCTCTGGTCATCCTGGCATCGGTCGGACGGTGCGTTGCCTTAGTGGGAAGTACTGGTGGTCCACCTTGACCAAGGAGGGTTTATGTTTCCTCCCAGTGCAAGGCTCCTAGGCACCAGCCCAGAGGGAAATTACAACCCCTACCCGTTCCACAACGGCCGTGGTCGCACCTGTCGGTGGACTTCCTGATGGATCTTCCTCCCTCACAGGGCAACACCCCGATCCTGGTTGTTGTGGATCGGTTTTCTAAGTCCTGCCGTCTCCCTTTTCCCGGTCTGCCTACAGCCCTACAGACTGTGGAGGCCCTGTTCACTCACGTCTTCCGGCACTATGGGGTGCCTGAGGACATAGTCTCTGATCGGGGTCCCCAGTGCACGTCCAGGGTCTGGAGAGTGTTCATGGAACGTCTGGGGGTCTAGGTAAGCCTCACCTCAGGTTTTCACCCCAAGAGTAACGGGCAGGTGGAGAGAGTAAACCAGGATGTGGGTAGGTTTCTGCGGTCATATTGCCAGGCCTGACCGGGGGAGTGTGCGGTGTTCATCTCCTAGGCAGAGATGGCCCAAAACTCACTCCACCACTCCTCCACTAACCTTTCCCCCTTCCAGTGCGTACTGGGGTATCAGCCAGTTCTGGCACCTTGGTATCAGAGCCAGATCGAAGCTCCTGCGGTGGACGAATGGTTCAGGCACGCGGAGGAGACATGGGAAGCTGCCCGTGTTCACCTTCAGCGGGTCGTGCTGCATCAGAAAGAGAACGCATACCGTCGCCGCAGTGAGGCCCCGGTGTTCGCACCGGGGGACCAGGTCTGGCTCTCGACCCGAAACCTCTCCCTCCACCTGCCCTGCTGGAAGCTGTGTCCGCGGTTTGTGTGGCCATTCAAAGTCCTGAGGAGACTGAGGTATGCTACAGGTTACAGCTTCCCCTAGATTACCGTATTGATCCCTCGTCCCATGTGTCTCCCCTCAGGCCAGGTGGCTGGTCCACTCCAGGAGTCTGAGGTGCAGGAGGTTCCTCCGCCCCCTCTGGACATCGAGGGGGCCCCGGCGTATGCTGTTCGAGCCATCCTGGCCTCGAGGCATCGGGAAAGGGGCCTTCAGTACCTCGTAGAGTGGGAGGGGTACAGTCTGGAGGAGAGATGCTGGGTGCCGGTGGAGGACGTCTTGGACCCTTCGTTGCTGCGGGAGTTCCACCGTCTCCATCCGGATCACCCTGCACCTCGTCCTCTGGGTCGTCCCCGAGTGTCGGTGCGCTGCTGGAGCCGTGTGTCAAGGGGGGAGGGTGGGGTATGTTCTCTACATACGGTATATAGTACTCTGTGGCTGCCTATATAGTCCCAAGCTCTCAATTTACTCACAGGTGGTATGGGTACTAAATGGATCTGGTCTAAACCCTACATTGGGGGTCGAGCTTTACATGGGGTCGAGTGAGGCGGGGTGTCTTCCAAGTCAACATTTTCCAATGAGCCCATGGCTGGAGCGCAAGGAGTTGTTATGAGGCTAGAGCCAAGACTAGAGTTAGAGTCAACATACTTGCTGCAACTATCTGGAGGGTTAGGGTTAGCATTAAGGGTCTGGAGTGAGCTAGTTTCCCCTGAGTGGTAAAGGTTATGATTAGGGTGAAGTGATGGCGCTGTAGGGGAAGGTTTATACACAAAGTTATACACTCTATCGGCCTGACAGAACAGCAGCCTCTGGTAAGACACGGGGCAGGGGGCCTATGCATTTATGTAAACAACATCTGGTGCACGATATCTAAGGAGTCTCAAGCTATTGCTCGCCTGAGGTAGAGTATCGCATGATAACCTGTAGACCACACTATCTACCTAGAGATTTTTCATCTGTATTTTTTGTAGCTGTCTACATACCACCACAGACCGATGCTGGCACTAAAACCGCACTCAATGAGCTGTATACCACCATAAGCAAACAGGAAAACTCTCATCCACAGGCGGCGCTCCTAGTGGCCGGGGAGTTTAATGCAGGGAAACTTAAATCAGTTTTACCTAACTTCTATCAGCATGTTAAATGTGCAACCAGAGGGAAAAAAACTCTGGACCAAATTTACGCCACACACAGAGACACATACAAAGCTCTCCCTCACCCTCCATTTGGTAAATCTGACCATAATTCTATCCTCCTGATTCCTGTTTACAAGAAAAAATTTAATCAGGAGGCACCAGTGACTCGGCCTATAAAAAAGTGGTCAGATGAAGCAGATGCTAAACTATAGGACTGTTTTGCTAGCACAGACTAGAATATTTTCCGGGATTCTTCCGATGGCATTGAGGAGTACACCACATCAGCCATTGGCTTTATCAATAAGTGCATTGAGGACGTCGTCCCCACAGTGATTGTACATACCCCAACCAGAAGCCATGGATTACAGGCAACATTCGCACTGAGCTAAAGGGTAGAGCTACCGCTTTCAAGTAGCGGGACTCTAACCCGGAAGCTTATGAGAAATCTTGCTATGCCCTCCGATGAACCATCAAACAGGCAAAGCGTCAATACAGGACTAAGATCGAATCATACTACACCGGCTCCAACGCTCATTGGATGTGGCAGGGTCTGCAAACTATTACAGACTACAAAGGGAGGCACAGCTAAGAGCTGACCAGTGACACGAGCCTACTAGACAAGCTAAATAACTTTGATGTTCGCTTCAAGGCAAGTAACACTGAAACATGCATGAGAGCATCAGCTGTTCCGGACGACTGTGTGATCACGCTCTCCGCAGCCGATGTGAGTAAGACCTTTAAACAGGCCGCAGGGCCAGACGGATTACCAGGACGTGTACTCCGAGCATGTGCTGACCAACTGGCAAGTGTCTTCACTGACATTTTCAACTTCTCCCTGTCTGAGTCTGTAATACCAACATGTTTCAAGCAGTCCACCATAGTCCCTGTGCCCAAGAACATTAAGGTATCCTGCCTAAATTACTACCGACCCACAGCACTCATGTCTGTAGACATGAAATGCTTTGAAAGGCTGGTCATGGCTCACATCAACACCATTATCCCATTAACCCACTCTAATTTGCATACCGCCCCAACAAATCCACAGATGTTGCAATCTCCATTGCACTCCACACTGCCCTTTCACACCTGGACAAAAGGAACACCTATGTGAGAATGCTATTAATTGAATACAGATCAGCGTTCAACACCATAGTGCACTCAAAGCTCATCATTAAGCTAAAGACCCTGGGACTAAACACCTCCCTCTACAACTGGATCCTGGACTTCCTGACGGGCCGCCCCCAGGTGGTAAGGGTAGGTAACAACACATCCGCAACACGGGGGCCCCTCAGGGGTGCGTGCTCAGTCCCCTCTTGTACTCTCTGTTCACTCATGACTGCATGGCCAGGCACGACTCCAACACCATCATTAAATTTGCTGATGGCACAAGTGGTAGGCCTGATCACCAACAACGATGAGACAGCCTATAGGTAGGAGGTCAGAGACCTGACTGTGTGGTGCAAGGACAACAACCTCTCCCTCAACGTGATCAAGACAAAGGAGATGATTGTGGACTACAGGAAAAGGAGGACCGAGCACGATCACATTCTCATCGACGGGGCTGCAGTGGAGCAGGTTGAGAGCTTCAAGTTCCTTGGTGCACACCATGACAGTCGTGAAGAGGTCACGACAAAACCTATTCCCCCTCAGGAGACTGAAAAGATTTGGGTTAGGGCATAACCCTAACCCATTGAGAGAATATTTGGTATGAGTCCTCAGATCCTCAAAAGGTTCTACAGCTGCACCATCGAGAGCATCCTGACTGGCTGCATCACTGCCTGGTATGGCAACTGCTCGGCCTCCAACCGCAAGGCACTACAGAGGGTAGTGCGAAGGGCAGTACATCACTGGGGCCAAGCTTCCTGCCATGCAGAACCTCTATACCAGGCGGTGTCAGAGGAAGGCCCTAAAAATTGTCAAAGACTCCAGCCACCTTAGTCAGATTGTTCTCTCTGCTCCCACACGGCAAGTGGTACCGGAGTGCCACCAAGTCTAGGTCCAAGAGGCTTCTAAACAGCCTCTACCCCCAAGCCATAAGACTCCTGAACATCTGGTCAAATGGCTACCTAGACTATTCACATTGCCCCACCCCCCTCTAGTCTCTTTAATTACTTGTTACTTTTATTTCTGATTCATATCTGTAGTTTTTGAAACTGCACTGTCAGTTAGGGGCTCGTAAGTAAGCATTTCACCTGTTGTATTCAGGGCATGTGACTAATGAAATTTGACTTGAAAGCACCTTTTGAGTGTAACCTTAAGATACAAATATAGAACAAACAGTGACAATAGTCAGGTTAAAAAATATTTTATTTTGTTTGAAACAAACATTTTACAACACCACTCTTATTCATCGTAGGCTATATCCACCAGCATACAAGCCGATTTTAAGCACTAAAATCATTTACAGCCAACAATACAAGTGCTGTATATCTGTGAAGCTTTGAAAGTTGCAATCTATCATTGATTTCTTCTCACAAGGTGTATACAGAAGCTTCTCAAACAACCTGCAGTTAATGTCGAAGACATCTGTTCAGAGCGATCAATAATGACAGAAGTGCTGGGAGTCACTCATAACTACTCAACCAGTTATAACGATTGTTGACATGTAATAAATTCGTAAGGACTTGGATGATCTAAAACTCTGTACCACATAGGAAGTAGGTCACCGTTTGAGATGCACCCTTGAATACTCCAGATGTTATTACCAACTTAAAACAAGATATACGATGTGACAATGTCTTTGAGCCACAACAGGTGTCCATTTTGGTTTTGTGCTTTTCAACATGACATTGTCAGCTTAATCTTTATATGCACACATTTTAATTACAGCTTAGCCAAATTGTATACTAAAAACTTGAGTAATACATTTGATTTGCAACAAGAACAATAACTAATCTAGGGGGAAAATGCATTAGAACCGTGCCTGTAAAAGAGTATAGAAGTGGCCTATTTTAGAATGTTGGGTGTTGTCTGAAGCCTCTACAGTAGGTAAAAAAACATTTTGAAAATACAACAAGAAAACGTTAAAAAGTCCCACCCCCAAAACATGTGATATCATTGAAAAGCCCAGAATGTCCTCTCAGAGTTACAACAGGACTTAACACAGTGGCATGTATGGCCTCAGAGATAGGGATCAACAATTACTGTCCATTAGAGTGGACAGAAATGAATTGCTGGGTCTCAGGAGGATGAAGACATTTCAAGAAGTAGTACAGTGTTATTTGGGTTGATCCAGGACACTTGGGTTTAAAAACAGTAATGAGTACCCTGGTTATTGAAAGAGCAGCAAATAATTTAATAGAAAAATAATGTACAAAGCCATCAAGCACACATCTTTGTAGCTTTTAGAAGAGATACCCAAATCCAAACAGTGATTAGATCAAAGTGTGAAAACTCTCAGTCAGCACGAAGGATTTGAGATTCATTCTTCTATTGTGTCACACAAGATGGAGTCTCTAAAGGTCACAGTTCTTCATGGTTCTTCTGTCCTGGTCCTGAGTGGAGGCTGAAACAGACAGATGAATGCCATTAATGATTAGGATACAGGTTGTAACCGAATGTCAGTGCTATATAACTGCAATTTATTACTGCGCAGGAATAAGAGCAACTTAATGTAAAACGTTAGCGAAGGTTTTTGTTTACACATAGATGTAACGTAGTTAATTGATCCAGTGGAGAAATGTACCTGTTAAGTCTCTGAACCGTCTCTTCGCCTCTGCTCTTTCTTCTGAATCAAAATACCACACTGTTACAGCATATCTGGAACAAAGCAAAATTCTAAATGATTAATACATAATTACACTGCATCTTTATCGCATTATTATTATTATAATACACATTTTCATAACAACAGTGTGATGCATCATACAGACCTTGTTGCATATGACGGCAGCACCTCGTGTGGATTCCTTCTATCTGACCAGAAGAACAACAGTCTGTCAAACAGGGGCTCAACATCGGCAACGTAGGATTTGCCCTCAGGAAAAATCCTAAGAATTCCTCCATGCTCCTGCAACATAACAGATACATATGGTTGACTTCAGCTTCACAGAACAAGAAGTTAAGCTAGAAAAGGCTTGGTATGCATTTTACAAAGATCAGAAGCCAAAGGGTGTTTTCAAACAAGCGGTGGGCGTACTATTTTTATGGCAACATCTCACATTTTCATAGTCTAAAAATAAACCATGCTTAAATATAATAACGTTAATTATGTTATAGCGGGAACTAAACCATCGAAAAATACAAAAGTGACTTTCTTGGAAATGTAACTAATTTAAAAGGATTGGCGTTGATTGCACCTAAATTATTTTATAATAGGTGACAATAAATATATGTCATAAGAATGTATACATGTAATAATGTTTAATATATATTCAATAAATATGTAAAAATAATAATACTTGTGTAGTTAATTTAATGGATTATGGAATGCATGTGTAATGAATCTACCACTCCACCTCTGCGTTCCAGTTCTTGTTCAGGTAGTAGATACAGGTGACACAGCGACCGTCAGCGTTGGGATTGTCCACATGTTTAACATATCCCGTCCCATTTCCTGGATAGCACGCCACCATCGCCTGGAATAGACAAACAAAAAACATCAATTCTGAGTCCATTCCACATTATATTTAGTATACTCGCTAATAATCATTAGATAATATGTAACAAACAGACTGTAGTGTACCCAATTACAGAAGCCTTCGTGTGGGAAAGTATGTGTATTTTTCAGTGGCCTTGGAATATTCTAAAAATACAGAAATAGCTTCTGCATTTCAGAGACAAAAATAGAACAAGACCAGATTTATGGGTAAATACCTTGGTTGCAAAAATGTCCTGTAAGCATTGCGTGGCGAGGGTGCGTTGTGGTTTCAGAAGGACTGGCCTACGTGCATTCAGTTAGCAGTCCAAGGAAACACAATTAACCAAACTCGTCATTTATCTTGTGATAAGAAAGCCAAGAAAAGCCATCAAAGCCATGCTAATGAAAACGCTTGTGGTCAAGGGGCCAAGAGTAGACACATTGGATCAGATAGGTTTGCTAGAGGCCCAGTCAAGGCAACATTTTGTCAAATGATATTTGATTTGGGCAACGTGCGATAGATATTTTGCTTGTGTGATACAGTGCAGATGCAAAGGAACAGGATTGGACCCAAATATTTTGTTGAAACGTGATCAGATATTGGGATTCCACAATATGTGGCAGGTAGCTTAGCGGTTAGAGCATTGGGCCAGTTACCGAAAGGTTGCTAGTTTGAATCCCAGAGGCAAAAAAAAAAATGTAACTTAACCCTAACATTTCCATTTCACCAAACACTTGTACAGAATTTGTGCAACAGGACAAATATAAGCAACTCCTATTTGACCTTGTGGTTGTATTATTTCAGCTGTACCTTCCTAACCCTTAGGAAACAGGAGGTCCTGTTCGTGCCTATAGAGGTTTGACCTTCGACCCTCACATTACAGAAAAAGGTCACTGGACTCAGACTGCTTACACATTGAATTCAGCCACTGCGTTGCCTAATAAGTGACTTCCCTGAAGGTAGTGTGACAAGCACAGCGGTAGCTAAAAAAACTATGCTTTTCCTTTCCAGTTGCTAGGATACAATGCAAAGGGACAAATCTTTTGGTCTTATGTCAGGGAAAATTACATTTACAATTTAACAGCAACCTTTAGACATGCATCATATAAATCAAACTTTTCTCTCTCCTTTGATTACTGATCGATTGATGCATGCATACACCTACATAATAAATCTGCAATAAAATCACTCTTCAGAAGCAACATCACAAGGGCCTTATCTGGTCAAGTGATCCTTTAGTTCATTTGCACATCATCATATCTCAGCACGTGCTGAGGAAAGGAGTATTATGACACACCCAGTGTTTACGGTCTACAGTCGGGGAACATATGCATGTACGCACAGTGTTGTCAAAGAACAGTGAAAACACGTGAAACAAGAGAGAAAGGAAGACAGCGAGGAAGGGGAAGTCCACACACAGAGCAAAGCTGGCAGGCTGCCAGGATGTTGAAGGTTTAATGACAGAGCTACGTGTGGAGCGTGAGCCAGCAGACTCCACATGTAGTACTGCTAGGTCTACCGACCTCTTCCCCCCCCCCCGCTCTTCCCCTCCCTCTCACTCACTCTATACATCCATTGACTTAAATCTGTAAATCCTTTTAGAGATAACAGATTTATTTTTGCTCTTCTTAAATTTCAAATCAAGGTAAACAACAGCTAGCTTTTGTTGTTACTTCTTATAATCAGTCCATCTGATCAATGGGTTGTCTACATAAGGTTGGGAGCAGGATCCAGGCATGTGGGAAAGAGAGAAGGGCGTGATGGGATGTAAAGTGTGTCCCCCCCCCTTCTGTCTCAGTACCCAGCATCTATGCTGCAATAGTCTATGTGCTGGGGGGCTAGGGTCAGTCTGTCCTATCTGGTGTAATTATCTTGTATTATATGTGGGGTCATGTGTGAACTTTGAAATTAGAAGTAACATACCTCTCTCTATATCTGTCTGATTGGCTAGGTCCGCTACGCTATGAAACCACACACTACCGGCCGCAATTGATATGGTGAAAACAATGTGTGGGGAATCAGAGGCACAGACACTCACATTAATACCTTTATCAGATAACACGGTTAAACAAATAATGCATGATATTGCTAGCAATCAAGAGGAAACGGACTGAACACCTCAAACTCCCCAGCTTATGCTCTCCAAATGGACGTTAGCTGTGAGGACCGAGATTGCCATGCATCGACTTTTGTTCGCTATACATGTCAGGGGATGCTATTCACAAGGACATATTGTTATTTCTCACGATTTCCAAGAATGAAACGGCCTATGGGATGTTCAGTGTGTTGCGTTATATCGTCGAAAAACTGATTCCATATGGGATCGAACGGTGGGCTTTTGCACAGATGGGCTCCGTCATGGGGACGGTGTGTAGGCCAAAGGGACTAAAAGAGAATACCCTGCAGTCTCCCTCTGAGCATTAATGCCTGCGTTCAACACAGCTGGAAACTCTGACATGGGAACTCTGAAATCTCCGACTTCTGACTTCAGTGCGTTCAATGCAACTGGGAGCTCAGAAAGAAACGAGCTCCGACTGGGAAAGATTGGTATGAACCGTCATCTAACTCAGAATTCCAACTTGGGAACTCAGGCCTCTTTCTGGAGCTCTGATTTTCCGACCTAAAGATCACTGACGGAAAAATAAGATATCAAATCACAACATCTTATTTTTCCAAGTTCCCAGTTGTCTTGAAAGCACCATAAAACTTATGGCAGGCTACCCTTCGCAAGCTCATATCTGTGTGAACCTGGATTCAGTACACTCCTCTGCATTAAAACCAAATATCAATCCAGGTTGGATGTGACAGCTGAGATGAGGTGCGCACTGTGGACCACGCCCCCTGACTGAGAAGCTTTGACGTGACATGCATCAAGCACACCCATCTCATTAGTGGTGGTGAGATCAGATCCATTATGTCAGACTAATTAACAATTGACTGCCCCCACATTAAAAGTATGTGATTGTGAGTTGAGAAGACAATCAGAAATACTGTTGGAATGTTTTTCAATTCACTGCCATAGCCCCAAATAAAAAAAAAGATTTTCACATGGGTGGGGTTGCGAGAATTTTCAAATATCAAAATGGGGTCTTGGCCCAAAATGTTTTGCGAACTCTGTCTTGGAGACACACAATTATTATAAATGCATGAGGATAAAAATGGGAGTAATAAATACACAAAATTGTGGTTATCCAAAGTTCACTGACATTTAAATCAAAGAGAGTACAGTATGAAGAGGGGCTAAAACTGCTTCTCCGATAGAACACTTGTACCCGATCACACTTGTAGGGGATGTCAGCTAAGCTCATGCGTAGTAGAAACACATCGGGTCTAATGGTAGTCTCATGCCGAACTGCGCAGGCCGTAAAAATCAAAAGGGCCTCCATCGATATAGTTATTTTTGTACGAAAATTAAAAGTGTCAATTTGTCACTTTCACAAGTTTGGAGTAATAAGATGTTCAACCACTTATGACATTGGCTCAAATCTAGGTTTTGCCTTTAGATTTAAAGAATGAATAACTAAGGAAGAATGTATAAATTCTCTCATTTACTTCTCAAACCCAGGCCTGGCCTGTTTTACAAAAGTTCCTGGAAGTCTTGCGATGTTGTGCCTCTGAGTTTAGAAACTCTGATAACGTTCTAGCCAGCCAACTTCAGCTAACTCAGATACATCAAACATGAATTTTCGTCAAAAACAACTAATATATAAAATATTTAATTAATTGTTATTTTAGAATGTAGGTAACAGTTTTATAAAAGCAGCAAGACATAAGGTAGTGCTGTATCATGAATACAGTCACAGGTAAATGGGTTGACTGGCCCATCGCCTCGGGCCACAACGCCATTTACCTGCGACTGTATTCGTGATACAGCACTACCTTGTGCCTTGATGCTTAATTATACCATGGCATTGTTGAATAGCCGTTTCTGATTGGCTTGAAGGGCATTCTAGAGCGTGCATTATTTCCCTATAATGCATGGTAATATTCAATGGTTATGAAGTTCATTCTTACATGTTCTTTGTTTGAGCTGCTTTTGAAAGCAAAAGTCAAATTGAAAACATTATTGGGGTTGTTGAATTCGACTTTCATAATAACAAGCTATGAGGATGGTTTCTTAGCTAGCAAGTCTGGTCAATGGTTATGTCCAAAGCAACTAACGTTAATGTAGCTATCTAGTAAACTTGCTAACTAGCTACTTCAGTTGGTGTTAAACACATTTCTAGCAGCAAATGTGTTCAATCATAGCCGTGTTAAAAGCGGGATAGTCTCGGTGCTCCATGCGTTCTCTGTTAAACAAAGCAATTCGGACGAAGGTTGGTGCCACTCCGCTACTCGTCGTGGAACACACCTTCCACAGTGTGCATTATTTTCCATTTAATGCATAGCACCTCGATGATTATCCCTTAAATATCGTTCAACATTCATCGCTCTAGATACAATATTAACATAATCAAATAGAATATAAGGACAAAGTGATCACATTTTTTTCCACCTTCAAACCAAGGAAATACACGTAATTTATGCACAATTGTCGCACAATTTACCTTTGATCTTTCTCGAATAATACTTTTCCCAAGTCGGCCGATGCAATGAGTAACCAACTTATCGATTAAGGTAAGGAGGATGTTAATAGCCTCGCACCCTCTTTCAACTCCACTGACCCAGGCTATCTTGTCACCCCGAATGTTCCTTTTGGAAATCCCACAACTCCGGTCAGGACCAGCTAGCTGTCCGTCCTGCAGAACTCCAGAGCTGTGCAGCTCTTTCACTTGGTCCAAAACAAAGTGTCCAACCAATTCTCCTAGGAAGTTATCCACGTAAAAGAATCCTTGGTCAAGTAGGGACGGGACAATCAGGTCCAGGGCTAACCGCTCCAAGTCTGTGTCCAATGCATGTTGCAGAAGAGGCATTTTCGCGATTTATAAAGAATTTAACTAAGCTTCTAAAGTTATGTTACTGAAACTGCCACGATAGTGTCAGTGCGTTAGGCTCACTGATACATATGTTTCAATAATTCAGCCCTTCTCGCTCTGCAGAAACGAGTACAATATATTCTTAAGAGACGCAATTTCACAAGAGTTCTGTTCTGCAACAAAGTGTAAAGAAGCAGCGAATGAGAGGCACCTGCATATAAATACGGAACGTGCTGGATGTGTTGTAGAGGGGCGGAGGCAAGGACTTTCATTAATTGAAATAACTTTCTGCATAGTTCACGCTTTTAATTTGTCGTTTTCGTTAGGGATGATAAAATACAAATATTTATAAGTATTTTGGGGCTAATTGGCCTATGCAATTTATTTTTAAAATAATACATGTTTATTTCTGTGCAAGTGTGATGCCGCCATTGACGATTCCACCAGGCGCATGTAGCCCTCGAAGCCGCTTGATCGCTGCACTTTCTCTCCGCAGACAAAGATTTTTCTAACTAATCCAAGATAGACCACAGCCTGTAGCTTCCAAGAGGAGCAAATTAATCATAACCGGCAGAGCAAGCAAAGAGATGGCAGAGCCATGCACGAGCTAGCGAGATCCTATTGGCGAGTTCTAATTGCAATTTGCATATTTCCGTTAGGGAACGCCTACTCTGTAAAGTGTGTGCAATAACTCAATTCGCCCTTGTACTCCTTTCAAACAACGCATTTAAAAAAACTTTGGCAAAGGGTAAAGTCTACAAAACTTTGTCCTGTTCCTAATAGATTCTAGTTTTGGGAACAGGAAAATGTGTTGAGTGCAAATGTTGGGCTTCCTCTCATCACCATATATGGTAGTGAGTAGAAACGCCAAGAGGATGCTTCAGATTTATACATCCTGTGAAACATCTGACTGATTGTTCTAGCTGTGCTACAGAAGTTAAATTAACATGACCATAGTTCATGAGCCAGGGGGGTCGGTCGGGCGGGCTCACTCGGGTAGACGATGTCTCATGGTAACTTATTTAAATGTTTATGTCCCTAGAGTTGGAAAATGTGTGATAGCAGTGCAGCAATAGTAACTTTCTGTGTATAACTCTTCTTTCATCCCTCCATCCATAAAATGTTATATGACAAACAATATCAGTATACAACAAGTTATTGCTTACTTATACCCTTTAATCATATATAATTGGAAAGCTTAGATTCACAGCTATCCATTAGACACATTTTCAGAATGTTCAGGTCAACATAATTCTGACCTCTAGGGTAGGCTACATATCAGAATAATCTGTATTAATTGCTTTAAAATGGACACCCTGATACATTTTAAACTTTGTTTGTGGTTCTAAAGGGTAATTACATTAGCTTTCAAATGATATTTAATATAACCAACTTTGAAAGCACCAGCTACAAACATTGTTTAAAAATCTCAAATGTTGTGCCTTGACATTAGAATGTTGGAAGTTTAGCCATAGAATTCCATGTAATGGGGCAGCTATGTTTTTGGATTGTAACTTTGGTGATAGAGGCACCAATTTGCACACACACAGCTAGAACAGGGTTTTAAAAAGATTTGTAGATACAGGGCCATAACAGAATTCACGCATTAACCCCACAGAAGACTTTTTCCAATATGGCCACCAAACAACTCAATGGGGTCTTGTTGGACAATTTCACATTGTAATGGAATGTAGGCTACGGGCAAGTTTATAGTCCTCATAATGAAAACAGCTATTAGGATAACATTGTATATCATTTTAATCGGCTCACATCCATGACTATTCACCTGTCCATTTGACATGTTTGAAGATTAATATTGCAATTATTGATCATATATCTTTAGAAATCAGAAAAACTGACAGCTTTTTTGGCACATTCTTACCACAATTTGGTGATAATTTAACACCTGTATATCTCTGGCTCATGTGAATGTGTATTCTACATTACTATGAACGTTTCAAGATATTTTGGGGCATACTACAATTTAGAGCTGGGATGATAAACCAAAAATGACTGACTACAACATTGCCTTCCTCTAACCGAGGCATTTTGCTTATGTCGGTAATTTCCGGTGATTTGGTCCCCTTTGTTCCTCATTATTTGGTCAACAGTAGCAGCCTATGCATTATGCTGATTCCTGCTATGAAAGTATCTGCCTGTCCCTGTTTCGCTAACGGCTACTGACACTCTCTCCCTCTCCCCACTGTGTGCAAGGAGGAGGGAGAGAGGCATTCTGAGCACAAGCATGACCATTGCTCAAAATGCTATTGAGGGAAAAATACAGTTTTAAAAGCAAATACTGTCTTTCTAGTTACAGAGAGGAGAGTCACAGCTTTAAGTGAGTACAGTTGAAGTCGGAAGTTTACATACACTTAGGTTGGAGTCATTAAAATACGTTTTTCAACCACTTCACACATTTCTTGTTAACAAACTATAGTTTTGGCAAGTTGGTTAGGACTACTACTTTGTGCATGACACAAGTCATTTTTCCAACAATTGTTTACAGACAAATATTTCACTTATAATTCACTGTATCACAATTCCAGTGGGTCAGAAGTTTACATACACTAAGTTGACTGTGCTTTTAAACAGCTTGGAAAATTCCAGAAAATTATGTCATAGCTTTAGAAGCTTCTGATAGGCTAATTGACATAATTTGAGTCATTTGGAGGTGTACCTGTGTATGTATTTCAAGGTCTACCTTCAAACTCAGTGCCTCTTTGCTTGTCATCATGGGAAAATCAAAATAAATCAGCCAAGACCTCAGAAAAAAAATTGTAGACCTCCACAAGTCTGGTTCATCCTTGGGAGCAATTTCCAAATAACTGAAGGTACCATGTTCATCTGTACAAACAATAGTACGCGCTGGGGTTGCAGCATCATGTTGTGGGGGTGCTTTGCTGCAGCAGGGACTGGTGAACTTCACAAAATAGATGATATCATAAGGACGGAAAATTACGTGGATATATTAAAGCAACATCCCAAGACATCAGTCAGGAAGTTAAAGCTTGGTTGCAAATGGGTCTTCCAAATGGACAATGACCCCAAGCATACTTCCAAAGTTGTGGCAAAATGGCATAAAGACAACAAAGTCAAGGTATTGGAGTGGCCATCACAAAGCCCTGACCTCAATCCTATAGAACATTTGTGGGCAGAACTTAAAAGCGTGTACGAGCAAGGAGGCCTACAAACCTGACTCAGTTACACCAGCTCTGTCAGGAGGAATGGGCCTAAATTTACCCAACTTATTGTGGGAAGCTTGTGGAAGGCTACCTGAAACATTAGACCCAAGTTAAACAATTTAAAGGCAATGCTACCAAATACTAATTGAGTGTATGTAAACTTCTGACCAAATGGGAATGTGATGAAAGAAACAAAAGCTGAAAGAAATTCAGATTTCAAATTCTTAAAATAAAGTGGTGATCCTAACTGACCTAAGACAGGGAATTTTTACTAGGATTAAATGTCAGGAACTGTGAAAAGCTGAGTTTAAATGTATTTGGTTAAGGTGTATGTAAACCTCCGACTTCAACTATATATAATGTATTTCTTACCTCTTAATATTGAGTTCATGGCACCACTTTACAACCGGAGTAGTTGTAGCCTAGGCCCATCACTGGAATGTTTGTGTAGGACATTAGCTTACATTTACTGATACATTTACAAATTAGCCTACATGGCTATCTAGCATCAATATCATATTTGGAGTTAGCAATCTAGCTAAATGTTTTGAGTTTCCACTTCCTCAGGTGGTGAATAGCCTATAGGCCAATATGCATAAAGATGCCTGCAAATTCTCTGAAGAGTCACAAATACATCTGATAATTCTGGATCCTATTTTGACAGATTGCACATCAAAATATCAATCATGCATTTCCTGGATATGATACAGTAGATTAAATAACTTACTTTTTGAATCATACGCTACCATCTCAGTTGTTTTACTTGGCACTGGAAAAAATGTGTCTAGAGCCCTGCCGCTAATGTAAGGTATTTGTCCATTACATTTTTTTTTTGTTGCTATCGAGCAAAATAGTTACATTTATCGCAATATGGCCATAACCCTGAGCTGCACACTCCACCCATCACCTACGACCTGAGCCTGAGAGGCTAGGGAGTACCATAAACCTGCCTCTCAAACTCTTTCTGACCTGCGTGACCTGCCGGACCTGCCGGACATCTGCCAAACCTCTTGACTATACAGGTCACCCAATACTTGCAGTCTCCCTCAGGCAGTGGCAGAGAGCAACATCTCTGTCTCTGCCCATCAACAACTGATCTAATTTATATCCCTGGACTTGTGGGATGGTGTGCATGCCCAAAAACCACTACCTTTCCAACTTTTATGTGTGTTAACTCTTGGACTGCTTTATTCCCCTCTAACCAGGGGCGGTGTCAGTGGGTCAAAAAACAGTCAAATACGTTGAGCTGGGTCGCTCTCTTTCAACCTCCCCCAAAATCATTTATTGTAATTTGTTGCTGATTTATCTTTATCGCAATAAAATGGGTCAATTTATCGCAATATGCATTTTTGTCCATATCACCCATTTCTACTACAATGTATTTCATACTGTATTAACCATGCGAAATTGCCCAATATGGAGACCATATATGGGCATATGGATATATGGAGACCATATATGGGCATATATGTATCTACACATAAAACCCTGCTCTGGCTAGGTGTGCAATTTGGTGCCTCTAGTTGCAATCCCAAATCATAACTGCCCCATGGCTAAGCTCCCAACATTATAATGTCAATGGCACAATACGGGCGATTGTTTTTATAATAGTGCTGGTTCTTTCAAAGTTGGTTATATTATATGTCATTTGAAAGGGAATGTCATGACCTTTTAGAACCACGTGTCAAACAAAGCTTAAAAAGCTTCAGGGTTTCCTTTTTAAAGCCATTCATACAGGTCATTCTGATATGTACCCTAGAGGAGACAGGTCAAAGTTCTGTTGACCTGAACATTCCCGTAAATGTGTCTGATGGATAGCTGGGAATCTAAGCTTTCCAATTATATATGATTAAAGGGTATAAGGGAGCAAGAACTTGTTGTATATGGACACTGTTTGTCATAGGGAAATATGAATTGGATGGAGGGATGAAAGAGTGACAACACACAGAAATGTGCCATTCCTGCACTGCTATCACACATTTTCCAACTCTAGACCTTCAAAAAATCGCTATGAGACATCGTTGGCCCAAGTGAGCCTGACAGCCCAGATTTTGGAGTCTGGCTCATGTCGACGTGATAGACAAACTCTGACTGTTTCAATGATGTATATAAATCATTGGACTGTTCCCATTCCCATGAAAAAATACATTATAATAATGCATGTATTATTAGGCATATTATTAATTATTACTATTGAACTATCAATATGAGACCAAAGACAGAGCAGGTCAATTGAATCAAATATGAATAGATGAAAATAATAGATTATTGTTTTTTTTCACCCGTTGCCCTTGTAGGGAAAAGGTTCCCTTTCAGTCAGTCAATCGATATAACATACTATGGGGAGTCAACGAATAATCATATTCACTTGAAGAAAACTGAAATCACGTCCAACCGGCCAATGGATGCCGAGCCCACCCTCAGAAGCCCTGCCTTCCTGGCTATAATACCAGGGCTCGCATTCATTTCCTAAATTCTTTACTCTTCAACTCGCCTGAAGGAAGAACGTGTCATGCAATTTAAAAACGTTTCAAGAACACAAAGACTATGATATTTGGCTTGGACTTGGGTGTCTTATTGGGAGAGAGTACACGTCTCCCTACATGTTGCGAGTTTTGGGACTTGGTATCTACATTAATGGGATACTGTATTAGTGTTTTGCTATATATTTACTGTAAATCGCCATGCAGGGCTGGGCTTTCATTTTGGCAGAAACAATCGGGTCTGGGTAGGGTAGGGACTAAATGTTGTGGGCATGTGTAGGGCTCGGGTTTAAAATTCATCCCTGTGAAGAGAAATTGTAGAAAATGGCAGAGTTTATGATTTTGTGGCTGTGGTAACTAGTGATGACCAGGCACAATTCCGGTATCAAGAGTTTTTTCTCAAAGTTGCAGGGATGTCACGTGTCCTACTTATATCAGTACACTCTTAACACAGGCATTTGATTTCCATAGGGGGGCAATTTCTTTCACCGGAATCATATGTTGGGCTCCCGAGTGGCGCAGCGGTCTAAAGCACTGCATCTCAGTGCTAGAGGTGTCACTACAGACACCCTGGTTCAAATCCAGATTGTATTACAGCCAGCTGTGATTGGGAGTCCCATTGGGCAGTGCACAGTTGTCTGGGTTTGGCTGGTGTAGGCTGTCATTGTAAATAAGAATTTGTTCTTAACTGACTTGCCTAAAAATGTATACAGTGCCTTGCGAAAGTATTCGGCCCCCTTGAACTTTGCGACCTTTTGCCACATTTCAGGCTTCAAACATAAAGATATAAAACTGTTTTTTTTGTGAAGAATCAACAACAAGTGGGACACAATCATGAAGTGGAACGACATTTATTGGATATTTCAAACTTTTTTAACAAATCAAAAACTGAAAAATTGGGCGTGCAAAATTATTCAGCCCCTTTACTTTCAGTGCAGCAAACTCTCTCCAGAAGTTCAGTGAGGCTCTCTGAATGATCCAATGTTGACCTAAATGACTAATGATGATAAATACAATCCACCTGTGTGTAATCAAGTCTCCGTATAAATGCAACTGCACTGTGATAGTCTCAGAGGTCCGTTAAAAGCGCAGAGAGCATCATGAAGAACAAGGAACACACCAGGCAGGTCTGAGATACTGTTGTGAAGAAGTTTAAAGCCAGATTTGGATACAAAAAGATTTCCCAAGCTTTAAACATCCCAAGGAACACTGTGCAAGCGATAATATTGAAATGGAAGGAGTATCAGACCACTGCAAATCTACCAAGACCTGGCCGTCCCTCTAAACTTTCAGCTCATACAAGGAGAAGACTGATCAGAGATGCAGCCAAGAGGCCCATGATCACTCTGGATGAACTGCAGAGATCTACAGCTGAGGTGGGAGACTCTGTCCATAGGACAACAATCCTATATATTGCACAAATCTGGCCTTTATGGAAGAGTGGCAAGAAGAAAGCCATTTCTTAAAGATATCCATAAAAAGTGTTGTTTAAAGTTTGCCACAAGCCACCTGGGAGACACACCAAACATGTGGAAGAAGGTGTTCTGGTCAGATGAAACCAAAATTGAACTTTTTGGCAACAATGCAAAACGTTATGTTTGGCGTAAAAGCAACACAGCTGAACACACCATCCCCACTGTCAAACATGGTGGTGGCAGCATCATGGTTTGGGCCTGCTTTTCTTCAGCAGGGACAGGGAAGATGGTTAAAATTGATGGGAAGATGGATGGAGCCAAACACAGGACCATTCTGGAAGAAAACCTGATGGAGTCTGCAAAAGACCTGAGACTGGGACGGAGATTTGTCTTCCAACAAGATAATGATCCAAAACATAAAGCAAAATCTACAATGGAATGGTTCAAAAATAAACATATCCAGGTGTTAGAATGGCCAAGTCAAAGTCCAGACCTGAATCCAATCGAGAATCTGTGGAAAGAACTGAAAACTGCTGTTCACAAATGCTCTCCATCCAACCTCACTGAGCTCGAGCTGTTTTGCAAGGAGGAATGGGAAAAAATGTCAGTCTCTCGATGTGCAAAACTGATAGAGACATACCCCAAGCGACTTACAGCTGTAATCGCAGCAAAAGGTGGCGCTACAAAGTATTAACTTAAGGGGGCTGAATAATTTTGCACGCCCAATTTTTCAGTTTTTGATTTGTTAAAAAAGTTTGAAATATCCAATAAATGTCGTTCCACTTCATGATTGTGTCCCACTTGTTGTTGATTCTTCACAAAAAAATACAGTTTTATATCTTTATGTTTGAAGCCTGAAATGTGGCAAAAGGTTGCAAAGTTCAAGGGGGCCGAATACTTTCGCAAGGCACTGTATATCATGCAAATTTGTAACACAAAATGGATGATGGACATCCACAAATGAATATGTAACATATCATACTAATTTGCATTTCACAGATTTACATTTACTATGTTATTTTTACCCCTGAGTGCAGGTTGGCCTAATGTGCATGACTAAGAAAGTCCCAGCACAACCTTACAGGTTACAGTCACATTTGAAGGCTCTGGCCAACAGTTGTGTCAGTGAAGCGTGTAGGTATGGATTCTGCTGAGAAGCAACAGAACAGGGTTGTGTTCAGTAGGACACCCCGTGGCAAAACGTTTTGCAACAAAAACTGTGTTCCATTGAATAACAGTAACTGTGTTAAAAAATGGGTTTCTTCTGCCTACTGAACATGACCTTACACGACCCAAGACAGGGATGTAATGTGAAGGGTGAACAGGTTTTGTTTTACATCAGCCTCCCTCCCTGTCCCTCCCTCGCCAACAGCTGAACTGCTGCTTTAGCTCACAGGGAGCTTAATTCTAATTGCAACACTGGCGAGCTGAGCACTCTATTTACACTCGACCTGAGAGTTATAGTACAAACTCCATGTACCGTGCAGAGTGTGTACGTGAGAACATCCTCATCCCCCAAGTTTAAAAAGTAACCAGCTGCTATTTTCATTTGGAGCCTGTGTCAGTGTTGAATGTGGTCATTGGTTATTCATTATTATAGCCACTCCCACCAACCTTTTGATTGATGGCTGAGTGGACAACACAACATGCTGTAGGCATAGAAGACAGAAACTAAATACTGTTATCTCATTGCCTGCAAATCCTTTATGAGGAATTATCATTTGGATAAACCAAATGACAGAGACACAGGTAAATGCTCAATGGAATCGTGAATGAATGCCATGAACTGTATTCATTCTCCTAACTTCACTAATTTCATACTCCAGACTTTTCTAGATGCACAGGAAATGACTAAGCAAAAATTCCCCACACTAAATACAGATTTATTTTAGAGTATGTGTCCGCCGAAATGACACTTCTGAAACATTAACATTAAAAAAATAGTTTATGAGATTTAGGACTCAGAACACAGACATTTGGTCATTTTTGTTACATATTTTACAGGAAAGAGAATATCACAGTACGCTTCAGTAGTGCTCCCAAAATGTGGTTTTCCAGTCTGAGACTGCTCAGTTGCAAAACAAATATAACATTTTCGCTACCCAACATATCAACTCGAAAACTCTATAGATATGTATACAATCTCATACAATCTTATATACACATACGTGAGAAAATATGCCATCTGGGGCACAATTGCAGGAGAGAATAGATTTATAAAAAGGTACAGTTCATAATAATGATATCTGTGCAATAGGAAACGAAACCGTTACATTTGCTGAACAAACCCGCAAGGCAACTCAGAAGACAACAATGGTTTCATGTCCTAGAACATCGGATGTGCCACTGCACTCCTCTCTGTACTCCCCTCACCCCCTTCTGTCCATGAACACTGTTCATGTTGACCAGCACAGAATAAATAGTGCCAGGGAATGGAATGCGATCCTCTCTCTCTCTCTCTCTCGGTCTGTCCTCCAGGTCCACATGACATCCATAGAATTGGAATGATCATTCATTATAATTCCATGGGGACAGCAGTCACAGGCACACTCAGGCGTGGGTACGACTTGTCTCATTGAACCATCTCAAAGTAATGTAGTATAGCCATGATGTGCTGAGGCATGAACACGTACGTAACCCGTGTTCACCGCCATCCCTGCTACAGATATCAGGATGGAGTCTGAGAAACAAGGAAAGGAAACTGACCAATACTTATAACTATTATAGGCTAATCCTATGGAATGAATAGGACAAGCAGGCTACAGTTTAGCACATTCAAATAGAAGGTAAATGTTATTAAACATTATACCGTCTATTCACGAAGCAGTCTGCCTCCCGAGGGGATTTTGCCCATGCTCCGACGCTGGCCAAATGCTTTGTCCAAATACCCAAATACACCTCGGACGTGATACAGTTTTATAAACATTTGGAACGTCCTTCAGTCATTTTTGAAATTTTCCTGTTGAAAAGTGACATCCCAAGTAGCCTATAAATACAGTAAATTACTCGCACTAAAAGGTAAACGAATATGTTTGAGCAATATGTTTTTGGGGATTTTTTGGCCCATAGATATTGCTGTAATTTTTTTGTCATTCAAATATCACATGAATACACATTAGATGAAAATTTGCTTTAAAACTGCAAAACTTTCTTTGCAGCCCATGGCAAAATGTTTAGAATTGCAGGAAATAAGCTTTAAGCCTGCTAAATTCTCTCCACCAATAAGAGGGGTGTGAACAATTTGTCATGAACAGTGCTTGTGCCCATAGAAGCAGATGTTGCTCGCAGGGCGGTGGGGGTTTCTGCTGCTCCAAATGAAATCAATAGTTGGTTATTTTGTTCATTAAACAGACAGGACACACTCCATCAACACCACAGGAGGTTGGTGGCCCCTTAATTGGGGAGGATGGGCTCATGGTAATATCTGGAGTAGAAATAGTGGAATGGTATCAAATACATCAAACACCTGGTGCATGTGCAGACCAGCTGGCTGGTGTGTTTACGGACATATTCAATCTCTCCCTATCCCAGTCTGCCATCCCCACTTGCTTCAAGATGTCCAGGATTGTTCCTGTACCCAAAAAAGCTAAGATAACTGAACTAAATGACTATCGCCCAGTAGCACTCACGTCTGTCATCATGAAGTGCATTGAGAGGCTAGTTAAGGATCATATCACCTCTACCTTACCTCAAATCAAATCAAATTTATTTATATAGCTCTTCGTACATCAGCTGATATCTCAAAGTGCTGTACAGAAACCCAGCCTAAAACCCCAAACAGCAAGCAATGCAGGTGTAGAAGCACGGTGGCTAGGAAAAACTCCCTAGAAAGGCCCAAACCTAGGAAGAAACCTAGAGAGGAACCAGGCTATGTGGGGTGGCCAGTCCTCTTCTGGCTGTGCCGGGTGGAGATTATAACAGAACGTGGCCAAGATGTTCAAATGTTCATAAATGACCAGCATGGTCGAATAATAATAAGGCAGAACAGTTGAAACTGGAGCAGCAGCACGGTCAGGTGGACTGGGGACAGCAAGGAGTCATCATGTCAGGTAGTCCTGGGGCATGGTCCTAGGGCTCAGGTCCTCCGAGAGAGAGAAAGAAAGAGAGAATTAGAGAGAGCATATGTGGGGTGTCCAGTCCTCTTCTGGCTGTGCCGGGTGGAGATTATAACAGAACATGGCCAAGATGTTCAAATATGACCAGCATGGTCGAATAATAATAAGGCAGAACAGTTGAAACTGGAGCAGCAGCACGGCCAGGTGGACTGGGGACAGCAAGGAGTCATCATGTCAGGTAGTCCTGGGGCATGGTCCTAGGGCTCAGGTCCTCCGAGAGAGGACACCCTAGACCCATTTCAATTTGCTTTCCGTCTCAATTTTCAATTTGCTTTCCACAGACAATGCAATCACCATCGCACTGCCCTATCCCATCTGGACAAGAGAAATATCTATGTAAGAATGCTGTTCATTGACTATAGCTCAGCATTCAACACCATATTACCCTCCAAGCTCATCATTAAGCTTGAGGCCCTGGGTCTGAACCCCACCCTGGGTCTGAACCCCACCCTGGGTCTGAACCCCGCCCTGGGTCTGATCCCCGCCCTGGGTCTGAACCCCGCCCTGTGCAACTGGGTTCTGGACCTCCTGACGGACCGCCTCTAAGTGGTGAAGATAGGAAACAACACCTCCACTTCGTTGATCCTCAACACTGGGGCCCCACAAGGATGTGTGCTCAGCCCCTTCCTGTACTCCCTGTTCACCTGTGACTGCATGGTCATGCACGCCTCCAACTCAATCATCAAGTTTGCAGACGACACAACAGTAGTAGGCCTGATTACCAACAATGAAGAGACAGCCTACAGGGAGGAAGTTAAGGCCCTGGGAGTGTGGTGCCTGGAAAATAACCTCTCACTCATCATCAACAAAACAAAGGATCTGATCGTGGACTTCAGGAAACAGCAGAGGGAGCACCCCTCTATCCATTTCGACGGGACCGCAATGGAGAAGGTGAAAAACCTTAAGTTCCTCGGCGTACACATCCCTGACAAACTGAAATGGTCTACCCACACAGACAGTGTGGTGAAGAAGGCAAAACAGCGCCTCTTCAACATCAGAAGACTGAAGAAATTTGGCTTGGCACCTAAAACACTCACAAACTTTTACAGATGCACAATTGAGAGCATCCTGTTGGGCTGTATCACCGCCTGTAACAGCAACTGCACCAACCTCAACCACAGGGCTCTCCAGAGGGTGGTGCGTTCTGCCAAACACATCACCGGGCAAACTACCTGCCCTCCAGGACACCTACAGCACCTGATGTCACAGGAAGGCCAAAAAGATCATCAAGGACAACAACCACCCAAGCCACTGCCTGTTCTCCCCCCTATCATCCAGAAGGCAAATTCAGTACAGGTGCATCAAATATGGGACCGAGATCCTTCTTTCTGGGATCTTTCTGGGGGTTTATCCCTAAGGCCCGGGTTCGAGATGCGACAAGACGTTGACATTTCTGGGTATGATAATAATACAAATCTGTCAATCAACCAAAGGTATTTCTTAAAACCCATTTTTGCATCAGCAGTTGTCACAAAGTGTTTTACAGATACCCAGTCTAAAAACCTAAGAACAATCAATGCATTTGCCGAAGCACAGCATCTAGGAAACACTCCATAAATGCCATGAAACTAGGATTAAAATGAGAGAGGAACCATATTCCGAGGGCTGTGCAGAGTGCACATTTAAGAGTGCACGTGCCCCTTATTGTTATTCAAGATGTTCCGACCAGCAGGGTGGCTATAGAGTGGGCAAAAGTTCAACACTCAGGGGTCAATGTCATGTCATTGGTTCAGAGAGAGAGAGAGAGAGAGAGAGAGAGAGAGAGAGAGAGAGAGAGAGAGAGAGAGAATCTATTACATAAAGTTATGTAACACATTACAGTGGGAAGGTAAATAATGTGAACCCTTTACAATTACCTGGATTTCTGCATAAAATTTGATCTGATCTTCATCTAAGTCACAACAATAGACAAATACAGTCTGCTTAAACTAATAATACACAAACATTTATACGTTTTCATCTCTCTGTCATCTCTTTATTGATCACACTGTGTAAACATTCACAGTGCAGGTCGGGAAAAGTATGTGAACCCTTGAATTTAATAACAGGTTGACCCTCCTTTGGCAGCAATAACCTCAAACAAACGTTTTCTGTAGTTGCAGATCAGACTGGCACGACGGTCAGGAGGAATTTTGGACCATTGGGATGTCTGGTGTGAACTGCTCTCGAGGTCATGCCACAGCATCTCAATCGGGTTGAGGTCAGGACTGACTGGGCCACTCCAGAAGGAGTATTTTCTTCTGTTCAAGCCATTCTCTTGATTTACATCAAAATAATGGGTTGTTTTCCTGATGCATCACCTAACTTCTGTTGAGCTTCAATTGGTGGACAGATACATTATCCTGCAAAATGTCTTGATAAACTTGGGAATTCATTTTTGCGTCGATGATAGCAAGCTGTCCAGGCCCTGAGGCAGCAAAGCCGCCCCAAACCATGACGCTACCTCCACATAGTGTTGGTGTGTTGTGTCTTTTTTTCTCCACATAGTGTTGTGTGTTCCTTCCAAACAACACAACTTTAGTTTCATCTGTCACAGAATATTTTTCCAGTAGCGCTGTGGAACATCCACATGCTCTTTTGCAAACTTCAGACTTGCAGCAATGTTGGACAGCAGTGGCTTCTTCCATGGTGTCCTCCCATGAACACCAATTTTGTGTAGTGTTTTACATATAGTAGACTCGTCAACAAAGATGTTAGCATCTTCAAGAGATTTCTGTACGTCTGTAGCTGACACTCTAGGATTCTTCTTAACCTCATTGAGCATTCTGCGCTGTGCTCTTGCAGTCATCTTTGCAGGACGACCACTCCTAGGGAAAGTAGCAACAGTGCTAAACTTTCTCAATTTACGGTGCCTTCCAAAAGTATTCATCCCCCTTGGCGTTTTTCCTATTTAGTTGCATTGCAACCTGTAATTTAAATAGATTTTTATTTGGATTTCATGTAATGGACATACACAAAATAGTCCAAATTGATGAAGTGAAATGAAAAAATAAAATAATAATAATACTTGGTGAAAAGTGGTGCGTGCATATGTATTCAACTCCGTTGCTATGAAGCCCCTAAATAAGATCCGGTGCAACCAATTATCATCAGAAGTCACATAATTAGTTAAATAAAGTCCACCTGTGTGCAATCTAAGTGTCACATGTTCTGTCACATGATCTCAGTATATATATATACACACCTGTTCTGTAAGGCCCCAGAGTCTGGAACACGACTAAGCAAGCGGCACCATGATGACCAAGGAGCTCTCCAAACAGGTCAGGGCCAAAATTGTGGAGAAGTACAGATAAGGGTTGGGTTATAAAAAAATATCTGAAACTTTGAACATCTCACGGAGTACCATTAAATCCATTATTAAAAAATGGAAGAAGTGGCCTCCCGGGTGGTGCAGTGGTCTAAGGCCACTCCACAGAGCTGGGCTTTACGGCCAGAAAAAAAGCAATTGCTTAAAGAAACGAATAAGCAAACATGTTTGGTGTTCGCCAAAAGGCATGTGGGAGACTACCCAAACATATGGAAGAAGGTACTCTGGTCAGATGAGACTAAAAGGAAAATCTGATCCATTTTTTGGGGCACATGTTGACAAGGTGTTGGGGAATCACTGGAGGGGAATATTGACCAGCTGAGCATCTCAGTGTACAGCTCAATAAACACAATAGGCGTTTTGTTATATTTCAGTCTTCTGTGATGTATTTAAAGTGTCATATTGGGATGCAAACTCAAAAATGAATACATTTAAACTATATCTGACATGTTAATGGTGTCTTCTTTTTTAAGTCCAATCCATGTGTGGTGTATACAGTTGAAGTCAGAAGTTTACATACACTTAGGTTGGAGTCATTAAAACTCGTTTTTCAACCACTCCACAAATGTGTTGTTAACAAACTATAGTTTTGGAAAGTCGGTTAGGACATCTACTTTGTGTATGACACAAGTAATTTTTCCAACAATTGTTTACAGACAGATTATTTCACTGTATCACAATTCCAGTGGGGCAAAAGTTTACATACACTAAGTTGACTGTGCCTTTTTAACAGCTTGGAAAATTCCAGAAAATTATGTCATGGCTTTAGAAGCTTCTGATAGGCTAATTGACATAATTTATGTCAATTGGAAGTGTACCTGTGTATGTATTTCAAGGCCTACCTTCAAACTCATTGCCTCTTTGCTTGACATCATGGGAAAATCAAAAGAAATCAGCCTAGACCTCAGAAAAAAATTGTAGACCTCCACAAGTCTGGTTCATCCTTGGGAGCAATTTCCAAAGGCCTGCAGGTACCACGCTCATCTATACAAACAATAGTACTCAAGTATTAACACCATGGGACCACACAGCCATCATACCGCTCAGGAAGGAGATGCCTTCTGTCTCCTAGAGATGAACGTACTTTGGTGCAAAAAGTGCAAATCAATCCCAGAACAACAGCAGACGACCTTGTGAAGATGCTGGAGGAAACAGGTACAAAAGTATCTATATCCACAGTAAAACGAGTCCTATATCGACATTACATGAAAGGCCATTCAGCAAGGAAGAAGCCACTGCTCCAAAACCACCATAAAAAGGCCAGACTACGGTTTGCAACTGCACATGGGGACAAAGATTATACTATTTGGAGAAATGTCCTCTGGTCTGAGGAAACAAAAATAGAACTGTTTGGCCATAATGACCATTGTTATGTTTGGAGGAAAAAGGCGGAGGCTTGCATGCTGAAGACTACCAAGAAACACTCTGCATGCCCCTGATTAAGCCCAATGCTTTAAAAGGTTATTAAGGGAGCAACATGATCTGTTTAAGAAGTCGAGTAAAGGGCCCATCTTAAAGAGTATAATGACCTTTTCAAAGAGAAGGGAGCTAGACGTCTGGAGTTATTATTTTTTTGATTGACTGAGACATCCACTGGCATCCCCCCGGACATCCACTGGCATCCCCCCGGACATCCACTGGCATGCCCCCGGACATCCACTGGCATCCCCCCGGACATCCACTGGCATCCCCCCGGACATCCACTGGCATGCCCCCGGACATCCACTGGCATGCCCCCGGACATCCACTGGCATCCCCCCGGACATCCACGGGCATCCCCCCGGACATCCACTGGCATCCCCCCGGACATCCACTGGCATGCCCCCGGACATCCACTGGCATCCCCCCGGACATCCACTGGCATCCCCCCGGACATCCACTGGCATCCCCCCGGACATCCACTGGCATGCCCCCGGACATCCACTGGCATCCCCCCGGACATCCACGGGCATCCCCCCGGACATCCACTGGCATCCCCCCGGACATCCACTGGCATGCCCCCGGACATCCACTGGCATGCCCCCGGACATCCACTGGCATCCCCCCGGACATCCACTGGCATCCCCCCGGACATCCACTGGCATCCCCCCGGACATCCACTGGCATGCCCCCGGACATCCACGGGCATCCCCCCGGACATCCACTGGCATCCCCCCGGACATCCACTGGCATCCCCCCGGACATCCACTGGCATGCCCCCGGACATCCACTGGCATCCCCCCGGACATCCACTGGCATCCCCCCGGACATCCACTGGCATCCCCCCGGACATCCACTGGCATCCCCCCGGACATCCACTGGCATGCCCCCGGACATCCACGGGCATCCCCCCGGACATCCACTGGCATCCCCCCGGACATCCACTGGCATCCCCCCGGACATCCACTGGCATGCCCCCGGACATCCACGGGCATCCCCCCGGACATCCACTGGCATCCCCCCGGACATCCACTGGCATGCCCCCGGACATGCCTGGATGCCCCCGGACGCCCCTCTGGGAACTATTTTTAAAAGGGTAAAGGTGATACAGTTGTAAAGCAGTTGTTTCAAAGACACCTGGGGATACACTTGTGTACAAGGGACCCCCTAGATTAGCAACCTATTGACCATTAAATCTGGATAAACGAGGTGCATGAAAGTCTTTCCACACCCAAACACGCACACATCCCAATAACCCAATGGCTCTTGTGTAGAGAAAGAGAGAGAGAGAAGCAGATCGGGGAGACAGACAGAGACAGAGATTTCATTAAAGGTAAGTTACATTTTCTTTAAAACTACAGATACCCTGGTTTGAATCCAGGCTGTATCACAACTGGCCGTGATTTGAGTTCCATAGGGCGGTTCACTATTGGCCCCGCATCATCTGGGTTTGGCCGGTGTAGGCCGACATTGTAAATAAGAATTTGTTCTTAACTGACTTGCCTAGTTAAATAAAGGTTAAATGTACTTAAAAAAATGTAAACCCATAGCTTGTAACCTGACACCACGCCTGCAACCAAGCCCCACACACTAACATGCAAGAGGAAAGATGGAGAGAGAGATTTATGTCATTGAAATGTAAATGCAATTTTCCTTCAAACCTTTTCATTTTCTTCTAAAACTTTAGTACAGACATTTAAACATACATATTACAATGATTAAAGTTTATTAAAAGTTACTATGCAATATTTAACTATATCACAGTTTTTTTTTTATCTAAACCTTTATATAAATCATATATTATTATTACACAATACTACACTTTAATACCCTATAAATGTTTGTATAATCATTTTTTGTAGGAACGACTGTTCTTTTTCTAAATGTATTTTTCTTCGAAAATAATGCCTTGAGCTCGGCCCTCGTCTACTTGTAACTGTCACGAATATTACCGAAGGTGGCTCCCCTTCTTGTTTGGGTGGTGCTCGGCGGTCGTCGTCGCCGGTCTACTAGCTGCCACTGATCCTTTGTTCCGTGTTCGTTTGGTTTTGTCTAATTGTTTTGACCTGTTCATTGTTTGGTTGTTAGGGTGGTGTTATTTAAGTTCGTTTAGCCCGCTTCTGTTTGTGCGGGCTTGTTCTTCTGTATTTGTGAGAGGTGTTAGTGTTTTGTTGGGTTTTCTCGCTGGGTATAACTATTTTGTTCTTTTTGATTTTGGACATTAAAGCGTGTTTTTTTCCCACATCCTTTGCTCTCTGCGCCTGACTCCACACCCATTCACACATTGAGCGTTACAGTAACACCCACAGCTTGACATCACCCCATGCAACCAGGCCCCACACACACCCACCCAACGGGAAAGACTAATTCATTGAAGGTAAATAACATTTTCTTCAAAACCTTTAGTACAGACATTTAAACATCCATATTACAATGATTAAAGTTTACTATGCAATATCAAATAATAAACTATGACACTAATGTGTATTACTAAACCTTTATATAGACCATACATGTTATTATTACACATGACATGTTAATTTTGTTGGGGGAAAAAAAATGGCTTTTAAAGTATAATGAGCATTTTCCTCCTTTTCGGGGGCCGATCGTAACCTGACACCAACCCCATCAGTCTCCAAATCCCTGTCTTCAAGCGGTGAGGACATCAGACATCGTCTCTTCCATGCAGGCTCTCCATGGTCTCCTAGGCTTCGTATGTTCTATTGTTGATGATAGCTCAACCTTCTTGCCTTTAAACTCAAGTTTTGTCTTGATGACAGAAGGGACCATCTTCGTAAATGTTCACGATGGTGGAAAAATTGTTGCACTCGTTTAATCATATCAAACACTTTAAACCAATCTTGCCACCTGGAGCTAAAGACAGGCACAGAGTAGTGCAAGCATTTGAAAATACATACGAACTAACAGATTTGGTGGCATATGCGCTATTGAATTCAGAACAACCTAAAACTGTCACTGGAGTCTGGACTATACGCTACTGAAGAGATTCATATTGCCTTCACTCATATCAATCACACCATTAAAACAATCAGGTGCATCACAAAGAATGTCATCAATAGTTTTGTTATTGCGGCCCAGACATGAAGGACACAATACACCTGTTTTCTGTGGTTTATCTCTCTTCAGGCTTCTTCTCTGTCATAGTGTTCACAGGACAAGTCTAAGACTTACTTATAACTCAGGCAGACCTACCGGGAAATTACTTTTTCCTGTTCATTCTACAAGGGGTCACAAGATCACTCACTACAGAGCAGTGCCGTAAATTCACTACAACAATTCCCAACTGTTTCAAATGTTCAAACACATTTTCTTTAAGTTCAACAAGGTCACTACACATCAATCACCAAGTCATTACTTTTTCTTTCAAACATGTGCTTTACTTCAAAGAAACAGCTGCACTATCAAGTTACATAAGCACACACTAAATGTCGAGAACATCCGGACAGGATGTAATAAACAGCCCAAACACAGGACACAGGAACAACTCACTCACTTTTTGACAGCAACCATCTACTATAGTCTCTCTGGCACCTGTTAGCTAGTTAACATTAGCCTTTTACATCTAGCTACATATTGAACTTCCACCCTCTCAGGCCAGGTGCACAACAATGTATGAATGAATGGTTGGATCAGAATAGCCGTTTATAATCATTGGCCAGTACGCATGATTAAGTGAAACCACAATTCTAAATCCTTATCTCCATCCATGGCTAATTTACCTAGCTGGCTAGCTAGCCACCGGAGGACAACACAACAAGAGTTTGTCAATGACATATCCTCTCAAGGGGATTTGATAGGAGTGACGCCAAAATCCAAGGTGGCTTCCCTTTTTTTGGTGCGCCAGGACCATTCAGTTGAGCTCGCTCAGTTCACCTCAATGCTGGTTGGCAAATTTGTTATACTTTTTTTTTTTTTTAATCAAGGGAGGCCAGATGCTCACTGGCAACAATGTCAGACAGCATCAGATAGATGGCCTACAGATACAGAGGGGCGCTGTTTCGCACGCGCTGATGTTTTCTCCTGTGAGATACATTCAGCCTCGGGAATTAAAGGAAAATTATGAAACACATGAAAGATTAAACTATTTATGTTTTGAATTTTTATTGGTACATTTTTGGGGGGAGCCTGGCTTCCCTTGGCATCCATGAATACACACCACTGCTAAAAAAAAATAAAAAAAAGACAACACTGCTTATCAGGCCTATGAAAGGGATAAAATCATTCTTCAGTCATAATTGTTCAGTGTTGTGATCAACAGTAGCCTATTTTGATAGTCATATCTTCCTCACCTCTTTTTGAGCAGTTTCCAACTTACTTGAGTAGCCTAACATATCAAATCAGTCTACACCAATGACTGCAGGCTACATGAGGTCTACACATGCACTTTTTATGCCAGATAAAGCTGATTAAAATAATATTTGAAATCCATGAGATCGGAGTTCTACAATTCTCAATAGTTGCGCATGCACACGTTTAGGCCTGCAGGTGCGACAGATGCCGCATTCAAAACAACTGGGAACTCTGAAAAAACGAGCCACGACTGAAGAAAAAAAAACGTTTGGAAAGGTCATCCAACTTGGAAACTCTGGCATCTTTCTAGAGCTCCCCTTTACAACCTGATCACTGATGTCGGGATTTGACCAAGTGGAAAACCCTGGCCTCATCTTTCTACGAGTTTTTATGTCAGATATTACCGAGTTGTCTTGAATGCACCAATAGTAGGCTACACTGTGACCACCTAAGCTAGTAGCTATAGCCTACTGTTATCGTTTCATAGTCTACTGTTCAGCAATAAAATGTTAACCAACAAATAGGCTACTTGCTAACAATTCGAAATTACAAGGCAAGGGGTAGTAGTTACTTATCTATCCGGCTAAAATATCTAGTAGCCTAGTTATTTTCAAACTATTCTGGAACCAAAAAGGATACTGAAGATGGTTCTCACCCAAGGCTTCAACATGTATAAAGCCGTTACGAGAATATACCGGTAACACAACCAGGATATTTTCTTCCAGATAACTTCAAAACGCCATAACTTGAAGTTGTATTTATTCTGTATTTTTTGTGATTGCCGATTATTTCTTGGTAGATAAAAGCAATCACTTTTGCATGTGAAATCACAGAATCGACTCTATCCTCAACATGCCAATTACGTCCCTTTTGTTTTGAGCCAAATATCCGTGGGCTTCGAACAGGGCACCTAGCTCACATCCAGGAGGCAGCCCGGTTCCAAAACGAATGCAATCAACCGTCAACCGGTGCAGATTAATCCCCCCAGTGATGTTTAACGGCTTTCTTTCTCAACCAATCTCAAATCACATGAAAAAGCGACGCGCAAAGGGCGGTTTCCACTTCCTGTCCCGACTCTAATCAGATTTACAAACGGTTATTGCGATCCGGAATCCTTGGGACGTCCATACCCTAACCAAAGACAGTACAGTGTGAAGATATACAAATCTTTGGTTGTACCTATAAAAAAAAACAGAATAAATACCATAGGGGTAAACTTAATAAAATGTTGGAGGCCAATGCTTGTACATCAAATCTTTACATGATCTTTACACCCCTGTCTAATACCATAAAATGATGTACATTCAGACACCAAAAGTCTTATCAGGGATATCGCAACAGTGTATCTTCAGCAGTGGCTGGCGAGGATGTTAAAAAAGTGGTAGACCTCGTCCTTATCGAGCACTGCCACCTCAGTGGAGCACTCCGTACACTGAACAGGATGGTAGATCTCCTCTCCGCCCATCCCCAACACTGCTCCTGAATCTGTGGCTTCCATTGTGGTTGACGCTGTTGGCTCTGGTTGACGCCCTTTCCTCCTCTTTCTGCTCCTCAGATTTTTCTCATTGAGCGTTTTGTACCGTAAAATCTCCTCTTTGTTTACTGTACAATTCATGACAAACATGGCTCTGTATTGGGTCCTGTATTTGTCATGCCTGTAGACAAAAACAAACAAGAGGTCAATTGAGACAAATCCTTTCCAGAATTGCTCAACCTTCACAATTGTAGTGGGTGTAATGTTTGGCTGTGTAAAATGCTGTGACTTCAGTTCAAGATGATATTCACAGCCAAATGAACTCTTTATTTCCTACCTTTGACAGTCGAGGCACAGCGTGGTCATGCATGCTGGGCAGTTAAGGACAGCATCGCTGCTTGGAAGCCCCTGGGACTGCCCTCTTCTGTTTCGTGAAGATTGCAATCTTCTCTTTTCGTTGTACCTGATCAAATAGGCAATAGGGGAATATAATTGACACACCGTGCATTCAGTATTCAGACCCCTTGACTTTTTCCACATTTTGTTAGGTTAGATATTCTAAAATTATTTAAACTGTTTTTTTCCCCACCAATCTACACACAATACCCCATAATGACAAAGCAAAAACAGTGTTGTATACATTTTTGCAAATGTATAAAAAAATTAAATGAAATGCACATTTACATAAGTATTTAGACCCTTTACGCAGTACTTTGTTGAAGCACCTTTGGCAGCGATTATAGCTTTGAGTCTTCTTGGATAGTGTATTTCGGAAGTTTCTCCCATTCTTCTCTGAAGATCCTCCCAAGCTCTGTCCCAAGCTCTGTCAGGTTGGATGGGGAGCATTTCTACACAGCTATTTTCAGGTCCCTCCAGGGATGTTCGATGAGGTTCAAGTCCAGGCTCTGGCTGGGCCACTCAAGGACATTCAGAGACTTGTCCCGAAGCCCCTCCTGCGTTGTTTTGGCTGTGTGGCTAGGGTCGTTGTCCTGTTGGAAGGTGAACCGTTGCCTCAGTCGGAGGTCCTGAGCACTCTGGAGCAGGTTTTCATCAGGATCTCTCTGTACTTTGCTCCGTTCATCTTTGCCTCGATCCTGACTAGTCTCCCAGTCCCTGCCGCTGAAAAACATCCCCACAGCATGCTGCCACCCCCATGCTTCACCGTAGGGATGGTGCCAGGTTTCCTCCAGACGTGACGCTTGGCATTCAGGCCAAAGAGTTCAATCTTGGTTTCATCAGACAAGAGAATATTGTTTCTCATGGTCTGAGAGTCTTTAGGTGCCTTTTGGCAAACTCCAAGAGGGCTGTCATGTGCCTTTTACTGAGGAGTGACTTCCGTCTGACCACTCTACCATAAAGGCTTGATTGGTGGAGTGCTGCAGAGATGGTTGTCCTTCTGGAAGGTTCTCCCATCTCAACAGAGGAACTCTAGAGCTCTGTTTGAGTTTATTTTTACAGGGACAGTGCACATTAATCAACGTTTGAGTAAAAGTGACGGTTTTAGCCAGCCGGCTCATTTTCAACCGCAGTCCTTGGGCAGGTTATTAAAAACAATTACAATACAGACAATAAATGAGCAGTGAGCACACACAGAGCAACATAGGACAAGCAAGACATAGCATACAGACAGAGCAACATAGGACAAGCAAGACATAGCATACAGACAGAGCAACATAGGACAAGCAAGACATAGCATACAGACAGAGCAACATAGGACAAGCAAGACATAGCATACAGACAGAGCAACATAGGACAAGCAAGACATAGCATACAGACAGAGCAACATAGGACAAGCAAGACATCGCATACAGACAGAGCAACATAGGACAAGCAAGACATAGCATACAGACAGAGCAACATAGGACAAGCAAGACATAGCATACAGACAGAGCAACATAGGACAAGCAAGACATAGCATACAGACAGAGCAACATAGGACAAGCAAGACATAGCATACAGACAGAGCAACATAGGACAAACAAGACATAGCATACAGACAGAGCAACATAGGACAAGCAAGACATAGCATACAGACAGAGCAACATAGGACAAACAAGACATAGCATACAGACAGAGCAACATAGGACAAGCAAGACATAGCATACAGACAGAGCAACATAGGACAAACAAGACATAGCATACAGACAGAGCAACATAGGACAAGCAAGACATAGCATACAGACAGAGCAACATAGGACAAGCAAGACATAGCATACAGACAGAGCAACATAGGACAAGCAAGACATAGCATACAGACAGAGCAACATAGGACAAGCAAGACATAGCATACAGACAGAGCAACATAGGACAAACAAGACATAGCATACAGACAGAGCAACATAGGACAAGCAAGACATAGCATACAGACAGAGCAACATAGGACAAGCAAGACATAGCATACAGACAGAGCAACATAGGACAAGCAAGACATAGCATACAGACAGAGCAACATAGGACAAGCAAGACATAGCATACAGACAGAGCAACATAGGACAAACAAGACATAGCATACAGATAGAACAAAAAGCAACAAGACAAAATCCATTAAAGCAACAAAGTGTTTCCACAACTCACAAGCTACAGACAACATGGAAAGCGGCAATGTCAGAGTGACCATCAGGTTCTTGCTCACCTCCCTGACCAAGGTCCTTCTCCCCCGATTGCTCAGTTTGCCCAGCTCTAGGAAGAGTTTTGATGGTTCCAAACTTCTTCCATTCAAGAACAATGGAGGACACTGTTCTTGGGGACCTTCAACGCTGCCAAAATGTTTTGGTACCCTTCCCCAGATCTGTGCCTCGACACAATCCTGTCTCGGAGCTCTACGGACAATTCCTTCGATTTCATGGCTTGGCTTTTGCTCTGACATGCACTGTCAACTGTGGGACCTTATATAAACATATGTGGGCCTTTCCAAATCATGTCCAATCAATAGAATTTTCCACAGGTGGACTCCAGTCAAGTTGTAGAAACATCAAGTAAGATCAATGGAAACAGTTCAATTTCGAGTCTCATAGCAAAGGGTCGGAATACTTATGTTAATAAGGTAATTCTATTTTTGGTTTTAATAAATCTGCTAAAATTTCTATGAACCTGTTTTCGTTTTTGTCATTATGGAGTATTGTCTGTAGATTTATTTATTCCATTTTAGAATAAGGCTGTAACGTAACAAAATTTAGAAAAACTCAAGGGTTCTGAATACCTCCTGAAGGCACTGTATGTGACTACAACCAACCCTACTCGTGGACTAAAAAGCACTATCAATGGAAATTCTCCACTGAGCATGCTTTATTTACTAATCTGGGTCCGAGAAACCGACCTTAAATATTTGGATATTCTTTCAAACTTCACCCTGTTATTACACACAAAAACACTTTTGTAACATTTTGTATGATGGATGCATTGCTTACCTCCTCCTCTTGGCGTCCACCCATGCCTGATCCCGGTCATCCTCATCCGGGTCGTACAGTAGTTCATCGTTTGTGGGGATGGATCGCTGTTTCCTGCGTCTCTGACCCGAGGAACTGCCTGCAGAAGAGGATCAAACAATCGTATCGCATCATCTGTACAACAATAGGACTCTGTCCTTTTAAGTCCAAGGTTAGGGCTTAATCTGTGCCCTCAGAGTCAATGTTTGGTTTACAGATTAATTCTAGCTACACACTTACTTGGAGCAGTTTCCTCCTCGTCGGAATCAGAGTCAAAATAAACATTGTCATAAAGCTCTGGCTGTGGTAACCCAGGTGTTGCAGCATTGTCATTGGTACCCAAAGCCTCTCCTGGGATGGACAAATGGACACTGTTATTAACGAGTACAGCAGTACAATATTATTATTATTAATTATTTATTTTTTGTGAGTTTTACCCCTTTTTCTCCCCAATTTCGTGGTATCCAATTGTTTAGTAGCTACTATCTTGTCTCATCGCTACAACTCCCATACGGGCTTGGGAGAGACGAAGGTTGAAAGTCATGCGTCCTCCGATACACAACCCAACCAAGCCGCACTGCTTCTTAACACATCCAATGTGTCGGAGGAAACACCGTGCACCTGGCGCACTGCGCCCGGCCCGCCACAGGAGTCGCTGGTGCGCGATGAGACAAGGATTTCCCTAGCGGCCAAACCCTCCCTAACCTGGACGACGCTAGGCCAATTGTACCTCCCGGTCGCGGCCGGTTACGACAGAGCCTGGGCGCGAACCCAGAGTCTCTGGTGGCGCCCTTAACCACTGCGCCACACGGGAGGCCCTAGCAGTACAATATTATTGATAGACAGGGGCGCAACTTTCACTGGGAACAGGGGGGACATTCCCACATTCTGAAATATAATTTTTGTCCCTCCCAGTTTTATCATTGCATTGTGATACAAAAACAGGCATTGGTGTGCTGTGCTTTAGGACCATGAGGGGGCCTCAGCGCGGTAGGGTAGGTTGTTTGGTGGTTTCAGCCGGTTTGATTTAGGAATGCATGGACACCACAGTGTGCGCGAACAGAGGCAGCTATTGTCTGTGTGTGTTGTGCCCCCCCCCCCCCCCGAATTGTAAAAGCAAGCTGAGCAGAAACTGGCTACTCTTTATTTGACTGAATGAGCTGGAAAGGTAACTGCTCTTTGACTTAACAGAAAAATAGTTATTTATTCCCAGTGCTGAGCTAGTAGTGTAACTGACATGTAACATTAGCTAATGTTCCATCTCGAATCGACTGACGTGTCTGAAGTGAATGAACTAACAGCCAGGTCAGCTCTAGCAATCTGTCAGGTAGCAGTATCTAACAGATGTTGTGTTTATGGAAATGTTCTGTAACCTTTGTTTCTTCCCGTTTCAACGGAAGTACATTAACTTGGCTCGTTTTTACCAGTTGATGTACCGTTATGGCTGCCAAAAGTTGGCTAATGTTAGATATTATTTCCACCCCAATCATAGTCAGCTTAGCAATGTAACGTTATAGATCTGTCATGGTGCACTGTCTGTATATAACACTATGCTCATGATATTTGTGCGTCTATAACTTTCTCACTCATCGTTATTCACGATTCATTCAGGATTATCCATAATCTTGGTGGCATCCACATTCATGTAGAAGTATTTAGAAACATATTCTATTCTTATGTACAATACAAGTGACCCCCAAAGGGTCATAGATTGTGTAGAAATGCAGGAAATTAGCTTTAGATGCCCCCAGACCAGTAATTGCAGCTGAAGTGTTCTCTCTATTCACAACAGAACAACAGTGTACATTGCTGCCGCTGCCAGACAAAAAGACACAAAAAAACAATTGATGCTAGAAGAAAACTCCCACCTGCTGGTGCTGTAGGTGGCGCCCATTTGCACTCCATAGTCTTGATGGTGGTGCTGAGCTCTGCCTCCATCTCTTTCTCAAACTCATCCCCACTGGAGGACTCACTCTCCCCAGTCAAGTATTCTCGGATGAGCTTCCTCTTCTGATCCGGGGTCCCGTTCAAGAGCACATCCAGTTCATCCTCAGAGCTAGAAATACAGCAACAAATTAGGAGGGTCTTGATGTCATACAGTTTTCATATTGAACAGTCATTGGTCAGATCCTGTTTGAACAACACTCACAATTTTGCGCCCTAATAATAAAATACTTCTTTATAAAAGGACTGGGTTCAATTACATTTAAATCCAGTCAATTGTTGAAATGGAATTGACCCCAACCCTGCTTCACAGATCCAACCCCTACTTCACAGTGCCCAAGTAACGTTAATATTGAACGTTATGGGCCTTCAAGCGAATCAAGCTATAGAATATGGAAACAATACTGTACCCAAACATTTAACATTGAAATCGGTTTGCATGTTACTGTTCGGCTACTAACGTTAAGTAGATAGCATCACCAGCAACCATGCTTGCATTGGACGACCCGCTTGCGTTCTTAGTGTGCTAGCTAGCCAAACGCTACCTAACGTCAAACCATGCAACCACAATTACCTGTCCTCAGCTCTTTCTTCATCACTTGGCTCCTCTATCTCATATGAATCATACTCTACTTGTCTGTTCATTTTGTATTTTATGAATTCTAGCTAGCAAATGAAGTTACGAGAACGGTCGAAGTAAAGGTAAACAAAGGTGTAAACTTTATAAAGCTTCGTCGCCAGGACCTTGTAGCTTACTTCCTGATATTTCACATTACTTCCGATTTGCGCTTTTCAAAGTAAAAGTCCCAGGCGTTCAAAACTAGCAGGCAACTGTAGATTTTAGAAAAGGGAATTGCTCAAATACAGAACCTTGTGTAAGTATTCACCCCCTTCCATTTATGAAATGGAGATTCCCCCCACACTGATCTACACAACATAATCCACACTTTCAAGATGAAAGAAACAACCTTGTACAAGCAGTTTAAAAAGTGTCAATCATATTTTTATTCAACCTTAATATGAACAGTCGAAATGGAGTTTAATATGATATTGAAGGTACTTTTCCATTGGCTTCCCCTGGCTTTTCTTCCATGTTTCTCGGAGTCATAAAATATACAAAATTAAAAATGTTGACAACTAGATAGATGGACAACAAATAGCCTAGTCAAAACATTTCATGAAATATGTTCAGGACGGTTCTAAGGTAAACAGTATCATTTATTATTAATATTTTCATAATCATTTTAATCATCATTATCAGTACAACCATTTGTTTCAGCATTTCTCCATCTAAATAAATGGAAGCTTTGGTCACAGAAGGAAAAAAACATTCATATACAGTGCACTTAAAAAAAAAAACTGGGGAAAAACAAAAAACATATAATTTATTTTTTTTTTACAATACTTGATAGGCTTACTCTACATTAAGGCAAACATACTGAAGCATTACTTGTCTGTAATGAAAAAAAAGAACATAACTTGTATGAAGTTACTGAAAAACAAAAGTATTAGTAAAAATTTAAACAATCATTAGCAGTACAGTGAGAACTAATACAACATGTACAAGGCTTTTAGTGACAATACACTTCAATAATAGTAAGAATGAGCTCATCTTGAACAAAGTAACTGAGCAGCATCACAGAAAAAAGTTTTACTGAAACTATTGGCCTCAAAGATTACACTAAACAAAATAATAACAAATCATCAATCTAGATTGGGAGAAGATTGGGAGAAGATTCCCATGGAAAATTATGATTGCTGTTAACAATGAAAAAGTTGACGTGATTTAACAAAGTTATAGGTTCTTGTGCTGTGTGGATATTGCAGGTATTCCACCGCGGCTTCCTCACGTTTTAGGGGGGTTGTGGGTGGAGTTCGGTGTCTCTGATCTCTGGTGTCTCTGGTGATGACTACGAACAGACATCCTGAAAACAAACGGACCCCAGATATGCTCTCTCTTCCATCTTCTCAGTGAAGACCAGACCAAAGCGGGGAAAGCTCTGTACAGTGAACCTTCAGTAAAGACCTAAGTGTCTCCTTTGAGGACCCCGACACAGCTTTGCAATAATTGTAAATTACCCTGTGGAGAAGTAGCGAGAAAGAGGATTAGCCTAAACCTGGGGAAAAATAAGTTTTGGAAGTCTTAATTATTTTATTTAAAAAAAAATGTAACTAAGTCAGTTAAAAACAAATTCTTATTTAAAATGACGGCCTACACCGGCCAAACCCGGAAGACACTGGGCCAATTGTGCTCCACCCTATGGGACTCCCAATCACGGCCGGTTGTGATACAGACTTGATAGAATCGCTAATAGACAACCATGTATAATAAAAAATGACCTTAGCATGTTTGAGTTCCAGTTCGGCAAGTTCCACCAAGTTCTTTCTGAAGGCTGCTACTCGTCTCGTCTTGAAGTCTATAAGCTCTATTCCGGAATTGCAGAACATTATCAGATTTACCCCTCTACATCACTAATCTGGTTGAACTTCTCTTACATGCAAAACTTGGGAGTCTGATTTAATTTTCAACAGGGAGGGATACTTTTTGGAAAAGTATGAAATGCCTTGAATTATTAATACTGCTAAAAAAGTCCAATGCAGCGGTTTTTGTCTCAATATCAAATCATTTCTGGGTAACAATTAAGTACCTTACTGTGACGGTTTTAAAATTAAAATTGTCAAAAAGAAACAAAAATAGCTTCTTAGCAAAGAGCAATTTCTCATGCAATAATTTAGCCAGGACTGTCAAAAAAAAATATATATATATAAACAAAGTGGATAAAGTACCTTGCTTTGCGGACTCTGAGATTTTCTCAAACTTCTGACAGCACACCTGCTGGCTGGTCTCTGCCTGAAGCACATCTTTGTTCTTTGCCCTGGCTTTGTCCAGAGCTTTGTTTGCATTCTCGTAATCTACCAGGGCCCTCCCTCGTCTATACAATAGATCCTGAAGAACAGCAGATTCCATAGAGCACATTAATACTAACACTACAACACTGTTTGATGAAAATGGTCAGAGAATACCTCTGATAACTGACCAGGGTATCTGATAACTGACCAGGGTATCTAATCATAATTGATTGATGATTAAGAAAAGCAGGGTCATGTTAGGTACCTTAGCAGCTTGTGACTCCCTGAGATAATACTTCAGTAAGTCGGCAAGTTTCAGGTCCTCATCTGCAGCCACTCGAGCCTCTATTTTCTGTAGAGGAAGGGACACCAGCAGAAACTTGTGAACTTTAGACAAGATCTACTTTGTGACCAATCACCACCGGTCACCACAGGTCTAGTTTTTGGCTATAATGTATATAGTTATTGATCATAGCCTATGCTTCGGTGTTCATAGCTGGTACACAACAAATTGACAAAATTGCGTCATACATAGAACACAATATTAAAGAGAAATCCTCGTACCCGTGTTTTCTCAAACAGCTCAGAGACTTTCAAGAAAAATCTGGAAAACAGTAGGTTGCATTTGAGTTACTATAGTTTCTAGATTATATTTTTGAGTTATTGTAGATTGTTGGCAGCAGACAATGTATGGAGAGAAAAGGGGAAACTCTTTGCATACTTGCACACATCTGTGGAGTCCTGGGTTCCTAAAGTGTACAGTGTGGAGGCGATTCTATTGATATCATCTGCAGCACCTTCAACAGAGGAACTCGCATTAGATCACATTACATTTCAAATAACAGCTCAACCCCCATACTCACACACACACACACACACACACACAGATGGTCGGTCAATCATGTACAAAATATATCAATAAAATGCAAGCAAACATATTTCAGAAAATAACCTACAATGATAAAACATCTGCAGCAAGACAATTTCAAATACGCAGGGAGTCACTTTTCAAACACAGTATCATTTTTTAATGCTGTGGAAATTAGGTTACATACATACATAGTAGTTCCTACACAAAGCTGCAGACATGACAGATGTATTGTCTGATTCTTGGGAATGACAGAGGACTAGATTTCTGAGGGGAATTTGTTTCCTGAAGCTGTCAAAGCAGGATTTAGGTGTGAAAAAAACTGGCCTAATTTTTTTTTCTTCAAAAGACTAAAGGGAACCTCATGGCTCTTACCTATTAAGATATAAACATTTGGACAAAAAATATGTCTACAAAAAAACCCAGGTAATTTACAAGTTATTGTGCTCAGCCAAAACATTTTTTAGGAACATGACAAAGTTTAGAATTGAGTCGGCTGTCATCCCCAACATTTTAAGACCGACTGACCCAACTACAAATAACCAAACAACTTACCCATTTCCATATTTGTCAGCGAATTAATATAAAACAGAAAATAGACTTAAAATACAAACGCACACCACAAGCACAAACAGGCTGATTTCCACAAACATTAAAACATGATACCAAAGTGACTCACCAACAGTTCACAGCAAAAAAACGGCATTTCAAAACTTTCAATTGGAATGACTCAAATCAATCTCATTCTCAATAACTGATTAAAATCCATTTATATAGCAGAAAGCTTACCTAAGCACGTGGAGATTATGAGACAGTGAGGAGACTTACTTTTGTGAGACCTGATCATTCTATCAGATTTGGAGGAGGCATCTTTGACACGATTATGGTACTCTAAAAGGAATGTCTTCTCATGCTCAAAGAAATCATCTACATCCTGAAATCCAAAAGACAATTATGTCAAACTTTATACACATACTAACTGTTAAAGACTAAATACAAATCTGAAGATACAGATTTTGACAACTGCATTTATACAAAATGTGAGCACCATTCATGATGCGAAACAATGTTTTCAACCATTGCGTAAGTCGCAAAATACTTATGTTGTGATTTCATTCAAATATAAAACTCAAAGCAAGTTCAATCCCCATTTACTTGGCTGATGGATTTACATAGAAAAGAGTGGAGGAATGGTTTACACAGAAAAGCAAACCCAACTCACCTTCACCCCTGCCACTAACACGCCGTCTGCTGACTTCACCACATTCTTGAAGAAATCTTCCATCTTCTCCCTCTTGTTTTTGCCTCGGACACTCAGCTGTGAACAAAAGAGGTCAAGTAAGGACAAACGATGATAAAACTAAGACAAGGTAAGGAAATGGCATATGTTTTCAGGCACATTCGACTAGCCTTTTGAGATATCTAAAGTTAAAAGAAATGAGAGAGAGAGAACACACGAGAGAGAGAGAGAGAGAGAGAGAGAGAGAGAGAGAGAGAGGAAAGCGAGAGAGAGAGAGAGAGAGAGAGAAAGAGCGCTTGTCTAATAACATTTCCACAGCTACAATCGTCACCAAAATACAGTCAGGTTAAAAATGATTGCCACCCTTCATAAAGATGTGTAAAAAATCTTTCCAGATCCTTGATATCCTTCTTCTGAGCATATGGACTGCCCTCCTCAGTTCAAACCACTGTTTTCAATGGGATTCAAGTCCAGAGACAGATACCCATTGCAAAATGTTGATGTTGAATTTTGCTGTGTGTTTGGGGTTTTTGGCTTGCTGGAAGATCAATTTTCTGCCTACTAGCAGAGACAGATTTTTGGCTAAAATGTCCTGGTACTGGGTGTTCTCCAAACGGCTTCGATCTTCAAGGCCATCAGACTGTTTAATGGCCATCACTAGCCGGCTACCACCGGGTTGCTCAACCCTGCATCTTAGAGTCTTGCTTCCCTATATACATAGAATCACTGGTCACTTTAATAATAGAACACTAGTCACTTTAATAATGTTTACATACTGCTTTACTCATCTCTTATGTACAGTTGAAGTCGGAAGTTTACATACACCTTAGCCAAATACATTTAAACTCAGTTTCACAATTCTGACATTTAATACTAGTAAAAATTCCCTGTCTTAGGTCCGTTAGGATCACCACTTTATTTTAAGAATGTGAAACGGTCTGCCTACCCATGTCAGAGACGCAAACTCGGTCTCAACCTTTAAGTCTCTACTGAAGACTCATCTCTTCAGTGGGTCATATGATTGAGTGTAGTCTGGCCCAGGAGTGGGAAGGTGAACAAAAAGGCTCTGGAGCAACGAACCGCCCTTGCTGTCTCTGCCTGGCCGGTTCCCCTCTTTCCACTGGGATTCTCTGCCTCTAACCCTTTTACAGGGGCTGAGTCACTGGCTTACTGGGGCTCTCTCATGCCGTCCCTGGAGGGGGTGCGTCACCTGAGTGGGTTGATTCACTGATGTGGTCATCCTGTCTGGGTTGGCCGTTCTACCGACCAACGTGCAATCACTGGAAAATAAACTGGAGGATCTCCGCTCGAGATCATCCTACCAACGGGACATTAAAAACTGTAATTAATATCTTATGTTTCACCAAGTCGTAGATGAACGACGACACTGATAATATAGAGCTGACTGGGTTTTCCGTGCATCAGCAGGACAGAACAGCTAAGTCTGGTAGGATAAGGGGTGGAGGTGTGTGTCCATTTGTCAATAACACCTGGTGCGCGATGTCTAATATTAAAGAAGTCTTAAGGTATTGCACACACCTGAGGTAGAGTATCTCATGATCAACTGTAGACCACACTATCTACCAAGAGAGTTTCCACCTATATTATTTGTAGCCATCCCTTTTACACCAAACCGATGCTGGCACTAAGACCAAACTCAATGAGCTGTATAAGGCTTTAAGCAATCAAGACAATATTCTACAATTTTTTTACATTGTAGAATAATAGTGAAGACATCAAAAATCCTTCAAGACGATTGGAAAAGCATTCCAGGTGAAGCTGGTTGAGAGAATGCCAAGTGTGCAAAGCTGTCATCAAGGCAAAGGGTGCCTGCTTTGAAGAATCTCAAATATAAAATATATTTTGATTTGTTTAACACTTTTTTTGTTACTACATGATTCCATGTGTTATTTCATCGTTGAGGCCTTCTCTATTATTCTACAATGTAGGGAAAACAACTTGAATGAGTAGATGTGTCCAAACTTTAGACTGGTACTGTATGTGAGAATGCTTTTATTGACTACAGCTCAACATTCAACACCATAGTGCCCACAAAGTTCATCACTAAGCTAAGGATCCTGGGACAAAACACCTCCCTCAAACTGGATCCTGGACTTCCTGACGGGCTGCCCCCAGGTGGTAAGGGTAGGCAACAACACATCTGCCACACTGATCCTCAACACTGGGGATCCTTAAGGGTGCGTGCTTAGTCCCATCCTGTTCAAACACGACTGCGTGGCCAAGCACGACTCCAACACCATCAGTAAGTTTGCTGACAACACAAAAGCTCACCACACAACAATCACCGACAACGATAAGACAGCCTATAGGGAGGTCAGACACCTGACAGTGTGGTGAGCAAGACAAAGGAGCTGATTGTGGACTACAGGAAAAGGAGGGCTGAACAGGCCCCCATTAACATCGACAAGGCTGTAGTGGAGCGGGTCCGGAGCTTCAAGTTCCTTGGTGTCCACATCACCAACAAACTATCATGGTCCAAACACACCAAGACAGTCGTGAAGTGGGCACGGCAACACCATTTCCCCCTCAGGAGACTGAAAAGATTTGGCATAGGTCCCCAGATCCTTAAAAAGTTCTACATCTGCACCATCGAGAGCATCCTGACCAGTTGCATCACCACCTGGTATGGCAACTGTACGGCATCCGAACGTAAGGCGCTACACATGGTAGGGCGTATGGCCCAGTACATCACTGGGGCCAAGCTTCCTGCCATCCAGGACCTATTTACTAGGCGGTGTCAGAGGAAGGCCAGAAAAATTGTCCAGTCACCAAGTCATAGTTCTCTCTGCTACTGCATGGTAAGCGGTACCGAAGCTCCAAGTCTAGGTCCAAAAGGCTCCTTAACAGCTTCTAACCCCAAGCCATAAGACTGCTGAACAATTAATGAAATGGCCACCGGACTATTTACATTGACACCCCCCCACCCCTTGTTTTACACTGCTGCTACTCGCTGTTTATTATCTATGCATAGTCACCTTACCCTTACCTACATGTACAAATGACCTTGACTAACCCGTACCCCTGCACATTGACTCGGTACAGGTACCTCCTGTATATAGCCTCGTTATTGTTATTTTACTTTTTATTTAAAAAATGTACTTTATTTATTAAGTAAATATTGTCTGAACTATTTCTTGAGTTAAGGGCTTGTAAGTAAGTATTTCACATTAAGGTTGTATTTGGCTCATGTGACAAATACAATTTAATTTGATTTGTATTAGTTTAAAATAACATAATTTCAAAATCATTGGAGCATACAATATAGCTCAGTATTTGTATTATTTATTTTAAACAGTATTTTTGACTCATCTTTATCAAGGGAGGCAATACTTTTGGACCTGACTGGAAATCTAAATCCTAAATTGGTAATCTCAACCCCACTTACGTCTTGGTTGTACTCTAAAAAGACATGGAAGTTCATGTCTTTCCTTAAGACAGGATGGGCAGCCACACGGCAAAGAAACACTTCATGCATCGCCACGGTCTTCTTGAAGATAGCCAAGTATTCGCTGAAACACAGATATAGCCAAGATATGAACCAATGGCATTCAGTGCATCCAAGAATCCCAACCAAACCACTATACTGAAACACAAAAACAATGTACGAGCAACATGGGTCATGTCAAGTAGGCACGGAAGGTTATAAAACACAGAGAGCATGAAATGAGGTTGTACTATCCTAACTTTTTGTTTTATGTGACCTAATGAACACAAACTCACGCTTCAAGTTCCTGTTTCATTTTGGTGAACTCTTCCTTGGTCATGGAACCTTCACCTTCCCCCAGTTTCTGTAACTTCTCCCTGGAGGCATCGAAGTCAGGTCTTGGTGGGGCAGGGGGAATCTACAATTCAACAAATCACAGTTAACTCAGCAGTTTCTTGGAAATGAACATCAAGCTAATAAGTTCATTACTCCATGACACCAGACAGTTTTAATGAGAAAGGGAATTGACAATGAATAATTTCGTTGTTTTCTAAAACCCTGAAGTTTATAAGCCAATCCTAAAATCCAAAACAGTAATCTCCCAAATCGCACCCACTTGTCAAAAGTAGTGCACTATATAGGTAATAGGGTGCCATTTGGGGGGGGGGGGGCAGAGTACCCTGGATGGGGCTCAGTACTTACAATGTAGCCTGCATACTCCTCATTCTCCACGAATGAGTCATGGAGCCAGATGAACTCCTCATGCTGCCTCACCACTGAAAACTCATTCTGCTTGAAGTTAGGAAGAGTGCTCTGGAAGGTAAAACAAAATAATAGGAATCAGATGTCAATCATAAAAAACAGAGCCAAATACAGAATAGAGCATTTCTCTATGGCTCTTCTGAAAATATCTTTCTGCCAATTAGAATTTTTTTTTTTTTTTAAGGGGAAAAACTTAGATGATCTGGACACAATGATGATCACAATGATCATCTAAAGACAGTGACTAAACCTTTTGAATCATAAATGAATTCCTTCCTTCACAAGAGTCCTTGAAACATTATAAAAGCAGCCGTAAAAACAAATAAACCCATGACATGAGGTTACACTTTGACAGTGACAGGAAGTGAATGACTATTGGAATTCTCTCTGCATAGAAAATGAAGGAGTGGAATGCCATCATGCAGTTTCTTAACCTTAGATCTTCATTTGCGTGCCATGAAATCAACAAAGCTGATTTTGCATACACACACACTTATTTTTAGAAGACAACATGAATGTGGAGATAAGATGACTGCTGAGGAGGAACATAATTGCAAGTCATGTGACATGAGTCTCGATTCATACAGCCATAAAAATGCACATGATTGGCCTTTCATTTGCCAAGTGCCAGGGCAAACAGGAATAAATAGACAGGTAGCTAAACTCTCTTACCTTAGTATGGACAGTAAACTTAACCTTGTCCCGCTCACTCAACGCATCAGAAATGTCCACTTGAAGTGTTGCATCAGTTTGAAGGTCAACATTGACTGCCCTAGGCTGCAAAATATTGTAACGGATATTGTATTTAGTGATGAGCAAATGACAAAATCACCATTCCCCAATAGCTGGCTCTGTCAAATAACATCTTGGCTAGTCTGATTAATCAGGCTGTAAAACAAAAGTATTTGGTATATACAGCCTGACACAAATGCCTGCAAAATCCTTGAATGAATGTTAAATAAAATGTTATATAAACTTACTCTACCGGTTGTCTGTGCGCCTTGTGTGTAGATTGCTGCTCAAAATGTTAGACAGAATATCCACAGGAAAGTATTGCTTACACAACTTTATAGAGAGCCGGTAGGTATATGGTTCAGAATGCCAAATGAAACCAGGCAACGCTCATCACCTGGCCAATACCATCCCTATAGTGAAGCATGGTGGTGGCAGCATCATGCTGTGGAGATGTTTTTCAGAGGCAGGGACTGGGAGACTAGTCAAGGTCAAGATTACCGAGGGAAAGATCCTTGATGAAAACATGCTCCAGAGCGGGGCGAAGGTTCACCTTCCAACAGGACAACGACCCTAAGCACACAGCCAAAACAACACAGGAGTGGCTTCGGGACAAGTCTCAATGTCCTTGAGTGGCCCAGCCAGAGCCCAGACTTGAACCCGATTTAATATCTCTGGAGAGACCTGAAAATAGCTGTGCAGCAATGCTCCCCATCCAACCTGACAGAGCTTGAGACGATCTGCAGAGAAGAATGGGAGAAGCTCCCCAAATACAGGTGTGCCAAGCTCATACCCAAGAAGACTCGAGGCTGTAATCGCTGTCAAAGGTGCTTCTACAAAGTACTGAGTAAAGGGTCTGAATACTTATGTAAATGTGATATTTCAACCTGTTTTTGCTTTGTCACTATGGGGTATTGTGTGTAGACTAGTGAGGTAAAAAAAACGATTGAATATATTTTAGAATAAGGCTGTAACGTAACTAAATGTGAAAAAGATCAAGGGATCTGAATACTTTCCAAATGCACTGTAAAAGGGTAGAAATATGCAATATCTTTCTTATGCATATTTTGGTATTATTCTACACATGGACTATTATTGTAATGAGCTCCGCCTCTAAATTTGGTTGGTCCGGACCAGACCAAATCTGAAATAATAACCCATGGACGTACGGTGTTGGTCGGTGCTCAGTGGGTCAGGATACCTGTTACAGTAGATGGAAAGAGGGTTGGTGGTAGGTGCAGTTGGAGCAGGGAGAGGTGACATTAACGAGAGAGGGAGGGGTTGTCCAGAATGTTTTCACTGTCCTTCTTTGACCACCAGATTACGGAAAGAGAATGAAAAAAAACTTGAGCTGAACATAACAGGATGCCAGTGGAAGGGAGGACAGCAGCAGTTCACCCAACTGTGGTTTGTAACTACTATGATTTTTCCATTGTAGCCAATTCAGTTGCAGCAATTCCGTTCTGTTTAAATCACTTAATAATTCACGATCAAACGTGACATCAGTAAAAACACTAAATTGGTAGATCTAACTTGAATTGTTATTTCTGTGAACTTTCATTATCCTCCCTCATGAGGAAGAGAAATTAGAAAATATCTTAAAGATGTGGGTTTTGGTAACGGAATTACAAAGTAGAAGGCAATTTTTCTTACACTACTGTTCAAAGGTTTGGGGTCACTTAGAAATGTTCTTGTTTTTGAAAGAAAAGCAATTTTTTTTGTCCATTAAAACAACATCAAATTGATCAGAAATACAGTGTAGACATTGTTAATGTTGTAAATGACTTGTAGCTGGAAACGGCAGATTTTTCACGGAATATCTACATAGGCGTACAGAGGCCCATTATCAGCAACCATCACTCCTGTGTTCTAATGGCACATTGTGTTAGCTAATCCAAGTTTATAATTTTAAAAGGTTAACTGATCATTAGAAAACCCTTTTGCAATTATGTTAGCGCAGCTGAAAACTGTTGTCCTGGTTAAAGAAGCAATAAAACTGGCCTTCTTTAGAAAAGTTGAGTATCTGGAGCATCAGCATTTGTGGGTTCGATTACAGGCTCAAAATGGCCAGGAACAAATAACTTTCTTCTGAACCTAGTCAGTCTATTCTTGTTCTGAGAAATGAAGGCTATTCCATGCAAGAAATTGCTGAAGATCTCGAACAACGTTGTGTACTACTCCCTTCACAGAACAGCGCAAACTGGCCCTAACCAGAATAGAAAGAGGAGTGGGAGGTCCCGGTGCACAACTGAGCAAGAGGACAAGTACATTAGAGTGTCTAGTTTGAGAAACAGACGCCTCACAAGTACTCAACTTGCAGCTTCATTAAATAGTACCCGCAAAACACCAGTCTCAACGTCAACAGTGAAGAGGCGACTCCGGGATGCTGGCCTTCTAGGCAGAGTTGCAAAGAAAAAGCCATATCAGACTGGCCAATAAAAAGAAAAGATTAAGATGGGCAAAATAACACAGACACTGGACAGAGGAACTCTGCCTGGAAGGCCAGCAACCCGGAGTCACCTCTTCACCGTGTTTTACTTTTCTTTCAAAAACAAGGACATTTCTAAGTGACCCCAAACTATTGAACGGTAGTGTACATTAAGAAAAGTAATTCTCCAAAACTAAATATAAGTGTTCATAAGAGTAGGCAGGGGTCTTAACTTTAACATGATTGTGTTTTTAATATCGTTTAAGACTTTCTGTTAGACGTTTTCTAAGACCCTTTCCGATCTGTTTGACCATCAATCAAAGCCTTTGCTTATTCCTAATTTTTAGGATGGAAAATGGTTTACATATTTATATATGCCATAATATCTCAAAAATATAGTCTCTTGACTTTCATTTGACATCCTCCTATGAACTTAACATGTTGGAGATCATACGTCTTTTTAGATGGAAATGACTTTTTATATTGGATATTCGGTCTCCTCTTGTCAATAGCTATTGAACCAAGCAAGCCATGACAATATAAATATGCACTGAGTGTAGAAAACATTATGAACACCTGCTCTTTCCATGACATAGACTGACCAGGCGAATCCAGGTGAAAGCTATGATCCCTTATTGATGTCACTTGTTAAATCCACTTCAAATCAGTGTAGATGAAGGGGAGGAGACAGGTTTTAAGCTGTGAGACAATTGAGACATGGATTGTGTGTGTGTGCTATTTAGAGGGTAAATGGGAAAGAAAAGATTTAAGTGCCTTTGAACGGGTTATGGTGGTAGGTGCCAGATGCACCGGTTTGTGTCAAGAAATGTAACGCTGCTGGGTTTCTCACACTCAACAGATTCCTGTTTTTTATCAAGAATGGACCACCACTCAAAGGTCATCCAGCCAACTTGACAACTGTGGAAAGCACTGGAGTCAACATGGGCCAGCAGCCTTGTTTAACACTTTTGACACCTTGTAGAGTCCATGCCCTGACAACTTGAGGCTGTTTTTCCATATGAATAAGGTGTTCTTAATGATTTGTAGACTCCAAGACAGACCCCTTGACTTTTTCCACATTTTGTTAAGTTAAAGCCTTATTCTAAAATGGATTAAATATGCAATTTTCCTCAGCAATCTACACACAATACCCCATAATGACAAAGTGAAAACAGTTTTAGGAATTTTAGCAAATGTATTAAAAACAGAAATGGCTTATTTACACAAGTATCAGACCCTTTGCTGTGAGACTGGGAATTGAGCGCAGGTGTCCTGTTTCCATTGATCATCCTTGAGATGTTTCTACAACTTGATTAGAGTCCACCTGTGATAAATTCAATTAATTGGACATGATTTGGAAAGGCCCACATATGTTTATATAAAGTCCCACAGTTGACAGTGCATGTCAGAGCAAAAAGCAAGCCATGAGGTAAAAGGAATTGTTCGTAGAAGTCCGAGACAGGATTGTGTCGAAGCACAGATCTGGGGAAGGGTACCAAAACATTTCTGCAGCATTGAAGTTCCCGAAAACACAGTGGCCTCCATCATTCTTAAATTAAAGAAGTTTGGAACCACTAAGACTCTTCCTAGAGCTGGCCGCCTGGCCAAAATGAGCAATCGGAGGAGAAGGGCCTTGGTCAGGGAGGTGACCAAGAAACTGATGGTCACTCTGACAGAGCTCTAGAGTTCCTCTGTGGAGATGGGAGACACTTTCAGAAGGACAACCATCTCCGCACCACTCCACCAATCAGGCCTTTATGGTAGAGTGGCCAGACGGAAGCCACTCCTCAGTAAAAGGCACATGACAGCCCGCTTGGAGTTTGCCAAAAGACACATAAAGACTCTCAGGCCATGAAAAACAAGATTCTCTGATCTGATGAAACCAAGATTGCCCTCTTCGGCCAGAATGCCAAGTGTCACGTCTGGAAGAAACCTGGCACCATCCCTACAGTGAAGCATGGTGGTGACAGCATCATGCTGTGTCGATGTTTTTCAGCGGCAGGGACTGGGAGACTAGTCAGGATCGAGGCAAAGATGAACGGAGCAAAGTACAGGGGGTCCTGAGCACACTGGAGCAGGTTCTCAGACTAGGGCGAAGGTTCACCTTCCAGCAGGACAACAACCCTAAGCACAAAGCCAAGACAACACAGGAGTTGCTTCGGGACAAGTCTCTGAATGTCCTTGAGTGGCCCAGCCAGAGCCCGGACTTGAACCCGATCTAACATCTATGGAGAGACCTGAAAATAGCTGTGCAGAAACACTCCCAATCCAACATGACAGAGCTTGTGATGATCTGTAGAGAAGAATGGGAGAAACTCCCCAAATACAGGTGTGCCGAGCTTGTAGCGTCATACCCAAGAAGACTCGTTGCTGTAAATCGCTGCCAAAGGTGCTTCAACAAAGTACTGAGCAAAGGGTCTGAATACTTATGTAAATGAGTATTTAGTTTTGTATTTGTAGCTAACGGTAGCTAGCTATTCAACAAATTTGACGTCTGTTGTTAGCCACGGATGTCACCTGTCTAACAGCTGATCAGATCATGCAATAAGGAATTACTGCAGTATTCCAATAATACAAATAGCTACCAAAGGTGCTTTAACAAAGTACTGAGTAAAGGGTCTGAATACTTCCAGTACCAGTCAAAAGTGGACACACCTACTCATTCAAGGGTTTTTCTTTATTTTTACATTGTAGAATAATAGTGAAGACTTCAAAACTATGAAATAACACATAAAATCATGTAGTAACCAAAAAGCGTTAAATCAAAATATATTTATATTTTAGAATTTTCAAAGTAGCCACCCTTTGCCTTGATGACAGCTGAAGAAACTCAAATAAAACACTTTAACACTTGTTTGGTTACTACATGATTCCATGTGTTATTTCCTAGTTTTGATATATTCACTGTTATTCTACAATGTAGAAAATAGTAAAAATAAAGAAAAACTCTTCAATGAGTAGGTGTGTTCAAACTTTTGACTGGTACTGTATGTAAATGTGATATTTCAGTTTTGCATTTGTAATAAATGTGAAAACATTTTTTTAAAAAACTATTATTGTTTTTTCATTATGGGGTATTGTGTGTGTAGATTGATGAGGGGGGAATTCAATACATTTTTAGAATAAGCCTATAACGTAACAAAATGTGGAAAAAGTCAAGGGGTCTGAATACTTTCCGAATGCACTGTATATGAATTGGATTTCAATCGTAAGAAAAATCTAAAATTCACACAAAAAAAGGTATCGCTTGTTCTTCATCCTCCCCTGGTTAAGAACAAAAAAATGTAATGTCATGGCACGCTTGGGTCAATAGCTATTGACGAGAGAAAACCGAATATCCAATAAAACGAACTTTACCTCCGTGCCAAACCATACCATATACCTACCGGCTCTCTAAGAAGTTGGGTACACAATACTTTATTCGTCTTAACTTTCGAGCAGCTGAAGGACAAACCGCACAGACAACCGGTAAGTTTCAATGTGATTTTATTCAACATTCTGGCTTATAAGGAACATTTACATGATTTTCTAGGCATTAGTGTCGAGCTGTATACAAATTAATTGCGTATTACAGCCTGATTAATCAGACTATGTATTGGCTTACTAGCCAACTCAGAAGCTGTGCACGTCCTAACCCATTCATAGATGCTAACTACCTTTAGTGCCTATGGATGAAGGTATCTTCTTCCCGGGGACTTTTGTTAAGAGCCCCAGAGGACTGCTCTAAACATGAACACGTATCGCTTGCGGTATGGTTTTGGAAACATATCTTTCATATCAGCAAGAACTAATAATAAAAAAATAAACAAAAAGTTCAATTACTACACACCTTTAATAGGGTTGGGATTAGTGTCCCCACACGGCCATATCTCCATGTTTACAGCGCATGTTTAAGGAAAGACAGGCGGGAGCAGGCGACCACCTCTGCTAGTTAGCTATCTAGCATGCTCCGAACACCTGTGTGAAACGGAAGAAGGCGGCCAGAAACTTGTTGTAGCTGAAAAATACTGTCGGCTGCAATTGTGATAAAGCCGGCTAAACCTGTACACAGTTAGTGTAGATGTTGCATGTGTGAAAATACCATTATGAAAAAGAGTGCAGTCAGTATAACGGCAGTATGCTTCAATTACTGCATCCAAAATACCACAGTTGACTGCACTTTCAAAACGGAAATATTTTTTGGTAAGGGTTTGATGTGATATGAAAGTAAAGGGCTTTATGTTTCTAGAACCGTATCGCAATTGATAATCGATTCACGTTTAGATGGAGTATTTAGCTGTTTTGGCTGCCAGAGCCGGTCTACCTTTGAAAATAACATAAGGTGTGACTAACAAAGTATGAGTAACTTTACATTATTGGGCTATGCACTTCCTAGCTTAGCTAGCAAGCTAGCGTGCAAAACAATATCAGAAATCTAATAAATGTGCATAGGTATATGGGTCTGTTACTAGTTAGCAATGGCAATATAGTTATTCATACAGTGAGCAGTTAAAATAAGCGTATGTTCATTGTTAACAAACGGTAACTAACGTTAGTTAGCTAGCTAATGGATTGTAACAGTTGCCAGCTACCTGGCCAGCTAGTAGGAAGTCAACTGACTCCTGATGTGGTCAAGCTGACTAGCTTAGCTAACAGTAGCTAGCTATTCAACAAATTTGACGTCTGTTTAGCCACGGCTTTCACTTGTCTAACAGCTGATCAAATCGTGCAATAAGGAATTACTGCAGAATACAAATAATATAAATAGCTGATCGAACTGTTAAGATCAAAATACAAATAAGATAAATATTTGTATTTAAAATCAAAGAAAAAAACAAACTTACTCCTCTGTCCTCCTCGGAGAGGAAATCGGGACCATCGTCCAGCCCTTCTTGCTAGGTAAACAAAATACGGCGTCACAGGACATGCATTAGCCACATTAACTTTCAATGGACAAATCATCGTTTATTGATGAATGTGTCAGATGATTGCACGTATAAAACAACAAGGTGCGCTAGCTAGCTAGAGTAAATTGTGTATAACACCTACCATCATGGCTGCTGCGGGTGGAATAGTGAGGAAGTCGTGTGACGGTGGGATCTGAGAAGGTGGAGCCAAAGTCAGTAAATAGTGTGGTGGAGCTTTCAATTCAAACTTTCAAGTGGGGCCAAGAGTAGTCACTTCACTAGTACTACTAGGCTAGGCCCTTCCAAATATTTTTACTCTCACAATTTCATCCCAACACATTCACAAAACTATTAAAAAGGTTTAAACATTGTCTATACCCTTCATGGATAGATCCATCGAAGTGGGTTATTTGTCCTTTGGGGATTAGATTTGCATTTGCAGCACAAACCACCAATTTGTGACCTTGGTTAACTCTCTGAATCTGTAGGTAAGCTATCATGTGATCTAGATGAGCCCATTGATTAAGAATCAACAGCAAAAGGCTTTCCATAATTATTTGAACTGCATTACTTTTTCCCTAATTTAATTGTGTGTGTGTTTCTCCTCCATTCAACCAGGTCGTCAGGTGTATTAAGAGGGTTTATTGTAGTCTTTTGTCAGTGTGGTACATTACCATAGCTCATATATATCAATTGACCTAATATGCTGTACTGTATTTTGTAAAAATAGAATTGAATAGACATAAATCTTCTGGCTACTGATCTGCCTCTCTACCTACCACCCCGCAGAATATGAACTGAACAATGTGTGTTGGTTAGAAACATCAATCTGACAGTCCAGAACAACTGACCCCAAATTATATCAGTTCTGTTGTGTTTGTTATAGAAGAAGCTGGGTGTGGGAAGGGGGAAAACAGAATCAAAGAGCTATACTCTGTCTTAAGCGAAGGGGGAAAGAGGCTTGTACTGGACCCTGTCCGCACACTTGAAGGCCGCGTTGAGACAATGAATTATCCTTGACCCAAGCCCTGCTCAGATAATCCCTACCATTGTGTCGCTGAGTTGTCGTAGTGCTGCTGCAAATGTACATTGTCCCAGGGGTGTCAGCAGTCAATGTAAGTAACCTAATTTATGTTCCTCAAACTCCCTTGAATGCCTCTTTCAATCCAACATTCATATACTGACTATCTCTGAAACTCACTTATATAATACCTTTGATGATACACTGGTACATGGTTATACCATCTCTAGAAGAGACAGGAATGCCAATGGAGGAAGTGTTTCTGTTTATATTCAGAGTCATAGAGTATCTCATACCAAATGCTGTTGAAGTAATATGGCTACAGGTTCAACTGCCTCACCTAAAGCCTATTCTTGTGGGAAGTTGCTATAGACTAACAATCAGTATCTGGATAATATGTGTGAAATGCTTCATAATGTATCTGATATCAAGAGCGAGGTATATTTTGTGGGTGACCAAAATATTGATTGGCTTTCATCAAGCTGTCCACTCAAGAAAAAGCTTCAAACTATAACTGGTGCCTGCAACCTGGTTCAGGTTATCAGTCAACCTACCAGGGTATTTACACACAGCACAGGAATGAAATAGAGGTCTACCGATTATGATTTTTCAACTCCGATACCGATTATTGGAGGACCAAAAAAGCCAATACCGATTAATTGGCCGATTTATTTGTAATAATGACAATTACAACAATACTGAATGAACACTTATTTTAACTTAATATAATACATCAATAAAAATCTATTTTGCCTCAAATAAATAATGAAACATGTTCAAATGTGGTTTAAATAATGCAAAAACAAAGTGTTGGAGAAGAAAGTAATAGTGCAATATGTGCTATGTAAGAAAGCTGACGTTTCAGTTCCTTGCTCAGAACATGAGAACATATGAAAGCTGGTGGTTCCTTTTAACATGAGTCTTCAATATTCCCAGGTAAGAAGTTTTAAGTTGTATTTATTATAGGAATTATAGGACTATTTCCCTCTATACAATTTATATTTCATTAACCTTTGACTATTGGATGTTCTTATAGGCACTTTAGTATTGCCAGTGTAACAGTATAGCTTCCGTCCCTCTCCTCGCTCCTCCCTGGGATCGAACCAGCAACACAGCAACAACAGCCACCATCGAAGCAGGTTACACATGCAGAGCAAGGGGAACAACTACTAGAAGGCTCAGAGCGAGCGACGTTTGAAACGCTATTAGCGTGCGCTAACTAGCTAGCCATTTCACTTCGGTTACACCAGCCTCATCTCGGGAGTTGATAGGCTTGAAGTCATAAACAGCGCAATGCTTGACGCACAACGAAGAGCTGCTGGCAAAAGGCCCGAAAGTGCTGTTTGAATGAATGTTTACGTGCCTGCTTCTGCCTACCACCACTCAGTCAGATACTTAGATACTTGTATGCTCAGTCAGATTATATGTAACGCAGGACACGCTAGATAATATCTAGTAATATCATCAACCATGTGTAGTTAACTAGTGATGATTGATTGTTTTGTATAAGATAAGTTTAACGCTAGCTAGCAACTTACCTTGGCTTACTGCATTCGTGTAACAGGCAGTTAGTTTCCTTGTGGAGTGCAACAAGAGAGAGGCAGGTCGTTATTGCGTTCGTTCTGCCCCTGAACAAGGCAGTTAACCCACCGTTCCTAGGCCGTCATTGAAACTGACTTGCCTAGTTAAATAAAGGTACACTGCTCAAAAAATAAATAAAGGGAACAGTAAAATAACACATCCTAGATCTGAATGAATGAAATATTCTTATTAAATACTTTTTTCTTTACATAGTTGAATGTGCTGACAACAAAATCACACAAAAATTATCAATGAAAATCAAACCCATGGTTGGATTTGGAGTCACACTCAAAATTAAAGTGGAAAACCACACTACAGGCTGATCCAACTTTGATGTAATGTCCTTAAAACAAGTCAAAATGAGGCTCAATAGTGTGTGTGGCCTCCACACGCCTGGCGGATGGTCTCCTGAGGGATCTCCTCCCAGACCTGGACTAAAGCATCCGCCAACTCCTGGACAGTCTGTGGTGCAACGTGGAGTCGGTGGATGGAGCGAGACATGATGTCCCAGATGTGCTCAATTGGATTCAGGTCTGGGGAACGCAGGAACTGCTGACACACTCCAGCCACATGAGGTCTAGCATTAGGAGGAACCCAGGGCATGGTCAGCAAATGGTCTCACAAGGGGTCTGAGGATCTAATCTCGGTACCTAATGGCAGTGCTGGCGAGCACAACCCCCACCTGTGGACATTGGGCCCTCATACCACCCTCATGGAGTCTGTTTCTGACCGTTTGAACAGACACATGCACATTTGTGGCCTGCTGGAGGTCATTTTGCAGGGCTCTGGCAGTGCTCCTCCTTGCACAAAGGCGGAGGTAGCGGTCCTGCTGCTGGGTTGTTGCCCTCCTACGGCCTCCTCCACGTCTCCTGATGTACTGGCCTGTCTCCTGGTAGTGCCTCCATGCTCTGGACACTACGCTGACAGACACAGCAAACCTTCTTGCCACAGCTCGCATTGATGTGCCATCCTGGATGAGCTGCACTACCTGAGCCACTTGTGTGGGTTCTAGACTCCGTCTCATGCTACCACTAGAGTGAAAGCACCGCCAGCATTCAAAAGTGACCAAAACATCAGCCAGGAAGCATAGGAACTGAGAAGTGGTCTGTGGTCACCGCCTGCAGAACCACTCCTTTATTGGGGGTGTCTTGCTAATTGCCTATAATTTCCACCTGTTGTCTATTCCATTTGCACAACAGCATGTGAAATTTATTGTCAATCAGTGTTGCTTCCTAAGTGGACAGTTTGATTTCACAGAAGTGTGATTGACTTGGAGTTACATTGTGTTGTTTAAGTGTTCCCTAAAAAATACTACAAATCGGCAAATTGGCGCCCAAAAATACCGATTTCCGATTGTTATAAACTTGAAATCGGCCCTAATTAATCGGACATTCCGATTAATCGGTCAACCTCTAGAATGAAATCATCCACATGTATTGATCACAACTTTACTAATGCTGCAGAAATCGGCTCTAAAGCGGTATCCAGATGCAGTGATCACAATATAGTATCCATATCTAGGAAAACCAAAGTTCCAAAGGCTGGGCCTAATATAGTGTATAAGAGGTCATACAAGAGGTTTTGTAGTGATTCCTATGTTGAAGATGACGAGAAACCGAAAAATTATATGGTTGTGCAGGATGAGGCAAAAGGAATGGCAAATAAGTCTGGCTGAACGGCAAACATACTGTAAATTGAGTAAACATGTGTCTAAACTAAACAAAAATAAGAAACTGTACTATGAAACAAAGAAATTATATAAAGAATGATAGTAAAAAGCTTTGGAGCACCTGAAATAACATTTTTGGGAAAAAGACAAACTCAGCTCCAATATTCATTGAATCAGATGATTCATTAATCACAAAACCCACTGATATTGACAACTGCTGTAATGATGTTTTCCCTTTGTAAGATTAACAAACTTAGGGATGACATTCCAACAACAAATTATTAAACTTCACACCATGCATAACTGACCAAATTATGAAAGACAAGCATTGTTATTTAGATTTCCGTAAAGTGAGTGTGGAAGAGCTGAAATAATTATTATTGTATATCAACTTGGATGTAAAATGACTGAGGATGATAGCAGAAAATATTGCCACTCCTATTAGATTACATGGAACTCATGCAGTAAAATCAGATTGAAAAAAACTGATAAAACTACACCTTATTTAATAATGCAGTCTGTGAGGAGACACACATACACACAGGCATATGCATACAGACACACATGTCAGCAAACACACTCTACACATGTATGTATGGTGGTATTATAAATGTTGTATGGTGTAATGTTATATGAGGGGACAGGGTAGCCTAGTGGTTAGAGCGTTGGACTAATAACCGGAAAGTTGCAAGTTCAAACCCCCGAGCTGACAAGGTACAAATCTGCCCCTGAACAGGCAGTTAACCCACTGTTCCTAGGCCGTCATTGAAAATAAGAATTTGTTCTTAACTGACTTGCCTGGTTAAATAAAGATAATTTAAAAATTATGTAGTTTTATTACATTTTTGCCTTATTTGTTTGGACTCCAGGATGATTGATGGGAATCCTTAATTAATAAATACAAATACTCCTTGTCTCGGAGCTATATCGTTGTGGTATGATCTTTGAATCATCGTTGTGCTGTTTACAATTGGATTCAGATACATAAAGCCTGGCTTATATATAACGGACACTAGACGGCACTAAACTCACACAATTATAATCATCTTTGATCAACAGTCTTGTGTGCAAATTATGGTTTGGCGACGCCATGGTATTAACATGTAATAAACTACAAAAATATTTTTTCTTTCTTACCTTAAAAGTAATATTTTAAAATATTAATTATATTAAAGGGGCAATCAGCAGTTTCTACATCCATTGATTCTTAAAGAAAATAACTTCTAAATGCCTCATCAGCTTAGTTTAACTGTCGTATTCCATCCGAGTCCAAAATATGAGCTTGTTTTACTCCAATCTTTCAAAATAAAGTAAATGTAAACAAACACTGTTTAGCCTTAAAAAAAATATGAAACTATAATATTTATATCATGGATGGTTAGTCCTTGCATCCATAGCTCTATGAATTTGAGAGTGATTACATTTCTCCCGCCCCATCCCTGGCTTTTAACTTAAACAGTGGCGGGGGAAACGCTTTGTTATTGTTTCAAGTGCTGATTGACCCTTTAACTTTCTGTGATGTGATGCAATTATACAAAACAACCCCAATGTAATGAATCAAATCAATTCTAGACTTGAGTGTAACTTAATCACAGCATCAACATGGCTTGTTTTATTTTGCTATTTCAAATTGAGAAATATGTTTTGACATAGTGCAGAACTGTGACAACACTAATTGTTGCTTCATAACGATACATAACAGTTTGATCTCCACAACTAGTTTTATATTACTATTATTACTACTTTTTATTACTTGGTAATATTTAGATTTTGTCATCTGACTTTGATATTTGTCATTTAGATTGTACACATGTACTGCACTGTTAAGGAGAGCTTGCAAGTAAGCATGTCACTACTGTTTACACCTGCAAGATCCTTTGCAGGTGACAAATACCCTTTGATTTGATCCACACACCTAGATACTGTAGGCCCTTTCATCATTACATCCCTGGTGTTGTTTGACTATAATGATGTATGACTGTATCATATGATGAAAACTCTGAATGACAAGCTACATGCGCTGGCTGGCTGTGCTCATCTTGTTAGCATGGAGAATCTTGTGGAGAGCAAGGAGAGGTCACTTGTTTATTTTCATCTTTCTTGTCCAGACACATATTCTGAGTTGACATGAATAACAGGCACTTTGTTTAACATATGCATGAGGGTATAAGGGCTTACATGAAGTGCTCTGAGAGAGACCACATTCTAAATTCAACACAGTATCTTCCATATAGAGACACAGTAGGGAAAAGTTCATGGAATTTTCCACTGAAGAGGAAAATAGTTATGATTTAATCTTTAATTGGCTCGTTGACAAATGTATTGGATATATTGATTAGACTATTTAAAACTATTTTTAGACTAGTTAAGACCAACATAAATGATATGCCTGAGCAAAGGATGCAGGGCTGGTTCCACCAGGCTATAGGATGCACTTGATGTGGCAGTGTCTAGAAGATGAAAGTTCAACAAAAAAAAGTATGAAAATGAATAACCTCTATTGACCTTCCTATTAATATCCTCATACATTTTTATTTTATCAATCGGCCCATCCACCACCCCCCCTCTTCGGAGGACAAAAGTAACTTCCTTACTCAATAGGCATGTTTGTGTGACTTGCCCGTATAAGATTATATATATATATTATATAAGTTATACAGCAGTAGCCTTCAGACCAGTTTCATAACATTATTAAATGTTTAGTCCTTTAGCAGACGCTCTTATCCAGAGAGACTTACAGAAGCAATTAGGGTTGCCTTGCTCAAGGGCATATGGACAGATTTAACCTAGTCGGCTCGGGGATTCAAACCAGCGACCTTTTGGTTTACTGGCCCAACGCTCTTAACCACTAGGTTACCTAACCATGACTAGTAGACTACAACGTTCTAGACACTGGGGACACCATTGGATAATACTTGTTGCTCACTAAGTTGTAGCGTAGTCAGTCCAGACAGAGATACAATCAAGAGTTTGTTCGAAGTCTATTTGGTGCGACACCAACGCCAACCTACACCATATATTTCAGCTGTCACAGGACTGGGCCATCTGTTGCGTTAGATACTTCCCATAAGCAGGGGTTTACAACATCTTATATTAATACACCAAGGATTTTTTTCCTATGTGATTTTTCCATCCCCTTATTTCCTATTCTGTTCCTTGAGTGTGAAAAGCATTCTTGGTAGTGGGCGGCAAGCGTGTGTACTTTAACGTGCTACTCTTCTCCTCTACCAGGGCTTCCCTTTCGCTGCTCTTTGGAAGCTTGTCCAGTTTTGCCATTTGTGGACAACGATGACAAGACACAAAAGCATGTGTTGGCCATAAATAGCTCTGACCAGCAGAGGATTGCTCACTGCCTGCAGATCAAATTCTCTACAGGGAGAAGGCAGCAGGCCTGGCCCCCAGCCCAGTTGCAGTAAAAGACGCACCACTCTCTCTTTCCTAGAAACATTTGGCCCTGTTCAAATGAAGGGACAGGGGCAGACTGGCCTGGCTGTTCATTGAAACTTAGATGGAGAGTATAAAAAAGGTACTTTGATTAATTTGGGAAACTGCAGTTCTCTAAGGTTGAAAGAGCATTACATAAAAATATGATTCAATCTATAAATATTTCAATGACATAAGTTGACAGTTCTCCAATTCACAATGACATACAGTATGATCGGAGGTTGGTCAGTAATGATTTGCTGTACTACAACAGAAATAGCCTTACTAGCTTGGCTTCACGCACAACAGTGTAGATATTAGATATAAGAAGCATCCACCTTATTTCCATTTGGAGTTTCACACAGAAAATATAATGTGTAGAGCTGAAATTATTCCCAATTATACACAATATATTTATACCAGAATGTTCCGTTAAATTGTAGCTGCCCTCCTGAACAGAGCCCATTAGATTGTCACTCACTCACTGCATCTGGTTTAATTGAATAAAAAACTAACCAAGGCAATATAGCATAGCATATAGACCAGATCTTTCTATTTCCTGTTAGAGGAAATCAATAATGTATCTCTTTATTGCTTCTCAGGCCTCCTAATGAACAGATACACTCAGAGACAACCCAGAACAGAAGACACTTCTTTCTGTTATCTGCCACAAGGTTTTATTGCAAAGTGGCAACCTCCTCGCCTGATCTCAAAAACAATGTTCCACTTAATGCTCCAAATGCACATATTGCCATCTTTACTGATATATTTGAATTATTTTGTTTAGTGTTAAAAAAAAAACTGCAACCACAACCCCTCCTTTTTACGGTGGTGTACTGTACATTCAAATGAAAGTAAGGTGGCAATTGAACAGTCAAATACTCATCTGTTCTTGTCCATATGCATAACAGGAATGAAAACTGAGGTAACATCTCTAGTTGACATAAATATAGATATTCTTTATAGTTATTCGAAACTTTTTTGTCTCAACTTGTAGTGTATAAACAAAAAAGTGCTTCATATATGCATAGTCTATTACGTGTTTTGCCAGGTCGAATAACATATTGGATACGATAGAACACTTCAAATAAATACGTCAGTCATATGAAAAACCTAATTAGTGCAAAATACTTGCTTTTAGCTGTAACCTGGGCAGTGAATATGACTGTCAAGGCATTATAGAAAGCGTTCACATTTTCCTACTCTACTGAGCATCTAGTCACTGTTTAGGCGGCAAAGAATGCAAAAACAGTGCTAAACTTTTTGTTTTGGGAGTGTTATTAATCTCAGGTAGTGTGGTGCTGCTGTACATATTTGTTTGGCAAAACACCTGATAAGTGAACATTCCTCGAAGGTAAAAAAAAATAAAATAAAAAAAATACCAGGATTTTTTTTTTTTTTAAGTCAGCTGGCAAAATAACTTGTAGGCTTTTGCATATGTTAATGAGATCTCCTTTGTGCGAAAAAAAAATAAGATAATAAAACTTAACAAAATAAAAGCCTACAGCTATTCCTTTAGGACCAAATTATATAGACACAACTGCGAAGGTGAAAGCGTCTGGAATCCAGATGGCACGTAGTATTTTCCGTTTACAATGGTAACCCTTCGAGTGACACCACCACGTTTCCCCCCAACTTGTCTGCCAGGGTGGCGCGGTCCTGGATGTCGTCTAATCCGTTGACTTGCCATTCGTGTTTGATACCTGAAAGAAAGGGATGTATAGAGCTGATTGCCATCCATTTTATACTGTCATGTTGAATACTAACAAGGCCCTTTCAATCATTTGCAGGGGTGTCGGAGGGAATTTTGTTTGACACCACACTTTAAAAACTTTCTATGGGGTTCAAATTGATTGGTGTTTTGAATAACTTCAATAGCTATAGCCATGAAACTTTTATAGAACATAGATAGGGAAAGAAAATAACTTAGGTCGGTAAAAAAAAAACGTCTAAATTGTTCTAACAAGATAGTTAACTAGAAGTTAACCGTTTAGACTATGCAAATTCACCTGAACAAATTACTGAGCACGATCATACGATATCAGGTCAAACATATAGGAATAGCAGTTTGATATAGCCATTGTCACTCACCTGTGAACTTCTTTTTAATGGCATCTTTAGAGCTAGCATAGATCATCTTGCTTTTCAAGGGAGCACCCTCAGGTGCCCTGGAATGAGAGAAACAATTTAATAAGACTAACGTCCTTATTCCATACCACACAAATGAAAGTATCAGTTATTTTACCCAAAGTCGAAGACCGTGTTTCTCAAACTTTTTTATACCTGGGGCCACCAAGCTATGGTTCTCCTTACATTACAACACCCAAACGTACCAAAATATAAATACCAGGTCTTCTTTCTTGGATTCTTTTGTTTCATATGTGGCATCATATAAGCCGTATCTGCAATCGTTGAGAGGTAGAAGTTTGACGAAGCAGGCGTATGGGTCGTCCACCGACTCCCCAATGTCACCAACCAGAATCCACTTGCCCTCTTCCACAACAATCTTCTTCTTGTCATCGCTGAGGCAAAACAGCACAGCCTTTTTACGCTTTTTTACATCTTCGGTAGAGGATGACTTCCTGACTTTCATGTCATTGAAGACCTTGATGACTTCATCGTTGACAGTGACACCAGAGGCCTGCGGAAAGAGGGGGGAATGAAATGGCAGCCTTCAATATGGTTGTGCCCTGTTCAATAGCTAGTAAACACAGGGAACAATGCTGCTAAGACACTATAGTTTTTATCATGTCCCTTTATTATGTGGACATTGAATCTAGACCCATAGCTAAACAGCTTGGAAATGAGAAATGCTTTCCCTGTGGTCCCTATTAGAAGGCATAAGAAACGCAAACATTTACACATACAGTATGTAGCTATAGATTAGCTACCGATACGAGTCATGCAGACAGAATAACAAGTGACTGCAGCATTGATCATAACCTTCCTTTCCTTTGACACTCATTTACAATGAATCAACACTTTCACTCTGACACTACCTGCCAGCACACCTGCTGAGTCATTTTGCATGCCACATAGGCTATGTCAGCTGGCCAAAGTGTTCCATCAATAGCGATGACAATTCGACCAGGAAACCAATCCATGGCAATTGGACATTCCAACACTGTGGTGTACTGGCTAACAACCCTTTATCACAAAAGTACTCGCTGACCACTGAGTGACCACCACACTAGCAACTGTCAGAGAATAAGACCAGAAACTAGCTAGCACTGTGTCCAGCAACCTTTTGCCTGTGTCAAGGACCACTGCAGCAAACTAGCTAGTATGGGAACAAGCGTGGAAATCCGCATGGGCGCGTTATTAGCTTGACTCGAGTGCAATCAAACAGCACAGGAGACCTGTAAAACCATTTCAAGTAATCTAGTCTATCCTCTATAACCAGCTAGCTACAGAAGCTTATAGCGTAGACAATGTGATTGCCAGCAGGATTGGTTTTAACGTTAGCTAGAAGCCAACTTGTCTTCATGAGCTGAAAGTTTAGCGATTACCGTTAGACAGAGGACTGCGCTATAATTAAATTAAAATGGCCGCCTTAGGCTGCAGGCCTTGCAGCAATCCTAAACTGGAACTGATTTTAGAAATTTACAACAGTATATTATTTAACTTGAAACAAACTTCGTAGCTACAGCTAATCACGATGGAATGTCCAAAGCAACTATAACCAGCAAGCAAACATTGGTATGCAAGCAAGCAACGTTTTTCGAAAACAGCCCAGTGTAACAAAGTTACAAAAAGTTCCATCTACACCGAACTAGAAACTACCTAACATCTAGCTAGAAAAGTAAAGCCGTTTACCATGTTGTCCGATCGTCCTGTGTGATTTGCGATTATGTGGGTAAATAGATATGGTAATGTTTGGACGAGCCGACCGGGTGTGTGGGACTGGGAGAGAGCGGGGGAGAAAGGTGGTGGTAAGGGGCGCGCCAGTATGAGCCACTGCACTTGCAGCGGGCGGGATCAGGAATGGGATAGGAGGAATTTATCCTATGACATACTGATGACAATAAAGCTAAGCAAGGACTTCCACATTCAACTCAGGCATGCAGGCAGACAGCGGTAAGTTATTTTTCTAACCCTACTAAAAATGGACACCTACCCTAAAAACAATACGCCTCACAATTATTTAGAAGACATTGGCAACAAAAGTGAGAGATGACCAAGAAATATTAAACAAAGTCAATTTATTTTTATATATAGGAAAATGTACACGATAGCAAATACAAAGCAAAGGTGACAGTTAGGGGGACAACACTCAGTATTTAGACCCTATCCCAAACAGTTTCTAAAGACTGAACTCAAAACTAGGCCAATAATTCTTTACAAAAACATGTTCTATAGAAATATAAATAAAGTTATTGCATTCAAAACTAAATAAATAACCAATGAATGATAGGAAATAAGAGACATAAGAAATAATATCGGTTTCCAGTGTAGTGTTTCACTGAAAGATGGGAACCTGAAACAGTTGATGTAAAATATTTTCAATATTATGAAACAAATTAAACTGTCCTTATTAAGTTCCAATACTTAATTCAGCTAAATCAACTGAAGTACAAAAAGTATGTGCACAAAAATAGTAGTCTAGGAATGCTGCCAATATACAAAATATAAATGCACTGTTGAGACCTGGTTTCAAACAACAATTTGTTTACCCTGAGTGAATGCAAATAGAAAGGCTTTTTGAAATATTCAGTGCAAATACTTTCACAACGATATAGTTGTTCCTGCCTTATCTTGAGAGGGTATGATATTTACACTTCCAAAATGGTTTGGGAATGTTCAGACTTTACAATGCACGGTCATATTCACTAGAAACAAAAAGGAAGAAAAGAGAACGAAAACAGAGGGACTACCTGAATTATGACCGTGTTTATTTTCTGTCATTCAGGGCTCATCTGTAAAAGAGACCTTGGTCTCAGCATGACTCCCTGATAAAATAAAGGTAAAAAAAAAAAAAAAGAAGTCTCCAATAAACTTTGTTTCTGTCGCAAAACCAATGAAATTCTTGCAACGGTGTGCATGAATACGACCCAGTAGTTTCAGTCAGTCAGCTTTACATCCGGGGCCGCTTCTGTGGAGGAGTGGTCCGGTCTGCCAGCCCCAGATTAGAGACTTCTGAGTTGAAGAAGGCTTGGAGCCTTGCTCCTGCTTTAGCTTCATTTGTGTGCCGAGGGTTGTATTGTAAACAGTTGGCAAACATGAGCTCCACGTCCTCAATGTACTCTGCTGTGAGATAGGAGGGGGAAAAAGATGATCAGAAATCATTTCAAAACTGGTGTGCAGAACCATGACCGCATAAAATGAGTTTTTCATGCTGATAAATGTAATCCAATATACAAGGAAATGGTTCAAGTCTTAATTTGTGTTTGTTTAGGTAAAAGCAAAAAATCAACTTACTAGCTGTTTTATATTCACAGTTGTTGACCTTTTCTCTGATAGTGCTCAGAGCTATGGGTCTTTTGATAATGTCGAAGTAGTCTGGAACCTGCAGAAGTGAGGACAGATAAATCAGAGGGTATACAAGTAACCGCACGACTAATCAAATAAACATTGATTTGTCACATGCCCGCAAATATAGAAAACGCGCTGTAGTTAATTTTTGTGTCTTTTTTGCCTCAGTGGATCAACGTGAACTTTCTGTCCAAGTTACCAAAAGCATTTGGAGATTGATGTGCATTTGCTGCCCGTACAGTTAATTCCAGCGGAAAATCTTGGCCACTGTGTGCACGCGTAGGCTACCTGCCCCTCCCGAAGCATAGTCTACTAGCCTACTACTGACGTTAAACGTGATTCATTTTTAATTAAACAATGGATTAACTTTTTCAACACTAGTTAAGGATACTATAGTTATGTTTCACATAAGATTTATTAACTACAAAAAAAGGTAAGACATGTTTAAAAGGTGTACTATGTAGAAATCACCCTGCCATTTCCTGGCTGATAAAATTCTAATTCCAGTTTGTGACAAAACAAACAAGTATAATGTAGAGTAATTGTACCATAACCAAAAATATGACATTTTCTGCTGTTTGAAGCTGGTGTAGAAAAACGCGTCACCAAAAAAAAAAAAAAAAAGTGATTGCAGCTTTAGTTCTGGTGTCGCTCTGCACACACAAGCCTGTTAGCTTTCTAGTTTTGGTCCAGCATTGAACCAACTCTAAAGACATTCAAAGTTTCTTCATAGAAGCCGGTCCTCCGTAGGTATAATTCTATGGGCCTAGTTCAGATAATGCATGTCATAACAATAAGATGCCCGGCGCTTCAAAGCAGGCCTTCTCCCTCAGCCCTCTCTCACTTTCTCCCCACCTGCTTTGTCAGTCACCTCTTCTGCCCCATACTAGCAGGTAAACTAACTTTTGCCCACTGCATAAAAAAAAACTGCTCTATTCACAGTACTTGGTGAAGTAATTTAATGTCAAGCTAAATGTGGTTTAAAAAGGAACTTCATAAACCATTACTTTATTTTGCTGGTTGGAGAAGTGGAATGAAAATATATATATATATATATATTCTGTTCTGAACGAAACGACTGGAAAATACATTTGGTTCCAACACCTGTTACATAGTAAGATCAATGCCATCCAGCTAACTTACAAAAATAGTCAAATAACTAAATGTTTTAGATAGATGAGCATGAAATGGAAATGGTCTAATTGACCCAACAACCAGGACCTTCCCCGATTTGAGGAAAAAAATAAATAAAATACACAACACTTAAAAAATATATATATATATAAATTTGCGATTGTTTATACAGATCTATAATGATGCATAAATAGAAACATGAGGTAAAATGCCAGAAGACACAACTGATGCATATGGTGATATTTTTGATTTCTCTCTGACATTCAGAAGCTGAGCTAAGATCTATAGTCGAGGAGTCAAAGAAATTGGACTTTGCTTAGGGAGTAATCTTACACAATGTGTGACTCTCGCCATTAATTGATCTATTCACTTTTAGTAAAACACAATATGAATCATTAAATTGAGAGTAAATTAAATTGAGGGGTCTTGATTTATTTTCCTTATCCATTATCATTGAATAGCCTACCTATAAGATGTCATGATTCTTGTTAAACTACATAGAATTGTAGGAATTCAGTTTAAAAACAAAAAATTACAATGTGAAAAAAGGGGGGCCCTGGGAAAAAAGATGGGAAACCCTTGAGTTAGATAGTAGGCGTCCCTAGTGAGGTAGCTAGTTGTATTCAAAGTGTATTCATAGGAGTGCTGCCTGTGTGTGTGTGTGTGTGTCTTTAAGTGCATGCGCGCATATGTGTTTCTCTGTGAGCCAGGCTGGAACAGAAAGAAATGTACCTTTAAAAAAAGTAATGTATTACCTGTATCCTGGACACGAGCTTCATGAAGGGCCAGCTGTCTTCATGTCTGACAAGCTCTACGGTCAGGTGCTCGCAGGCAGACAATTCATGGACTCCCAGGTTCCTCCCTGAGCTGCGGCGACTGGACGAAGAACTTGAGACCGAGGGAGTCAGAACCAGCTTGGGCTTGGGGGAGACCTCTGCTGGAGGAACAGAGAAGATGTAGCCGATTGTGAATATCAAAGATGTGCACTGTCTGAGAAAAACTAAAAATGACTCAACTAGAAGGAAGTTGTGTAACTGAAGACACCCCCTGAGGATTTTCAAGCGCTACAGAGCCTTCAGAAAGTATTCACACCCCTTAATTTTCACATTTTGTGTTAGCCTGAATTTGTTAAATGGAGATTGTGTGTAAGCATAAGGCCAGGGAGGTTTTCCAAAGCCTCGCAAAGAGCACCTATTGGTAGATTGGACACACAATATCCCATAATGTAAAATTAATAAAAAATTAAAAGCTGAAGTTGATAAGTATTCAACCTCCTATGGCAAGCCTAAATAAGTCCAGGAGTGAAAACATAATAAGTTGCATAGACTCACTAGCACGTGGGCTTGTTCTTAAGAGACTGTTTATGAGACCTGTGTTCATTTTCTATGATGCCTGCTACAAGAAGTGAATGTGCATTATGCATGGTTCTGGTTAAATCTGTAACAAAAAGGACATTTTCATAGCTATGAAAGCCTGATTGATCAGTGATTGCAAAAAAGCAGGTTAAACTATTTTGATAAAATAATTAGTTGGTCTTGACTGTGGAAGGCTTATATTAAGCACAAGTATAATTTCACAAGCCTCGTCGTATTCATTACACTGCATTTCAATCAGAAATAATTTCTGACTTTTAACTGTACAAAGCTTACTCGGAGAAAAAAACCTAAAAAGTGAAAATCGACCGTAAGTTTAAAAATAATTAAATTAATATGATTTTTAGGCCACTTCGGCAGCCCTATTGTGAATACTTATGTAACAGATCTCTGAACTTCATTTTAATACATTTTGAAATTATTTCTAAAAACACATTCACTTAGTCATTGTGGGGTAATTTGTGTAGAGAGGTGAGACTTTTTAAAATATTTAATCAATTTGGAATTCAGGCTGTAAAACCACAAAATATGGAATAAGTCAAGGGGTATGAATACTTTCTGAAGGCACTATACATTACAAAATTAACATTCAACACTTCTGTACAGAAACATTTCGCAGAACTGGTCTTACCGGAGATGGGTCTTCTACGGGAGTCTGCCTGAGAGGGAGATGGAGTAGGCTGGCTGCTTGTCCTGCTGGAGGTACCGCTGGAGGCCAGTATCTCGTGACTGATCCGAGAGCTGACTCTGCTGCCTGGCCGTGGTGGGCGTCTGCCGTTGGAGACTGGGGTGGGCTTGTTGGAGACTGGGGTGGGCTTCTTCCCCGAGGACTTCGCGGAGGCTCCCTTCCCGGCCGAGAGGGCCTGCTTGGGGGTAGTGTGCTGGCTCCGGGGAGTGGAATGACTTGAGCTGCTGGTGGTCCTGCCATTTGACCGACTGCCTTTGGTAGTAGGCACAGGAGGTTTCACAGCAGTCCGGCCCTTTTTAGTGACACTATAGGAGAAGAGGGAGGCTGAATTGAGGAAGGGAAACTTCGGATATATGAACACAATGTTTTGGTTTTAAGATAATTTACTATCAACACAATTACAAGTATAGTGACGCTCAAAACACACCTCTTCTCTTCTTCCTCGGTCTCCTCCTCTGATTCCTCTTCCTCCGATTCTTCTTCCACTTCATCCTCTGACGACTCCTCTTCCTCCACTTCTTCCTCAGAGTCGACAGAGGAGCGTTGGCGGGAGGTGAGGCGGTTGGCTCGCCGTTTGGGACGGCACTCCGGGCAGAACCAGTCCCCTTCTGGGACAGCCTGGACACAACATGGATAGAGCAAGGGAGAGGTTTAGATAGTTACATATCAGGACATATATTGACAATATATCGTATAGACAATGTCGCAATATTATTTTGGCGCTAGTTGGCTGTACCTGCACCAAAACTCAACTATTTTTACTTCATAGCTTGTTTTCCATCTTTTTAAAGAGACAATTTGTTTGGCACTTATTTCCATGATGACTGACCAAAATGTAACGTTATGACTACTGTTGCCTTTCAGTCAGTCAACTTCGGTAAAACATACTATGGGGAGCCGAACTCACGCGACTTCGGTTGAAGGCTCTACAATCACGCCTGACAAGGCCGATGAAACCCGTGCCTCACTGGAAGTGCCGCCTTCCACGGGCGAAAAGCGCTCGGCTTCATTCCTTATATGAAAAGGCCCTTCTTCACCGAGCCCAGGAATGGGTGGTGCGGGACCTTGTTTCCCTCCTTCAGGAAACTGTAGTTATAGTCATAACATTACATTCTCTCAGTCAGTCAACTTCGGTACCATATTCTATGGGGAAATAGTCACCCCCCAAGCCAACCCCAATTGATATTAAATTAAACGGCCCATGGCAGACAACCCAGACCTGACCACGCGAGATGCGGGTATTGTGATTATGGAGCGCTGCCTTGTGACTTTCCCCTGACCCAGCTGTAAGCACGCCGTGCTTTACTGGGAGCAGTGACATTCAAGCGACAAAACCTCACAAAATTGTGCAGTGATGCTCAAAATGATCTCCAATAGTCAACCCTTTAAACAACGACCACGACGCTGCCAGACCCATGGTGGAGCGGGCGCGTACACCGCTAGGTAACGTTTGCCTATATATGCCATCGAGATAGTTGCCACAATCCAGCTGGAGACACACTGCTTAGAGAACGCCCTTCCACAAGCTGAGTACAGGAAGGGTGTACGGATAACAGAGGTTCCCAATATTTTTGGCCGAGGCCAAAGCCATGAGCAGGTAGGTTTTGTTGTAGAGGATCTTCAGATCCACCGACTCCGGAGGCTCAAAGGGGGCCGCACAATGCTTTAAACCAGCTCCAAGTCCCATGTGGGCGCAATAGGTTTAGAGACAGGTCTGAGACCGCAAACACCTTTCAGGAACCGTACCGTCAGGAAGTGAGCACCCATCCGTGAGGTTCCGTCAATTCCCACATGACACTCAGACAGCGGCCATGTACACTTAAAGCAGAGAATGCTTGAAAAGCTCATGTAGAAACATAAGGATGCCCCTTATAAAGCACCGAAAAGGAAGAAGTCCTTGATCTTGGCAAGTGTGGTCAAATGCAGGCCACTTATACCCATACAGTCCTCTCGTGGAGGGTGCCCTTGTAGATGGAATGGTAGCAATAATCTTCGGAGGTAAACCTCTAGCCCATAGGAACAAAATCTCTTGCCTCGCTTGCTAATTCTGCCCGGGACAACAGACGGGGGAGTATTAAACATGGACAAGCTTCCAACGTGTTGTGCTGCCATGAGACTATAGCCTGCATGAAGCCCGGCCCCTTTACGGGCACAGGGGGCTCTGGCAATGGCTGATATAGTATCCCATTGGCCAAACGTGGGGAACTTGTCACAGTAGTGTTTTTGCGGAGGGTCAATCAGATATGTGCCACAGTAATAGCTAACTCGCCTCGGCAAATTAGCCAACCTGGCTAGCATGCTTTGCGGCACTTGTTTAGCTAGCCCGATCTCGAAAGTCAACGTAGGATCAGATCACCGAGGTGGGAACGGACCCTTCATCAACAAGTCTGGGAAGAGAAACAAGTTGTGCTTGACCGAGGCAGACTCTCGGCGGGGGTTACCCGTTGAACCTGGCCGCTCTCGCTGTTCAAAAAGCCTCCCGTAACCGGCGACAGAGCACACATTGCCAGGGTTGGGCGCAGGCAGCCACACCATGCACCACACGCAGGCACACAAGACATTTGCGCTGACCACCCTATCTCTGGTCCCTGGAAAGGAAAGCCGAAGAATTCTACAAGTCTTTCCAGGGAGTTTGTATACAGTACGTGGCAATGTGCACACGGACATGTTTCGAGCGATAGCCGCCCGAGCGTCCTCCAAGCAGAGAAACTACACAGAGAGCGAGTATCTTTCAGAAAAATGCTATAACCCAGACAGGGGGCATGACCCAGAACCCAGCTTAGCCATCGTTGTCTAGGTTGTTCTCTTAGCCATCTTACTCATTGCACTAATAAACTGAATATTAACTAAAAAAAAAAAAGACATATTAGAAAACAAGTACAAGCTTCAGCACACAACGTCCATGGGGTGAGCACGCTCTACCTCTATGGGACGGATTAGTTGCAGCAATGCAAGACAGTCTCGCGTTCGAATTGTTTGTTTTAGTATCGTGAATCGTTACTGTAAATGAAGTGAAGAGCTAAATAATTGAAGGAATGAATCTGAGCTTCACGCTTATCACCTGTGGAAGGCTTCCAACGGGGAGTGAATTTTATTGTCCTTGTCAGGCGTAATTGTAAGATCCTTCAACCGAGGTCTCGAGAGTGCCACTCCCCATAGCATGTTGTACCGAAGTTGACTGAGTTAAAGAGAACTCGTTTTCTCATGGCTCGCTTGTCTCTCCGCAACAGACATTTGATGCTACTGTTCATTATCTATCCTGTTACCTAGTCATTTTATCCCTACCTACAGTGGGGAGAACAAGTATTTGATAACCTTTAAAATCGGCAGTGTTTCCTAATTACAAAGCATGTAGAGGTCTGTAATTTCTATCATAGGTACACTTCAACTGTGAGAGACAGAATCTAAAACAAAAATCCAGAAAATCACATGATTTTTAAGTAATTCATTTGCATTTTATTGCATGACATAAGTATTTGATACATCAGAAAAGCAGAGCTTAATATTTGGTACAGAAACCTTTGTTTGCAATTACAGAGATCATATGTTTCCTGTAGTTCTTGACCAGGTTTGCACACACTGCAGCAGGGATTTTGGCCCACTCCTCCATACAGACCTTCTCCAGATCCTTCAGGTTTCGGGGCTGTCGCTGGGCAATACGGACTTTCAGCTCCCTCCAAAGATTTTCTATTGGGTTCAGGTCTGGAGACTGGCTAGGCCACTCCAGGACCTTGAGATGCTTCTTACGGAGCCACTCCTTAGTTGCCCTGGCTGTGTGTTTCGGGTCGTTGTCATGCTGGAAGACCCAGCCACGACCCATCTTCAATGCTCTTACTGAGGGAAGGAGGTTGTTGGCCAAGATCTCGCGATACATGGCCCCATCCATCCTCCCCTCAATACGGTGCAGTCGTCCTGTCCCCTTTGCAGAAAAGCATCCCCAAAGAATGATGTTTCCACCTCCATGCTTCACGGTTGGGATGGTGTTCTTGGGGTTGTACTCATCCTTCTTCCTCCAAACACGGCGAGTGGAGTTTAGACGAAAAAGCTCTATTTTTTGTCTCATCAGACCACATGACCTTCTCCCATTCCTCCTCTGGATTATCCAGATGGTCTTTGGCAAACTTCAGAAGGGCCTGGATATGCGCTGGCTTGAGCAGGGGGACCTTGCGTGCGCTGCAGGATTTTAATCCATGACGGCGTAGTGTGTTAATGGTTTTCTTTGAGACTGTGGTCCCAGCTCTCTTCAAGTCATTGACCAGGTCCTGCCGTGTAGTTCTGGGCTGATCCCTCACCTTCCTCATGATCATTGATGCCCCACGAGGTGAGATCTTGCATGGAGCCTCAGACCGAGGGTGATTGACCGTCATCTTGAACTTCTTCAATTTTCGAATAATTGCGCAAACAGTTGTTGCCTTCTCACCAAGCTGCTTGCCTATTGTCCTGTAGCCCATCCCAGCCCTGTGCAGGTCTACAATTTGATCCCTGATGTCCTTACACAGCTCTCTGGTCTTGGCCATTGTGGAGAGGTTGGAGTCTGTTTGATTGAGTGTGTGCACAGGTGTCTTTTATACAGGTAACGAGTTCAAACAGGTGCAGTTAATACAGGTAATGAGTGGAGAACAGGAGGGCTTCTTAAAGAAAAACTAACAGGTCCGTGAGAGCCGGAGTTCTTACTGGTTGGTAGGTGATCAAATACTTATGTCATGCAATACAAATTAATTACTTAAAAATCATACAATGTGATTTTCTGGATTTTTGTTTTAGATTCCATCTCTCACAGTTGTAGTGTACCTATGATAAAAATTAGACCTCTACATGCTAGAGGTAGGAAAACCTGCAAAATCGGCAGTGTATCAAATACTTGTTTTCCCCACTGTATATGTACCTCAATATCATAACCCTGCACAACTCAGAACTGGTAGCCCTGTGCATATAGCCAAGATATCATTTCTCATTGTGTATTTATACCTTATATTATTTCTCTACATTGTTGGGATGGGCCCCTAAGTAAGCATTTCACTGATTGTAACAACAGGTGTAGACTAAGTATGTGACAAATAAAATTTGATTCAATGGTGAGTAATACATTTGGAACATTTGAAACCCAATAAAAATGTATTGAATTGCAATACACATGTATCGGCATCCAAGTATCGTGATATCATATAGTGAGGTCCTGGCAATTCCCAGCCCGAGTGACGACGACGTAATATGACTGATGTATAGCTGATTTCAAATTGACTGGAACCCCACAGTAAAGCGATGACCGGGCAAGCCCACAGCAGGGCCATGCCAGGTGGCCTATTCCTATAGCCTGCATATCCTACTTCAATAAATATATGTTACAATTTACAGAATGGTATTTTATTAGGATTCCCATTAGAGGTCGCAAAAGCTGTTACTCTTCCTGGGGTCCACACATCTGGAAACATGATATAATACAGATCATTAACAGATAACAGCTCAAGAACAGAACTACACACATTTTAAAAGAAATGACAAAAAGGCACACAGCCTAAATATCAATACATACTGGTGGTGTAAAGGACCGTAGTTGAGCCGTGATCCGTACTTATCACCCCCCACGGTCGCCATGCATGTGAACCGCAGATCAATTGTTTAACCATCATAGTGTGAAATACAGTTTTACTGCCACTGTTACTTTTTAAAGTAATAATTCCCTACATCTCGACGCAGAGTTGCAGTGAAAAGATAAAGACAAGACAGATGCTGTGTTTTACTCTGAAGCCTGAAGGTTGATTCGATTATTTTTTTTTAAAACAGTTGTGTGTACTGTTCACGAGAACGGGGCATGTTGAATCCCAACGAATCAATCTTGGATGCTCACAATGCAAAAAGCAAAGAAAAAAAGAGCTGTGACAGCCATGGCTAGTGGGAGGAGCTGAAGAACTGGAAAAGCCTCCCACTTCATTAAGTCTCATGTATGGGAGCATTTTGGCTTTCCTGTCAAATATGATGACGGAAGAAAGGTGGTGGACAACATCATTACGGTGTGAAGGCATTGTACCACAAGAAAGTTGTATGATCATGGAAATACATCGAGCGTAGCCACACATTTAAAGTGTCATCACCCTGGTGTGTCAGTGACGGGAGTCAACTCAGCCAAGAGACAACTTCTCATCGCGGCATTTAAGCCCTTTGCTGACGAATCAGACTGGACTAAAGCCATCACCAAATCTATTGGGATGTTTATCGCTGTAGACATGAGGCCATACTCTGTTGTGGAAAACAAAGGGTTTAAAAATATGGTGAAAGTGCTTGAGCCACGCTACAAAATCCCCTCTCGCACCCACTTCAGTATGAAGATCGTACCAGATATTTATGAACAGGAAAATATCAAAATTGTCAATGAATTATCAAAGGCATCCTCTGTTGCCCTCACCACAGACTGATGGACCTCCAGGGTAACAGAAAGCTACATGACTGACTGCTCACTACACCACAGAGGAGTGGACCTCCAGGGTAACAAAGCTACATGACTGTGACTGCTGACTACACCACAGAGGAGTGGGAGATGCGAAGTCCGGTGCTACAGACACGCCCCCTCTATGAGAGTGACAAATCTGGCGCAGGTACTGCTAGGCCCAATAGCAATAACCCAACCACCACAGATAATGCCAGAACCAAGTAAATGCAGTGATAGAGGCTGGGGCCACAGCTAGCTTGCTTTGCACTTGTGATCAATTTAGCATCTCAAAGGGGAATCGCATGTAACCAGATGGACCGCCTCCTTGGGAGGATCAGGAAGGTGGTTTCCCTTTTCCACCGAAGCACAACAGCCACTCTTTATCACTCTTTATCACTCTATGTGCTTAAGACCAAGAAAGAAATGTTACAGCTACAGACCCACAAGCTCATACACCATGTCACAACAACATGGAACTCCACTTATGACATGTTGGAGAGCTATCTTGAGCAGCAGGCAGCTGAATACTCTGCACTGACAGACAAGACCCTGAAAAAATAAAGACACCATCACCTTGTCTGGTGATGACGTGAAAAGTGACAGAGGTCGTCCTCCAGGTGCTCAAACGCCTCAACAGTTAAACCCGGCTGAGCACTGAAACTGCACCGTCTGTAAATTGCGAGATGGTCGCTTCGAGTTCTTAGGAAACTGTGCAGTATTTTTGATTTTTTTAATGTATTATTTCTTACATTGTTACCCCAGGAAATCTTAAGTCTTATTACATATAGCCCGGAAGAACTATTGGATATAAGAGTAACGTTAACTTACCAACATTACGACCAGGAATACGACTTTCCCGAAGCGGATCCTCTGTTCGGACCAGCACCCAGAACAATGGAGCGGATCCCAGTAGGCGACCCAAAACCACGGCGCCGCAGACGTGCACATCGCTCACCACTCCCGAGTATACTACTCGCCAATGTCCAGTCTCTTGACAACAAGGCAGACAAAATTCGAGCAAGGGTCGTCTTCCAGAGAGACATCAGCGATTGTAACACTGTTTCATGGAAACATGGCTCACACGGGATACGTTAGAGTCGGTACAGCTACTCGGTTTCTTCACACATTGCACTAACAGAAACAAACATCTTTCTGGTAAGAAGGGTGGGGGTGTATGCCTTATGATTAACGCATCGTGATGTGATCATAACAAAGGAACTCAAGTCCTATTGTTCACTTGAACTAGAATTACGTACAATCAAATGCCGACCGCATTATCTACCAAGAGAATTCTCTTCGATTATAATCACAGCCCTGTATATCCCCCCCCAAGCAAACACCGACCGTCCTGAAAGAACTTTATTCGATTCTATGTAAACCATATATCCTGAGGATGCATTTATTGTAGCTGGGGATTTTATCAAAGCTAATCTGAAAACAAGGCTCCCTAAATGTTATCAGCATATCGAATGCGCGATCTGGGCTGGCAGCATTCTGGATCATTGCTACTCTAACTTCTATGACGCATAGGGAAAAAAACCTTGCCCTCCATTCGGCAAATCTGACCACGACTCCATTTTGTTGCTCCCAGCCTAGGCAGAAAGTAAAACAGGAAACGCCCTGCTCAGGTCGGTTCAACGCTTGTCCGACCAATCGGATTCCACGCTTCAAGATTGCTTCGATCACGTGGACTGGGAAATGTTCCGGAAAGCATCAGACAACAACATTGATGTATACGCTGATTCGATGAGCGAGTTTATTAGCAGGTGCATCGGTGATGTTGTTCCCACGGTGACTATTATAACCTTTCCCAACCAGAAACCGTGGATTGATGGCAGCATTCGCGCAAAACTGAAAGCGCGAACCACTGATTTTAATCATGACAAGGTGACCGGAAACATGACCGAATACAGACAGTGTAGCTTTCCGTCTGCAAGGCAATCAAACAAGCTAAGCGTCAGTATAGGGACAAAGTAGAGTCGCAATTCAACGGCTCAGACATGAGACGTATGTGGCAGGGTCTACAGTCAATCACGGATTACTCAAAGAAAACCAGCCCGTCGAGGACACCGACATCTTGCAGACCTGAGCTTATAACTTCAAATTATTTTTCAAAAAGATGAGGATGTCTACATTGTTTGGGGAGAGGGTAGACCACTTTGCAGTCACTATGCCCCCTGCCGTGGATAACACCCTCTCGCTAGGAACTCAAGTGCCAGACAAATTAAACTTCTTTGCTCGCTTTGACGACAATATAGTGCCACTGACCAAAACCAGCGGGCTCTCCTCCTCTGTGGCCAATGTGAGTCAAACATTTAAACGTGTTAACTCTCGCAAGGCTGCCGGCCCATACAGAATCCCTAGCATGCGCAGACAAGCCGGCTGGTGTGTTTACGGACATATTCAATCAATCCCTATCCCAGTCTGCTGTTCCCACATGCTTCAGGAGGGCCACCATTGTTCCTGTTCCCAAAAAAGCTAAGGTAATTGTTACAGGAATTAAATTCATCTATGTTTTAATACCCAATTAAAATTAAACTCTGTCAATTCATAAGAATTTGTAAGACTCTTATTTGTATAAAATGGACAGAGACCCGTTTTTAAAATCAACCAGCAGCGTTTATTCTCGAGAGTACTGCCCATGATCCTTTTTACCACAGGTTATAAACTAAAAATGACGTCAGCGTTTTCTAACTGTTCCGTCTCTTCCTGACACTGGTACAAAGGCTGTATAGTTCAAGCCTTCCACATCGTCTATCCTAATTTAGATAATTTACGACCGAGCCAAGGTCTGCCTGTGTAGATAAGCCTTCTAGCCAGTCTGGCTATAAGTTAATTCATTTCTACCAAGGAACATACAGTCATTGTTCTAATTCTTGATTATATTTACACACATTATATTCAGTACTAGGATTATAAAGAAAATTCATACATACAGTAATAAAGTATTCTGATTAGTCAGTCCTGATTGAAATGTATACGTAGTCATTATTGATAAAAATTCCCTTAACAGTAACGGAGCTAAACGACTATCATCCCGTAGCCCTCACTTCCGTCATCATGAACTTCTTTGAGAGACTAGTCAAGGATCATATCTTCTCCACCCTACCTGACACCCTAGACCCACCGCAATAGGTCCACAGACAGCGCAATCACACTGCCCTAACCCACCTGGACAAGAGGAATACCTATATAAGAATGCTGTTCATCGATTACAGCTCAGAATTTATCCACCATAGTACTATCCAAACTCATCATTAAGACCCTGGGTCTCGACCCCGCCCTGTGCAACTGGGTCCTGGACTTCCTGACGGGCTGCCCCTAGGTGGTGAGGGTAGGAAACAACATCTCCACCCCGCTGATCCTCAACACTTGGGCGACAAGGGTGTGTGCTCAGCCCCCTCCTGTACTCCCTGTTCCCCCACGACTGCGTGGCCATGCACACCTCCAACTCAATCATCAAGTTAGCAGACGACACTACAGTGGTAGGCTTGATTACCAACAACGACGAGACAGCCTACAGGGAGGAGGTGAGGGCCCTCGGAGTGTGGTGTCAGGAAAATAACCTCACACTCAACAAAACGAGATGATCGTGGACTTCAGGAAACAGCAGAGGGAGCACCCCCCTATCCACATCGATGGGACAGAGGGTAATAAGTTTTAAGTTCCTTGGCGTACACATCACAGACAAACTGAAATGGTCCACCCACACAGACAGCGTGGTGAAGGCGCAACAGCGCCTCTTCAACCTCAGGAGGCTGAAGAAATGTGTCTTGTCCCCGAATACAAACTTTTACAGATGCACAATCGAGAGTATCCAGGGGGCTGTATCGCCGCCTGGTACGGCAACTGCTCCGCCCACAACCGTAAGGCTCTCCAGAGGGGAGTGAGGTCTGCACAACGCATCACCGGGGGCAAACTACCTGCCCTCCGGGACACCTACACCACCCGATGTCATAGGAAGGCTAAAAAGATCATCAAGGACAACAACCATACTGAGCCACTGCCTGTTCCCCCCGCTATCATCCAGAAGGCGAGGTCAGTACAGGTGCATCAAAGATGGGACAGAGAGACTGAAAAACAGCTTCTATCTCAAGGCCATCAGACTGTTAAAAACAGCCATCACTAACATTGAGTGGCTGCTGCCAACATACTGACTCAACTCTCTAGCCACTTAATATTAAAAATGGGATGTAATAAATGTATCACTAGTCACTTTAAACAATGCCACTTGATATGTTTACATACCCTACATTACTCATCTCATATGTATATACTGTACTCTATACCATCTACTGCATCTTGCCTATGCCGCACGGCCACCGCTCATCCATATATTTATATGTACATATTCTTATTCATTCCTTCACACTAGTGTGTGCAAGGTAGTTGTGAAATTGTTAGATATTACTGCACAGTCGGAACTAGAAGCACAAGCATTTCGCTACACTCAAATTAACATCTGCTAACCATGTGTAAGTGACCAATAAAATGTGATTTTGATCCTACCTCTGAAAACAAGGATTCTACAATCCATGGCCCCAAGTGAGGAAGACAGCACCATCACTTGAGATGTCAAGGCTGCCATTAGAGAGGACCTGAACCCCCAGATAACCCCCTAATTTACAGGACTACCTTCATAGATCTACTGCACTGGATCCAAGGTTCCAAGTCCCTGTCTCACCTAGACCCTGCCCTACACCGGCAGACATACAGTGAGCTCACCACTGAGATTGTGGCCACTGAAGAGGTAAGAACAAAAAAAAAGTGATTACTTAATAAATATACTGTTAGTCTATGCTATTGTTATTAGAATCATCCATTTTTTGTTTGGAATAATGGTATTGCCACAATTCTAGTTCTACAAAATATGAAAATAAATAAATAAGTTAGCCTTCCAATGCATTAAGACAAGTTATGAAGAGTATTTCCCAAATAGGCTATTCTAATAAAGTGTTTAATGTCCTAAAGTTGCAGCTTTCAAAATGGAACAATTGTGAAAGTCTGTCTATAGGCGATTCGCTAGCACAGCTTGATTTTGAATGACATTTCAGGCAACAAATGAAATTAACTAAACAATAATCGAAATGGAAAAATCTAATTAGAAAAAAATAACATTAAGTACACCTGAGCCAATCTTAAGAAAGAAATGTGTAGAGTAGGGCCCTTTCCATAGCTTATCATTAGCAATGTAGGCTTCAACCCACCTACAATATATAGCCTAGGCCGAATAAGAGAGGAAGATGCAAACCATTGAATATTATCTAGTTCTGGGGACAGTAGAGTTGCATGCTCTGCAGCTGGCCCCTTCATAACTGTACAACCCATCACGCTACAGGCAGACACCAACCTCATTCATGCCACAGCTCCAACAGAGGAAAATGCTACAAAAAAAATTAAGGATCCAAAATATATTTTGCCATGATTCCCCTCGTCCTTCCTGTAGCATGCTAGTTCACGCTAGCTGTCCATTTCAAATCATTTTTTTTTTTTTTAAAAGCAGAACTGGTTGACCAACGGGGCGATACCATCATATATCAAAATGTTTTATGGGTACCTAAGCACCATAGCACTAAGGTTGACGTCATCCAACCCTTTAGGCCATGTGTGAAGAAAATCATCATCCAGCCTACCTTGAGTTTGGGGCGGACACAGTGGATGTGGTGTCCTCTGTCGCAACTGTCACACAGCAGCATGTTTTCTGCATCTCCCTTCCTGCGACAGACCTTACAACGGGCGTTGAGCAGAGACTTGGCCCAGATGACACTGCGCTCCAGGGTGGAGAGGTGGAGGAAGACCTGAGACAGGCTGGAACAGCCCAGCAGAGACTCCCTCCAACGCTCCTGGACCGTCTTCACCACCCGACCACTGTCACTACCTCCTGAGGGGCAGAAACATACATTCAGACATATCATAGGATGGAGCAGTCCTCCATTCCTCGCCATCATCTACAACACAAGTCAACAGTCTTCACCACCCGACCACTGGCAAAGCCACCTGAGGGGAGGGGAGACAAACATAGTCAGAACAGCAGCATGCAATTATACACCAACCCACACTGAGTGTACAAAACATTAGGAACACCGGCTCTTTCCATGACAGACTGTCCAGGTGAAAGCCATGATCCATTATTGATGTCACTTGTTAAATCCTCTTCAAACTCAGTGAAGATGACGGGGAGGAGACAGGTAAAAAGAAGGATTTAAGCCTTTAGACAATTGACACATGGGTTGTGTATGTGCTCCATTCAAAAGGTGAATAAGCAAGACAAACGGAGTATGGTAGTAGATGCCAGGCACACCGGTTTGAGTGCGTCAAGAACTACAACGCTGCTGGGTTCTCTCATTTCCGACAGTTTCCCTTGTGTATCAAGAATGGTCCGCCACCAACAGGAAGCATAAAAAATATATATCTATATACGTTTAACCTTTATTTAACTAGGCAAGTCAGTTAAAAACAAATTCTTATTTACGATGGCCTATACCAGCCAAACCCGGACGACACTCAGCAATTGTGAGCCGCCCTATGGGATAACCAATCACGGTCGGTTGTGATCGAGCCTGGATTGGAGTCAACATGGGCCAGCATCCCTGTGGAACGCTTTCGCCACCTTGTAGAGTCCATGCCCTGACAAATTTAGGCTTTTCTGAGGGCAAAATGGGGTGCAACTCAATATTAGAAAGGTGTTCCTAATGTTTTGTACACAGTGTACATATTTTATTGTTATCTTATTTCAGATTGGTATCATTAAGATATTTTTTACAGTACCAGTCAAAAAAGTTGACACATACTCATTCAAGGGTTTCTTCATTTTTTTTTACTATTTTCTACATTGTAGAATAATAGTGAAGACATCAAAACCGTGAAATAACACATATGGAATCATACAGTAACCAAAAAACATATATATTTTATGTTTGAGATTCTGCAAAGTAGCCACCCTTTGCCTTGATTGCAGCTTTGCACTCTTGGTATTCTCTCAATCAGCTTCACCTGTAATGCTTTCCCTACAGTCTTCATGTCTAAAAGTAATGATGGACTGTTGTTTCTCTTTGCTTATTTGAGCTGTTCTTGCCATAATATGGACTTGGTCTTTTAAACAAATAGGTCTCTCTAGACTTGGTATTTTACCAAATAGGTCTCTCTTCTGTATACCACCCCTACCTTGTCACAACGCAACTGATTGGCTCAAACGCATTAAAAGGTAAGAAACTCCACAAATTTACTTTTAACCAGGCACACCTGTTAAATTAAATGCATTCCAGGTGACTACCTCATGAAGCTAGTTGAGAAAATGCTAAGAGTATGCAACGCTGTCAAGGCAAAGGGTGGCAACTTTGAAGAATCTCAAATATATTTTGATTTGTTTAACACTTTTTTGGTTACCACGTGTTATTTCATAGTTTAGATATTTTGATATCATCACTATTACTCTACAATGTAGAAAATAGTAAAAATAAACCTTGTTACTGGGTGTGTATGTATGTGTGTATAGATATAATCCAGTGCTGATTTTGCCTTCATTGCTTGCTATCAAACTTACCTTCACTGTTTTGATCCTCATCTTTCTTCTTGTCTCTCTTCTTTGCCTTCTGGTCCTTCTTAGAGTCTTCATCTCCTGTTGAGGGGACAACATAAGATGAGGCACTGGTTTGCCATGACCGTCCACAAGATACATTTGAACATCAAACATATCATAAACAGCTCTAAACACTAAAATGTAATAAGCATGGACCTTTTTAATGACCAGTTTAGTGTGTGAAACATACAGGTCTGAGCAGACATTAAATCACAGGTGGCACTTATTCCCTGCCAGTCTGGCAGTTATGGTCTGTTATGAGATGCTCTGATTAAAAGGTCTCGGTGACCAAAAGCTTGACCTAAACAGCATTTTAATAGAGATTCTCAATTTACATGTTTTAATCCAGGAAATGCCTTAATCTGCAGCTCAAAGTTAATACAATGCACACTGTGCCCAAAATGGCACCCTATTCTCTATGGGCTCCGGTCAAAAGTAGTGCACTTTAAAGGGAATAGGATGCAATAAGGACAATACTGCTTCTCTACAGAAAGTTCTGTGAGTTTTGCTGGCCTACCCAGTGGAGCCTTGAGGAACTTCCTCTCGATGCCCTGTTGGATGTGGGCCAGGGCCTGAGCCAGGTAGTGGACTGTGTTGTTGACCAGCTGAGGGGTACTGGGGCTGGAGGCAGCAGTCATACTCTCCCCCTTTAGCTCCTGTATCCTGAACAATGACACCTGTAAACTGGAACATGGAGCAGACAGAGAGACTGTGTTCAACTGTGGGTGTCCTCTGGGTGTCAACAAAGATCTTCCTCTGGGTGTCAAAGATACAGTGGGGATGAAATAATGAGTAAAGAAAATACAGAAAGCTATGTGGAATTTGGAACTCTTATTGAACCAGCTGTTGCCATTTGAGGACATGAGCTTCTTTATTCAAACCATATGAAAAACAAGTTCAACATCAAATTTTTACTTGTCTGGTACCTATGCCTTTTCTTAATTAACTCACTGTAACCATATTTCTATCTAGCTAACCTCTTGGTCTCTCCCTTCAGCTCCTGGAACCTGCCCAACGAAATATTCAACCTGCACATGCTTTTTTACTGAGCCTATGCTTTCTCGTCTCTGGGAGTCAATAAAATATATACACTACATGAAGAAAAGTACGTGGACACCTGCTCGTCGAACATCTCATTCCAAAATCATGGGCATTAATATGGAGTTGGTCTCCCCCTTTGCTGCTATAACAGCCTCCACTCTTCTGGGAAGGCTTTCCACTAGATGTCGGAACATTGGAAGCAAGTCCACGCAGCATTCAGTCACAAGAGATTAGTGAGGTCGGGCACTGATGTTGGGCGATTAGGCCTGGCTCGCAGTCTGCTTTCCAATTCATCCCAAAGGTGTTTGATGGGGTTGAGGTCAGGGCTTTGTGGAGGCCAGCAAGTTCTTCCACACCAATCTTGACAAACCATATCTCTATGGGCCTTGTGTTGTGCGTAGGGGAATTGTCATGCTGAAACAGGAAAGGTCCTTTCCAAAACTGTTGCCACAAAGTTGGAAGCACAGAATTGTCTATAATGTCATTGCATGCTGTAGCATTAAGATTTACCTTCACAGGAACAAAGGAACCTTGCCCAAACCATGAAAAACAGCCCCGGGCAAGTATTCCTCCAAAGTCTACAGTTGGCACTACGCATTGGGGCAAGTAGCGTTCTCCTGGCATCCGCCAAACCCAGATTAGTCCATATAACTGCCAGATTGTTAAGCGTGAGCCACAATGACAGCACTTACAGTTGACAGGGGCAGCTCCACGAGGGCAGAAATTTGACTTGTTTGAAAGATGGAATCCTATGATGGTGCCACGTTGAAAGTCGTTGAGCTCAGTAAGACCATTCTACTGCCAATGTTTGTCTATGGAGATTGCATGGCTGTGTGCTTGATTTTACACACCTTTCAGCAACAAGTGTGGCTAAAATTGCCGAATCCACTAATTTGAAGGGGTGTCCACATACTTTTTTTAATACAGTGCATTTGGATAGAATTCAGACACCTAGACTTTTTCTACATTGTGTTACCTAACAGCCTGTTAAATGTTTTTTCCCCTCAATCTACACAATACCCCATAATGACAAAGCAAAAACCAGTTCAGACATTATTGTTAATTTATTAAAAATAAAAAAACAAGACTCCCAAGTGGCACAGAGGTCTAAGGCACTACATCGGTGTCACAACAGCCTGGTGTTCGATCCCAAGCTGTGTCACAACCGGCCATGACCAGGAGTCCCAAAGGGCGGCGCACGATTGGCACAGCATCGTCAGGGTTAGGGGAGGGTTTGGCCAGGGGGGCTTTACTTCGCTCATTGTGCTTTAGTGACTCATTGTGATGGGCCGGGAACCTGCAGGCTGAATTCAGTCGTCAGTTGAACGGTGTTTGGTGCAGCTGGATTTCGGGATAAGCGAGCGGGTGTTAAGAAGCACGGCGGGTCATGTTTTGGGGGACGTATGTCTCAACCTTTGCCTCTCTTGAGCCCGTTGGCGAGTTGCGACAAGATTGTAATCACGAAATTTGGAAGAAAAAGGGGGATAAAAAATATAAATACCTAATTTACGTATTCAGACCCTTCACTATCAGACTCGAAATTGCGCTCCAGTGCATCCTGATCTAACATCTCTGGAGAGACCTTAAAATAGCTGTGCAGCAACGCTCCCCATCCAACCTGACAGAGCTTGAGAGGATCTGCAGATAAGAATGGGAGAACCCCCTCCCCCCTCCAACATAGGTGTGACAAGCTTGTAGCGTCATACCCAAGAAGACTCGAGGCTGTAATTGCTGCCCAAGGTGCATAAATAAAGTACTGAGTAAAGGGTCTGAATACTAATGCAAATGTGATATTTCAGTGCATTTATAAATTGCAAAAATGTCTAAAAATCTTTTTTTGCTTTGTCATTATTGGGTATTGTGTGTAGATTGATGGAAAAAAAACTAATAATTAATTTTAGAATAAGGCTGTAATGTAAAAAACTAAAAAGTCAAGGGGTCTGAATATTTTCCGAATGTACTGTATAGTGTACTTTGCAGATAAAATATATAGTATGAAAAAACATCTAACTCATTTAAGGATAAATTAGCTGTCTTTTTATCAGACATAAGGACAACTCATCAATATAACCATTAATTATATCTAGTTGCACAATTTGAGACAGTAGTACAAAATTCAGACCATAATGTGGTGGATGTACAGCATTTACCCGTCTTTTTTCGCGTTAAAATTGATGTCCATTTTCTCCACGTCACCGTTCTCTCCTTTCCCAAAACCATTCTCCTTCAACTCGGGGCTCAGTAGTTCATAGTGGCCTTCCTCCAGTGCTTTCCTCCACTCACTCCTCTCCATCACCTACAATACATGACCAACCAGAGATGTCATCAAATAGTCACCAATGTTTTCATTTCCTGAAAATTACATGTTCATTTTTCAAGTTTGGGAGGAAAATTGGAAAGCATTCAGATTCAATTCATAACTCTGCCTACCACTGTATATAAGTCCCTCATAACAGCTCATTCATTTTGTCGTCAAATACCGTGTAAATACCTAATCATTACTAACAATGAAGAACTGATTTTTTTGCTGCATCTCATATCAAATTTGGTGTAGACCTTACCGTGAAATGCTTACTTACAAGCCCTTAACCAACAATGCAGTCCAATAAAGTAAAAAATAATAAAAAAGTAACAATAACGAGGCTATATACAGGAGGTACCTGTACCGAGTCAATGTGCAGGGGTACGGGTTAGTCAAGGTCATTTGTACATGTAGGTAAGGGTAAGGTGACTATGCATAGATAATAAACAGCGAGTAGCAGCAGTGTAAAACAAGGGGTGGGGGGGTGTCAATGTAAATAGTCCGGTGGCCATTTCATTAATTGTTCAGCAGTCTCCTGGCTTGGGGTTAGAAGCTGTTAAGGAGCCTTTTGGACCTAGACTTGGCGCTTCGGTATCGCTTACCATGCAGTAGCAGAGAGAACTATGACTTGGGTGACTGGACAAATTTTCTGGCCTTCCTCTGACACCACCTAGTATATAGGTCCTGGGTGGCAGGAAGCTTGGCCCCAGTGATGTAATGGGCCGTACGCCCTACCATGTGTCGCGCCTTTTTGTCAGATGCCGAGCAGTTGCCATACCAGGCGGTGAAGCAACTGGTCAGGATGGTCTCGATGGTGCAGCGGTATTACTTTGTGAAATAAAGCAATTAATCAGAGAAATAACTATTGACCAACCAGAGCCAGTGTACCATAAAAATGCCCCTTTGCACCATGGTACACATACAGATTATACACAGGGGGTTTTACAGTTCATTAAGAGGATAGGAAGAGGGCTCTCTGGCAAGAACAAAGATGGAAGGGCTCTACTTTATGACCAATAACAACGGGTGTGACGGGGGAAATGTACAGGAATTTCTGCTTACCCGACTTGGAATAGAGGGTCATCAAATTTTGTCCTTTTTACCTCCCGATAGTAATCTCAGTGATTATCGCCACAGCTGTGTATATCCAGCCCCATGCAGACACCAAAAATATATAAAAATATCTTCATTGGACCCTGAACAAGCTGGAGACCACATACCCGGGAGGCAGCATTCATTGTTATGGGGGACTTCAACAAAAGTATAAACGCAACATAGAACAATTACAAAAGTTCCACTTCATATAAGGATATCAGTCAATTTAAATAAATTCATTAGAATTTAATCTATGGATTTCACATGACTGGGAAAAAAGATATGCATCTGTTGGTCACAGATACCTTAAAACAAAATCGGCCTCAGGATCTCGTCATAGTATTTCTGGATTTCTGGCAACAGTTTGGAAAAGGCCCTTTCCTGTTTCAGCATGACAATGCACCTGTGCCCAAAGCGAGGTCCATACGGAAATGGTTTGTCGAGATCGGTGTGGAAGAACTTGACTGGCCCGCACAGAGCTCTGACCTCAACCCCATCGAACATCTTTGGGATGAATTGGAACACCGACTGCGAGCCAGGCCTAATTGCCAAACATCAGTGCCCGACCTCAGTAATGCTCGTGGCTGAATGGAAGCAAGTCCATTACTTAATTTTGCTCCATACCAAGTAAAAACAAAGACTCAAGAGGGAAGTTCTGGTGGTCAGGTCTGCACAGTGCTGGTCTGACCAACCAGAATCCATTATCCATGGATGTTTTGATCACATGGAATATGTTCCAGGTCACCTATGGGGAGAACGTCAATAAATATGCAGACTCAGTCACCAGACTCATAAAAAAATGCATTGATGTATATGTGGCAGGGCCTTTTTTGATTACGGATTACAAAAAGAAAGCCAGTCAAGTTGCGGATACCAAAGCCGCCCATACCACACGAGCTAAACACCTTTTTCCTCACGCTTCACGACTGAGCTGCAGAGGAGAGTCCCCTGAGGACTACATGCTTGTTAAACGTCGCAAGGCTGCGAGCCCTAACGGCATCCCTAACCGCACATGCAGACCAGCTAGCTGTTGTGTTTTCCGACATTTTCAATCTCTCAAACTCAGGCCGTTATCCGCACCTGCTTCAAGATGTCCACCATCATCCCTATGCCCAAGAAAAGGAAAGCAACTGAACTATTACCGAACCGTAGCCCTCACTTCCGTCATCATGTAGTGCTTCGAGAGGCTAGTCAAAGACTACATCACCTCCTCAACACACTCGACCCTCTCCAAATCACCTATCGCCCTGACATTCCATAGACATACTACAGGCAGGAGGTGTGCACTGACGGTGTGGTGACCGGTAAACAACCTCTCCCACAATGTCAGCAAAACAAAAAAAGTTTTTTTTGGTCTTCAGGAGTAACCAGGCTGGGCACGCCCCCATCTTCATCAACGGGCGTCTAACCACATGGCCACTGGTGAAAGCACGACAGCGACACTAACCTCAAGAGGCTGAAGAAATTTGGTCTGTCCCCAAGAAAACCTCAGTGTTCTACAGGAGAGACATCGAGACCATACTGTCCAGCTGCATCACAGCCTGGTACGGAAACTACACCGCCGCTGACCACAGGGTACTACAGAGGGTGGTATGCTCAGACGAACGTACCATTGGGAGCACACTGCCTGCCTTCCAGAACACCTACAAAACCAGGTGTCACAGGAAGGCCAAGAAGATCAGGGACCTCAGCCACCTGAGCCATAGCCTGTTCTCCCCGCTTCCATCACTCAGACACAGCAGTAAAGGCGCATCATGGCTAAAAGGAACAGATTGACCAATAGCTTCTACCCCCAGACCATCAGCCTGCTGAATAGCCACTACAAGTTAGGTACCTGCCCCCCACCCCCATGACATTTTCACCCCCTCAGACATCTACCCTACCCACCCTATTGGACATTTATCATGCCGAATAGCCGCCACTACTCCTAACCTTGATTTGACCCAGTGTACCCTGGTAGATGCGGTCCTCTATATCTAGCAGCAGGTCTCTCAGCCTGTTGCCCATGAACTTCTCAGCAGGAGCCGCTGTGCCTTCTAGTAGAGCAGGGGCAGCCTTGGACCTGGCCGAGACCACTTTGCTACCAGCAGCCTCTGCTTTAATATCTGCAAACAAAAAAAACATACAGGCAAAACAGTGAATATACCAAACATACAGTAGGAACACTTGAATTGAAAACCATCACTCACTCATTCAGTCAATCAATCATTCAGTGATTCTCTACTGAAGTGCAGTGAGACAAACCAGTGGACCAGAGTCCACATGGAGTCAGTGACAACTGGGCTGTGTTTACACAGGCAGCCCAATTCTGATATTTTTCCAACTACAGCCTTGTTCACATTGGCAGTTTGAAGTGACTCAAATCCAAATTTTTTGCATATCCGATTCAAAACGTTTTTTTTTTTTTTCATTCAGTCTGAACAGCCAAAAAGGACATGGAATCTGATATTTCAAGCTACATTTGTAGTGGTTTAAAAATCAGATATAAATCAGATTCCTGGAAACCCGACTGGCCTTGCTAGCTACTCTGTTGACAATTTGAGAAGAACATGTGGTAGCTAACTAGCTTACTAATTGCCAGAAAGCTAAACAGCTACCTAGATAGCTACTTGATCTTTCCCAGATCTGATTGGCCAAAAGAAACATTAGGGGGGGGAAATATCAGAATTGGGCTGCCTGTGTAAACGCAGCCTGTTGATGTTAGAAAGAGATTGGCCATTTGGATCAAGTTGCTATAGCCAGAGGCCTCTCCTCTACAGTCTGGTAGAGTGTAGTAGTCAGTACCTGTGCGGTGGTAGCGATCAGCTGCTGCAGCGGTACCGAGGAGCTGCGCAATACGTTCTTTCTCCTGCACCAGGGCCTCCTTCAAGCTGCTCTCCCTGTGGCCCCGTGGGTTCAGGGCCTCAATCAGCATTTCCACCTCCTGGGGACTGCTGTAGAAGGCCCACCGGTTAGGACGGTTCACTGAGGGAGCAGAGCTGCTCTGGACAAGGGCTGGGAGGACAGGTTTGGAGACAGGGCCTGGGGTACAGCCTGTCTGGGAGAGGTCCTCTGGTTCTCTGGCCTTGTTCGGAGACACCTCCATCCCCTCAGCCTTGGCTGGCTCCTGGGTTGGTTCCTGGGGTTCCAACATGTCCTCTGTCAGGCCGAAGTAGTCGTCCTCCACGAAGAGGGCTGGTGTGGAGGGGAAGAGCCAGTAGCGGCGGTAGAGGCGGTCGCGCCCCAGGGGGAGGATATAGGTGCAGGCTGCAGCCTTCTGAATCTTCTCCTGGAGCTCCTTCTCCCTCTGCTGCTGCTGAGCAAGCTCCTCTGGGCTCACCTCTTTAGGCTCGTCTTTAGGCTGCCTCTCCTTGGGATTGCATTCTTTCTCTATGGGGGAAATCAAATGTCGATGTTAGAATGGCAATAATGAGACTAACCCGAGTGGAAAATAGTTAACAGCATATAGACCTGGACCACAGAACTGTTGAACATTCCAGTTCCAAAACATTTGCATTAATTTTACTGTTCACCACAACAATTGATCGAGTCACACTACATGAAAGCCTTCTAGGATTGGAATGGCCGATTAATTAGAGCCGATTTCAGGTTCATAACAATGGTAAAATCTGTATTTTTGGGGTCCGATTTGCCGATTTTTAAATGTTTTTTTTACACCTTTATTTAATCTTTATTTAACTAGGCAAGTCAGTTAAGAACACATTATTATTTTCAATGACGGCCTAGGAACGTTGGGTTAACTGCCTCGTTCAGGGGCAGAAAGACAGATTTTCACCTTGTCAGCTCGGGGGATCCAATCTTGCAACCATACAGTTAACTAGTCCAACGCAATAACGACCTGCCTCTCTCTCGTTGCACTCCACAAGGAGACTGCCTGTTACGCAAATGCAGTAAGCCAAGGTAAGTTGCTAGCTAGCATTAAACTTATCTTATAAAAAACAATCAATCATCACTAGTTAACTACACATGGTTGATGATATTACTAGATATTATCTAGCGTGTCCTGCGTTACATATAATCTGACTGAGCATACAAGTATCTAAGTATCTGACTGAGTGGTGGTAGGCAGAAGCAGGCACGTAAACATTCATTCAAACAGCACTTTCGTGCGTTTTGTCAGCAGCTCTTCGTTGTGCGTCAGGCATTGCACTGTTTATGACTTCAAACCTATCAACTCCCGAGATGAGGCTGGTGTGACCGAAAATGGCTGGCTAGTTAGCGCACGCTAATAGCGTTTCAAACTTCACTCGCTCTGAGCCTTGGGGTGGTTGTTTCCCTTGCTCTGCATGGGTAACACTGCTTCGATGTGGTGGCTGTGGTCGTTGTGTTACTGGTTCGAGCCCAGGGAGGAGCGAGGAGAGGGACAGACGCTATACTGTTACACTGGCAATATTAAAGTGCCTATAAGAACATCCAATAGTCAAAGGTTAATGAAATACAAATGGTATAGAGGGAAATAGTCCTATAATTCCTATAATAAATACAATCTAAAACTTTTTACCTGGGAATATTGAAGACTCATGTTAAAAGGAACCACCAGCTTTCATATGTTCTCATGTTCTGAGCAAGAAACTGAAACGTTAGCTTTCTTACATAGCACATATGTGTTCTTCTCCAACACTGTTTTTGCATTATTTAAACCAAATTGAACATGTTTCATTATCTACTTGAGGCTAAATAGATTTTATTGATTTATTATATTAAGTTAAAATAAGTGTTAATTCAGTATTGTTGTAATTGTCATTATTACAAATACATTATTACATTTTTTTCTTTTTTTAATAAATTGGCCGATTAATCGGTATCGGCTTTTTTGGTCCTCCAATAATCGGTATCGGCGGTCGACCTCTAATTGCTAGTAGTATGTACATCTAGGCTAAGAGGACTGAAAGCGATTACTTACGCTTCTTAGTCTTGCTGTTGGTTGTCTGCTCCTCTTCATCCTCGGTCTTCTCTTCCCCATGGCTCTCAGTGCTGGTGTTCATCTCTTCCGTCTTCATGTAGCCATTTCTTCCTTCGTCTTCCATCAGCTTCTCATGTTTGTCTTTCAGCTCTTTCAGTTTCATCTCCTGTTCTTTCAACTTCTCCTCCTTCCTCTTGCGGACTCTGAAGGCAGCCTCCTCCCTCTCTCTGCGGTGCTGCTCAGCCTTCAGTTCCCTGAGCTCCTGCTTGGCCTGTCTCTGCTCGTCAGCGCTGTCCTCTATGAAGTCCCTGGTAGACACCAGAGTCAGCAGCTTACCACACAACGCATGGAGGATCTTCAGCTTCTCACCTGGGACAGAACATCACAGATCCATTAAACTCATGCTACACTCAAGGCGTTAACCCTGTACGATCACTCCAGTGTTACCCCAAGTCATGTGGCTTCAATCGGTGTGTCTATCAGTCTCACCTGGCAGCAGGTCATAGACAGCAGTGCAGGAAAGCCTCTTGATCAGAGCCGGGTTGGCCAGTCTCAGCTCAACACAGGGGTCGTCTGTAGAGCCGAAGCCTCCCTGTTTCTGGTAGCGGAACTTGGAGTTTGCGGAGTTACAGTCGGCCCCCGATGCCAGGATGTGCAGCCTCAGGATCTCTGACAGAGTACAGCTGTCCAGGTCCAACTGCTTCAGACTGCAGCCTACAGACACCGACAGAGTCATGTACTGTATAGTTATTGTTTATACTAGTGTATAAGGTTAAAGACTGCATCCTATGGAGACCCAAGTCATGTGCAGTAGAGCAGGGGCTCCCAAACTTTATCACTCGGCTCCCCCTCACAGCATTGGGGAACATCCTGCGCGCGCCATGTCTATTTCTATGGGCACAAACACGGTTCATAACAAACTGTTCACACCCCTCTTGTTGGTGGAGAGAATCTTGCAGGTTAAGCTTATTTTCATGCAATACATTTGCAATGTCTAATGTGTATTCACGTGATATTTCAGAATTTAAAATTACATTATCTATGGGCTAAAAAAAATCTAAAACAAAGGCTGACATGGGCTAGTTGATCTGGACATTTCTGGCAAGTTATAAATAGCTCTAAGACAAGAGGAACTGATACACTACCCAATTGAGAAATTGCACTTTCTGCATTCTACTATTACAACTTCCAAGAGTAAGTTTAAAGCCAGACAGTTATCGTTGTCCCCGCCCATACCGACCCCTCATCTCCCCCCAGGGAGCGCCCCCCCAGTTTGGGAGCCACTGCAGTAGTCAGGCTCTCAGTACAAAATAAAGAAATGCTCAAATAGTTATATATGAACATTGACTATATTAAAGACTGTTGTCCTTCTCTCACCTTGGTGCAGCTGAGGCCAGGCAGCAGCCAGAGAAGCCACAGCACTGATGGCTGACTGGGTGGGGTCCGCATCATCATCCAGGGCCTCACTCAGATCTGCCAACAAGGAAGACGATTTCCCTCAATGAAAACTAAGATTTCACCATGATGCTAAAAGTCAGTCAATCCTACATCCTGGATGAAATGTCACCATTGATAACATCCAAAGTCTATTTGGTACATACTCATCTCATTTGTACATACTGTACTCGATACCATCTACTGTATCTTGCCTATGCTGCTCTATACCATCACTCATTCATATATCCTTATGTACATATTATTTATCCCCTTACACTGTGTACAAGACAGTAGTTTTGGAATTGTTAGTTAGATTACTTGTTATTACTGCATTGTCGGAACTAGAAGCACAAGCATTTCGCTACACTCGCATTAACATCTGCTAACCATGTGTATGTGACAAATAAAATTTGATTTGATTTGGTGAACAAACACAATGGGTTTACTAGTTGATACTAAACAAGCGTTGTCGAGGTCCGTTTCTATCCCTACCTTTGGCGTCCGCCTCAGCCACCTGGTCGCGGGCCACCTCCTCCTGCTCCTCAGCCAGGGCCTGGAATATGGCCGACAGGAAGAAGAAGAGCAGCTCACACAGCGGCCCCTCAGGGTCCGACCCTACTAGGGCCTCCTCCAGCACCTCTGGAACACAGAGACAAGGGCCCCACAGTCAGAAAACTCTTCACACACAACCAGACGGTCACTGTACCAGTGTACTTTCACACAAGCATTGACAAACTATACTCAAAAAGCAAACATGGGTGATAAACTAAAAGGTGCAGGACCGGTGACTAAAAATAGGTTTTGCCAGTGTTTCTCACCGAGTGTGATGCCTTCTGGAAACTCATCCTTCAAGTCAAAGAGCTCTCCAAAAGCTTTGAGGAATTCCAGTACCATGAGGGCGTCTCCAAATAGCTCTGCATGCAGACGGGTCTTCACTGGGACCGGGGCTGGGAGATTCTGGACATGAAGCCATAAAGGAGAGTGAGCCAGAAGCCTAAATATTCTTTACTTAACTAGTAATTCATTGAGAACAAGTCATTTGACAATAATGGTTATACCATTCAGTCAATCCCACATACCAATTTAGAGAACATTTAGGACAATGTTTCCCAAACTTGATTGTGTCCCAACCCCCTAATAACTAGCATGGTCCCAGACAATGTTCCCACGAAGCAGTGTGCATATCTCCCCAGGACTGCCATGCAGAATAAATATCAGCCCGTGCACGAGATTGAGTTTCCCCCGTTAGTTAACACTATCAGTCTCTTTACTGTGGGAATTGTGATCAAATCGATGCAATATTAGCCACTTTTAATGCAACGTACAGTACTTGGTATGCAAAACGAACTACGCAAGACATTATTGTAAGCAGAACGAGTCAGAGCAGGATTCTATTGCAATGACATGCAAGACTCAGCCTGTACTCTACACAGACCGGTACGGCATAACCAATCAGAGCTGTAGTAGGCCTATATGCAAATAGACTATTGCCATTTGGTATTGTATTAGGATCCCATTAGCTATTGCAAAAGCAGCAGCTACTCTTCCTGGGGTCAACACAAAACAGGTGTTGCTTTATCTGTTTTTTGAAACCAGGTTTGCTGTTTATTTGAGCAATATGAGATGGAAGGAAGCTCCATGCAATAAGGGCTCTAAAAAATACCGTACACCTTGAATTGGTTCTGGATTTGGGGACTGTAAAAAAGACCCCTGGTGGAATGTAAGGTGGGATAAGTGTGTGTGTCAGAGCTGTGTGTAAGTTGACTACGCAAACAATTTGGGATTGTCAACACATTGTTCCTTCTAAAAAGCAGCGATGCAGTCAGTCTCTCCTCAACTCTTAGCCAAGAGAGACTGGCATGCATAGTATTTTTATCAGCCCTCTGATTACAATGAAGAGCAAAATGTGCCGCTCTGTTCTGGGTCTGCTGCAGCTTAACTAGGTATTTCCTTGCAGCACTTGACCACAAGCCTGGACAATAATCAAGATTAGACAAAACTAGAGCCTGCAGCAATTGCTTTTTGGAGCAGAGAAGGAAAAAAAGCTGAGAATCTCTTTATTACAGCCAGATCTCTCAGTGAAGAGATGACTCAAGGATGCTGCCCTTCAAGGCAGAGCTGCAAAGAAAAAGCCATATCTCAGACTGGCCAATAAAAATAAAAGATTAAGATGGGCAAAGGGACACAGACACTGGACAGAGGAACTCTGCCTAGAAGGCCAGCATCCCAGAGTGGCCTCTTCACTGTTGATGTTGAGACTGGTGTTTTGCGGATGCTATTTAATGAAGCTGCGACTTGTGAGGCGTCTGTTTCTCAAACTAGACACTAATGTTGATGGTAGGCCACTGGTCCTCTTGCTCAGTTGTGCACCGGGGCCTCCCACTCTTTCTATTCTGGTTAGAGACAGTTTGAGCTGTTCTGTGAAGGGAGTAGTACACAGCGTTGTACGAGATCTTCAGCAATTTCTTGCATGGAATAGTTAGTTAACACTATCAGTCTCTTTACTGTGGGAATTGTGATCAAATCGATGCAATATTAGCCACTTTTAATGCAACATACAGTACTTGGTATGCAAAACGAACTACGCAAGACATTATTGTAAGCAGAACGAGTCAGAGCAGGATTCTATTGCAATGACATGCAAGACTCAGCCTGTACTCTACACAGACCGGTACGGCATAACCAATCAGAGCTGTAGTAGGCCTATATGCAAATAGACTATTGCCATTTGGTATTGTATTAGGATCCCATTAGCTATTGCAAAAGCAGCAGCTACTCTTCCTGGGGTCAACACAAAACAGGTGTTGCTTTATCTGTTTTTTGAAACCAGGTTTGCTGTTTATTTGAGCAATATGAGATGGAAGGAAGCTCCATGCAATAAGGGCTCTAAAAAATACCGTACACCTTGAATTGGTTCTGGATTTGGGGACTGTAAAAAAGACCCCTGGTGGAATGTAAGGTGGGATAAGTGTGTGTGTCAGAGCTGTGTGTAAGTTGACTACGCAAACAATTTGGGATTGTCAACACATTGTTCCTTCTAAAAAGCAGCGATGCAGTCAGTCTCTCCTCAACTCTTAGCCAAGAGAGACTGGCATGCATAGTATTTTTATCAGCCCTCTGATTACAATGAAGAGCAAAATGTGCCGCTCTGTTCTGGGTCTGCTGCAGCTTAACTAGGTATTTCCTTGCAGCACTTGACCACAAGCCTGGACAATAATCAAGATTAGACAAAACTAGAGCCTGCAGCAATTGCTTTTTGGAGCAGAGAAGGAAAAAAAGCTGAGAATCTCTTTATTACAGCCAGATCTCTCAGTGAAGAGATGACTCAAGGATGCTGCCCTTCAAGGCAGAGCTGCAAAGAAAAAGCCATATCTCAGACTGGCCAATAAAAATAAAAGATTAAGATGGGCAAAGGGACACAGACACTGGACAGAGGAACTCTGCCTAGAAGGCCAGCATCCCAGAGTGGCCTCTTCACTGTTGATGTTGAGACTGGTGTTTTGCGGATGCTATTTAATGAAGCTGCGACTTGTGAGGCGTCTGTTTCTCAAACTAGACACTAATGTTGATGGTAGGCCACTGGTCCTCTTGCTCAGTTGTGCACCGGGGCCTCCCACTCTTTCTATTCTGGTTAGAGACAGTTTGAGCTGTTCTGTGAAGGGAGTAGTACACAGCGTTGTACGAGATCTTCAGCAATTTCTTGCATGGAATAGCCTTCATTTCTCAGAACAAGAATAGACTGACGAATTTCAGAAGGAAGGTCTTTGTTTCTGGCCATTTTGAGCTTGAAATCGAACCCACAAATGCTGATGCTCCAGATACTCAACTAGTCTAAAGGCCAGTTTTATGGCTTCTTTAATCAGAACAATAATTTTCAGCTGTGCTAAAAATTGCAAAAGGGTTTTCTAATGATCAGCCCTTTAAAATGAAACTTATTAGCTAACAAAGTGCCACTGGAACACAGGAGTGATGGTTGCTGATAATGGGCCTCTGTACGCCTATGTAGATATTCCATTAGAAATCAGCTATTCCCAGCTACAATAGTCAATTACAACATTAACAATGTCTACACTCTACACTTTCTGATCAATGATGTTATTGTAAATGGAAGAAAAATGTGCTTTTCTTTAAAAAACAAGAACATTTCTAAGTGACCCCAAACTTTTGAAAAGTAGTGCGCATTCAGCAGTCCATTAATCAATTGGTGTTTGTGGGTGTGCACGCTACGGGGATGAAGCTACGAACCCATAAGCTTCTAACAAGCTATTTCAACTGGACTGTGTTTAAAGCATGAGTGGTCAGTAGATGCGCTTGGTTTGAGATCAAAGCGAGAGTAGTCATACGCGCACATTTGTTAATATCCTTTGCTAGTTAGTGACTTCTTAGCCCAGTTACATATTTTTTGTAGTCAGCAATGGGGGGAGTGATTGCTTCCAACAAGAGCACAAAACATGTACATTTCTAGAAGTCTTGGAAAAGCGAGTCAGGTTAAGAGTTTGTCTTAAAGGGGTAGTATTGTATTTTGAGACAGGCTTGAATAAGCCAAGTTACCAATATGCAAAGGGTAGCATAATTAATGATTCTCTGTAATAATGCATTGTATTTTGTAAAGTAGTTTCTTACATAAAACATTGTCATTGTGCTTGTCTGAAGGACAAGTGGATAAACAGGTCAAGCTCTGCATGTTTTGTTCAAAATTCTCATGGAATGTAGGCCTACATTGAACATCACACATTGACTGCTACTGTAGGCTGAATGGTAGAACAGCTATTTCCATGTTAAAATGTTAAGGGATGCCTTTTCTATATTGTTTTTGATGGTAGGCCTACATTACAATCAAATTGCCACAGTAGCCTACTGGACCACTGTCTGAAACTAATTTCAAACGGGTACAGCCTCAGTGTTCACAGTAACGGCGCGCTGGCAGTTGCACCAAAATCTGAATTTGCACTCAGCAAGAGCTGAAATTTGCTCAGTGCTGAAAAATTGAGGTTACATTGGTCCCAGGTGCGTTTGTGCTGTATAGCTAACTCATACTGCCGATATGAACTGGATATACAGCACAAACAGCTCTGGGCCCAGGAAAATAAAACTACTGTATTTAATAGAAAATGTAAACATGTTTCAACTATAGAGGATGAGGCCAAATAAAGACAAGCTAAGGATGTTCTGGGGCTGTTCACCTTCAGGTCTTCACACTCCAAGTCTTCTCTGGGTTTGCTCCATATCTTCAGTCGCTCTGCATATTGCTTCTTTTCCTCCTTCAGCTTCTCCCTCTCCTGCAATACAGTATAATGATATATACAGTATAACCTATATTAAGTAAAATGAGACATGAGAAGTTGTGTGGTGTACAAATCAAATGTAAATTAAACAATGAAATTGATCCAAAGAAAAGTTCCTCATATCAACTCACTTTTTCCTTCTCCACTTTCCTCCTCTGCTTCTCCTCTTCAAACATCTTCTTCATCTCTTCCCTCTTCTTTTCTTTGTCCTCCTTCTCTTTCTTTTTGGCTTCCAGATTATCTTCTTTCTCCCTCTTCAGCTTGGCCTTTTCATGTGCTGAGCAAAATAGGTATTGTTGTAACTAAAACATATTGATTTAATGTGACGGTTCTGGACTATTCTGGATATATAGATACAGTGCATTCGGAAAGTATTCAGAACCCAGTATTCATTGTTACATTAGCCTTATTCTAAAACAGATTAAATCTTTTTCCCCCCTAATCAAGCTACACACAACACCCCAAAATGACAAAGCAAAAACAGGTTCTGAAGTTTTTGTAAATGTATAAAAAATAAATAAACGGAAATATCACATTTACATAAGTATTCAGACCCTTTACTCAGTACTTTGTTGAAGCACCTTTGACAGCGACTACAGCCTCAAGTCTTCTTTGGTATTACGCTATAAGCTTAGCAAACATGTATTTGGGGAGTTTCTCCCATTCTTCTCTGCAGATCCTGTCAAGCTCTGTCAGGTTGGATGGGGAGTGTCGCTGCACAGCTATTTTCAGGTCTCTCCAGAGATGTTCAAGTCTGGGCCACTCAAGGACATTGAGACGTGTCCCGAAGCCACTCCTGCATTGTTTTGGCTGTGTGCTTAGGGTCGTTGTCCTGTTGGAAGGTTAACCTTCACCCCAGTCTGAGCTCCTGTTTGCTCTCGAGCAGGTTTTCATCAAGGACCTCAAATTTGCTCCATTTATCTTTCCCTCGATGCTGACTAGTTTCCTAGTCCCTGTCGCCGAAAAACATCCCCACAGCATGAGGCTACCACCACAATGCTTAACCGTAGGGATGGTGCCAGGTTACCTCCAGATGTAAAGCTTGGCATTCAGGCAAAATACTTAAATCTTGGTTTCATCAGACCAGAGAATATTGTTTCTCATTGTTTGAGAGTCCTTCAGGTACCTTTCAGTAAAATCCAAGCAGGCGGTCATGTGCCTTTTAATGAGGAGTGGCTTCCGGCTGGCCACTAGCATAAAGGCCTAATTGGTGGAGTGCTGCAGAGATGGTTGTCCTTCTGCAAGGTTCTCCCATCTCCACAGAGAAACACTGGAGCATTGTCAGAGTGACCATCGGGTTCTTGGGGTTCACCTCCCTGACCAAGGACCTTCTCCCCCCCCGATTGCTGAGTTTGGCTGAGCAGCCAGCTCTAGAAAGAGTCTTGGTGGTTCCAAACGTCTTCCATTTAAGAAAAATAGAGGCCACTGCGTTCTTGGAGACCTTCAATGTGGCAGAAATGTTTTGGTACCCTTCCCCAGATCTGTGCCATGACACAAAACTGTCTCGGAGCTCTATGGACAATTCTTTCGACCTTGTGGCTTGGTTGTGCTTTGCCATGCAATGTCAACTGTGGGATCTTAAAAACACAGGTGTGCCTTTCCATATCATGTCGAATCAATTGAATTTACCACAGGTGGACTACAATCAAGTTGTAGAAACATCTCAATGATGATCAATAGAAACAGCATGCACCTGAGCTCAAGTTTGAGTCTCATAGCAAAGGGTCTGAATACTTATGTAAATAAGGTAATTTTTAAAAAGAAACAAATACATTACCAAAGATTTCTAAAAACCTGTCTTTGCTTTGTCATTATGGGTTATTGTGAGTAGATTGATGAGGTGGAAAAAAATATTTAATACATTTTAGAATAAGGCTGTAACAAAATGTGGAAAAAGTCCAGGGGTTTGAAAACTTTCCGAATGCACTGTACACATGGCAGCCAAATTGTGGGATCATTCATACATATCTTGGGACGGTCTCATTAGAACTTACATGACAACAGTGCACCAATTTTTGCACTTACATGCTAACTATTATCTACTATAATATACTGGACTCACCCGTAGCCATCTCCTCTTTCTGCTGCATCAGACGAAGCTTCTCTGCTGCTTTCAGTAAGTTGTATCCCATCTAAAGGAAATTATGAAAATGCTATTGAGTCTTGAGAAGCTTTACAAATCATAGAGGTCTTTACGAACAAGTCTCCTGGAGAAAACCATTATGGAAGTCCAAAATGTATAACAGTTATCATTACAATGTAATAAAATGGTTATATCTTCACTGAGTAATGCTTGACAACAGTTCTACATATGGCATGTGTCCCAAACGGCACCCTATTCCCTATACAGTGCAGAACTTTTGACCAAGGCCTGCCCATAGGGCCATTTGGGATGAAGACATTGTCAATCCTCACCTCTCCAGGAGAAGAAACATTCTTGGGTTTGCCCCGCCCTTTAGGAGGGGGACTAAAGACAAACACAGGGGGCTCGTCAGGGAAGAACTGGGAGAAGTGCTGTTCTGACAACTTGTACTTAGAAACAGTTGATGCCTAAGGGTGAAACAAACAAGAAACAGTAAGAAACACTATAGAGAAAAATGACAGTTACTGGATTCAAATTAACGTGACAAGACAATCCTGTTTTCCACATTTTAAATGGTTTTTGCTTTAAAAGGAACACCAACTGGCATTTCATTAAAACTCTAGAGTTAAATCATACCTTGAGCATGATGACTCCATTCTGTGGTTCACAGTGCTGTTTGAGCAGCAACTTTAATCTGTCCCGTGAAAACGTGTTCTTCTTACGGCTAAAATAAGTGCGAAGAGAAGGTATAACGCTTAGTTATATTTAAAAAGAACGGGGGGATTGACTGTTGAATAACAATATAAGCTGCTTAGCAGGAAGGCAAATGTATTGTCTCACGACACACCTCATCTGACCAGCCTTTGTGAATATGGCCTCACTGCCTTCCTTGATGGGCTGCACTTTGTACTTGAACACAGAAGGGTTGACAGATTTCTTCTTCTTCCTTTAGACATAAGGGGAGAAGAGCCAAAAAGGTTTTTATCAAAGCCAAAATGGACATGGATAAAGACTGTGTGCATTCACAACGGCGCCCTAATCCCTACATAGTGCACTACTTTTGACCAGGGTTGGGGGTCTCTGGTCAGAAGTAGTGCACTATATGGGGAATAGGTGACATTTCAGAGGCAGCTTTGAATTGCGAATCTTACGGACTGACCCATTGGCCTTTGATTTGGGGATATCCTCGTCACTGTCACTGATGACTATGGAGTCCCCGTCCATCTGAAGTTTGGAGTGCCCATTGGCCGGCTTGTTGGAATGGTGGGGAGACTGTACATCCAGGATTTCACACGGCTGCCTGTAGGAAAGATCCCAAACACATTTAATGGAATGGAAAACACTAGAGCCGAACCAATATGGGATTTTGGGGTTTGATAACAGCTTTTGGGGAGGCAAAAGTCACTGATTACCAATATACAGCACATATTCAGACCCAGACTTATCCACAGTCTAATTCTAAAATAGATAGTCCCCCCCCCCAATCTACACACAACACCCCACAATGACAAAGCAAAACCAGTTTGGAATTTAACATTTATTCAAAATATAACACTGAAATACAATTACATAAGTATTCAGACCCTTCACTCAGTACTTCGTTGAAGCACCTGTGACAGCAATTACAGCCTCAAATCCAATTTTATTAGTCACATGCACCAAATACAGTTAATTGCTTACTTACAAGCCCCTAACCAACAATGCAGTTTTAAAAAATACAGATAAGAACAAGAGATAAAAGTAACAAGTAATTAAGGAGCAGGAGTAAAATAACAATAGCGAGACTATATACAGTGGGGGTACCGATACAGTCAATGTGAGGGGGCACCGGTTATTTGAGGTAGTATGTACATGTAGGTAGAGTTATTACAGTGACTATGCATAGAATAATAAAGAGAGAAGCAGTGGTGTAAAGAGGGGGTACTGCAAATAGTCTGGGTAACCATTTGACTAGATGTTCAGGAATCTTATGGCTTTGGGGTACTAGCTGTTTAGAAGCCTCTTGGACCTTGACTTAGCGCTACTGTAGCGCTTGCCGCGCGGTAGCAGAGAGAACACTATGGCCGGGGGCAGCTAGAGTCTTCAACAACTTTTAGAGCCTTCCTCTGAAATCGCCTGGTATAGAGGACCTGGATGGCAGGAAGCTTGGCCATAGTGATGTACTGGACCGTTCGCACGACCCTCTGTAGAGTCTTGCGGTCGGAGGCCGAGCAGTTGCCATACCAGGCAGCGACGCAATCAGTTAGGATGCTCTCGATGGTGCAGCTGTAGAACCTTTTGAGGATCTGAGGACCCATGCCAATTCTTTTCAGTCTCCTGAGGGGGAAAGGTGTTTGAGGCCTCTTCACAACTGTCTTGGTGTGCTTGGACCATGTCAGTTTGTTGGTGATGTGGACACCAAGGAACGTGAAGCTCTCAACCTGCTTCACTGCAGCCCCGTCGATGAGAATGAGGCGTGCTCAGTCCTCTTTTTCCTTTAGACCACAATCACCTCCTTTGTCTTGATCACGTTGAGGGAGAGGTTGTTGTCCTGGCACCACATGGCCAGGTCTCTGACCTCCCTACAGGCAGTCTTGTCATTGTCGGTGATCAGGCCTACCAATTGTGAAATCTGCAAAATGAATGGTGTTGGAGTCATGCAGTCATGAGTGAACAGGGAGTACAGTAGGGGACTGATCACGCACCCGAGGGGCCCCTGCGTTGAGGATCAGTGTGATCTACGGACAATTCCTATGCCCTCACGGCTTGGTTTTTGCTCTGACATGCACGGTCAACTGTGGGACCTTACATAGACAGGTGCGTGCCTTTCCAAATCATGTCCAATCAATTGAATTCACAGGAGAACTAGAAACGTCTCAAGGATGATCAATGGAAACCGGATGCACCTGAAGTCTGAGTCTGATAGCAAAGGGTCTGAATAGTTAGTTTTTTGCAACAACAAAAAATGCTTAACTTTGTCATTATGGGGTATTGTGTGTAGATTGACGATGAAAACTTTTAATCTAATCCATTTTAGAGTAAGGCTGTAACGTAACAAAATGCAGAAAAAAGCTACGCAAGAAATGTTTGTTTTGTTCGATAAAGTCCCTCTTTATATCCCAAAAACTGTTGTTGGCTCATTTTGTTCAGTAATCCACTGGCTCAAAGGCGGTCAAAACATGCAGACGAATACATCCTAATAGTACCGGTAAAGTTTGTCGAAACATGTCAAACGATGTTTATAATTAATCTTCAGGTTGTCATTGTCTAAATAATTTATCATATTTAAACCGGACAATAGCGTATTCAATAGAAAGGGAAAACAACGAAGGGCACGCACTCGGTCACGCACGCAAACCAGCACTGCATTATTCTACAGTCCACTGACAGAAAGGTCTAATTCTTCAGAAAACAAGCCTGAACAATGTCTAAAGACTGTTGACATCTAGTGGAAGCCATAGGAACTGCAATCTGGGTCCTAACCCATTAGATACTTGAGGCATTCAATTGAAAACTACCCACATCAAAAAAATCCCACTTCCTGGATGGATTTTCCTCAGGTTTTCACCTGCCATCAGTTATGTTATACTCACAGACATTATTCTAACAGTTTTGGTATATGCATACCCTTGCTTCTGGGCCTGAGTAACAGGCAGTTTACTTTGGGCACGCTTCTCATCCAGATGTCAAAATACTGCCCCCGAGCCATAAGAAGTTATTAAGAACAAATTCTTATTTTCAATGATGGCCTAGGAACAGTTGGTTAACTGCCTTGTTCAGGGACAGAACGACAGATTTTTACCTTGTCAGCTCGGGGATTCGATCTCGCAACCTTTCGGTTACTGGACCAACGCTCTAACCACTAGGCTACCGTAGAAACACTATAGTAATCTCGCAAGGAGAGGTTGTTCAGAGATACTTTTGAGGAGATGGGGAAACGTCACTGGAATCGTATTAACACCCAATGTGTACGTTTCTAATGCATCGTCAATGGACCATACAGTGCATTCTGGGCAACTCTGACAAGGAGAGCTCTTCTTCACAGAGTGTATGGGTGTAAATGGGGCGCTAGCTCAAAAACACAACATTACCATGAATTTCATTAACAAGTACAACTTTACAAATATTTTCAGAAATGTCAGATAATTAGCTTGTTCTGTCATATTGTATAGCTCTGGAATCGCGGCAGATGAAAATGGGCAGGTTTTGACTCACCCATGACTTCAAGAAGAGATTGCGTGATGATTACCGTAGCAACCGCATGACGCAACATGATAATGTGAACGCGATTGGTCAACAATCTCTGACTTGTGATCACAATGCACTGTCTGATATGACAAGCACACACTAGCTGTTAATTACGAAAATGTTCTTACTTAAACCATAATGTAAACTACACTTACTCAATACAAAACATATCGGCTATACATTTCAACTGCAAATGGCATGCGCTGATGACAAAACATTAAAGAAATGCTCGCCGCACTGGTTTTAGTCACACTTTCCAATTTAGCTAATCTTCTCATCATGAATAAAACACATGGCCCGAACGGTAATATCTGTGTCAACTAAATAAGCCCACTAAAATAATACTGTTACTGTCTGGGCCTATTGTTTGTATGAAGGATGAGTCCATGTTGACTTTGGCGCCAGTCCAGGGTCACACATAAGCAGCACAGATTGCTTGCTAGCCAGCTACGCTAACTACCTTGCTGGCTAAATAGAGCCTAACTACGGTTAGCTAGCCTGCTAACGTTAACCAATTGAGCATGTGTTGAGGACAGGGCTGCTTGCTTGAGCGTACTTTTGATGAATTACTTATTCAAATATAATGTCGCTGGCAAGCTGCTCACAGTCGAATCACTATGCCCACTCTCTTACGTTGTGACTTACAGAATGAATGATGTTCAATGAGGAGCTCGTTGAGCGCCGTCTTCAGGCAACCATTGAACATTTAAAAAATGACAAATTAGCACACGCATTTGTTCATTCTATGTACATAATATTGGTGCTTTACCGGTGGAATAAAGCCCGATACAAATATTTCTGTTAGATTTATTATCGGCCAATAATAAATCTGTCAAACGATTTATCAGTGGTGATAAAAAAAATTTTAAAAACATCTTGAATGAAATAAGTATAGTAACTATTAGTAACTGTACTTATAACAATAATCATGGTATTAGAATTGAAAGAATAGTCATTGGTAGATGCCCAGACTTTAACAAGAGTATTTGTAACTTGAGACATGCCCTCACTAATACAGTGCCTTGCGAAAGTATTCGCCCCCCTTGAACTTTGCGACCTTTTGCCACATTTCAGGCTTCAAACATAAAAATATAAAACTGTATTTTTTTTGTGAAGAATCAACAACAAGTGGGACACAATCATGAAGTGGAACGACATTTATTGGATATTTCAAACTTTTTTAACAAATCAAAAACTGAAAAATTGGGCGTGCAAAATTATTCAGCCCCCTTAAGTTAATACTTTGTAGCGCCACCTTTTGCTGCGATTACAGCTGTAAGTCGCTTGGGGTATGTCTCTATCAGTTTTGCACATCGAGAGACTGAATTTTTTTCCCATTCCTCCTTGCAAAACAGCTCGAGCTCAGTGAGGTTGGATGGAGAGCATTTGTGAACAGCAGTTTTCAGTTCTTTCCACAGATTCTCGATTGGATTCAGGTCTGGACTTTGACTTGGCCATTCTAACACCTGGATATGTTTATTTTTGAACCATTCCATTGTAGATTTTGCTTTATGTTTTGGATCATTGTCTTGTTGGAAGACATATCTCCATCCCAGTCTCAGGTCTTTTGCAGACTCCATCAGGTTTTCTTCCAGAATGGTCCTGTGTTTGGCTCCATCCATCTTCCCATCAATTTTAACCATCTTCCCTGTCCCTGCTGAAGAAAAGCAGGCCCAAACCATGATGCTGCCACCACCATGTTTGACAGTGGGGATGGTGTGTTCAGCTGTGTTGCTTTTACGCCAAACATAACGTTTTGCATTGTTGCCAAAAAGTTCAATTTTGGTTTCATCTGACCAGAGCGCCTTCTTCCACATGTTTGGTGTGTCTCCCAGGTGGCTTGTGGCAAACTTTAAACAACACTTTTTATGGATATCTTTAAGAAATGGCTTTCTTCTTGCCACTCTTCCATAAAGGCCAGATTTGTGCAATATACGACTGATTGTTGTCCTATGGACAGAGTCTCCCACCTCAGCTGTAGATCTCTGCAGTTCATCCAGAGTGATCATGGGCCTCTTGGCTGCATCTCTGATCAGTCTTCTCCTTGTATGAGCTGAAAGTTGAGGGACGGCCAGGTCTTGGTAGATTTGCAGTGGTCTGATACTCCTTCCATTTCAATATTATCGCTTGCACAATGCTCCTTGGGATGTTTAAAGCTTGGGAAATCTTTTCGTATCCAAATCCGGCTTTAAACTTCTTCACAACAGTATCTCGGACCTGCCTGGTGTGTTCCTTGTTCTTCATGATGCTCTCTGCGCTTTTAACGGACCTCTGAGACTATCACAGTGCAGGTGCATTTATACGGAGACTTGATTACACACAGGTGGATTGTATTTATCATCATTAGTCATTTAGGTCAACATTGGATCATTCAGAGATCCTTATTGAACTTCTGGAGAGAGTTTGCTGCACTGAAAGTAAAGGGGTTGAATAATTTTGCACGCCCAATTTTTCAGTTTTTGATTTGTTAAAAAAGTTTGAAATATCCAATAAATGTCGTTCCACTTCATGATTGTGTCCCACTTGTTGTTGATTATTCACAAAAAAATACAGTTTTATATCTTTATGTTTGAAGCCTGAAATGTGGCAAAAGGTCGCAAAGATCAAGGGGGCCGAATACTTTCGCAAGGCACTGTACCTAATCCACTGGCCTAACTGAAAAACGAGGCCCGAAACACTGAACCTGCTTACAGGCATTTAACTTAAGCACATCAGGCTAAGCACTCAAGTCAGAAACAACTGACAAGAGCATGTTGGCTGAGTAAATCCCTCAGAGCCCAGCCCAGCCAGAAGCCACATGGCAATTGTCCCTGCATGCGCCTGCTTCCCCTACGCCTTCTCCCTCCCTCCTCCCCTGCTGTGGGTCCATGTTTCTTCTTGTCTGGCTGGCTCTCTGCGCTGCCTACAGCCAAGCCGTGATGAGGTGATGTCTGGGACAACTCCTTGTGCTGGCTTAGCCAACCACAGCACTCGCCTTAACACCACAGTAGTGAGTGGGTGGAGCTATCTCCAAATAGCAAGGTCAGCTCATGATGGCTGACTGATCTCCTCTCAGAATACAGAAGAGGGCCCTTTATAGTGATTTAATCCAGATGCTCAGTAGATTCTATAACCTAACAGCCAAAGGATTACAGACTGGTGGTATGAGGGTTAATGGTTAGTTTTGGGAGCCTTGCTAAATAAGCATGACCTGTGGGTATTGTACAGACAACGCTGGCAGATATGACTGAGGGACACAGAAGTCATTGGACCACACCCAGTCCATCAGTTCTCCTCTGGTGCCCATCTCCAAACAGCTCATGGCCAACTCAACCATGTTGACAAAACAATGTATCTGTTTATTACAGAGCACATGATTCCACTGTCAAAGAGCTGGAATCTACTGTCACAGAGGTAATACTAGTGAACATAAAACATTTAGTGAATACTCCTTCGGCTAAATAGGGAAATCATCAGTGGCTCGTAAGGAGAGACAGTAAAAGGCATTGAACTCTTTCAAGAAGATGATTTAAAACCAAATGGAGAAAAGTGAAACTGATGACACTGGATGAGGTCATATGTGTAAAATAAAGTAAAACTGAAGATGCTAGGTGAGGTCATATGGATAAAACCAACAACACTTCTGATGAGGGTAGGTAAGATCATCATATGGATAAAATCACTACCTGACACTGGTGTGACTAAGAACACACAGAGTACAGTAAAGTAAAGCTGATGATGCTAGGTGAGGTCATATGGATAAATCAACACTTTACCTGGTACCGGAACGGTTCACAACATCCACGATCTCCCCAGGAAAAAACCTCTCCCTGGCATAAGAATACACATCATCACAGATCTCGTGGAGCCGGGTACGGTATGTGAGTGCTGTGAGGTGCAGCAAGGGGACCACCAGGGCTGAGGGGAAGCTCTGCAGGCTACGACGGCCCCTCTTCTCACTCTCCAAGGCTTCCAGGTAGGTCAGGCCAGGCTTGCCTGTCACCGCACAGCTCCACACCAAGCTGTTGCACAAGATGGTCCTCTCAAAGAACTCACTGTGGGGAGACAGGGTGGTTCAGGTCATTGCATATTCCCTAATGTGTACTACTGTGGAGGCTGGTGGGAGGAGCTATAGGAGGACAGGCTCACTGTAATGGCTGGAATGGTATTAATGGAACGGAGTCAACATGTGGTTTCCTTCAGTGCAATGTGTTTGATACCGTTCCATTGATTCCATTCCAACCATTACAATGAGCCTGTCCTCTTATAGCTCCTCCCACCAGCCTCCACTGGTGTACTACTTTCAACCAGGGCCCTAATGTGTGACAGCATGAAATGAAAGTGTTAACTTGCTAAATTTGTGTTCTGGACAGAGGCAAAATATTGTTGCCCACACAATCACTGGGGACCAGGAAAACCCATGCTCCCCAGATCCCCGTTGAATACATTGTTGCATACAATTTATGCCTCGCTTATCTCTGTATACTGTAAACTTGAGGCTTTTCCAAGGTCTCTGCACAAAGATAGGATCTTGAAAAACCTGAAGTTTCTTTAGTCATGTTGATAAATCTGTCACATGAGTAAACACAATTCCAAAGACACCATACCTCAAAAATACTTTAAACAAAAAACAATATAAAATACTCCATCTTCTAAATAGTTTTTAAATAATAAACAAAACTAAGATGTCCATCACTGTGCTAAATCTGCAATAAAATCCACCATGGCCAATATATGGATCTGGGTGCCATTGTTTACCTTTTTTTGTTTGAGTTTGTTATTCGTTGGTAAGTCAAAAATGTGTCGTCGTCAATGGGTAACAATTTGCCCCCAAAAATATTAACTATCAACTATATAACAGTTAACATTTTGATTCATAATTAGCTAGCTACAATAAACAATCACACAACAATAGCCCCGACCACGTTTCTCACGCTAACTGAGACAGAAAAGTTGCGAGGAGCAGATTTGCTCTCATCCTTCGACTTATGTGAGCAGAGAACCGTCCCATAACTTTCAACAAGATTGGTTAACTACATCAACATGTTATTCGACAGATATTACAATACATTGTGGCAATAACAACCTGAACTCAAATTAAAGTCGACTCAAGTTTAATAGTTTGCAGCGCTAGCTTCCAGCCGGCTAGCAGGCCCAACTAAATACTTGGTTAGCTCGGCTGGTAGAGGTAACGTTAGCTACTCGCTTCAACACTAGTAGCCGCTTGGCTAGCTAGTTAGCAATGATTTAGTTAGCTAGCTAACGTTACGCTTAACAAATAACAACCGAACTGGATATAAATTGCAGTTCTGACCCATTTCATCTGATGGCTAGTTGAGTAGGTGCCAGTCAGACAATACATTAAAGATATTCAAACTAGTTTATAATAGTAAGTACTTTGTCGCGCTTCCAACATTGCAGTTGACTTTAGCTAAGTAACGTTACCTAACGTTTGCTGTCACTTCGGTGTAACTTTTCTCACTCGAGTTGAGACAATATTTGATAGTGCTTTTCTATAATGATTCTGAAATTGTAATTAAGTTACTCGTTTGGACTTCACGTACTCATAAGTCCTGAAGATTTCATGCGTGACTTTGCAAAGGAATACTTCTTCATCTGGTTTTAGGTCCGCTGGGGACTTCTGTCTGACGAAAGGCTTTCTGTGGAGAAGCGGCATCTTTCTTTATCTTCGTCTTCTCTTGATCGGTCCTCTTGACTTTCAAAAAAAAGAGGGAAAAAGGCCAGAAAGACTTATTACATAAAAGTTAACAGCAAACATAGCCAATAAACAAAGGGCAATGACCCGAATATTGTAAAAATTGACGACAATTTAAGAGGAACTCCAGCCTTTGTTAATGACACATGCTTCCCAGTCAGTCTCACACACAAAAGTGAAGCTATTCCAACCACATGAAAATGTGCTCATGACTGACAATCTATTTCTGATATTATCAATAAAAACGCCAATGTTCAAACCACCGGATAACAATGTTGCAAACAAGAGGAAGAATCCAAGAGAGGTTTACCGGTTCGGTTGTGTATCGTTGAAACGATAATACGCGGGAGAAATATACAAAAAGTCCGCGGACTGCCCCACTTCTCCGGCGGACCGACACGGTGTTGACGACAAGTTTGATCAGCTCTAGTTGTTCACGGACAAGGAAACGTTTGGGGTGGGGGTGGGGTGGGGGCGGGGGGGGGGTGGCTTGAGTGAATAATATTTTATTGGTTGTTTGTCCCGCCACTCGCATCATCACCACCAATCACGTTTATGTTCATTGAACATCAAAAGAGTGAAGAAGCCATATTTTGTACAACTGAACTAGAGCATACAGCATTTTTACAGATCTAAGTGAAAGTCATCATAATCAGTTCCAACATTATAGCAGATAAACAGAATATTGAGGGTTATTGAAGGCCTATATTCAAGGTGGTGTCGATTACTTGTTTGCACAACATGGTGACTGCATGATGCCTGTCTGATGTAGGTACAGAGCTTTATAACCAAGGTGCCAAATCCTCCAAAGTTGTTGTAATTACAATGGCCACAGAGTCCAAATGAAGCACTATTAAATCGCTGCAAAAATAATGGGTTTCAGTGATTGAGAGGCAAGGCCATGCTGTTGGAAGGCAAAACAGAATTTCCTTACAGCTGGTGCCAGTTAATAGCCAATTTCTGCACAATTATGCTACCCTCCCATGAATTCACTGAATTGTAAAGTACATGATATTATCCCAGTGATAGTTTGGATAGCCTGTCACATATCACTTGGTCATCTTGATAGATTGTTATTCCTTGAACATGATAAGGCACAGTCCTATACGAAAGCGTATCTGCATTGCAGCAGAAAGTCAATTTCCAAGGGACAGAAAGTCTGAAGGGATGTTTGGTCTTCATTCGGGGTCACAGATCCTATAAAGGTGTATCTCTTTGAATGCGTCCGGGCCACCGTCCTTCCCCAGATAGACGTGGTAATCCAGAGGTACTTTATCTACTCACTGGCTAAGGTTGATCCCTCCCTGAAGGACGTGCACAGGACAGCATTATAAGTGTGCATTATGCTTGACATCATAGAAACATTACATTCTCAAAGTGTGGAAAACAGACAGCATACTGACTGAAGGTTTTTTATTAACCTTTATTTAACTAGGCAAGTCAGTAAAGAACAAATTCTTATTTTCAATCCCAGCCTAGGAACGAACAGTGGGTTAACTGACTTGTTCAGGGGCAGAACAACAGATTTTTACCTTGTCAGCTCAGGGATTTGATCTTGCAACCTTTCAGTTACTAGTCCAACACTCTAACCACTAGGATACCTGCCGCCCCAACTAAGTAATGAAGTAACGAAAGTGCTTCCTGGAGGCTTGAAACTATAATCAATAGAGCACAAGTGGAGTACTTTCATGGTGGTCTGGGTCGTCACATTTTTTTTTTTTTATGAACTGAAAGAATGAGAGACTACTTAGACTTGTCCAATAAGAAACACTAATTTCTGTTATCAGTTGCAAACAGTGTGCCCAAATGAATACACCCCGGATAATGGTGTCCAATGTTTACCTACTTCATTTGATCATTGGGCTGTAGAAAGTACTCAAACACATTGTTCATGATGAGAACATCTGAATTCTGTAACAGGGAATCCTGAGTCATGTTATTTGCATGGATGACCTGGGGAAATGTGAGACAAAGAGAGACAGCTGTGGCACTTATATTCTTCAAAAATATAAGACAAAGATAAGCTCAAGAGACAAACTCAAATCAAATTGTATTTGTCAAATGCACAGAATACAACAGGTGTAGACTTCACAGTGAAATGCTTACTGAAAAGCCCTTAACCAACAATGTAGTTTTAAGAAAAAAAAATGTTAAGTATTTACTAAAGTAAAAAATAAAAATAAAATGTTTAAAAACGTTGTTGTTGAAAAATAACAAATAATTAAGGAGCAACAATAAAGTAACAGTTGCGAGGCAATATACAGGGGGTACTAATGATCACTTTATCTGTATTCGGTCACTGAAGCCATTCTTCTCCACAGCCATATTTTGAAGCCTGATAAACTCTGCACTGATCTCTATCCCAACAAGCGGAGCTGCAGAGCTGTACAGGTACCCCTGAAGCACAAACAGATGACTGGAAGAGTAAATACTTTTGTGCCAAATCATTCATGAAACTGATTTTCCTGCAATATTGTCCACCTCTAGTCTCCCAGTCACTGGTAGGACATGCTGGAACAGGAACTGGAGCTCCAGTATGGAAGAGTGAGAGATGAACTCAGAATAGAAACATAAAAAATAGACATTCATTTTGACACAATGCTGCTATATGAGGTTTATAACCTGACCCTCATCTTACACATCTACTAATTATTGATAGTCCAGTGTAACTCAAGTAAGTACAATAGTTGGCCATGCGAGGCAAAAAACCTGCCCATGGGAGCTGTTCTGTGAGAGCCACATTTCAGGCAGTGGTTATGGCTCATCTTGCCCTCCTCACAGAGTGTATCTACTGTCTCCTCGACATACAGGAAAACATCCTCATGCAGTGTGGGTTGGGGGTTCTGCTGGGTCTGAGTAATCAATTAATGATAAACAGAATTAGGCCTATGTTTTGTTGAAGCCTTTAAGCAGGAAGTCATCCCGCTGTAGTTTGTTTTATTTGATTCCTCAATGAAAATAAAAAGGTATACACACCTTGCACCAAATACAAGAACCCCAGCTAGTAAATCTGGTGTAAAAGTGTTTGTTGTATCATGAAAGCAATTACTGTTACACACCTTCTGAATAGCCAAGGACTCCAAAAGAAGACTTATCCTGAGATCCTATGAAGTACTTTGAAGTATAACCTTTTGATTGTCAACCAACCCATCATCCACTTTATCTGCAAAAAAAACAAAACAGAGTAGCTAAATTTATACAGTTGAGTCAATATTATCATACATGAACATGGTATGGTTGATTTCAGTTGCGGCCCGTCATTCAGTGCAGGTGTTTTGAGTCTCACCTGTTATGCTTAAAATAAAAATTAAATAGAAATCAGACTGTTTTTTAAATTCTGGCATTAATTCGTGTCACAAATCAGTTTGTAAACAATGTAAAAAAATATCTATATATCCTTGAGTAAATAAAGTTGCATACAAACATGTTCTCTTTCTTGAGTGAGTCAGCCTAGCTCAATGCTTTCTGTGTTGGAAGGGCAGCCAGCGAAAGCACAGAACATAGGCGTTGGTAATGTTCTCTAGTTGCACCGTGATTTGCTCAGTGTTTTGTCACTCATGGGGACACTACATCACCACAGAATCTACAGGGAGAGCCAGGCCGTTCAAGCCCCTTTGGGTTCTGCCATATATTTACAACAGAAGTGCCCATCAAAGAAGGCTCAAGGTCCTAGAGTATGCTAGGTTTTGTGTAGGCTTCCCATGGCATGACATTTTGATATCCATGTAAATCTCTTTCGGACACGGTGACCTTTATCAATATATTCACCTGCATTTATCCCCCCCCAAAATAAATCAATAAATCAAATGAAACACTAATTAGCTGGTAATGTGTCTATCATAAAGAACTACAAATGCCATGTTGATCTGGACAAGACTGCTGAATAGAGGCAAAGGTAAGAATCTCTGGATTACCTACCTAATGTTAGCTAAATGTCGTAATTCATAAATTGGCAACATTTCTTTAAATTGACAATTCTGTGAACTGTCTTGTGCAAGTTTTAAATTGACACAAAACCTGTTAGCAAATGTGTCAGCAATAGATGATGTGCTGGAGCTTGCAGAGATTTGCAGTTTTGTATGATATCTATTTTGATGTTAATTAGCATTTTGGAATCCGAATCTGTCACGCCAGGGTAAGCTACACAAAACACAGCAGACTCTATGACCTTGAGAGCCTTCTTGGACAGGCACTTCTGCTGTAATTCTATTTCTAAAATCTGTTTATAAAATAATCAATGGGAAAAATAAATGGTGGGAAAACCAATAGAACCATTTCCCTGTTTGACCGCTAGGTTTTATGGGTATTATTATGACAGTTGGGCTCTACTGGCCACAGATAAAATAATGTCAAATCAAGTTATGTCTATCATAGCTTTGATTGGACTGATCATGTCAACATCATATGTTCAAAATCTTAAAATCAAAAGCTAGCAAGACAAGAAGTCATCACTACGAATCACGTTGACGATCGACAGCAAAATCCTTTTCAATCCTTGCCATATGAAGAGAAATGATAGATAAATCATCTCGGGGGCTCATCTGCCATTGGACATGAACATTACACTACAAGTCGGAAATCGCTAATTCAACAATGAGTGGTATGGAAAGAATCAGTGGCAAAGCGATCACTATTTTCCTCCCCCTACCTGCTATTAGATGGAGAGGGTTCGTGGTAATGACTGAAGCAGAATAAGTGGAATCAGAGTCTGGGTTTAAGCATTTAAAATATCTGTCTGAAAGGGTCTATTTTCCAGGCTTCAAAACATTCACACGCAACACCTTGGGCTAGAAAATGTATAATAAATAGATTGGCCATGCTGTCAATCCAGCATGACTCCATCCAGAGAATGCCAGGCTTTGATGACAGAGTTTGATTACAAAGTTGACCCACAAGAAGGACCGCTGGTCACTTGTTCAAGTGAGCACAACAACTGTGAGTCCAAAAATATTTATTTTATGCAACTGCATAAATGCTGTAATATGCCAGGGATACTGTAGCTAAGAAAGTAATACTAAGTGCATGTTGTGTAGTAAGCTGTTAGTTTCCCATATGTGTCACCCAGGGTTTCCAGATCTAGTTCAAATTTATAGCCCAGTGACCTCTCAAATCCTGCCCACAAGGCCTGAAAAGTATCCCAAATTGTTTTTTTCAGCCGCAAGAGAGGAGTTGACACATTTATCCATTAAACTCTTTTTCCATAACGTTATCGAGTGAATTATGAAGGAATATTAACGTAATTTGAGTGATGACAGAGGATCTCGAAATCTGCAAGAAACACTTTGACGAAATTCAAAAAACGAATGTTAGGCTATTTTCTGGCAACTGTGCCGTTATTATGTGCCAGACTACAAACCGTTATAAATGGCCAATTTGAGAGATTGACTAATTATTTCAATAGCCTTAGGCTACTGACAAAAATCTGGGTTTATAATCACAATTCAACTTTGGCATGGTTTGCTGAGCTATAGCCTAAAGCTCCTGATAGACCAACCACTAATTTCATGGAAAAGTCCACAATGAAACTGAAATTCACCTAAATGATACATTTGCGATAGAGCTGTGACCATGACCGCAATTGATAACGTCCAATTTAATCAACTAAACATGGATATTAATAATTGCCTAATAACAGAAGTCTACAACAACAAACTGAAGTTAGCTATTTATTAAATATATTTGCTATCTCCAGGAAGGCTACACAAGTGGCACAAATTGATTTGGGATTTGGAAAATGGGTTGGAAATAGGTGTCCCCACGACCAATCTGAATAGCCTTGATGTAAGCCGGTGCTGCTCTGTCTCCATGACTCAGCTGCCTGCTGCAGCGCTCTCTCAACCAGTGCTCAACACACATACACCCCCCGGCTCTCCCCACAACTCACTCCCTGATAGTCAGCAGTAGCAGGTCACAGTGAAAAATATCCCGAACAAAAATATAAACGCAACATGCAACAATTTCAAAGATTTTACTGAGTTACAGTAAATTAATTAGGCCCTAATCTATGGATTTCACATGACTGGGAATACAGATATGCATCTGTTGGTCACAGATACCTTAAAAATAATTGGCCTCACAATGGTCCTCAGGATCCCATCACAGTATTTCTTTGCATTCAACTTTCCATCAATAAAATAACTGTTTTCGTTGTCCGTGGGTTATGCCTGTCCATACCATAACCCCAGCACCACCATGGGGCACTCTGTTCACAACATTGACATCAGGAAACCGCTCGCCCACACAACGCCATACACTTGGTCTGCGGTTGTGAGGCCAGTTGGACGTACAACAAAATAACAAAGTGAAAGCCAGAAACAAAAAAGTTCTGTATGGTGAAGACAAAGAGACAGAAAGCAATCACCCACAACTCAAGTGGGAAAAACAGGCTGCCTAAAGATGGTTCTCAATCAGAGACAACGAACGACACCTGCCTCTGATTGAGAACCATACCAGGCCAAAAACATAAATACTACATAGAAAAAAGAACATAGACTACCCACCCCAACTCACGCCCTGACCAAACTAACACAAAGACATAATAAAGGAACTAAAGTCAGAACGTGACAACAATAGTAGAGAGAATTATTTATTTCAGCTTTTATTTCTTTCATCACACTCCCAGTGGGTCAGAAGTTTGCATACACTCAATTAGTATTTAGTAGCTTGCCTTTACATTGTTTAACTTGGGTCAAATGTTTCGGTTAGCCTCCACAAGCTTCCCACAATAAGTTGAGTGAATTTTGGCCCATTCCTCCTGACAGAGCTGGTGTAACTGAGTCAGGTTTGTAGGCCTCCTTGCTCACACATACTTTTTCAGTTCTTCCCACACATTTTCTATGGGATTGAGGTCAGGGCTTTGCGATGGCCACTCCAATACCTTGACTTTGTTGTCCTTAAGCCATTTTGCCACAACTTGGGAAGTATGCTTTGGGTCATTGTCCATTTGGAAGACCCATTTGCAACCAAGCTTTAACTGATGTCTTGAGATGTTGCTTCAATATAGCCACATAATTTTCCTCCCTCATGATGCCATCTATTTTGTGAAGTGCTCCAGTCCTTCCTGCAGCAAAGCACACCCACAACATGATGCTGCCACCCACATGCTTCACGGTTGGGATGGTGTTCTTCGGCTTGCAAGCATCCCCCTTTTTCCTCCAAACATAACAATGCTCATTATTGCCAAACAGTTCTATTTTTGTTTCATTAGACCAGAGGACATTTATCCAAAAAGTACGATCTTTGTCCCCATGTGCAGTTGCAAACCATAGTCTGGCTTTTTTTATGGCGGTTTTGAAGCAGTAGATTCTTCCTTGCTGAGCGGCCATTCAGGTTATGTTGATATAGGACTCATTTTACTGTGGATATAGATACTTTTGTACCTGTTTCCTTCAGCATCCTCACAACGTCTTTTGCTGTTGTTCTGGGATTGATTTGCACTTTTTGCACAAAAGTACGAAAAATCTCTAGGAGACAAAACGCGTCTCCTTCCTGAGCGGAATGACGGTTGCGTGGGTCCATGGTGTTTATACTTGCGTACTATTGTCTGTACAGATGAACGTGGTACCTTCAGGCGTTTGGAAATTGCTCCCAAGGATAAACCAGACTAGTGTAGTTCTACAATTTTTTTCTGAGGTCTTGGCTGATTTCTTTTGATTTTCCTGTGATGTCAAGCAAAGAGGCACTGAGTTTGAAGGTAGGCCTTGAAATACATCCACAGGTTCACCTCCAACGGACTCAAATGACGTTAGTTAGCCTATCAGAAACTTCAAAAGCCATGACATCATTTTCTGGAATTATCCAAGATGTTTAAAGGCATAGTCAACTTAGTGTATGTAAACTTCAGACCCACTTGAGTTGTGATATAGTGAATTATAAGTGAAATAATCTGTCTGTAAGCAATTGTTGGAACAATTACTTGTGTCATGCACAAAGTAGATATCCTAACCGACTTGCCAAAACTATAGTTTGTAAACAAGTCATTTGTGGAGTGGTTGAAAAATGAGTTTTAATGATTTCAACCTAAGTGTATGTAAACTTCTGACTTCAACTGTATATATACAGAGTACCAGTCAAAAGTTTGGACAGACCTACTCATTCAAGGGTTTTTCTTTATTTTTACTAATTTCTACATCGTAGAATAATAGTGAAGACATCAAAACTATGAAATAACACATATGGAATCATGTAGTAACCAAAAACGTTTTAAACACTTTTATATTTGAGATTCTTCAAAGTAGCCACCCTTTGCATTGATGACAGCTTTGCATTCTTGGCATTTTTCCGACCAACTTCACCAGGAATGGTGAAGTTCCCACATATGCTGAGCACTTGTTGGCTGCTTTTCCTTTGCTTTGCGGTCCAACACATCCCAAACCATCTCAATTGCGTTGAGGTCAGATGATTGTGGAGGCCAGGTCATCTGATGCAGCACTTCATCACTCTCCTTTTTGGTCAAATACACAGCCTGAAAGTGTGTTGGATCATTGTCCTGTTGAAAACAAATGATAGTCCCTCTAATAGCAAACCTATCGCTGCAGAATGATGTGGTAGCCATGCTGATTAAGTGTGCCTTGAATTCTAAATAAATGACAATGTCACCAGCAAAGCACCCCGATACCATCCATGCTTCAAGGTGGGAACCACGTGTTTCTTGGCCCAAGCAAGTCTCTTATTTTTATTGGTGTCCTTTAGTAGTGGTTTCTTAGTAGCAATTCGACCATGAATGCCTGATTTACACAGTCTCTGAACAGTTGATGTTGAGATGTGTCTGTTACTTGAACTCTGTGAAGCATTTATTTGGGCTGCAATTTCTGAGGCTGGTAACTCTAATGAACTTATCCTCTGCAGCAGTGGTAACTCTCGGTCTTCCTTTCCTGTGGCGGTCCTCACGAAAGCCAGATTCATCATAGCGCTTGATGGTTTTTGTGACTGCACTTGAAGAAACTTTCAAAGTTTTTGAAATATTCCAGATTGACTGACCTTCATGTCTAAAAGTAATGATGGACTGTCGTTTCTCTTTGCTTATTTGAGCTGTTTTTGCCATAATATGGACTTGGTCTTTTACCAAATAGAGCTATCTTCTCTATACCACCCCTACCTTGTCACAACACAACTGATTGGCTCTAACACATTAAGAAGGAAATAAAGGGAGTGTGGAAGGGAATGAAATTGTAGACCAGTTAGTCAAAATATCTTAAAAACGAGAGATAATTGATGTTCCACTGGGTGGAGGTGAGGCCAAATGTAAGATCAGAGCCATTTTGATAGATGTGTGGCAGAAGAGATGTGTGGCAGATGAGACTCTGAACCCAAAGACCGGCATTTATATGCCCTCCAAAGAAAGGTCAGTGGACCAAGATTCAAAGAACAGATTAGGAAGGAAGAGGTGGCGTTTGGTCGATTGCGTTAAGGACATTGAACTCATTACATCTGTTTGGCAAGCATGTGAATGGTTTGTGTCTGCAGTGTACGGTTGAGGAAACGGTGGCGCATGTGTTGTATGTTGAAGGGAGGGAAGGACTGAAGCGTAGGGTCATTGAAGTTAGGAAGGATTTGGGGGAGGGGGGTATATTACTAGTTAATAGGGCTCTTTGATTGCCCACACTCCAGCACAGTTGGTAGCGGCATGCACCTTTAACGTTTGCGGACCACCATCATGTCAAAGATGAAGAAAAAACAGCAGACACTGCCTCCCGTGGAATGAGTGACAAATCTGTGGGCAGTTTGTCACCATTATAGCGCAATTTATGTATTGTGGCTTCGCTGGCATGCATGATGCGTCAGAAAAAGAAAAAAAAATTGTTTGCCCCATTAAGATTTACATGCTAAAATTGCTTTTGGTTGATTTAGGCTCAATATAGCCCATTCATAGACGGTAACGCCAGTGCTTTAGTGTCAATTCACTTATACATCTGCTGTGTAAGGGGAATGCCCCGACATCACACAAACACACTGTCTAAATGTTAATACACCTCGATTAGGATACGGTTTTGTAAACATTTGGAGTTGAACTTTCAAATCTGAGAGAAAACATTGTTCAAATCATGTTCTGATGCTGATTGGCTTATTTTTAGGCAGTTAAGAAACAAGTGTTATTTTCTTCTCATGAAGGCCAAATCAGAATATTTTATGTCTGTTACCACTGATAACCTGAATGACCCTAGAAAGTTTTAGAAGACTATTAATTAAGTCTATGTCTGGTAACAGTCATGTTAATGAATTACCGTCGTGTTTTGAAGGACTCTGTTGCTGTATATGACAAAACTGAAATGCTGAATTGTTTCAATGAGCACTTTGTATCATCTGGTAGGCTGTTTGATTCAATGTCCTCTGTCTCTGTACAACCCTGTGTGGATGAACCAGTGAGAGCTGGTCAAACTTTTAGCTTTTTGCCATTCTCAGTGCAGGTGGTACATAAAGCCCTGAAATCCTTAGATCAGAGAAAGCCTGTAGGTCCTGATCTTTTGGATTTATCCTGCTAACTGTTCCAAATGTCTGAACTGAATTTGGTAAAAGGGCTTTTACGTACTCTGCGCCATCGTCTTGGAACACCTTACAAAATACTTTTAAACTGGAAGAACTTGTCCCGATTGGTGTTTTTAAATCACTGATGAAAGATGGAAGCTGATTCCCTGACCTGCCAATGTTTTTAATTTGATGTTTTTTTATTTTGTTATAGTCTTGTGAATGCAATGGTTCTTGGCCAGGGCGCTCTTGAAAAAGAGATTTTAATCTCAATGAGCCCTTCCTGGTTAAATAAAGGTTACATAAAATGTTTTTTTAAATGTGTAATACCTTGGCTGGAGGCTGCGTTACTGAGAACACAGGTTGCAACTTTGCTGATGTGTCCAGTTAGTGTATATTTTGTATTTGCAAAGGATAGCTGACTAACCTGGTAAAATAAAACTCTTTGGACAAGGATTATTAAACCTTTCTAAACCATAACATCAAGATTGTAGTTCACATTGAGGCAGCTGCGGTTCACTTTCAACCGACCAGCATGGTCTGAGCAAGATGCAAAAAGAAGAATGTAAAGCTAATGTCATGCTACTTTTACCACGAGGCTGAGAAAACATTGCTGTTGAAGCCAATTTCCAGCAACTGTACACAAACTGCATTCAGAAAGTATCCAAACCCCTCGACTTCTCCCACATTTTGTTAGCCTTATTCTAAAATGTATATTTTTTTTAAAGTGTCAATCTACACAATGACAATGCAAAAACAGGTTTAGAAATGTAAAATGTGTTTAAAAGAACTGAAATATCACATTTACATACAGTAAGTATTCAGACCCTTTACTCAGTACTTTGTTGAAGCACTTTTGGCAGCAATTACAGCATCGAGTCTTCTTGGGTATGAAGCTACAAGCTTGGCACACCTGTATAAGAGGGGTTTCTCCCATTCTTCTCTGCAGAGGATCAAGCTCTGTCAGGTTGGATGGGGAGCTTCGCTGCACAGCTATTTTCATGTCTCTCCAGAGATGTGCGATTGGTTTCAGGTCCAGGTTCTGGCTGGGCCACTCAAGGACATTCTGAGACTGCTTTGCCGGGGCTGTGTGCTTAGGGTCGTTGTCCTGTTGGAAGGTGAACCGTTACCCCAATCTGAGGTCCTGAGCGCGCTGGAACAGGTTTTCATCAAGGATCACTGTACTTTGCTCACTTTCTTTCCCTCAATCCAGACTAGTTTCCTAGTCCCTGCTGCTGAAAAACATGCCCAAAGCATGCTGCTGCCAGGTTTCTTCCAGAAGGGACGCTTTGCATTCAGGCCAAATTCAAACTTGGTTGCATCAGACCAGAGAATTTTGTTTCTCATGGTCTGAGAGTAGGTTGTCTTGTGCCTTTTACTGAGGAGTGGCTTCCATCTGGCCACTCTACAATAAAGGCCTGATTGGTGGGGTGCTGCAGAGATGGTTGTCCTTCTGCAAGGTTCTCCCAGCTCCACGGAGGAACTCTAGAGCTCTGTCAGAGTGACAATACGGTTCTTGGTCACCTCACTGACCAAGGCCCTTCTCCCCTGATTTCTCAATTTGGCTGGGCAGCCAGTTCTAGTAACTCTTGGTGGTTCCAAACTGCCATTTAAGAAAAATTAAGGCCACTGTGTTCTTGGAGACGTTCACCGCTGCCGAAATGTTTTGGTACCTTTCCCCCAGAGCTCTGTCTCAGCGCTCTACAGACAATTCCTTCAACCTCGTGGCTTGGTTTTTGCTCTGACATGCACTGTCAACTGTGGGACCTTATATAGACAGGTGTGTGCTTTTCCAAATAATGTCCAATCAATTGAATTTATCACAGGTGGACTCCAATCAAGCTGTAGCAACATCTCAAGGATGATCAATGGAAACAGGATGCACCTGAGCTCAATTGCAGTCACATAAGCAAAGGGTCTGAAGACTTATGTAAATAAGCTAATTCTGTTTTTTATTTATTTGAAAGAAATGTGCTGTTGTATAGCTAATCTCATGCTATTCTACACATTTTACAATGAGGCTGAGATCATTTTGCATTTTTATAGCAAATTTCCTGCTATTCTTCACATTTGCCATGAGGCTGAGAGAACATTTAGCAGTTTTACAGCAAATTTTTTGTTGCCATGGCTTATGACCTGTTCATATGCTATCTGGGGAGAGGGACAACCTTGCGGGGCGTGTTGTGCACCAGTGATTGAGAACCCAAGGGATGACTAAATGCCCCCATGGGTTCTCGAGAGCTAGACTCAATAATTTGTCTAATGTTGGGGTTATAGGAGGACAGGCTCATTGTAACGGCTGGAATGGAATCAATGGAACGTTCCAAGCATATGGAATTCATGTTTGACTTCGTTCCATTTACCATGATTTTGCAAACCTGTCCTCAAGACCCCAAGGGATGTACTTTTTGGTTTTTGCCCTAGCACTACACAGCTGATTCAAATAATAAACTAATCATCAGGCTTAGATCATTTTTATCAGCTGTATATTGTTAGGGGAAAAACTAAACACGCACCGCTTGGGGTCCCAAGTATCGACTTTGATAAATGCTGAATGCAATTCCATTCGTCCTTCAATATCGCCTCCAACCAGCGTTAAATACCAATTTTTGCATCCAGTCAAACAACTTCGGCAGGTCCTTGGAATTAACTGTGGAGAGTAATTGTAGGATTTTATTTTTTTGCATCTAAAAAGTTATTCAACAAATATTTTGCTACATACAATTGCTCATGACTGAGGTAAATAGTTGCTCAAGCTTACATTTTCGTAACGCATGTGTCAAATTCCAGATACATATTTGAAGAGGTACGAGAATTTGCTTATTATTATTGGTGAAAATTGAGTGGGTTTCGTATATGTTATTTAGTTCATTTAACTTATTGTAGAAAATACTGTTTTTAAAAAATATATTTTTTACAAAGGAAATGAACGCGTGTTGAATAAAACGATAGTTTACGCCACGTGGGGAAAAAAATTACATTTGCACTACTTTCAAATCCAGGGGTCACAAAGAGGTAAACATGAACCCGGAAGTAGATAGGAACGGGGGTATTTTAGATTACGCTCATTTTTATTGGGGTTTTTTCGGGTTAGTTATCTCAAGCCAGTTAGTAAACCTGATATAACGATCTTTATGTTTATAAAAATTATAATGTACTAGTCAACCACTGTTTTTTAACTGTTTAAATGCTATATATCGATTGAAATTATAATGCTGTCGGGATCCACATGCTCGGCGAATCCCTGCCTCATCACCGCAGTTGTTGATGCGACCGTTCGCTTGTTAACTAGCAATTTAGTTAGCATTGACACCGCTTGTAAAGCTATCGCTCAATAAATGTCTACTTGCAAGTGTTGTATTTTGGTAGTTCATTGTGTGACTTAAGATCCTGCCATACTGTCTTAGCCATCTGTTTACTAATGTTAGCTAGGTAACGGAGTTGGCTTGTCACATTGTTTATGTTCTCTGCTCAGTTTAGGAAGTCAACCACGGACGTTTGATCACAAGAGGCAGCGAAAGAAAGGTGTGGCGACAAGGGGGTCCCCCCTCAGTATTGAGGCCGTATTTCTCAACTGAATTTGTAAGGTCCTTTCCCCGAAAACATTATTATCCAGTGGTTGTAGTAGTTGGCAGTATGACAGAACAAGCTTGTTATTCCAAATACATATTCCAGGTTCCACAAGAACTGACAATATGGTGTTAGCCGACTTGGGAAGAAAAATAACCTCAGCGTTGCGATCACTGAGCAATGCCACCATCATCAATGAGGAGGTAGGTATATCATATCAGAAATCTTGTTTTTGGTTCAACTTTTGGCAACAAAAAAACCCTTACTTTTTTAAAGACAGGTTTCACCCACGCCAGACTGTATGTATTTCCCATAGATTGTGTTATTTTTCTCTAGGTATTAAATGCAATGCTGAAAGAAGTATGTGCTGCCCTCCTAGAAGCTGATGTCAACATCAAATTGGTGAAGCAGCTCAGAGAAAATGTCAAGTGAGTAACAATATTCAGGCACACACTGTTATGTAGTAGATAAAGCTGAATTCTGTTTTCTTTTTAAAACGTAGATTCAAAATGTTTCCAGCTAATGTACTTTTTCTGACCACAGGTCAGCCATTGACCTGGAGGAGATGGCCTCTGGGCTGAACAAGAGGCGAATGATTCAGCATTCTGTGTTCAAGGAGCTGGTCAAGGTCTGTCTCATTCTGACAATTATTAATTCAATGTTTGACATTTAGTGTTGTGTGAAACTTAGAATAACTCTGTACATTATTGGTTCAATGATGGTCCAGTGTGAAGTAACTGAATGAGTAAAGGTTTGATAGAAAACTTGGGTAGATGTCTGACTACCAGCTGTTGGTGGGACTTCATGGATATTTCCACAGTGGTGGTTTTCAAGTCATGTGGTCTATTGCTATTCTGAGGTGTTTTGAATGAGTCAACTATAACATAAGTAATCGGTTTTGTTTATTTACTGTACAGTCAAATCTGTCATTCCCCTCCTTAGCTTAATTCATCAAAGGACCCAAATAGCTGTATTTTAACATTTTGATCACTTAGCTATACACCCTTAGTTAGGGAAGGCGTACTCTTGGCTATAGATGCTATCAGTTTATGTTTCATATGGGTCACAGATCAGATGGCTTGTTTACACTTTTATTTTTAAGAAGCTTATGTGGTTGGGTGAGACGCACCCCTACATTCTCACTTCACATCTTTGACAAAGATGCAATGCTTATGTGTTAGTCACATTTGATTGGATGGGAGTGTTTGTTTATTTGTCTAAGATTTTGCTCTTGTTGTCTCAGCTGGTGGATCCAGGTGTCAAGGCTTGGACACCCACAAAGGGAAAGAACAATGTCCTCATGTTTGTGGGTCTTCAGGGCAGTGGGAAAACCACAACATGTTCCAAGGTGAGCCATTCCTGGATATCAGCCTAAAGATAAGGTAATTCAGTTGGCCATTTGTCCAAAATGTATTATACCTTTGATCATTTCATTAATGTATTGAATACTGTTTCCACAGCTGGCGTACTACTACCAAAGAAAAGGGTGGAAAACCTGTTTGATATGCGCTGACACTTTTAGAGCTGGTGAAGTTTTATTATCTTAATCTATCTGTTTGATAGTCCATCTGGAAAGAAATGAGCAATAGCAACTAAGTCTACAGTCTTTTTTGTGTGTGCGCAGGTGCTTTTGATCAGTTGAAGCAAAATGCAACAAAAGCCAGAATTCCATTCTATGGAAGGTATGACATGCTTTGCATTTGGTTGCTTCTCAGCTGGGTGATCCATCTCAAGTCATTTTTTGTTGTTGTGATATTAGATTTTCATGATAATGCTTGCATATACAGTACACTAACTTTGTTATATCCAGTTACACAGAGATGGACCCTGTCGTCATAGCTGCGGAAGGTGTGGAAAAGTTTAAGAATGAGAGCTTTGAAATAATTATTGTTGATACCAGTGGTCGACACAAGCAAGAAGATTCCCTTTTTGAGGAGATGTTACAGGTTTCCAATGCAGTGGTAGGTAACAATCTGATAACTATCTAGACCCCTTCAATATCATCAATACAGTAAACTAATGCTAAACTTAATCTCTAGGAACATTTAGATTTCTCTGCCACCCTAAGCGTTTGTATTGTCATTATAAAATGTAATGCTCCAAAGAAAATGTACTAATGCATGGTTTCACCCCAAGCATGCATCTCTCTCCTCCAGCAACCCGACAACATTGTGTACGTGATGGATGCCTCCATTGGTCAAGCTTGTGAAGCACAGGCTAAAGCCTTCAAAGACAAAGTAGAAGTTTCCTCAGTTATAGTGACAAAGCTAGATGGCCACGCCAAAGGTGGTGGTGCTCTCAGTGCGTACGTAAATGGTGATCTTTGCTCAAACAATTTATCCACGTTATGGTGAACTGAGTTTCCTTTACTACTGCAGAATGCATAAACTCAATGCTAAGCCGGACATTTCGTTCTCATGTTTCCTTTTAGAGTGGCTGCTACTAAGAGTCCCATCATTTTCATTGGTACTGGTGAACACATTGATGACTTGGAGCCATTTAAGACCCAACCCTTCATCAGCAAGCTACTGGGTAAGCTGTGAACCCTTTTGAATAAAGTGTAATCATAAGAGGTCACATGGCATGTCTTTTTTTTTTGCCTGTTTTGTACAACCTCTTGAGTTGTGTGTTTTTGTCCTCAGGCATGGGAGACATTGAAGGTTTGATCGACAAAGTCAACGAACTCAAGCTGGATGACAACGAGGAGTTGATTGACAAGTTGAAACATGGTGAGAATGAGATCATCACTGTAATACAGGCCCCATATAATAACCAACATAGGGTATGCTTATGCTCTGCAGTCCATAACAGTTACACATTGTCATGTGGTATAGTTGTTGGGTCACATTGTTGATAAGCATCTTCTAATCACAATTTGTGTCACAGGTCAGTTCACTCTTAGAGACATGTACGAGCAGTTTCAGAACATCATGAAGATGGGACCGTTTGGCCAGATCATGGTAAATAAACGGCAACCTGTATCCCTATTTAAATAATGATCCGCGCTAAACTGTAAAGCTTATTTCTTTTAGGACTTCATGCTATAGATAAAACCAGACTGTCAATGTTTCAGCGCGAAGGCCTTTCGAAACGGTCAACTGTATCCTTTGTTTTTCATTTGCCCTGATTATGGTAAATAATGGCTACTTAAATGTTTTGGTGCCTTCAGAAAGTATTGATACACTCTTGACTTATTCCACATTTTGCATTATAGCCTGATTTCAAAATGGATTCAACAGATTTTTTTTTTAACCATCTACAAACGATACCCCATAATGACAGTGAACTTTGTTTGTTTTTTTGCGCTGAAATGTATTGAAAAGTCTAAGACCTTTCCACACCTGGATTGTGTAACATTTTCTCTATTCTTCAAGCTCTGTCAAATTGGTTGTTCCTCATTTCTAGACAACCATTTTCAGGTCTTGCCATAGCTTTTGAAGTAGATTTAAGTCAAAACTGTAACTTGGCCACTGAGGAACATTCACGGTTTTCTTGGTAAGCACCTTCAGTGTAGATTTGGCCTTTGTTTTAGGTTATTGTCCTGCTTTATGGTGAATTAATCTCCCAGTGTCTGGTGGAAAGCAGACTAAACCAGGTTATTCTCTAGGATTTTGCATGTGCTTAGCTCATCCCGTTTTTTATTTTTTTATCCTGAAAATATTCCCAGTCGTAGCATAACCATTACATTATGCAGCCATCACTGCTTGAAAATATGGAGAGTGGTACTCAGCTGTATTGGATTTGCCTCAAACATAACACTTTACCTTTTTGTCAGGAATGCAATTGCTTAGTCACTTTTTTTTTGCAGTTTTACTTTTGTGCCTTGTTGCAAACAGGATGCATGTTTTGGAATATTTTTGTTCTGTACATGCTGCTTTTCATTCTGTCAATTAGGTTGGTGTTGAGTAACTACAATGTTGATCTGTCCTCAGTTTTCTCCTATCACAGCCAATAAACTCCGTAACTGTTTAAAAGTCACCATTGGCCTCATGGTGAAATCCCTGAGCGGTTTCCTTCCTCTCTGGCAATTGAGTTAGAAGGACGCCTGAATCTTTGTAGTGACTGGGTGTATTGATGCACCATCCAAAGTGTAATAACTTCACAATGCTCAAAGAGATATTCAATGTCTGTTTGTTTTTTTTACCCATCTACCAATAGGTGCCCTTTGCGAGCCATTGGAAAACCTCCCTGGTCTTTGCTTGAATCTGTTTGAAATGCACTGCTCGACTGAGGGACCTCACATATAACTGTATGTGTAGGGTACAGATATTCAGTAGTCATGTTAAACACTATTGCTCACACTGAACCCATGCAACTTATTATGTGACTTAAGCAAATCTTTACTCGTTAAATTATTTTGGCTTGCCATAACACAGGGGTTGAATACTTAATGACTCAATACATTTTATTTTTTTCTTGTATTAATTTGTATAAAAAATAATTCCACTTGACATTATGGGGTAGTGTGCGTAGGCCAGTGAATAATCTCAATTTAAAGATCAGGCTGTAACAACAATGTGGAAAAACTAAGTGTGCGAATACTTTCTGAAGGCACTGTATATTATTCTAATCACATAAGATGCTAATCTTACTTCTGTTATTGTCACAAGGGTATGATCCCAGGTTTCGGAACGGACTTCATGAGCAAAGGTAACGAGCAGGAGTCCATGGCCAGGTTGAAGAAACTCATGACAATTATGGACAGCATGAATGACCAAGGTAAATACACTGAGTGTACAAAACATTAGGAACCTGCTCTTTCCACAACAGGCTGACCTGGTGTATCCAGGTGAAAGTTATGATCCCTTATAGAAAATCCACTTCAATCAGTTTAGATGAAGGGGAGGCTTTTTTATTAAGAACAAATTGAGACAATTGTAACATGGATTGTGTATGTGTGCCATTCAGAGGGTGAATAGGCAGGACAAAATATTTAAAGTGGCACTGACATCGTTTTTAACTACTTTGCAGATATGAAACAATCCTCATATCTGTCAAATGTAAATTTACCAGTTTATACAGTTTATACAAAATTAACTTCAGAGGTTTTAAGAATAGGTTATATTTGACTACATTACTTACAATAAGGTATTGTTGACAATACAGATTAGGTCAAACAGATTCAAGTTTCCCTGCATTAGTTTCTGGCCACTAGGAGCGCCGCCTCTGGGTGAACAGGTTCCTGTTTATTTCCTTTGTGCCAGCATCTGTCTGTGGTGGTAAATAAACAGCCACAAAGTATAGCTGCGAACTCTCTAGGCAATAGTGTGGTCTACAGTTTAAGATATTCTAATTCACGTGAGCGAAATCTTGAGACTTCCTTAGATTTCATGCACTAGCCGTTGACAAATATGCACAGACACCCCCCCCCCCCCTCACACACATACACACACACACACACATATCTTACCAGAGTGTGCTGCTCTATCTAGCCAGTGCAGTGTTTATCCCGCTAGCTGAATATCCATCTTATCACTCAGCCACGATTCCATGAAACATAAGATGTTAGTTTTTGATGTCCCTTTGGACGAGATACGATCACGTATATCCTACCAATGATTGTATGTTTGAGTATTGTTGATAGTAACAGCACCTTTCCCACTCGCTTTCTGCGGATGCTTATGAGGCACTCTGCTCTGTGTCCTCTGTTCCTGCGTCGCTTTCTCTTGCCAATAACGGGGATGTTGGCCTTGTCGGGTGTTTGCAGTATATCCTGTGCGTCCTGCTTGTTGAAGAAAATATCTTAGTCTAATCCGAGGTGAGTGATCGCTGTCCTGATATCCAGAAGCTCTTTTTTTTGCCGTAAGATATGGTGGCAGAAACGTTATGCACAAAATAAATTGCAAAACGCGAAAAACACACTTGTACCATTGGCTAGACGCCTGTAAAACTGCTGCCATTTCTTCCGGCGCCAAGATTCTCTGGTCTGATTTAAACCAAGCGTCACGTTTGGAGGGAACATGGTACCATCGGTACAGTGAGCGTGGTGGCAGCATCATGCTGTGGATTTTTTTTTTCAGCAGCAGGGACTGGGAGACTTGTCAGGATTGAGGGAAAGATTTAATGGGGTGAAGTACAGAGTGATCCTTGACAAAAACCAGCTCAGGACCTCAAACTGGGGCGGTGGTTCAACTTCTAACAGGACGTTGACGCTCAGCACACAGACAAAACACAGGAGTCCTTGAATGGCCCACCCGGACTTGAATCCAATCGAACATCTCTGGAGAGACCTGAAAATGGCTATGCAGGAAATGTCAGGAAATGCTACAAATTGTCATTCTTCTTGTATATGAACAGATTTGAATAAGATCTAATGTTGCTGAAATGGCGTTAGTTCCATTTGAATTTCCTTTTGAACGGGCAATGGCTGTAAGTGCCAGGCACACGGGTTTGTCAAGAACTGCAACGCTGCTGGGTTTTTCACGCTAAACAGTTTCTCATGTGTATCAAGAATGGTCCACCACCCAAAATACATCCTGCCAACTTGATGCAACTGTGGGAATGATTGGAATCAACATGGGCCAGCATCCCTGTGGAACGCTTTTGACACCTTGAGTCCATACCCCGATGAATTCAGGCTGTTCTGAGGACAAATGAGGGTGCAACTCAGTAGTGTATCTAACCCTCCCGTCAATAAACAGTAAATTACAAACAAAAGGGTTACACAAGATGTGTAATTGTTTTCCTAACCATGGATTATTTCTTTGCAGAACTTGACAACAAAGATGGTGCAAAGCTTTTCACCAAGCAGCCGAACCGAATTGCCCGAGTTGCGCGGGGTTCTGGGGTTGCCACCAGGGACGTCCAGGAGCTGCTCACCCAGTACACAAAGTTCGCCCAGATGGTGAAGAAGATGGGTGGCATCAAGGGCTTGTTCAAAGGTATGCACTTCTTGGATGCATATTAACATTAATAGCTGTCAAATCCTTGCTTCCTCCATTTTCCCCCTGCCCCTCTCAAATTACATTGGAAGAGGTCTGAGGGAAGGGCCTTGGCTCTTCTCAACTGCACTTTGTGATAAGAGGAAACGAGAACAGACGAAGCAAGGATTTCATGGCTAGTCATGTTTTCAGACACAGCCCTGAAACTGAAGCACTGGTCCACTAACACAATTTTGCTTTCTTCAAGTAGTAGGCGATGTCTCAATTTTTTTTAACATGTTTACAGGTGGTGACATGTCCAAGAATGTCAACCCCTCTCAGATGGCTAAGTTAAACCAACAGATGGCAAAGATGATGGACCCAAGGGTTCTCCACCATATGGGTAGGCATGACTTTCACTTCCATTTTTATGTCATGTCACTTTTCCCAAACTATTCCTTTGTTACTTTGTACTTAGATTAGTTAAATGATTTGAATATGGTCAGTCCAAATGTAATGACATGGATGTTATATAATGCGTATTTGGCATAGACTGCATGGTATCCCTGATCTACAAATCACCTTGCACCCCAAATAATAATTTGATTAAGATTAGCTATTCTCATCCTCGCCACCACCTTGCTGTCGAGTTCAACTGATTCTCTCCCCCCATTGAGACATGCTGATTTATTTTCTCTCATCTTCAGGTGGGATGGCTGGTCTCCAGTCCATGATGAGACAGTTCCAACAGGGTGCAGCTGGCAACATGAAAGGGATGATGGGATTCAACAACATGTGAACCACTGAGCCTTAACACAGCAAAATAAAAAGGTTGTCATTTGGATTCAGCAAGAAGGTGTGGCGACGCTTTAGCAAGAAGGAGAGCAGTGTTATTTTTGCCTCAGTAATATAATTCATGAACACGTTTGTGTATAAAATGATGCAGAAAGCATATTTACAGGTCAGGATAAATAAAACAAGTTCTCTGATTTTTACAGTAATTGTAAATGAGGCCCACAAGATACAGAAATTGTGGGGTCATATCCATTAGGAACCAAATGGAAGAAATTGGCATGAAACCGGGAGGCACTACCTGGACTTGTCCAATAAGATACGCATTTATTTTGTTGCAATATTATTTTTTTATGTTTTGTGCCATAAACACAACTCTTATTTGGAGAGCTGGTGAATGGGTATGCTGATGTTAGTTTGTGAAAATTATTTTTGAAAATGTTATAATAAAATTTGTCTTGCAATGTTTTTAAAAGCCAGTCTCCTTTTTTCTCATATTTGCTCAATGACTGTCAATTATTGCCCTATCAATTAAACTCTTTGCATGACTATTGAAAAATGTGTACTTGTTGGGTCACTGCATTTCAAGGATATTGAGCAGGAAGGCTACATTTTACATTTGACATTACTGATTGATATGTTTATCCCAGCCAGTGCTTTACTTGGGCAGGAGCTCACTGGAACTAAGTACCAGGCACCTTTTAAAGTAAAATACTTTAAAGTGCTACTTAAATAGTCTTTTTGGGGGGGGGGGTCTTTATATTTTTGACAACTTTTACTTCACTACATTCCTAAAGAAAAGTATACTTTTTACTCTACATTTTCCCTGACACCCAAAAGTACTTACATTTTGAATGCTTAGCAGGACCAAAATGGTCCAATTCTCACACTTATCAAGAGAACATCACTGGTCATTTTACTGGGTAAATTTTACTTGAGTTATTTCCTATCAAGGGGTCTTTCCTTTTACTCAAGTATGACAGGTGGGTACTTTTTCCACCACTGATATTAGCTCAAGGGTTTTGCAGAGTTGTTGCAGCTACATATTATCCCTAACCTCTTTTCAGTCCAAGTCGAGCACTTAACATATTGAATTTATTCAAAAAGAAACATTGAACCTCTTATCGGTCCAACAAGCAGGACAACTGTTTCATATAGAAAATTCTCTGGAAAGAAGCCAGACACGTCCAAAAAAAATCACTGTTGGGGAAACATGAACATGTCATCTGATAATTCATCTACTATTTGGGGTAAGGGCCTATGATTGGGCACGCTTCTTGACGGGTCTTGGCTAGAAGGGATACAGTTTGTCAAATTGGCGTGAACAATTATTTGTTTAGCTTTTTAGCTACCCCTAACCCTTTTCCTAACATTGATCTAATTCTCATAACCTGCTACGTTACTTATCCATACCTGCTGCGTAAGTTCTAACCTGCCACAAAAAGTAAATTCTGACAAACTGTATCCCTTCTAGCCAAAACCCTCTTGACGTGGCATTGCTTCCCGCAGCCATGTTTTGTTAGCTACGTTGTCACATCCTACGTTGTATGCGGGGCGCTGTTCACTCACTGTCACCAGTAGCAGTGTGGAACTCGTCTGAGGATATCAGGTAGCTAAATATTCTGCTATTTGCTTTAACTGTTGACTTAGCAATATCTTTACTGTATGTGTTTTCACAATTTATTCGTATTTTGAATATAATTTTTCTTAGCTGACAAAGTGTAGTTTGGCTGTTAGTTGAAGCAGGGTGAAAACACGTTTGACACATTGCATTTGCGGGTGCCGGTGGTTTAGTTAGCGGCGTAACTAGTTAACGTACTGCTTGCTAACATGCCATGGTGAAAACACTTTTGACTTTGGCACATGTTTTTGTTGTTATAACTAGGATATCCACCCTGAAACATTAAACATTTGGTTTTGGCGTTCCCGTGTTATGTAGTTAGCTATCCAGCCAGCTACCTACCATGCTAGCTAACTTTAACAGTACTTAGCTAGCTACAGTAATTTTGTTGTTGGTGGAGTGACTTGCTGTGTATATTCAATCAAAACAGTTTTGCTTGTAATCCAGCATCAATTTGTAAAGCCTGTTGATTGATTCACCATTGATTTCATTTGATTCAGGTCAGCTTGCTAGTTAGATAAAAGCCCAATACAGTCAGTGTTAGAATTTTGAAATACCTTTTTGTTAGCCTAACTCTAAGGATTTGTGATCATTTACATCTCTGATAATCTCATTTGGTCAAATATTTTGTCTGGAGAAAGCAAATGTAAGTGATGGTTCAGTACCAACTAAACTGACGTTGTGTATACCTTTATATTTATTCAGATTCAGAGTGTGTTTTCAAAGTAAGTTATTTTAGACAGATTTGATCAGTGGGTGAAAACGTGGGTCACAGTCAGGATCATATTCTGGTCTTTTGTTATAGCCATGGTTTAGCCCCAGTTAGACGTAAGACATACTTTCCCACAGGTTCATATTTGGCTGCATTTTCTCTGCCCCCTTGATATGACACATTCAAATTGGTAGTAAATGTGCTGGAGTGTAACGTTATGCTCAAAGTCCTAAAGGATATCTCAGGACTCAGAACAGATAACTAGGCTAATAAAAACATCCAAGCCAGGCAATTATAATAATTTATTACATTTGTAAAGTGATTTTCATTCTACAGAAAAATCTCAAAGTACATAAATAAAAATAAATAACAAAAAGGAAGGGGGGGATTTATTTTTATTTTTAAATGGATCATATCATAAGACTCATTGTAGTGCCGTGGACTATTATATAATTCGTGCTATGTTGAAATATCCAATGCAATCATGACCGTAAAATGTATAGCCTATTGCAATAATGCGCTGACACACCTTTCCCTCCCTCTGTCTGCAGTTCTCGGAGGGTGCTATGGCGACCTTCCCGGAGTTTATTGCACAGAATGAGGAGCGTGATGGGGTGCGCTTCAGCTGGAATGTCTGGCCCTCTAGTCGTCTGGAGGCCACCCGCATGGTCGTCCCCGTTGCCTCTCTGTTCACCCCCCTGAAAGAGCGGCCAGATCTGCCCCCCATCCAGTATGAGCCTGTGCTGTGTAGCAGGGTGACCTGCCGCGCTGTCCTCAACCCCCTCTGGTAAGTGAGGCAACAATCCTCATTCACTTACTTATACATTGGGTTGCAAAATCTGGGTAACTTCCTGGAAAACCAGGGAATTGGGGGAAAGTTAAAGCAAATTATTTGCTGCTCTCTATTTTCCTCATTCCCTTATACTTGTGAATTTATAACTGTCATCGTGAGGTGATTTGTACTGAACATATCCTTGGTCAATCTTCAAAAGGTTCACATGTAACCCACTGATAAAATAATTGTAGCCTAAACTGTTTGGTCCTTTTCTCTTTGAACTCTATTAATTGGTCTCTCAACCTAGCCAAGTGGATTACAGAGCCAAACTGTGGGCTTGTAACTTCTGCTATCAGCGAAATCAGTTTCCTCCTACCTATGCTGGGATATCAGATGTCAACCAGCCAGCTGAGCTGCTGCCACAGTTCTCCACCATTGAATATGTGGTCCAGGTAGGATTTCCGTTTGATCACAGCTATCTAGATAACCAGCCATCACTCAAAATAAGGACATTTTATTAGATATATATTTTTACAAATACAGTATTTTGATTGAATCTAAATTAGATATAGGCCTTAATTTTGATATGTTTTAGTGAGGATAAAACAGCATACCAGATAATTGCATACCTACCTTCGTTATCTCTCCTACAGAGATTCATTAGTTCTCATTTAGAACATAAAATCAAGCATGCAATGCCATGGCTCTGAGTTTGCCTTCCCTGGCCCCCACAGAGAGGTCCCCTGATGCCGCTTGTCTTCCTGTATGTGGTGGACACCTGCATGGAGGACGAGGACCTGCAGGCTCTGAAAGAGTCCTTACAGATGTCCCTATCCCTGCTTCCTCCTACGGCCCTGGTGGGCCTCATCACCTTTGGACGCATGATCCAAGTCCACGAGCTGGGCTGCGAGGGCATCTCCAAGAGCTATGTCTTCAGGGGAACCAAAGACCTCAATGCCAAACAATTGCAGGAGATGCTGGGGTTGACCAAGCCCACTGCTGCACAGGCAGGACGGGGACCACAAGCTCCACAGGCCCCCCTCTCCAACAGGCAAACCACTCCACATAGCTACAGCATTGTTTTGACTTGGCAGTACATATACTAAAATAATTTGGTGACACAAAAAAGTCTTAATTTAGAACTTATTTCCATTTTGTTGTTGCTTAGATTCCTCCAGCCAGTCCAGAAGATTGACATGAACCTGACAGACCTGCTTGGAGAGCTGCAGAGAGATCCCTGGCCTGTCACTCAGGGAAAACGGCCCCTCCGCTCGTTAGGATCAGCCATGTCCATCGCTGTTGGCTTGCTGGAGGTAAGACCTGGACAGAAATATAACTTACCTCACTGCAGACCTGGGTTGAAATAGTATTTTAAATATTTCAAACACTTTGGCTTGATTGATTTTGCCTGGCACAATTGCACCAATGGTAGCCTCCCGAGTGGCGCAGTGGTCTAAGACAGTGCCGCTAGAGATTCTGGGTTCGAGTCCAGGCTCTGTCGCAGCCGGCTGCGACCGGGAGACCCATGGGGCAGCAGGTAGCCTAGTGGTTAGAGCGTTGGGCCAGTAACCGAAAGGTTGTTAAATCGAATCCCTGAGCTGACGACTTAAAAATCTGTCATTCTGCTCCTGTACAAGGCAGTTAACCCACTGTTCCTAGGCCGTCATTGTAAATAAGAATTTGTTCTTAACTGACTTGCCTAGTTAAATAAAGGTTAAATAAAATAGGAACTGTTGCAGCGTCGTTCGGGGAGGGTTTGACCTGCAGGTATGTCCTTGTCCCATCGCGCTCTAGCGACTCCTGTGGCGGGCACAGTGCTTGCTGACAGTCGCCAGGTGTTTGGTGTTTCCTCCGACACATTGGTGCGGCTGGCTTCTGGGTTAAGTGGGCATTGTTTCAAGAAGCAGTGCGGCTTGGTTGTGTTTCGGAGGACGCACGGCTCTCGACCTTCGCCTTGGGAGTTGCAGCGATGAGACAAGACTGTAGAATTGGATACCACGAAATTGTGAAGAAAAAAATAAATAATATATATATATATATATATAACTGCACCAATGGAAAAAGTTGCGAAAGTGCGAACTCTGTCCAACTGTCATCCCAGGCAGACTTATGCTAGCGCTTTCAAAGTGTTTTAAAGGTTTAGAAAACTATATAATTTGTGATTAAAATAGAATAGTCCATATTTCAATGACACCATTTTCAATATTACTGTTTTGTCAAATCAGCCCCCCCATACTACTTCAAATTCATGTTTCCCTGTGTTCCGCTGTATTAAGTGGGATTTGTAAGATTTAAAACTATTACGCTGTGGTAATGGGGTCATGATTACAGGCTTTAGTCATTGTTTGGTTTATTGTTTACTTAGCTTCATAGAAATGTTTTGTAATAGTGTCCCTTTTTTTCACCATCCATTCCCCTTCCAGTGCACCTTCCCTAACACTGGGGCACGCATCATGACCTTCATCGGTGGGCCAGCCACTCAGGGCCCAGGCATGGTGGTAGGAGATGAGCTGAAGGCCCCTATTCGCTCCTGGCATGACATTGAGAAGGACAATGCCAAGTTCATGAAGAAGGGGACCAAAGTAAGTTTGTCTCAACCTTTTGGCTTTGCCTGTTATTTAGATGGGTTTACCATGATCTGAACTTTTTTCAGGTCTGTTGCCACTGTCTGTAAATTATGATTAAATGCTCAAGTAGTCTTACAGCACATTAAAGTGAGACAACCAGTTAATGGCTAGATGTGTATTTGTTTTTTTTTGCATAAATTACAAACAGGCACTTGTTAATTCTCTATATTATATTGGATCCTCTTTTTGTCCTGCTCCTGTAAAAAGTTTGGATATGTATAAAAAGCCTTTCCTTCATTTTCAGCATTATGAGGCGTTGGCGAGCCGTGCTTCCACCAATGGCCATATCATAGACATCTATGCATGCGCTCTGGACCAGACTGGACTGCTGGAAATGAAGTGTTGTTCCAATCACACTGGGTGAGGACTCTTTTTGTGTTTGGTGAACTTCCGTCTGAAATGGCACCCTATTCCCTATATAGTGCACTACATTTGACCAGGGCTCTGGTCAAGAGTAGCCCACTATATAGGGAATAGAATGCCATTTGGTATGCAGAACACACACGTCAATCACTGTCTTCTCCCATAGTGAGGGGAGAGTTTGACCTCAGATCTTCTCCAGTGCTCTCCTCTGATGCTTTGAGGAGGAAGGAATCAACCAAAAGCTTCTGAGATTCACACTATGTATCGTTGAACTCGTTCGCGTATATATGTTTTTGCAGAGGCTACATGGTGATGGCGGACTCTTTCACAACCTCACTATTCAAACAAACCTTCCAGAGGGTTTTTACCAAAGATGTGTCTGGAGCCTTCAAGATGGCCTTCGCAGGCACTCTGGAGATAAAGGTAGAGCCAGTCAGTGCAATGGTTCTATCTGAAATGGTACCCTGCTTATAGAGTGTACTAGTTAGTAGTGCACTATACAAATCCTTCAAAGTTTTCATACCCCTTGACTTGTTACAAATTTTGTTACAGCCTGAATTCAAAATATATTTTTAAAAATATAAATAGTTCTCACCCAGCTACACACAATATACTGTAATGACAAACTGAAAACATGTTTAAATGTTTTTGCAAATGTATTGAAAATAAATACATAAGTATTCACAACCCTGAGTCAATACTTTGTAGACATGACTATTACAGCTTTGAGTTGTCTTGGGCATGTCTATCAGCATTTGCAAAAATACAAAATGTCTAAACATGCTTTCGCTTTGTCATTATAGGGTATTGTGTGTAGATGGGAGAGAGAAAATATATATTTCATAGATTTTGAATTCAGGCTGTGATTAGCTATGCCTGGTTTTCTCCAGACATAGCGCTTTGCATTCAGGCCAAAGAGTATTTTCTGTAGAAGACTGCAGAATATTTTGCCTTATGCTTTTGTCTTTCACGTTTTTCTCAGGAATGGCTTCGGGCTGGCCATTCCCATAAAGCCCAGATTACAGCACCTCACCAGAGATTGTTCTCCCATCTCAGCCAAGGAACTCTGTAGTTCTGTCAGTGGTCGTTGGGTTCTTGGTCATCTCCTTGACCACTGTCCGGTTGCTCAGTTTGGTCGGACGGCCAGCTCTAGGCAGTCTGGGTAGTTTAATATTTGTTCCATTTCCCAATGATGGAGATCACTGTGCTCTTGGAAGCTTTCAACACTCTAGAAAGTGTTTTATACTCTTCCACAGATATGTCTCATGACAATTCTATTTCTGAGATCTATGGACAGGTCCTTGGACTTCGTGGTATAGTTTCTGTGGTATAGTTTCAACTGTGGGATCTTATATAGACAGGTGTTTCTTTCTAAATCCTGTCCAAACAATTGAATTGGCCACAGGTGGACTCCAATCAAGTTATATTGACATCTCAAGGATGATCAAAGGAAATTGGATGCACCTGAGCTCAGTTTGGAGCTTCTCAAAGCAAAGGGCTGTGAATACTTATGTCAATGAGATATTTCTGTATTTCATTCTCAATACATTTGCAAACATTTCTAAAAACCTGTTTTCACTTTGTCATTATGGGATATTGTGTGTAGATTGGTGAGAAACATATTTAATCCATTTTGAATTCATGTTGTAACAAAACAATGTGGAATAAGTCAAGGGGTATGAATACAAGGATTTCGCTACACCGCAATAATATCTGCTAAAAACGTGGATGTGGCCGATTTTGATACTTTCTGAAGGCACTGTATAGAGAGTAGGGTGCCATTTCAGAAGCCGCCACTGTGTTCCATTAACATACCGCTACAATATATTTATTTTGCGTAGTGTGTAAGTCTGGATATTGGAACAGAGCCACATTGATAGGTGATTTGATCCATTAAATATTATGGAAAATGTCATATTTCTTAACCTTTTCACCGAATAGAATTGTACGCAAAATGCAAATAAAGTTGAAGTCGGAAGTTTACATACACCTTAGCCAAATACATTTAATCTCAGTTTTTCATAATTCCTGACATTTAATCCTAGTAAAAATTATCTGTTTTAGGTCAATTAGGATCACCACTTTATTTTAAGAATGTGAAATGTCAGAATAATAGTAGAGTGATTTGAGCTTTCATTTTTTTCATCACATTCTCAGTGGGTCAGCAGTTTACATACACTCAAATAGTACTTGGTAGCATTGCCTTTAAATTGTTTAAGTTGAGTCAAATGTTTTTGTTAGCCTTCCACAAGCTTCCCACAATAAGTTGGGTGAATTTTGGCCCTTTCCTCCTGACAGAGCTGGTGTAACTGTGTCTCCATGCTCGCATATGCTTTTTCAGTTCAAATCAAATGTATTTATATAGCCCTTCTTACATCAGCTGATTTCTCAAAGTGCTGTACAGAAACCCAGCCTAAAACCCCAAACAGCAAGCAATGCAGGTGTAGAAGCACGGTGGCTAGGAAAAACTCCCTAGGAAGAAACCTAGAGAGGAACCAGGCTATGAGGGGCGGCCAGTCCTCTTCTGGCTGTGCCGGGTGGAGATTATAACAGAACATGGCCAAGATGTTCATATGTTCATAAATGACCAGCATGGTCAAATAATAATAATCCCAGTAGTTGTCGGGGGTGCAACAAGTCAGCACCTCAGGAGTAAATGTCAGTTGGCTTTTCATAGCCGATCATTAAGAGTATCTCTACCGCTCCTGCTGTCTCTAGAGAGTTGAAAACAGCAGGTCTGGGACAGGTAGCACGTCCGGTGAGCAGGTCAGGATTCCATAGCCGCAGGCAGAACAGTTGAAACTGGAGTAGCAGCACTGCCAGGTGGACTGGGGACAGCAAGGAGTCATCATGCCAGGTAGTCCTGAGGCATGGTCCTAGGGCTCAGGTCCTCTGAGAGAGAGAGAGAATTAGAGAGAGCATACTTAAATTCACACAGGACACCGGATAAGACAGGAGAAGTACTCCAGATATAACAAACTGACCCTAGCCCCCCGACACATAAACTACTGCAGCATAAATACTGGAGGCTGAGACAGGAGGGGTCAGGAGACACTGTGGCCCCATCCGATGATACCCTCGGACAGGGCTAAACAGGCAGGATATAACCCCACCCACTTTGCCAAAGCACAGCTCCCACACCACTAGAGGGATATCTTCAACCCCCAACTTACCATCCTGAGACCAGGCCGAGTATAGCCCACAAAGATCTCCGCCACGGCACAACCCAAGGGGGGGTGCCAACCCAGATAGGAAGATCACGTCAGTGACTCAACCCACTCAAGTGACGCACCCCTCCTAGGGAAGGCATGGAAGAGCACCAGTAAGCCAGTGACTCAGCCCCTGTAATAGGGTTAGAGACAGAGAATCCCAGTGGAGAGGGGAACCGGCCAGGCAGAGACAGCAAGGGCGGTTCGTTGCTCCAGAGCCTTTCCGTTCACCTTCACACTCCTGGGCCAGACTACACTCAATCATAGGACCTACTGAAGAGATGAGTCTTCAATAAAGATTTAAAGGTTGAGACCGAGTCTGCGTCTCTCACATGGGTAGGCAGACAGTTCCATAAAAATGGAGCTCTATAGGAGAAAGCTCTGCCTCCAGCTGTTTGCTTAGAAATAATAGGGACAATTAGGAGGCCTGCATCTTGTGACCGTAGCGTACGTGTAGGTATGTACGGCAAGACCAAATCGGAAAGATAGGTAGGAGCAAGTCCATGTGATGCTTTGTTGGTTAGCAGTAAAACCTTGAAATCAGCCCTTGCCTTAACAGGAAGCCATTGTTGGGAGGCAAGCACTGGAGTAATATGATCAATTCTTTTGGGTTCTATTCAGGATTCTAGCAGCCGTATTTAGCACTAACTGAAGTTTATTTTAGTGCTTTATCTGGGTAGCTGGAAAGTATAGCATTGCAGTAGTCTAACCTAGAAGTAACACAAGCATGGATTAATTATTTTGCATAATTTTTGGACCGACAGTTTCAGATTTTGTCAATGTTACATAGATGAAAAAAAGCTCTCCTTGCAACAGTCTTGACATGTTCGTCAAAAGAGAGATCAGGGTCCAGAGTAACGCTGAGGTCCTTCACAGTTTTATTTGAGGCGACTGTACAACCATCAAGATTAATTGTCAGATTCAACAGAAGATCTCTTTGTTTCTAGGGACCTAGTTCTGCCCACAAATTTTCTATGGTATTGAGGTCAGGGCTTTGTGATGGCCATTCCAATACCTTGACGTTGTTGTCCTTAAGCCATTTTGCCACAACTTTTAGAAGTATGCTTGGGGTCATTGTCCATTTGGAAGACCCATTTGCGACCAAGCTTTAACTTCCTGACTGATATCATGAGATGTTGCTTCAATATATCTACATAATTTTCCTGCCTCATGATGCCATCTATTTTGTGAAATGCACCAGACCCAACCTGCAGGAAAGCACCCCCACAACATGATGCTGCCACCCCCGTGCTTCACGGTTGGGATGGTGTTCTTCGGCTTGCAAGCCTCCCCCTTTTTCCTCCAAGCATAATGATGCTCATTATGGCCAAACAGTTCTATTTTTGACCAGAGGACATTTCTCCAAAAAGTACAATCTTTGTCCCCATGTGCAGTTGCAAACCGTAGTCTGGCTTTTTTATGGCGGTTTTGGAGCAGTGACTTCTTCCTTGCTGAGTGGCCTTTCAGGTTATGTCGGTATAGGACTCGTTTTTACTGTGGATATAGATACTTTTGTACCCGTTTCCTCCAGCATCTTCACAAGGTCCTTTGCTGCTGTTCTGGGATTGATTTGCACTTCTCGCACCAAATTACATTAATCTCTAGGAGACCGAACGCATCTCCTTCCTGAGCTGTATGACGGCTGCGTGGTCCCATGGTGTTTATACTTGCATACTATTGTTTGTACAGATGAACGTGGTACCTTCAGGCGTTTGGAAATTGCTCTCAAGGATGAACCAGACTTGTTTTTCTGAGGTATTGGCTGATTGCGTTTGATTTTCCCATGATGTCAAGCAAAGAGGCACTGAGTTTGAAGGTAGGCCTTGAAATACATCCACAGGTACAGCAGGGCGGGGCAGCAGGTGGTTAGAGCATTGGACTAGTAACCGGAAGGTTGCAAGATCGAATCATCGAGCCGACAAGGTAAAAATCTGTCGTTCTGTCCCTGAACAAGGCAGTTAACCCACGGTTCATAGGCCTTCATTGAAAATAAGAATTTGTTCTTAACTGACTTGCCTAGTTAAATAAAGGTCAAATAAATAAAATAAAAGGTACACCTCCAATTGACTCAAATGATGGCAATTAGCCTAGCAGAAGCTTCTAAAGCCATGACATAATTTTCTGGAATTTTCCAAACTGTTTAAATGCACAGTCAACTTAGTGTATGTAAACTTCTGACCCACTGGAATTGTGATACAGTGAAATAATCTGTCTGTAAACATTTGTTGGAAAAATTACTTGCATCATGCACAAAGTAGATGTCCTATCCCACTTGCCAAAACTATAGTTTGTTAACAAGAAATTTGTGGAGGGGTTGGAAAAACTAGCTTTACTGACTCCAACCTAAGTGTATGTAAACTTCCGACTTCAACTGCATGTTGTAATATCATCGGTCCTTCTTAATTTCAGACATCTCGAGAGATCAAGATTTCAGGAGCCATCGGGCCATGTGTGTCATTAAATGCCAAAGGACCGTGTGTATCTGAAAATGTGAGTCCACTTCAAATACATAGACCAGTGCCCTAATACTCTACAGGGCAATTCCACGGTAACGGTACTCAAAATCTATGCCAAACAAAAATCATTGGTTTTCAAATGTAAAACAGATCTTTGTAGAAGGACTACTTTTGTCAATTTATACTGAAAAGGGTCCAAAAACATTTACTGGAAGAACTGTACAGATGCAAAGTTGAACACAATTCCTGTAAAATCTCCCTTAGTTTGTGACCACGTTTCCCCAAAACTCTGTTAAACATCTGCTCTGAATTAAGATGTCTGCAGAAAGAAGGGGGTGTCAGCTGACACTTTGACTTTGAAATCCATCTATTTTGGTTGTTGTGTAATGTAAAGTGTTGGTCCCATGTTTCATGAGCTGAAATTAAAGATACCAGAAATTTTCCATACGCACAAAAAGCTCATTTATCTCAAATGTTGTGCACAAATTTGTTTACATCCCTATTAGCGAGCATTTGTCCTTTGCCAAGATAATCCATCCACCTGACAAGTGTGGCATATCAACAAGCTGATTAAGCAGCATGATTATGACACAGGTACAACTTGTGCTGGGGACAATAAAAGGCCACTCTAAAATGTACAGTTGTCACACAGCACAATTTCACTGATGTCTCAAGTTTTGAGGAAGCGCGCAATTGACATGCTGACTGCAGGAATGTCCACCAGAACTGTTGCCAGAGATTTGAATGTTTAATTTCTCTACCATAAGTCGCCTCCAATGTTGTTTTAGAGAATTTGGCAGTACGTTCAACCGACCTCAACCTCAGACCAAGTGTATGGCGTAGTGTGGGCCAGCGGTTTGCTGATGTATGGGCGTGCATAAGCTACAGACAACAAGCACAATTGTATTTTATCAATGACAAGTTGAATGCACAGATACTATGACGAGATCCTGAGGCCTATTGTCGTGCTATTCATCCGCCGCCATCACCTCAGGTTTCAGCATGATAATGTCGCAAGGATCTCTACATAATTCTTGGAAGCTGAAAATGTCCCAGTTCTTCCATGGGCTGCACACTCACCAGACATGTCATCCATTGAGCATGTTTGGGATGCTCTGGATTGGCATGTACAACAGCGTGTTCTAGTTCCCGCCAATATCTAGCAACTAATGCACAACCGTTGAAGAGGAGTGGGACAACATTCCACAGGACACAATCAACAGCCTGATCAACTCTATGCGAAGGAGATGTCGTGCTGCATGAGGCAAATGGTGGTCACACCAGATACTGACTGTTTTTTTTAGTTAAGGTTTCTGTGATCAACAGATGCGTGTCTGTATTCCCAGTCATGTGAAATCCATAGATTAGGGCCTAATGAATTTATTTCAATTGACTAATTTCCTTTTATATACTGTAACTCAGTAAAATCTTAGAAATTGTTGCATGTAGTATTTTATATTTTTGTTCATTATACATTACGTGAAGTGGATTTACACCCCTGGTAATGGAATTTCATCATGGGTCCCTGATCTGTACTACACAGAAATGCCTAATTATGGATTAGAATGTCATTCTCTTCATGGTAATGTGTCCTAAATAGTCCAAGGGCCACCCACCAAAAATCTGTTGTTCCGTGACCCAGGAAACCAAACTGAAACGTTTCAACATCATTATGTTTAGATAATGTTATGAATATGAACACTGGTTCAAAACTTGTAAAAGTTGCATATTCAGTTATTTCTCCTAGAAGTTCAGATTTTTAGCATCGAAATCATAGCATGTCTTTGGGTAATTTCCCAAGCAACGTTCTGACGTTACTATGTTTCACCTTGGTTACATTTGTATAACACTGGCGCAGAAAACACAGAACTATTTGCGTGTTCAGTGTTCGTCCTTGCATAAGCAACATATGTTGCCAGTCCTTTACTGATCCAGATGTACCCTTAAATGTTTTAACCATGTATAGTGTTTTTATAAGATAATATTATAAGATGTTTTGGTAGCTGTATTTAGCCTAAAAGGGCCGTCATTGATTTTGTCTGCAAGCCAAACTAAAGACAGCACAAAGTCTACTAGCTAACACAGCTCTCGAAACATTCAAGGCACAAATAGCCACATAAAGCGCTGTTCGGCCATCTGAGAAAAATGCATTTAGTGTCTTTCAACAGCTTCTTATCTCGTAATATTTCAAGGCACAAGGAAATGTTTCTTAAACTTACAGAAAGCAGGAAAAATTATCCTAAATATAAATGTTGATATTCGTTGTCGGTGGTCTTTACTCCAACATTTAATGTGTTTTGACGTATTTATAATATCCTTTTAAGACTTTTTATGATAACGTTTTCTAAGATCCCTTTTCCATCTATTGACAAGAAATCAAAGCCTTTGCTTATTAAAAAAAAATGTTAAGATGGAAATGGTGAAAACATATATTCCTTAATTTCTCAAATATACTCTTATCTTACATTTGACATGCTGCTATGAACTTCCCATGTTGGTGCTCATGGGTCCTTTTCAATGGAAATGACCTACATCCATGAGCAGATATGCAGAACAGTACAGTAATCATGTTTTGAATGATACTTTTATCTAGTTGAACCTTTTTTGTAAATGAAGTTGTCCAGAATGCTGTGTCCTGAATTTCTACTGAATGAGATCCCTTTCTGATCCATTCTAGAACAATGTCATTCTGATTATGAAAACGTCTGTCTGTTTCCTAACAGGAAATTGGAACAGGGGGCACCTCTCAATGGAAGATCTGTGGTCTTGATCATAACACCACTCTGGCAGTGTACTTTGAGGTGGTCAATCAGGTATGCGTTCATATTACACTCTGAATTGTGATCACTAAGCTACTTGTCAAATGCCATGTTTTGCTTTCTGTTGTGATCAGGAGTGAGAAGGAAGGATCCTGAGTAGTCGTTTTATATCACACAAATCTGAGATTAGGCGGCCCACGGAGCCATGTTTGCCAAGAGCATCTGCTAAATGACTAAAATGCAAATGTTACACTTGTGCCAAAGAGTTAGATAATTGAATTGCACCACCAGAGGGCATACTAGCTATTCTAGTACTATGATATTATACTGCTGTACTGGCCAGTTGCATCACTATGCCACCAGATGGTGTGATCGTATATGAAACCACTGGCCTCTTTATAAAGCATACCAACAGTAGCTTGCACAAGATGGTTCTGAAATGTCATTGAGATGATCACATTCACTCTAACTCAGTATTTTCAGTTATGCTAATCTGGTAGATTTAATCTGGTATCTAGATGTAAATGATTTTAGACTGTGTTGCCCATGGTATATTCATTAACGAAGAACACAATTGTCATTTTATGAATCCGTATTATTTGTTTTGATGAATATTTATTGACTAAACGGATTGACTTCATCTCTGACAGTGTTTGTCTATAAATAGTTTAGCACAGTCGGCAGTGTAATTCAAATATTGTAGTTTAAACATTGTAGTTCAAACAGACAATGTAAATTGTAAGCAAACTTTTTTTCATCCAAAACTGAACAGATAGGATAGCTATGTCAGTCTTGGTGTATGGCCACTAAAGACCACAATGACCTCACATTTGTCAAACAGGAGACTTGCCTCTTGTCGCCACAGTGTTCCTTGGTATAGTCCTCCCTTGTTGATTAGTCCCAACCTTTCATTTAATTAATTGATTTGTATTTATTTAGCCAGGATAGTAACAATTGCCACTGTCTTCCAGAGATTCCTGGGATCCATAAAATCAAGTATGTAGTTAGTCTAGTAATTTTAACAGATGGTTCCACAGGGACAGACCAGGTCCAGTGTAATGCCCTTACTTTCCCCAGTGTCTTTACTATGCTCCATGGTCACCTCCGACATGGATCTAGTCTCTGGTGAACCTGGCTTGCAGTCATCTGACCAGAGTGATGGCTTGGCGATGTGGTGGTGATTATGGCTCACTATCTCCAGTTGGATGGCGGTGCTCTGTGGGTGGGCGTTCATCAGCCGGTGCTGAAGCAGCTGTCGTATTTTATTCAAACTTTTCCGCAGAGCCACTCTGTACCGCCTGAGAGGGATAGAGAGAAACGGAGAGAGCAAGATGTAGAGGGGGGGAAGAGAAAGAAATAGAGGGAGACGGAGATTGAATCAGAGAGAGAGAAAATAAGCCACCATTAACCATATAACATCTGTAGTGCAGCCAGAAACGGCTCTGCTCCCACACTGAGAAGCTCATTTCATCATCTCACGCTCTCAGCTATTTCACCTCTCAGCAGCCCTCATTTAGAAATGTATTGGAGCTAGCTTCTCAATTCGCTCTGACTTTGGTTTCAAGTGGCTATTGAGGGGCCTTCATATTATTACGTTATATCATCTGCACAAGATTGAGCCTTACTCTTGAGATATGGGAGGAAATTGGACTAGTCGTCATATTTTTTGAATAAGGGAGAATGACAGTATATTATTGAATGACTGTTTGGGCTATTGGCTATTCCTTATATCTTGCTCATGGAGTTGATCATTAATCAATTCCGTCTGATTTTGGTTTCATGTGGCCATTGATGGGCCACAGGGATAATGAGGTGTAACAGCTTCATAAGATTGAGCCTTGTTCTTCTTGGCATTGAAGTGACTCTTTTATATTTCTGTGACTGTTTGTTTGGGGCTATTGCGCTATTACTTACTTCTGCGTCATGGAGTTGATCCAAGGGTTGAGTGAGGAGGTGAAGAGGACGAGCCAGGTGGCTACGGCTGAGGTTGCTGCTGGCGGTTCATGGCCACTAAACGTCTCATAGAAACAGGTGGCGATGTAAGGCAGCCAGCACACCAGCAGGAACACTGACAATGGAGAGAATTAAGACGGGAGATTATTCGAGTAATTACGTTTAAAAATATATATATTGGAAGAGCGAGTCAAGAGTAATCTTATTGAAATGCGTTATTAGATTAATTTCGGTAACATTACATGTTGATATGAAGAAGTCTATTTAGTGTGTGCGTGATATATATATATATATTTTTTGAAAATAACTAACCTTATTGTAGTGTGTTATGTTATTATAAACTGGGTTGTTTGAGCCCTGAATGCTGATTGTATACCACGGGTATGACAACATAATCTTCTAATTAGGTTGGTAACCAGTTTATAATAGCAATAAGGCACCTCAGGGGGGTTGTGATATATGGCCAATATACCACGGTTAAGGGCTGTGTCCAGGCACTCCGCGTTGCGTCGGGACGAAAGAACAGCACTTAGCCGTGGTATATTGGCCATATACCACACCCGCTCGGGCCTTATTGTTTAATAATAGCACATTGACCATTTCAAAAAGACTGAATTTGACCAGTTACAAATGTAGCCTACAGAAAAATGTCAATAATAACAGCAACCTTGAAATGTTATCTGCTTGAAATGTTATCTGCTAAAAGGCTTATAATCTGTGTATCTGCTCAGAATGACCATATATCTCAAATGCCTTGCTTTGTCTGAATACAGCACCAAACCGAGAGTTTCACTGTACTATTCACAAGGTTAGAACTGGTATGTAACCACCAATGAGACTCACCCACAGTTGCCACCATCACTATGGAGCTCCTGAAGTAGTTTTTAGCAGGGACATAAAAACAGTGCTGGTCGTTGCAAACAAATGTCCCTCGGCGCACCTGTTTCCTCGCAATATACACAATGTACGCATACATGGAGCACATGATGAGTATGGGTGCTATGATCCCGACCACTATGAAGAGCAGACTGAAGCCCCTGTAGTCTGGCTGGAAGCTGGGGGCACACAGGAACCTGGTGCTGCTGTAGGTGTAGCGGCCAAAGCCCAGCAGTGGCAAGGCTGCGTTGATCAGGCCGTAGAGCCACACCAGGACCAGCACCACCCTGGTCCTCCTGGCCGTGCAGATGGTGCTGTAGCTCAGGGCGAAGCAGATCTCTGTGAACTTGTCGACGGTGGCCCAGGTCAGGGAGTGGATAGAGCCCAGCTGAAGGAGCAGGTAGAGGAAGGCGCTGCCCTGGCAGAGGTACCCGTCGCTGGTGTAGCCCTGAGGCCTGAGCAGGCTGTTGTGGGCTCCGAAGGGGATGGTTGAGAGACCCAGGGCGAGGTCACTCAGGCAGAAGCTCAAGGTCAGGGCCCAGGTTTCGGTATGGAGCTCCTTGTTGAGAAGAACCACCAGAAGTAGAACCACGTTACCACACACAGAGAACAGACTGGAGACCACCATCAGAGCTGCATATACCAGGGCCACCGGCTGCATCCTCCCGACCTCCTGGTGGAAGAGAAGTCCTCCCTGGGCTGCCTGGCTGCTCGTTCTCCTCCCGCCTGGTTCAGGCCATGAGCTCCCACTGACCCGACTGGCTGGCTGACTGACTGAGGCTGAAGTGTGAAGTCACGTTATCCTGTGTGTGTCCTGTGTGTGTCGTGGGCTGGTCCTCGGGGGGTGGTTGTTGTTGTGTCAATCTCCCGCTGTGCTCTGGGAGGGGAGGCTCCTCTCCAAGTCCTCTAGCTGTCCTTCGAAGGCAGGGAGGGTGAAACAGCCCGGCACCCCCCCCCCCCCCCCCCCCTCTCAAACAGCAGAACTATGAGAACCGAAATATTCAGCCCTAATGGTGTAAGTATGGAGGCAAACAGTCAAGGAGCTGGTGTGTGGATACGCAGCCTTGTGTGAGAGGGAGAGAGGATGTAGAGGAGTTGTGCTGCCTGTGTACACAAGCTTGAGATCCAATATCCTCTCCACTGTAATGGCTGCCGCACAGTTAATGAGCCATTTGACTCTGGAGTGTTGTTGGGTTAATTGGCAAGAAGTGTGCCTCTAATTCAATCTAAGTGCCCAATCATTCATTATTGCCTTTCTGCTTTAAGCCCCCTCATATAGCCTAATTATTTCAATTCTTCTGGAAGTTGTTATTCTTCTCTGGCTGTCCATAAGGCCGTAGCAGTTGTGTGTGTTTGTACACGGCAAATTATTTGAATAAAGCTCACCGGCAAGAATCACGTATGTTTGCTTATATAGATGGGTAATTTTACATTTATGATCATCACAGCATTTTTATAGAATGTGCACTTCTAATGGGATGCCTTTCTAATGATTCTTTCCTAACTGTTTTTGTTTCTGTAGCATAATGCACCTATTCCCCAGGGGGGCCGAGGGGCGGTCCAGTATGTCACACAGTACCAACACTCCAGTGGACAGAAACGCATTCGAGTCACCACCACCGCCAGAAAGTAAATATATATATATATATACACACACACTACAGATTTGTCTCACTTCAGATAAAAACTTACACAAACATATGAATTTGATTCATCATTAAGAGCACGTCTTCTTTTCAAAGTAACTGCTGGACTTTAAGGTTTATCTGCCACTTTTCATTCCACTATGGAGCTGCATCTGCAAGCTCACCTTGTTTCCATAGCAACACGGTAGGGGTAAAGTGGTTGTTGTGTTGTCTTCTCCCCTGGTCAGAGGAGGAGATGGTCTTGGTTGTTAGTGTCACTCGTGTATTTAGAAGACACTGACTCTTCTCGGTCATGTGACTACTGTAAAGACTCTCAATGGGTTATGATCAACGTTGCAGTTCATGTTTGTTAGCATGAGACGTGTTTTATTTATTTAACTACAATGCTTAACATGTGACAGGGCAGTTGCAAGAGGAAATGTGTGTAGATAGTCATTCCCAGGCTGTTTTAAAAGATCAGTTCAATTTATCTAGACTTAAATTACAGTATGGGATTTAATTTACCGGCTTTATTATGGCAAAGGGCTTTTCAATGCCAAGGTAGCCAGAACCGTAACATCTGACGTAATGTCATTTCTCCATAAAATCTATGGTAGAGATTGTGTTGGTATTACTTTTTCATTGTGGAGGAGAACCTTACAAACAAACAAAAACATAAGTGTGTCAAATGATCAACAATGCTTATGTAGGTTGTTTCTCTCTTGAGCTCTCTCCTCACTCTCCCCCCCCCCCCCCCAGCTGGGCAGATGCAGGGACCCAGATCCAGACTATTGCAGCATCATTTGACCAGGAGGCTTCAGCCATCCTGATGGCTAGACTGGCTGTGTACCGCGCTGAGACCGAGGAGGGCCCTGATGTGCTTCGCTGGCTGGACAGGCAGCTCATCCGGCTGGTAAGACCGAGACAGGGCAAAGTAGCAATTTCCAGGCTAGCAGGCACAGGGAAATTGTGGGATTAAGTGTGACATTTTGAAGTGTGGACTCAGTTGCAGGCAGGGTTTATAATGGGTTTGAATTGCCTTTTTTCCTCTCCGTTCTAGTGTCAGAAGTTTGGAGATTATCATAAGGATGATCCCAACTCTTTCCGCTTCTCAGAAACCTTTTCTCTCTATCCCCAGGTAAGTGATCATGGGCTGAGAGGCTGGTTGGCTCTTTAGTGGAACGACACTTGTAGCTAGTACAGTCGTGGCCAAAAGTTTTGAGAATGACACAAATATAAATTTTCACAGTCTGCTGCCTCAGTTTGTATGATGGCAATTTTCATATACTCCAGAATGTTATGAAGAGTGATCAGATGAATTGCAAAGTCCCTCTTTGCCACGCAAATGAACTGAATCCCCAAAAAGTATTTCCACTGCATTTCAGCCCTGCCACAAAGGACCAGCTGACATCATGTCAGTGATTCTCTCGTTAACACAGGTGTGAGTGTTGACGAGGACAAGGCTGGAGATCACTCTGTCATGCTGATTGAGTTCGAATAACAGACTGGATGCTTCAAAAGGAGGGTGGTGCTTGGAATCATTGTTCTTCCTCTGTCAGCCATGGTTACCTGCAAGGAAACACGTGCTGTCATCATTGCTTTGCACAAAAAGGGCTTCACAGGCAAGGATATAGCTGCCTGTAAGATTTAACCTAAATCTACCATTTATCAGATCATCAAGAACTTCAAGGAGAGCAGTTCAATTGTTGTGAAGAATGCTTCAGGGCGCCCAAGAAAGTCCAGCAAGTGCCAGGACCATCTCCTAAAGTTGATTCAGCTGCGGGATCGGGGCACCACCAGTACAGAGCTTCCTCAGGAATGGCTGCAGGCATCTGCACGCACAGTGAGGCGAAGACTTTTGGAAGATGGCCTGGTGTCAAGAAGGGCAGCAAAGAAGCCACTTCTCTCCAATAAAAGCATCAGGGACATACTGCTATTCTATAAAAGGTACAGGGATTGGACTGCTGAGGACTGGGGTAAAGTCATTTTCTCTGATGAATCCCCTTTCCGATTGTTTAGGGCATCCGGAAAAAAGCTTGTCCGGAGAAGACAAGGTGAGCGCTACCATCAGTCCTGTGTCATGCCAACAGTAAAGCTTCCTGAGACCATTCATGTGTGGGGTTGCTTCTCAGCCAAGGGAGTGGGCTCACTCACAATTTTGCCTAAGAACACAGCCATGAATAAAGAATGGTACCAGCACATCCTCCGAGAGCAGCTTCTTCCACCCATCCAGGAACAGTTTGGTGACGAACAATGCCTTTTCCAGCATGATGGAGCACCTCGCCATAAGGCAAAAGTGATAACTAAGGAAACCCCCCAGACCTTAATCCTATTGAGAACTTGTGGACAATCCTCAAGAGGCGGGTGGACAAACGAAAACTCGCAAATTCTGACAAATCCCAAGCATTGATTATGCAAGAATGGGCTGCCATCAGTCAGGATGTGGCCCAGAAGTTAATTGACAGCATGCCAGGGCGGATTGCAGAGGTCTTGAAAAAGAAGGGTCAACACTGCAAATATTGACTCTTTGCATCAACTTCATGTAATTGTCATTAAAAGCCTTTGATACGTATGAAATGCTTGTAATTATTATTCAGTATTCCATAGTAACATCTGACAAAAATATCTAAAGACACTGAAGCAGCAAACTTTGTGAAAATTAATATTTGTGTCATTCTCAACTTTAGGCCAGGACTGCACACAGATGTATGATACATATCTTTGAGCTAACATCTTTATTTTAAAGTAATGTTTCAGGCTTAATATAAAGAGTATTTTAAAAAAGCACATTATAGCTTTTCCTTTGTCCCTCAGTTTATGTTCCACCTAAGAAGATCTCCTTTCCTGCAAGTGTTCAACAACAGCCCAGATGAGAGCTCATACTACAGACACCAGTTCATGCGTCAGGACCTGACCCAGTCTCTCATCATGATACAACCCATTCTCTACGCCTACTCCTTCAACGGGCCCCCAGAGGTACGGACGGGGGGGGATGCACGCACGGACGGACGGGGGGACGGATGGACGGGGGGGGCATGGACGGACGGACAGGAGGGACGCACGGACAGGCGGACGGACGGGGGACGCACGCACGGACGGACGGGGGACACGGACAGACATACACGAGACACGGGGACGGGGGAAGACACGGGGACGGGGGAAGACACGTGGACGGGGGAAGACACGGGGACGGGGGAAGACACGGGGACGGGGGGAGACACGGGGACGGGGGGAGACACGGGGAGAGACACGGGGACGGGGGGAGACACGGGGACGGGGGGAGACACGGGGACGGGGAGAGACAGGGGAAGACAGGGGGAAGAGACGGGGACAGGGGAGACACACAGGGACACACACACACAGTTGGACACACATATTTTTATTTCTATTGAATATAATTGCTTTCCTTCCTCTTTATAAACAAAAATCATGGATGCTTTGGCTTACTGTACGAGCTAGTCTTATGTATTAAATGTCATAAGAAGACTAGCTCGTACATTAAGATTGCGATCTCTGACTTTCTCATCTCCCTCCCACTCACATTCTGCAGGCTTAGCTGTGTTGCCTAGGTCAACAGAGAGAGAGGGCACTAATACCGTGGTCCTTTTCTTACAGATAAGCTTGAGGTTATGTTGTTAATGATGTGAGTGTAGTGTGTGAGTACAGTAGTGTGTTCCGGACCAGCGCTCCTTTCAGTGCAATTATCAACAGTGTGGATTTTAACACCTTACAGAGTGACAGCGTAGTACACACGTCTCTGAAAAGGGTAAGTTATTTAACAGTAGTTAATCCTTAAGAGTCTAAGCCGGGGGAGAGATCATTTAGCTATTATCAAGGATCATTTAGCTATTTGATTTAGAATGTTAGGACCCCTTAAGGTATATAAAAAATATATATATACACTACCAATCAAACGTTTTAGAACACCTACTCATCCAAGCGTCTTTCTTTAGTTTTACTATTTTCTACATTGTAGAATGATAGTGAAGACATCAAAACTATGAAATAACACCTATGGAATCATCGCTGCAGAATGCTGTGGTAGCCATGCTGGTTAAGTGTGCCTTGAATTATTAATAAATCACAGACGGTGTCACCAGCAAAACACCATCACACCTCCTCCTCCATGCTTCACAGTGGGAACCACACATGCAGAGATCATCCGTTCACCTACTCTGTGTCTCACAAAGACACGGCAGTTGGAACCAAAAATCTCACATTTGGACTCATCAGACCAAAAGGACAGATTTCCACCGGTCTAATGTCCATTGCTTGTGTTTCTTGGCCCAAGCAAGTCTTTTCTTCTTATTGGTGACCTTGAATTTGTCGTTCTGCCCCTGAGCAAGGCAGTTAACCCACTGGGTTGGGTTAAATGCAGAAGACCCTTTTCAGTTGTACAACTGACTAGGGATCCCCCTTTGCGTTCCTTTTTCCTAGTAGTTTTTTTTGCAGCAATTTGACCATGAAGGCCTGATTTACACAGTCTCCTCTGAACAGTTGATGTTGAGATGTGTCTGTTACTTGAACTCTGAAACATTTATTTGAGCTGCAATTTCTGAGGGTGGTAACTCTAATGAACTTATCCTCTGCAGCAGAGGTAACACTGGGTCGTCCTTTCCTGTGGCGGTCCTCATCAGTGCCAGTTTCATCATCGCGCTTGATGTTTTTTTTCCTGCTTTGACTGGCCTTCGTGTCTTAAAGTAATGATTGACTGTCATTTCTCTTTGCTTATTTGAGCTGTTTTTGCATTAAAATATGGACTTGGTCTTTTACCAAATAGGCCTATATTCTGTATACAACCCGTACCTTCTCACAACACAACTGATTGGCTCAAATGCATTAAGAAGGAAAGAAATTCCACAAATTAACTTAACAAGGTACACCTGAATGAAAAAGGAAACTGCACACTGCTCTTGATAGTATCACTGATCTTTAATAAGCTTACATATCAGGGCTCTGACGAAGGCCGTGAGGCCAATACGTAAGCTTATTAAAGATCAGTGATACTATCAAGAGCAGTGTGCAGTTTCCTTTTTCATTCATCTTGTTCAACTGTTGCCATGCACCTGCAAGAAGTTTGCTCAGATGTGCCTTTTGAATTTTGAACAAGGTACACCTGGTAATTGAAATACATACCAGGTGACTAACTCATGCAGCTGGTTGAGAGAATGCCAATAGTGTGCAAAGCTGTCATCAAGGTAAAGGGTGGCTACTTTGAAGAATATCAAATGTAAAGTATATTTAGATTTGTTTGAAACTTTTTGGGTTACATGATTCCATGTGTGTTATTTAATAGTTTTGATGTCTTCACTATTATTCTACAATGTAGAACATTGTAAAAAATAAAGGCAAAACCCTTGAATGAGTAGGTGTGTCCAAACTTTTGACTGGTACTGCTTTTTGAGGTTTCAGTGCAAAACAGAGAACACCTTCGTGAGAGTCTCATCTTTCCATAGAGGGGTCATAATCGTTCTGACGGTACATGAGAATACCGATTTTTGGGATCTATCATGGTCAGACAAACCCGGCCTGTGCAACAAAAAAAAGATATCTCTAGCTTAAACTGACAGATTTTTTAAATTATGCTAATTAGATTTTGCCATGGGAGCAGACATCTACTCTAGGGGGTTAAGTCTCAAATGGCAACCTAATATCTCTAGTACAGTACTTTTGACCAGGGCCAATGGTCCTCTAGTCAAAGATGGTGCACTACGTTGGAAATAAGGTCCCATTTGGGACTTAGCCTTGTCATCTGGCTCTGTATCAGATGTAATGCGTGTAACCAGGAGACACAGCGCTTCAGCTGTTTATTTTTTTAGATTAACAGAGACATAAGTGCCTCTCAAATGGCACCTAGTCCCTATACAGTGCACTACTTTTGACCAGGGCTTACCATATAGGGAATAGGGTGCCATTTGGGATGCAATTCTAATGTTTTCAGTCTTGACTCTGTCCGCTCCTGCCTGTTAAACATTGAAAGAGTCATATTCTTGCAAGCAGATGGCGTCAAGTATAAACAGAGCCACTGTTTCTTTCTGCACTGTTTCTGTGTCCTTTAAAATGGCCACCACACTATAAAAGATAGGTAGCAGTATATCTTCTGTCTCTCAAGATCATCCATCTTTGTAGTTTGGGGTTGGTGTGTTGTGACCTTGAGAGCTTGTTTTGGAAGGAAACATGCCAATATTGTGACGTTCCTATCAGTGTCTGGGACTAAACCCCCACCCCTCTAAACCTCAACAAACTTGGTTTAATCTTGAAACAGCATTATTGATTGGAGCTGAATTAGAAGGATAACATATAGTTTGGAGGGCAGTGGTTTAAAACAGTATCTCCTTTCTTGCCTTTTAGCCTGTGTTCAGCATCCTTCTTATTGTATAATTTCAAGGTGGTGTAAAAGTTTTTTTCTTTTCTCCTAGCCTGTGTTGCTGGACAGCAGCAGTATCCTTCCTGATCGCATCCTTCTCATGGACACCTTCTTCCAGATCCTCATCTACCATGGAGAGGTACAGTCATCAGTCATCCAATCAAAATCAACATGCTCATTCACAGACTACTTCAAAACTGTCCTCATCAGTGACAGGACACGACCCTCCATGTCCTCCTCATGGTCTCACCACTCACACAGCTACGATCTATACACGCGGAGAGAGGTGGCTCTCTATCAAGTGATTCTATCGTAACACTAGACTGATTTCCTTTCTGGTTGCAGCCAGATACTTTTGTACTTATTTGACATTTGTGAATAGATGGGTGAGCAGCGGGTGAGCGATCAATACAGACAGATCTTCAATGTATTGTCAGAGTGGGGTTCAATGGCCAAGAGTCCAGTGAGACGCACTGTTATGAAGAGGGCGCCTTTGTTTCCTATTGAAATCAAATCCTATGTCAGGTATTGCTATTGAAGTCGAGCAAAACCAATCTGCTCCTTTAGACTTGTCTCTAATTTTCTCAGCGCTGTAAAGGTCTAAATGTAACTCTTCATGTCTTCAGGACCACACTGACTGTTCCCGTTCCCCCTCTCGTTCTTTCTCTCCATCTCTTCTCTCTCTCTCTGTACCTCTCTCTCTGTCTATCCATCAGACTGTGTCTCAGTGGCGTAAGGCAGGCTACCAGGAGTTGCCAGAGTACGAGAACTTCCGCCACCTGCTGCAGGCTCCTGTGGACGACGCCCAGGAGATCCTCCACAGCCGCTTTCCTATGCCCCGCTACATAGACACAGAGCACGGCGGATCACAGGTGTGTGTGTGAACACACACACACACAAACATTTCTTAGAATGTCAACCGTGAAGTCTATTGAACCTCCTGTATTGATGTTCTTGTTGTGTTCTAGGCTCGTTTCCTGCTATCTAAAGTAAACCCATCACAAACCCACAACAATATGTATGCATGGGGCCAGGTAAGACTTCATGTTCTACTGTCATTTGCCCAGGAACTAGAAGATACTGTAAATAAAAAGTACACATTTCTAAGGATGGTGTTATTTGTATGGTTTTATGTTAAGGCAGAGCATGTTGCCTATTTTGAATGGTGTGTATTGTATGTGTGTAATTATGTGTGTGTTAGCACTAATGAGAGGAAAGAGTCCTTGCACTTGGTTTTCAAGGCTTACAGCTGCTACTACTGCTTATTAGAGGAGACACACAGAAAGTAGTGGACATGTGGAACCTTCTGGATTGTTACATGGACACAGTCACACGCACTCTTGAGACACACACTTCTTCTCTTGTTCTTGACTCATCATTTTTCTACAACTCCTACTTGTTGTCAGTTTAAAGTCTGAACAAATGAGTGTAGTCCTCCCACTTTTTTTGTGTGTGTGTGGAGAAAGGTGTCACTAGTTTCCAAGATTATATAAGTGAAATTCCAAACCAATGTTTGCTGTGGAATTGCCCATAACTGAATCCCACTCCTCTCTGTGTGTAGGAGTCAGGTGCTCCGATCCTGACGGATGACGTCAGTCTCCAGGTGTTCATGGACCACCTGAAGAAGCTGGCTGTGTCCAGCGCAGCCTGAGACTCAGACCAATGCCATGGTAACCACTGAGTATCATCAACCCAAATACTATATGAACCCAGTGTTGCTCAACAGTAGTCAACTGATGCTATACATGGGAGTGAACAACCAAAAGAGAATACCTCTTTCTCCTTTTTATATTGAAAACCAAGAGCTTTGTACAGGAAAGTGACTATGTACAGAGAATGATCTGCAGTATAGCCTTTTTATGACACTAGTTGGTCAATTATTGTAAAAACTCAAAACAAAAGAAAACATCAGTTGTTGCCTACTAGCTAAATGTTTGGTCCCAGATCAGTATGTAAGATGAGTCTGGTATTCATGTACTTTTCCCCCAGAACACAGAACACCCAGATTCCAATCAGTTATTTTATTGTGATGCCCAATGGAGTTACTTTATATTACATTTTCTGTCTGTTTCTATTTAAAAATATATATATATGTATCTTGTATCAGAGAAATATATAATATCATCCAGTCAGTCAGAGACGTCAGCGGTAGGCTACAGAAAGAGTGGGTGTCGTGTCGTCGGATGGTACAGATTGGAGAATCCAATACAATGGTATCTAATTAGAGCTAAGTGTTTTTTGTTCTTCACCCTGCGTACGCCACAGAATAATGGGTTATTTCAGACCTTTTAGTGTGTGCTGTCTAATTCATGTTAGTCATTCATATCAAACACTCATTGTGGCTAAAAACCAATCCTAAGAAACATGATAGTATACTATACAGACTGTGGTACTAACATGCTCCACCCTACAGAGTATAGCAGGGTATGAAAGCTGCCTTCCCTTTTCTCTGCATCTGATATAATTTCTGAAAGTGTTGTTTCTGACATTTCTAATAAAATACCTTGTTAAAACACAAACAAAAATGTATTTTAACATTTGTTATCTGATTTACTGTGAGTGTTGTTTAACTAGTAGTTGTATCTGTTTTTATTAACTTGTATGTTTGTACATGCCGCTGTCCTTGAAATTGTAAGTAACAATCACAAACTGAACTGAAGAGAACCACCAAAGTACATGGCAAAATGTTATTTTGTGAAAAGTTAAGTCGATTTGAGATTAAGTCATTCAAGGAAAGCATATTAGAACATTGATTCAAAGAAAGCAGGCTAGAACATCCATAGCACTGCTATAGATACAAAGCTAGTCTCTGAGATGACCAACACAGCATACCTCACTGAACTCTGAGGTTATCTATTTACAGAGGGAGAGCATTCACTGTGTGGCCTTTCAGTTGTACAATGACACCACAGCCATTTTGCTTCAGCTTTTCACTGGAGCAGACCAAAATCTATATATTGTTACTCAATAGAGTCTGGTTTACAAACTCTCAAAATTACACAACCTGAAATTACATTTGAAAAGTTGATTCGGCTTTTGCATTAAGCGGCATATTTTCTTGTAAACCTACATAAAGCATTGTTGGTCACATGCTACAGGTGATGGGTTTGGATTTCTGAACTTTAAATATTATGAATCATTAGTTATGCTAGAGACATATGGAGTGCCATAGTCTAGGGTCTACACAATAAATTAATGGTAATCTGTAGGAAGAAGGTACAGTTGAAGTCGGAAGTTTACATACACTTAGGTTGGAGTCATTAAAACTCGTTTTTCAACCATTCCACAAATTTCAAGTCAGTTAGGACATCTACTTTGTGCATGGCAAGTCATTTTTCCAACAGTTGTTTACAAACAGATTATTTCACTTAAAATTCACTATCACAATTCCAGTGGGTCAGAAGTTTACATACACTAAGTTGACTGTGCCTTTAAACAGCTTGGAAAATTCCAGAAAATTATGTCATGGCTTTAGAAGCTTCTGATAGGCTAATTTACATCATTTGAGTCATTTGGAGGTGTACCTGTGGATGTATTTCAAGGCCTACCTTCAAACTCAGTGCCTCTGCTTGACATCATGGGAAAATCAAAAGAAATCAGCCAAGACCTCAGAAAAAAAATTCTGGTTAATCTTTGAGAGCAATTTCCAAATACCTGAAGGTACCACGTTCATCTGTACAAACAATAGTACGCAAGTATAAACACCATGGGACCACGCAGCCGTCATACCTCTCAGGAAGGGGACGCGTTCTGTCTCCTAGAGATGAACGTACTTTGGTGCAAAAAGTGCAAATCAATCCCAGAACAGCAGCAAAGGACCTTGTGATGCTGGAGGAAACAGGTACAAAAGTATCTATATCCACAGTAAAACGAGTCCTATATCGACATAACCTGAAAGGCCACTCAGCAAGGAAGAAGCCACTGCTCTAAAACCGCCATAAAAAAGCCAGACTACGGTTTGCAACTGCACATGGGGATAACGATTGTCTTTTTTGGAGAAATGTCCTCAAAAATAGAATTGTTTGGCCATAATGACCATCATTATGTTTGGAGGAAAAAGGGGGAGGCTTGCAAGCCGAAGAACACCATCCCAACCGTGAAGCACGGGGGTGGCAGCATCATGTTGTGGGGGTGCTTTGCTGCAGGAGGGACTGGTGCACTTCACAAAATAGATGGCATCATGAGGGAGGAAATATATATATTGAAGCAACATCTCATGACATCAGTCATGAGTTAAAGCTTTGTTAAAGCTTGGTCGCAAATGGATCTTCCAAATGGACAATGACCCCAAGCATCAAATCAAAGTTTATTTGTCACGTGTGCCGAATGCACCTTACAGTGACATGCTTACTTACAGGCTGTAACCAACAGTGCAATAAAGGCATTAGGTGAACAATAGGTAAGTAAATAAATAAAAACAACAGTAAAAAAGACAGTGAAAAATAACAGTAGCGAGGCTATATACAGTAGCGAGGCTATAACAGTAGCGAGGCTATATACTGTCACCGGTTAGTCGGTCTGATTGAGGTAGTATGTACATGTAGATATGGTTAAAGTGACTATGCATATGATAAACAGAGAGTAGCAGTGACGTAAAAGAGGGGTTGGTGGGTGGTGGGACACCAGTGCAGACAGCCCGGTTAGCCAATGTTCGGGGGCACTGGTTGGTCGGGCTAATTGAGGTAGTATTCTACATGAATGTATAGTTAAAGTGACTACCACTGTTGTGTCGTCTGCAAACTTAATGATGGTGTTGGAGTTGTGCCTGGCCATGCAGTCGTGGGTGAACAGGGAGTACAGGTGGGGACTGAGCACGCACCCCTGAGGGGCTCCAGTGTTGAGGATCAGCCTGGTAGATGTGTTGCTACCTACCCTCACCACCTGGGGGCAGCCCATCAGGAAGTCCAAGATCCAGTTGCAGAGGGAGGTGTTTAGTCCCAAGATCCTTAGCTTAGTGATGAGCTTTGAGGGTACTATGGTGTTGAACGCTGAGCTGTAGTCAATGAATAGCATTCTCACGTAGGTCTTCCTTTTGTCCAGGTGGGAAAGGGCAGTGTGGGGTGCAACAGAGATTGCATCATCTGTGGATCTGTTTGAGCGGTATGCAAATTGGAGTGAGTCTAGAGTTTCTGTGATGATGGTGTTAATGTGAGCCATGACCAGCCTTTCAAAGCACTTCATGACTACGGACGTAAGTGCTACGGGTCTGTAGTCATTTAGGCAGGTTGCCTTCGTGTTCTTGGGCACAGGGACTATGGTGGCCTGCTTGAAACAGTGAAGACACATGTCAGTTGGCCAGCACATAACCGGAGAACACGTCCTGGTAATCCGTCTGGCCCCGCAGCCTTGGGAATATTGACCTCTTTAAATGGTCTTACTCACATCAGCTACGGAGAGCGTGATCACACAGTTTTGCTTGCCTCGAAGCGAGCATAGAAGTGATTTAGCTCGTCTGGTAGGCTCATGTCACTGGGAAGTTCGTGGCTGTGCTTCCCTTTGTAGTCTGTAATAGTTTGCAAGACCTGCCACATAAGACGAGCATCGGAGCCAGTGTAGTATGACTCAATCTTAGCTATGTATTGACGCTTTGCCTGTTTGATGGTTCGTCGGAGGGCATAGCAGGATTTCTTACAAGCTTCCGGTTTAGAGTCCCTTTAGCTCAGTGCGAATGTTGCCTGTAATCCATGGCTTCTGGTTGGGGTATGTACGTACAGTTACAGTGGGAATGGCGTCCTCAATGCACTTATTGATAAAGCCAGTGACTGATGTGGTGTACTCCTCAATGCCATCGGAAGAATCCCGGAACACGTTCCAGTCTGTGATAGCAAAACAGTCCTGTAGTTTAGCATCTGCTTCACCTGACCACTTTTTTATAGGCCGAGTCACTGGTGCTTCCTGCTTTCATTTTTACTTGTAAGCAGGAATCAGGAGGATAGAATTGTGGTCAGATTTACCAAATGGAGGGTGAGGGAGAGCTTCGTATGCGTCTCTGTTTGTGTGATTTAAGTTTCCCTGCATTAAAGTCTCCTGCCGCTAGGAGCGCCGCCTTTGGGTGAGTGGTTTCCTGTTTGCTTATTTCCTTATACAGCTGACTGAGTGCGGTCTTAGTGCCAGCATCTGTGGTGGTAAATAAATAGCCACGAAAAGTATAGCTGAAAACTCTAGGCAAATAGTGTGGTCTGAATACTCTACTACAGGCGAGCAAAATCTAGAGACTACCTTAGATTTCGTGTACCAACTGTTATTTACAAATATGCACCCCCTGCCGGTGCAGCGTATATCCCACTAGCTGAATATCCATGTCATCATTCATCCTCGATTCCGTGAAACATAAGATATTACCGTTTTTTGATGTCCCGTTTGTAGATCGTACCTCGTCCAATGATTGCACATTGGCGAGTAATATTGACGGTAACGGCAGCTTTCCCACTCGCCTTCTGTAAATCCTTACGAGGCACCCTGCTCTGTGTCCTCTTTATCTGCATCTCTTCCTCTTGCCAGTAATTGGGATGTTGAACTTGGAGAAGGAACAGTTTATTGCCCGTGTCACTTAACTTCCTGCCGAGCAATAAAGATGTAATGTTTAGAGAGAAGGAGGAGACCACCCAGATTTGGGTGTATATATATTACCACTGATGGAAATATGTTTTTGTCTCATGCAGCTGTATCGACCCAATGGGTGAAAACTTGGTTTGAGCTTTATTAAGCATCTGTGAGTTTAAATAGGTTCATTTAGAACCTAACACAGGTTATATAGGGAAAATGACTCATAATTCCCAAATAAGCTCTTTGTGTACTATTTGTTCAAAGTAAGTAAACGCCACAAAAACAATTGACGGACCAATCATCAGACAGACAGGTCGAGTGGCAAATGAGGGAGCCCTTCCCCAAATACTAAATAACCAGTTGCCTGCCCTCTGATCGTTATCACTGCTTTTCCTCAAAGACTTGATTTGTTTTCCTGTTTAACTCTTCACAGGTGTGCCATTAATCCTGCGCTCGGTGGCGTAACCTCAGTTCTCGTCTTTTGTATTGGATGACTTTACCGAAAGGAAAGTTTTCGCTTTGGGTAAGGATTTGCTTCACTGCTTGGAATATACAGCAGGTAGCCTAGTGGTTAGAGCATTAGACCAGTAACCGAAAGGTTGCTAGATCGAATCCCTGATTTGACAAGGTTCTGCCCTGAACAAGGCATTTAACCCACTGTTCCTAGGCTGTCATTGTAAAATAAGAATAAGACATGCCTAGTTAAATAAAACAAATCAACTGCTTTTCTTCCTTTGTTTCCTGTTGTAGCTAGCGTCACACGGCTAGCTGCGAAGACTTGGCTAACATGGCTAGATCGCTGCAAGACTAGCTATCCTACCGACTAGCTTTTCTACCAATTTGTAGAATTACTAGACCGACAGTCCTAGCACTGCTGCTTATCGGTTGAGAGACAGGCTTTTGTTCAATGCAAGACCAACATAGCGCTAGCTTACTTTGGCTAACGTTGTGCTAACTTTCCCATGTGGCAAACACTACGTTTGACATTATTATTTTTATTTTTTTTGTACTTTTACAGCTTTTTCTCCCCAATTGGTAGTTACAGTCTTGTCCATCCAGCTGCAACTCCCCTACAGACTCAGGAGAGGCGAAGGTCGAGAGTCATGCGTACTCCGAAACACGATCCTGCCAAGCCGCACTTCTCACTAAACCCGGAAGCAAGCCAACCCTATGTGTCGGAGGAAACACCGTCCAGCTGGCGACCGTGGTCAGCTTGCAGGCGCCTGGCCCGCCACAAGGAGTGGAAATCCCGGCCGGCCAAACCCTCCCATAACCCGGATGTCGCTGGGCCAATTGTGCGCCACCTCATGGTTCTCCCGGTCACAGCCAGCTGTGACAGCCTGGGATCGAACCCGGGTCTGCAGTGACGCCTCAAGCGCTACGATGCAGTGCCTTAGACTGCTGCGCCACTCAGGAGGACGTTGACATTGTTATAGGATTAGCTTCTCTGGCTTACACTGTACTAACTAGCTAGGCTACTAGACCCAGTGACGTACGCTGGTAACGTTGGTTTGTTCTTGGATTAGCTGTTTCTTGGAGCCATGAAACCTGCTAGCTCTGCCCAGGCAGTACCAAGCAGTGGATGTGAGCAGAGTGGATTTGAAAAATGCTGGAGCGTCTGCCTTCTCTCGCTCCAATTTCGCTCTGGTACTGCTCATCCAGGAGCTCTGGGGCATGCATTTTTAATTTCCTTCCTTGTTGTTCTTTTATCAGGCCTATTCTGTTGTATTTATTTAGCCTATTCCACCACTAATGTGCAGGGATGTTATGAGTCGACCATGAAATAGGTCACACAGCCTGTAACAGTGCTAAAGTTGTCCATCAACTGTCAAATGTGAGCGCAACAGATCCACAGGTGCAACTGAAGTAGATTAGAGAAAAAGACAGTTGTTTTTTCAACAGTAGCCGCATATCATCAGGTAGGTCCTTGTTTAATAGCCTACTGTTTAATAGCCTGCTTCATAGTCACAAAAGTCGGTGGGGTGTTTGCTTAAATTATATTTTTAAACAAAAAGGAATGGAGAACATTTGCAAGGCAGTTTCTGTTCCTGTAAGGGAAGAACTTTTTTATGTTTAAAAAAGAAGAGATGAGTGGAACATCCGACAGCAAGGCCCCGGCCCCAGCACACCGGTTACTATGCGGGACGACCATGTTGGGCAAGGACACACACTCCCTGTGTGTCATCTGCCTGGGTGTCAAGCACAGGGAAGCAGAGTTCAACGACCCCCGGTCATGCATCCATTGTGTTTTCTTTGTTGCTGCTAACACCCTCCACCAGAGAGTGCAGAGAGCAGCCCAACGCGGTTTGTCTCCCACTCTTAACTCGAGCAGGTAGGCTGCCTTGCACCCCCAGCCCTCATGGGCCGACGTCTTGGATGGCTACCCCTAGGACCTTCACCCACTTTTTCAGGGCTTGGCCCCAGAAGAGGGGGGAAAGGGACCTCGTCATCGACGATGGCGAGGGTATGACCAACATCCTTCAGGCAGCGGAGAAAGAAGAGGACGAGGAGATGCAAGCCGCTCGGCCCTCATCTGCCCTTTGTGGGGTACAACAGGAGAACTCCCCTCTCACAACGTCCCAGGCAAACAACTTCTCCAAACTTCCACGTGGTGGAAGCCAAACTCAATTGGGATAAACTAGCATGCTCCAAACCTGACTATCCGTAAACAAAAAAACTAAATAATTATGTCGCCTGGTTTGCTTAATATAAGGAATTTGAAATGATTAATACTTTTTCTTTTCATACTTAAGTATATTACAGAAATTACATTTACTTTTGATATTTAAGTATATTTAAAACCAAATACTTTTAGACTTTTACTCAATTCGTATTTTACTGGTGACTTTTACTTAAGTAATTTGCAATTAAGGTATCTTTACTTTTACTCAAGTATGACAATTGAGTACTTATTTCACCACTGGGGTAGGCCGAGTAGCCACGATTCCCGGGTCACACACACTTTTCAGATCCCCTAACAGGGGCCAGCAGTAGGGAAAAAGGTCCCGCTGATTTAATTTCCCTGTGGGTGCCCGACCTAGGGGTACGCCTCCTGCGGCAGAGAGGGGCAGGCAACAGTTCACTCCATGTTCTCTGGCCTGCCTCTTCTCAGGTGGAGCACAGACTCCCCCGATACTGGCGGCAGAGAGCCAGCTTGGGTTCTACTCCCAGTACTTCCTGTTTCCCAAAAAAGGGAGTGGGGGTTTGCCCCATTCTAGACCTACAGGTCCTCAACAGCTAACTGATGAAGTTCACATTCTGTATGCTTACATTCAACATGCTGTCTCGCTCTATTCATCAAGGTGACTGGTTCACCTCAGTCAACCTGCAGGATGCTTATTATCACATAAGCATCCTGCCAGCACACAGGACGTTTCTAAGGTTTGCTTTTCAAGGCACAGCCTACAAATATCTCACTGTCCCATTCAGGCAAGCACAATCTTCCCGAACGTTCAGCAAGTGTGTAGAGGCTAAGAAAGGTTAGGAATCCAGTGGCTGAGAGTATAGAACAGAATGTAATGCTGGATTCTCACACTTATCAGTCCCACCCTTTGCTGATGTAACAGCCTCCACTCTTCTGGTAAGGCTTTCCACTAGATGTTAAGATTTCCCTTCGCTGGAACTAAGGGGCCTAGCCCGAACTATGAAAAACAGTCCCCAGTCCATTATTCCTCTTCCAACAAACTTTACAGTTGACACGAAGCATTGAGGCAGGTAGACGTTCCCCTGGCATCCGCCAAATCCAGATTTGCCAGATGGTGAAGTGTGATTCGTTACTCCAGAGAACACGTTTCCACTTCTCCAGTGTCCAATGACGGCGAGCTTTACACCACTCCAGCCAATGCTTGGCATTGCGCATGGTGATCTTAGGGTTGTGTGCAGCTGCTCGGCCATGGAAACCCATTTCATGAAGCTCCCGACAAACAGTTCTTGTGCTGACGTTGCTTCCAGAGGCAGTTTGGAACTCGGTAGTGAGTGTAGCAACCGAGGACAGACGATTTATACGCGCTACACGCTTAAGCACTCGGCAGTCCCGTTCTGTGGCCTACCACTTTGCGGCTAAGCTGTTGTTGCTCCTAGATGTTTCCACGTCACAATAACAGCACATACAGTTGACCAGGGCAGCTCAAGGAGGGCAGAAATGTAATAAACTGACTTGTTGGAAAGGTGGCATCCTATGACGGTGCCACGTTGAAATTCACTGAGCTCTTCAGTAAGGCCCTTCTACTGTCAATGTTTGTCTATGGAGATTGCATGGCCGTATGCTCAATTTTATACACCTGTCAGCAACGGAAATAGCCAAATCCACTAATTTGAAGGGTTGTCCACAAACATTTGTGTATATATAGTGTATATAAAGTCATTGAACGCTGGTCATACTGTTGTTTAGTCACTGTGAGTATAGATACAGTGCATTCAGAAAGTATTCAGACCTTTTTCCACATTTTGTTATGTTACAGCCTTATTCTAAAATTGTTTAAATGGTTATTTTCCTCATCAATCTACACACAATACCCCATAATGACAAAGCAAAAACAGGTTTTTAGAAATTTTAGAAATGTATAAATACAAAACTTAAATCACATTTACCTAAGTATTCCAACCCTTTACTCAGTACTTTGTTGAAGCACCTTAGGCAGCAATTACAGCCTTGATTCTTCTTGGGTATGATGCTAGAAGTTTGGCACACATGTATCTTGGGAGTTTCTCCCATTCTTCTCTGCAGATCCTCTCAAGCTCTATCAGGTTGGATGGGGAGCATTGCTTCACAGCTATTTTCAGATCCGGGCTCTGGCTGGGCCACTCAGAGACATGTCCCAAAACCACTTCTGCGTTATCTTGGTTGTGGGCTTAGGGTTGTTGTCCTGTTGGAAGGTTAACCTTCGCCCCAGTAAGATGTCCTGAGCAGATTTTCATCAAGGATCTCTCTGTACTTTGCTCTGTTCATCTTTCCCTCGATCCTGACTAGTCTCTTAGTCCCTGCCCCTGAAAAACATCCCCACAGCATGATTCTGCCACTACCATGCTTCACTGTAAGGATGGTATTGTCTAAGTGATGAGTGGTGCCTGGTTTCCTCCTGTTTCATCTGTTTTTTCATGGTCTTAGAGTCTTTAGGTGCCTTTCGGCAAACTCCAAGCAGACTGTCATGTGCCTTTTACTGAGTAGTGGCTTCTGGAATGTTCTCCCATCTCCACAGAGGAACTCTGGAGCTCTGTCAGAGTGACCATCGGGTTCTTGGTAACTTCCCTGACCAAGGCCCTTCTCCCCCGATTGCTCAGTTTGGCTGTGGGGCCAGCTCTAGGAAGAGTCTTGGTGGTTCCTAACTTTTCCCATTAAGAATGATGGAGGCCACTGTGTTCTTGGGGACCATCAATGCTGCAGAAATGTTTTGGTACCCTTGCCCACATCTGTGCCTCGACACAATCCTGTCTCGGAGGTCTACGGGCAATTCCTTTGACATCATGGCTTGGTTTTTGCTCTGACATGCACTGTCAACTGTGGGACCTTATATAGACAGGTGTGTGCCTTTCCAAATCATGTCCAATCAATTGAATTTACCACAGGTGGACTCAAATCAAGTTGTTGGAACATCTCAAGGATGATCAATGGAAACAGGATGCACTTGAGCTCAATTTCAAGTCTCATAGCAAAGGGTCTGAATACTTATGTAAATGTGGTATTTCTGTTTTTTACATTTTTCTAAAAACCTGTTTTCGCTTTGCTATTATGGGATATTCTGTGTAGATTGCTGATGATTTTTTTTGTATTTAATCAACTTTAGAATAAGGCTATAACGTAACAAAATGTGGAAAAAATCAAGGGTACTGAATGCTTTCCGAAGGCACTGTACATGATTGACATCAGGAAAAGAGGGTGGGCACTGATCCTTGATATTTGATGTAAACCTGCTAGCTCAATTTCTTTTTGTGATTTCATTCGATTTCTCATTGTGATTTTGGTCTTTCTGACTGACTCTGCTATGAGTGTCAGCCAACCAGACTGAATGTTGATGATGTAGGCTAAATCAAGTGTTACTCAGATATTATGCCTCTGTTAATATTTAAACAAGGAAGCTATATAGCTACACACACTCGACCGGTGCCTGCATCTCTCAAGTCATGTATGTTTTTGGATACCGGCTGCGACTAAGGAAAAAGGTGTAACCGGGCGCACACTAGCCGACTGCAATTAGCTGCGTTTTCAGGTTTTGGCGGTTCTTGATGTCAAGATACACCCATTGATGCACGTCATTGGTCCGTGTCGTTTCTTTTGAGTCAGGGACAACAGTTGTTGACAACTGTAGCATTTTAGTTAAGCCTAACCCTAACACTTTTCCTAACCTTAACCTGCCACGCCAATTCACCTAACTTGCCACGTTAATTATCCTAACCTGCAATGTTAGTTATCCTAACCTGCTAAACAAATCATTTGTGTTGAGAAACCATCAGTCTCATAACACCGGAACTGATCAGTGGCAGGTATCAATGTTCGTTTCCTGATATCAGGGAACACCTACATCAAGAAATGCCTATTCCGCGAGCTTTGCGAGCTCCTTACAGGGCAGATCAACAGGGGCAACCAACCACATGATTACTCAGGAGCACTGGGTTCCGAACAACAATGACAAAAAAAAAATTATAACAAAAAAAAGAAAATTGGGGAATGATACCAACCAGACAAAATGGTACTTTGGAGATTGGAAGGGCAAAGGGACATGTGCTCTGCCCTATCTGTGCACATGCCTGCCTACCAATCCTCTGTATCTGAGTTTTTATGCTTCTTGCTGAAGGAAGGCGTTCTCCACTGTTAAGGTCTATCTAGTTGCTATCTCGGTCTGTCATATTTGAAAAGTGGCACTTCGCTTACATCCAGTTCCCAAGCCTTGGGATTTATCTATTGTGCTTGAGGCTATTTCACAGCAGCCTTTTGAGCCGGAGATGAAATATCTCTCCTTTCAGATACACTTTAGATACAAAAGTATGTGGACACCCCTTCAAATTAGTGAATTTGGCTATTTCAGCCACATTCGTTGCTGACAGGTGTAGAAAATCGAGCACAGAGCCATGAAATCTCCATAGACAAACATTGGCAGTAGAATGGCCTTAATGCCACCTTTCTAGCAAGTCAGTTCATCAAACTTCTGCCTTACTGGAGCTGCCCCGGTCAACTGTATGTGCTGTGAAGCAAAACGTCCAGGAACAACAACGGCTCAGCCGCGAAGTGGTTGGCCACACAAGCTCACAGAAAGGGACCACTGAAGCACGTAGCGCATATAAATTGTCTGTCCTCAGTTGCAACACTCAATACCAAGTTCCAAACTGCTTCTGGAAGCAACTTTTGCGCAATAACTGTTCATTGGGAGCTTCATGAAATGGATTTCCATTGCCGAGCAGCCGCACCCAAGCCTAAGGTCAGCTTATGCAATGCCATGCTTCGGCTAGAGTGGTGTAAAGCCCGCCGCCATTGAACTCTGGAGCGTTGAAATGCATTCTCTGGAGTGATGAATGAAGCTTAACCATCTGGCAGTCCGATGGACGAATTTGGGTTTGGCAGATGCCAGGAGAACATCTACCTGCCCAAATGCATAGTGCCAACTGTAAAGTTTGGTGGATGAGGAATAATGGTCTGGGGCTGTTTTTCATGGTTCGGGCTAGGCCCATTAGTTCCACCGAAGGGAAATCTTAACTCTAATACATACAATGACATTCTAGATGATTCTGTGCTTTCAGTTTTGTGGCAACAGTTTGGGGAAGGCCCTTTCCTGTTTCAGCATGACAATGCCCCTGTGCACAAAGTGAGGTACATACAGAAATGGTTTGTTGAGACTGTTGTGGAAGAACTTGACTGTTCTGCACAGAGCCCTGACCTCAACTCTATCGAACACCTTTGGGATGAACGCTAACTGCAAGTGAGGCCTAATCGGCCAACGTCAGTGCCCATCCTCAATAATGCTCGTGGCTGAATGGAAGCAAGTCCCCGCAGCAATGTTCCAACATCGAGTGGAAAGCCTTACCAGAAGAGAGGAGGCTGTTATAGCTGCAACTTTATGTTTTTAGCAGCAAAATGGGGGCTAACTCCCTTTTAATAGCCATGATTTTGGAATGAGATGTTCGATGAGCAGGTGTCCACATACTTTTGATTAGAGGTCGACCGATTATGATTTAACGCCAATACCGATTATCGGAGGACCAAAAAAATCCGATACCAATTAATCGGCCGATTTAAAAACATTTTTGAAACATTGATATTTATTTATTTGTAATAATGACAATTACAACAATACTGAATGAACACTTTTATTTGAACTTAATATAATACATCAATAAAATCAATTTAGCCTCAAATAAATAATGAAACATGTTCAATTTGGTTTAAATAATGCAAAAACAAAGTGTTGAAGAAAGTAAAAGTGCAATATGTGTCATGTAAAAAAGCTAACGTTTAAGTTCCTTGCTCAGAACATGAGAACATATGAAAGCTGGTGTTTCCTTTTAACATGAGTCTTCAATAATCCCAAGTAAGAAGTTTTAGGTTGTAGTTATTATAGGAATTAAAGGACTATTTCTCTCTATACCATTTGTATTTCATATACCTTTGACTATTGGATGTTCTTATAGGCACTTTAGTATTGCCAGTGGAACAGTATAGCTTCCGTCCCTCTCCTCGCCTCCTACCTGGGCTCGAACCAGGAACACATCGACAACAGCCACCCTCGATCATCGTTACCCATCGCTCCACAAAAACCACGGCCCTTGCAGGGCAAGGGGAACAACTACTCCAAGTCTCAGAGCGAGTGACGTTTGAAACGCTATTAGCGTGTACCCCGCTAACTAGCTAGCCATTTCACATCGGTTACACAAGCCTAATCTCGGGAGTTGATAGGCTTGAAGTCATAAACAGCTCAATGCTTGAAGCACAGAGAAGAGCTGCTGGCAAACGCACAAAGTGCTGTTTGAATGAATGCTTACGAGCCTGCTGCTGCCTACGACCGCTCAGTCAGACTGCTCTATCAAATCATAGACTTAATTATAACATAACACACAGAAATACGAGCCTTAGGTCATTAATATGGTCAAATCCGGAAACTATCATTTCGAAAACAAAAGTTTATTCTTTGTGAAATACGGAACCGTTCCGTATTTTATCTAACGGGTGGCATCCATAAGTCTAAATATTCCTGTTACATTGCACAACCTTCAATTTTATGCAACATTATTGCAAGAGAAGTGACACAATTTCCCTAGTTCAATATCGCCTGGTAACCTGGATTTCTTTTAACTAAATATGCAGGTTTAAAAAATGTACTTCTTTGTATTGATTTTAAGAAAGGGATTGATGTTTATGGTTAGGTACATTCGTGCAATGATTGAGCTTTTTTCGCAAATACGCTTTTGTTAAATCCTCCCCCGTTTGGCGAAGTTACATGTCTTTGTTAGGAAGAAATAGTCTTCATACAGTTGGCAACGAGCCAGGCGGCCCAAACTGCTGCATATACCCTGACTCTGTTGCACAGAACACAAGAGAAGTGACACAATTTCCCTAGTTAAAATAAATTCATGTTAGCAGGCAATATTAACTAAATATGTAGGCTTAAAAATATATACTTGTGTATTTTAAGAAAGGCGTTGATGTTTATGGTTAGGTACACATTGGTGCAACGACAATGCTTTTTTCGCGAATGCGCGTGTTAAATCACCCATTTGGCGAGGTAGGCTCTGATTCAATGATAAATTAACAGGCACTGCATCAATTATATGCAACGGCAGGATAAGCTAGATTGTCAGAGTCATGTGTATAGGTGGCAGGGAAGTCAGGTGCAGGAGAGTCAAACGGAGTGTGAAATGGAGTCTTTAATGAATGTCCACGTAACATGCTCCATAACACTAATAAGAACAGAATATAAACAAACATGGGTACGAGGAACCGTCGCGCATCCATAAAACAAACGCAACACTGACAATGAACAATCTCTGACAAAGACATGAGGGGAAACAGAGGGTTAAATACACAACAGGTAATGAATGGAATTGAAAACAGGTGTGTGGGAAGACAAGACAAAACCAATGGAAAATGAAAAATGGATTAATGATGACTAGAAGAGGCAACAAGGAGAGCACAAGGAGAGGCAACAACTTCGGCAGAAGTCGTGACATAGATAAACTGGTAATATCATCAACCATGTGTTGTTAACTAGTGATTATGTTAAGATTGATTGTTTTTTATAAGATACGTTTAATGCTAGCTAGCACCTTACCTTGGCTCCTTGCTGCACTCTCATAACAGGTAGTCAGCCTGCCACGCAGTCTCCTCGTGGAGTGCAATGTAATCGGTGTCCAAAAATGGCGATTACCAATTGTTATGAAAACTTCAAATCGGCCCTAATTAATCGGCCATTCCGATTAATCGGTCGACATCTACTTTTGATCATGTAGTGTATCTCTCCTTTAAGACTGCTTTACTAGTCGCCCTTATGTCCGCAAAGTGAGTGAGTGAGCTACAGTACATTCACAGTTTGCCCGGGGCTTTTCCAAGGTCACCTTCTTGCCCAACCCACCTTTATACCCAAGGTTAGCAGCAATTACAATTGTCTCGCCATGGAGCTTGTGGCTTTCCACCTGCCCATCTTTCCCTTCTATGGAAGATGAGCAGTTACATAATTTGTGTCCAGTACACACATTGCTTGTATACTTGGATAGGACGAAAGCTTTTCCCAAGCGCAACCAACCTTTTAGGTCCTTGGCACCTCCCTGTAAGGGGAGGCCCCTCTCTCGTCAATGATTGTCTTATATTGGATTGTGGAAACTATTATATTTGCAATACAGCTTGTTGGGCATCCCCTCATACTTTTAAAGTTCTACCGACGAGACGTCACTGAGCCTTCATTGGTGCATACTGTCTTCAGTGTCGGAGCCTCTGAGGGTTGATATTGAGAGTGCCTGGCTTCAGAAAGCATGTGTGATACTGGAGATGGTCATATCCCACAGTGAGACGTCCAATCAAATAATTGAAAGAGAACTTAAGGTTACTTGCGTAACCCCGGTTCTCTGATATTATGAGTGAGACATCTCACCACATTCCCCTACTCGCCAAAGCGTGAGGAAGTTCGGATCGCGAATGATCAGAGGGCAGGTGAGTGGCTCTTTAGTATGAGGGGAGGGGCTCTCTCATTCGCCACTCAGCCTGTTTGTCTCCCGACAGAAGTGTATGATTGGTCCTTCGAATCCCAACAGTGAGATGTCTCACTCATAATATCAGAGAACCAGGGTTAAGCAAGTAATCTTAAGTTGACAAGAGCATGCAAGAAAAGATTCTAACAACAGAATAGACTAACAGCAGCAGATAGAATGGGTCGTCTGTAGATGAAAAAGGCACTGAAGTAGATAAACCTTTCCTGTGTATTGTGTATGTATGCTGGCCATGGAGACAACACGTGAGCAGACATCCTAAGTAAGGATGGTCAAATGTAGTGCACTATAATGGAAATAGGGTGCCATTTAGGACGCTACCAAGTACATTAATCATGCATAATTCCATTACATGCCATTCATCTAAGAAGTACGTGTAGGTAGGTGCTCAATACTTTCTAATGGTGATCTGATTTAACATGTATTTGAAGACATTGGTAATGTTGGAGAGGAACGTGGAGTAAACTGGACAGTTTGAACATGCCCGGCTGCAGTACAGTAAAGACTCAGAAGATAATACCGCTATTCAGGTATGGTTGAATGATGTCTTGTCTAGACCCGTAGGTTACAACTACAGTGTTTAAATAATAAGGCTTTCATAAAGTATGCTCTCAATTGAAATGACAAGCAAACTTGCAATACAAAACATTATGTCAATGAATGATTCCACACACAACCTGTTTTGATCTATATTTCATGTAGTCATATTATTGATAAGATTTGAATCATTGCAGTTAAATCCTAGAAATATATTGATCAAATGAGACAGACTCTGGCATAGCAGGGGATATATAAAAGTCCCAGATAAAATGCTCCCGTTGGATCAATTCTGTGAATCCAATGGGATAGGTGAGTAATAATAAATGCATGACCGTGCAGGTGTTTGTACACATGCATATACACACACTCTCATTCAAATAAACACATACAAGAACACACACATACATGTAATAGTGACAGACATGCACACAAACATATAAAGTAGTTATTGCTGTTACGATTTCAGTTGTCCTTGATGTTCTTTGTTTTAAATGTATTATTTTGTTAGATTTTCTTTGCATTGTTGTTTGCTGTTTTCGTCTGTCTTTTCCTTTTCTCTCTTTAGTTCATTCTCTTGGTTGTTGGTGCATTGGGGTGTTCTTGGGGGTGGGGAATGGAATCGATTGTATTTTTATTTATTTATCTTCTGGGGGGGGGGGGGACTGTGGGAGGGGTCTCGAATGGTTGAGGGAAAGCTATTGGGGAACTGTGGTAGGATCTTGGAGGGTTCGGGTTTCACAAGATTGTGGTCATGAAGAAGGAAACTATGACATATGTTTTATATCACTATCATGCACACGCACCCTCACAATTAAGAATGGCTCTGTTGCGGAAAGACTGATACATGTTTGATAGTGTCTTGTTGCTGTATTGTTTGTCCTTCATGTTCTAATAGTTTAATGTTACCCCGTTTTTTGTAATAAATAATTATTGAAAAAATAACAATAAAGAAATGCATGACTGCTCTGATGAAGATGTCTGAGTGAGATGCTCACATGCAGACTTCCTCATACAACCACATGTACAGTTTCTTTTATTTGACCTTTATTTAATCAGGAAATACCCTTGAGGTTAGAACCCTCTTTTGCGAGGGGGACCTGGCAGCCCTCACATATATACTGAACAAAAATATAAACGCAACATGCAACATCTTCAACAATTTGACTGAGTTATAGTTCATAGGAAATTGGTCAATTGAAAAAATTCATTAGGCCCTAATCTATGCTATTCACATGACTGGGAATACAGATATGCATCTGTTGGTCACAGATACCTTAAAAAAAGCTATGTTTGTCTTTCAGAAAACCAGTCCGTATCTAGTGTGACCAACATTTGCCTCATGCAGCGGGACACATCTCCTGATCAGGCTGTTGATTGTGGCCTGTGGAATGTTGTCCCACTCCTCTTCAATGGCTGTGCAAAGTTGCTGGATATTGGCGGGAACTGGAACACGCTGTCAATCCAGAGCATCCCAAACATGTTCAATGGGTGACATGTCTGGTGAGTATGCAGGCCATGGAGGAACTGGAACATTTTCAGCTTCCAGGAATTGTGTACAGAACCTTGCGACATGGGGCAGTGCCTTATCATGCTGAAACATGAGGTGATAGAGGCGGATGAATGGCAAGACAATGGGCCTCGGGATCTCCTCACGGTATCGCAGTGCATTCAAATTGCCATGGATAAAATGCCGTCGTGTTCGTTGTCAGTATGCCTGCCCATACCATAACCCCACCTCCAGCTTGGAGCACTCTGTTCAAAACTTTAAGAACAGGAAACCGCTTGCCCACACGACGCCATACACGTGGTCTGCTGTTGTGAGGCCGGTTGTACGCATTGCAAAATTCGCTAAAGCGACGTTGGAGGTGTCTTATGGTATAGAAATGAACATTCAATTACAGTGGTTTGCGAAAGTATTCACCCCCCTTGGCATTTTTCCTATTTTTCTGCCTTACAACCTGGAATTGAGGTCTGGGCTTTGACTAGGCCATTCCAGAACATTTAAATGTTTCCCCTTAAACCACTCGAGTATTGCTTTAGCAGTATGCTTAGGGTCATTGTCCTGCTGGAAGGTGAACCTCCGTCGCAGTCTCAAATCTATGGGAGACTGAAACAGGTTTCCTTCAAGAATTTCCCTGTATTCAGCGCCATCCATCAGTTCTGACCAGTTTCCCAGTCCCTGCCAATGAAAACATCTCCACAGCATGATGCTGCCACCACCATGCTTCAATGTGGGATGATATTCTCGGGGTGATGAGAGGTGTTGGGTTTGTGCCAGACATTTTCCTAGATGGCCAAAATGCTCATTTTTAGTCTCATCTGACCAGACTACATTCTTCCATATGTTTGGGGAGTCTCCCACATGCCTTTTTTTTTCTTTTTTCTTTAAGCAATTACTTTTTTCTGACCTCTCTTCCGTAAAGCCCAGCACTGTGGAGTGTAAGGCTTAAAGTGGTCCTATGGACAGATACTCCAATCTCCGATGTGGTGCTTTGCAGCTCCTTCATGGTTATCGTTGGTCTCTTTGTTGCATCTCTAATTAATGCCCTCCTTGCCTGGTCTGTGAGTTAGGGTGGGCGGCCCTCTCTTGGCAGGTTTGTTGTGGTGCCATATTCTTTCCATTTTTTAATAATGGATTTAATGATGCTCCGTGGGATGTTCAAAGTTCCTGATATTTTTTTATAACCCAACCCTAATCTGTACTTCTCCACAATTCTGTCCCTGATCTGTTTGGAGAGCTCCTTGGTCTTAATGGTGCCGCTTGCTTGGTGGTGCCAGTTGCTTAGTGGTGTTGCAGACTCTGGGGCCTTTCAAAACAGGTGTATTTATACTGAGATCATGTGACAGATCATGTGATACTTAGATTGCACACAGGTGGACTTTACTTAACTAATTATGTGACTTCTGAAGGTAATTGGTTGCACCAGATATTATTTAGGGGCTTCATAGCAAAGGGGGTGAATACATATGCACACACCACTTTTCTGTAAAAAAAAAAATAATAATTTTTTGAAACAAGTAATTTTTTTCATTTCACTTCACCAATTTGGACTATTTTGTGTATGTCCATTACATGAAATCCAAATAAAAAATCAATTTAAATTACAGGTTGTAATGCAACAAAATAGGAAAAATGCCAAGGGGGATGAATACTTTTGCAAGGCACTGTGTCTGGCATTCAATTGTGTGGTATTTTATTGTCCCCAGCACAAGGTGCACCTGTGTAATGATCATGCTGTTTAAAAATATATATATATTACCTTTATTTAACTAGGCAAGTCCGTTAAGAACAAATTCTTATTTTCAATGACGGCCTAGGAACAGTGGGTTAACTGCCTTGTTCAGGGGCAGAACAACATATTTTTACCTTGTTGTTTAATCAGCTTCTTGAAATGCCACATCTTTCAGGTGGATGGATTATCTTGGCAAAGGAGAAATGCTCACTAACAAGGATGTAAACAAATTTGTGCACATCATTTGAGAGAAATAAGATGTTTGTGTTGCTATGGGACATTTCTGGGATCTTTATTTTTATATTTTTGGTCAGTATACATCATCACACGATGATATCCATGCATGCACTCAACATGCATATGATTGCTATTCTATGTAGATAGCACACTTCTTTATTGATAATAATAATACCAAGGGTTTGAGAAGAGTTATGAGGCCATGCTGTACATATTTCATCATCTGACCATACATAATGAATGAGCCATTCACAAACATTCAACACAACTAACATAGGTCTGGAGAGAAATAATATATACTGTATTTGATATTCATACTCATTTGTACACATTTTTTTGTGCTTCAATGGCCATGCTATTTTACAGGCTTATCACAGCAGGCTGGAAGTAAATCCACAGTTTTGGTGGAACTACACACCACTGATATAGGAATCGGACTCAGTGTGTAGACTTAAGTCTTAGCCTTCTGTAGTTAGTGAGATCTCTGACCATATAGCTGTAAATAGGCATTTTATCTTGATGTTCTGTAGTGCCAATCTGTAGTGTTCATGATTTAACTCAATTGCCCAAGCTGTCAAATTATTTATCTGGAGTTCAATCTATCCAATATGAGAAATCGATCACACTGAAACTGAGAACAACTATCAAAATGAATGTGCCTCACTTTGCACAAATGAAGTGGTTGATGTAGATCTACTTCCAAAAGATTATATCTCTTCAATATGCCCCATGTATGGCAACGTAATGATAAACCTCAATTCCCCATGGACAGAAAAGAGCAGACGCTCTGAGCAAGCTACTACTAATACAGCTCCAATCCCATAGGATCATATGACCATGTGTTTCAGTGTCCCTCATGCATTTCTTCTGTTATTAATTCAGCCGTTTCAGCAGATGTTTGGGCTGACATGCATGATACTCTCCTGTGTGTTCTTGACATTTCCTCCTGAGAAAGCGTAACAAAAATATGACTTCAAGAAAAACTTTAATGTAAAAAAATAATAATCTACTAATGTGAGTGCCAGCTGTATTAAGCAATCACTAACTTGGCTTCACCTCATGTAATGGCAATTTTCATGGCTGAAACCATTTCCTGTGAGCTAATTAACAGTGGATTAGACGTGGTGTTGCTTTGGACCGGAGCAGGAAGGCTTATCCTCTGTTTGTCCATTACTCCATATTCCAAGCCCTTGATTGCAATGACAGCAGAGGACAGTTGCCTAAGTCATTTGACTGCATAAATAATACTGCTATAATAGATGGCCAGGCAGCCACATTTCAGAATAGAAGAGAACATTGTGTAAGTGTGTTGTGTTTACACTTTTGTCAACTCGCATCCTTGTCAGTAATTTATAGTGGCATCTGTATGTGTCCTCTATCTTCCTGGAAAGAAGCCCTCATCTCCCTTCCTCTCTCCTGTCAAGTCTTGCTGCATGCCTGTCGTTCTGCCCTAGACACGGTCAGAAAGTCCCCTCACTGAGCTGCTAGCTGTCACTATTCCGAGAGGAGGGGATTAATCAAAAGGCAGGTTTCCTGACAGAATGACTTTGAAATTCATGGAATGTCCCTGATGGTTAGAAAGGTCAAAGGCATATCAAAACAGACACATTGTTTTCCTTATTCCTCACATCAAAGAATGGGTTTTGTTGAGGGAGGAAGTGCTCTCCTTGCTTTCCTTTCTTTACCTATTTATTTTCATATTCCACAACATATTGAACATGTGTTGTAGCCTATACTTTCCCCTTTAGATACACAGCAGATACACATGGGGAGAAAATGCTAATTTAATTGACTGCTCTACTATAATCATGACGGGTAATCCTGAGATTAGTTCCTGTGGTGGGCTGGTGCCAAGTGGAGGTCTGGACACAAGGCCCTAATGAGATGGTAGGGACTGAAGCCACAATCCATGGGTGTATCTTACATAGCATCCTATTGCCTACATAGTGCACTACCTTTGAGCAGAGCCCTATGGGGCTATGTAGAGAATAGGGTGCCATTTCTGACACAATGGCCACCACCATGGCCTATTTATTGCCTTACCTACCTTATCTTACCTCATTTGCACACAATGTAAATATACTTTTGTCCCTACTGTATTATTGACTGTATGTTTGTTTATTCCATGTGTAACTCAGTGTTGTTGTTGTATGTGTCGAACTTCTCTGCTTTATCTTGGCCAGGTCGCAGTTGTAAATGAGAACTTGTTCTCAACTAGCCTACCTGGTTAAATAAAGGTTAAATAAAAAAATATAATTAATTAGGCTATTTTCTCTTGAACCATATGGTCTATCTATTCAATGTGGTCTCAGAGCATTTTATATGATTCTGTATGTAAATCCGACATTCAATTTAGCAATTTAGCAATAGCAATTCGTACAATATGTTATCAATTGCAATTCATACAATAGGTTACGAATTTGAAAATGTACAGTATGTTACGAATTCCAATTTGTTGCGGCTAACGCTAGCTAAGGGTGGCTAGGTGGCTAACTCTAGCTAAGGGTGGCTAGGTGGCTAACGCTAACGTTAGCTAGCTGGGTAACGTTAGCTAGGCTATGGGTTAGGAGTTATCTTAAAGGGGAGGGCTAGCTAACATACTAAAAAGTATGCTAAAGTTGTCCGTGATGAGATTCGAATACACAACCAATGGGTTGCTAGACGTTTGAACTATACGCCCAACTAGTAAGTAGTTGCAAATTTGCTAAAAGTGTCCGTGATAAGATTCGAACACACAACCTTTGGTTTGCTAGACATCTGTCTTATGTAACCATACCAAACGTAACATATTGTATCATATTAATTTGAGTGTCCACGATTAAAGTTTACTATGTTACTTCTAGTCTATGATACCAGTCTGATCTATTAGAAACTCATGGACAAAAATTATACTATATAGGAGTACATTTGGAAAAAATATTCAAGTATAAATGACCAAAGATTGCCATACATTTTCTATTAATTACCAAAATTACTGAAAATTCGGGTAACTTTGGTAAATTACCGGTAGCTGTGCAACCTTTCTCTGGTTCACTTCTATACTTCTAGCGGTTTGATGCATCCTTTCAAAATAAGTTTTACCACATGGTCATGGTTGCATCCCAAATCCTATTCCCTATATCTGGAGTATTCAAATATTACCCTACGAGGTCCAGGGTACTGCTGGATTTCTGTCCTAACTGATAATTGATTGCACCCAACTGGTGTCTCAGGTCTATAAATCAGTCCTTGATTAGAGGGGAAGAATTTTTAAAAAGTAGTGGAAGTATGGCTTCAAGGTCCATGTTTGAATTTGAGGGCCCTATATAGTGTACTCCTTTTGACCAGAGGCTAATAGGGATTAGGGTTCCATTTGAGATGCAAACAATGAGTTACAGGATATTTTCTCACTCTTTTTTTGGCTGGGTTTTAGGAGTTCTGGAAGAGGTGCCACTGCAGATCTTTATTTTCCTCAAGTGCCAAACTATTTGCGCATTCTGTGTTTTGGGCATTCATATTGTAGAGATGAGGTTAACTCAACAACCTTGTCTCAGATTTGTATAGCATCTCATGCAGTGGGTGTCAGAATCACAGCAGATTCACTGCACGACTTAACAGGTTTCTTACAACAGATAAGTGCTTTCGGTGTGCGGGTGTGCATGGTTGAGACTTCCACTGTTTATGTGAATATTCGTGATTTCCACATTGACTTTTCATTTCCACACTCTTCAAGTAGCCTAACCACAATAATGAAATGTTATACTGTATATAGTAATAATTATAAAACAGGATGATCTCCATGAATTTATGACTTTAATTGAATCTATTACGACCTGCTTTGGATTCAGTTTTCTATTCCTGTATAAGTCATTCATTGTTGGGGGCACATTGAGAGCATTAAAATACGGTTCACTGCAATGCGTAAGATAGAAAGCTACTCCTAAAGGGAATGACATTGACCATGGGTGACATGACATTCAACTGAAATAATGAGGTTGACATTCATGACCACTTGAACGTCCCAAATGGATCACTTCTGCTGTTCCCTGGATTTAAACATGGTACAAATGGATGTTGTCGGAAGATATTCTTCGGAAAATACTCAGACCCCTTGACTTTTTCCACTTTGTTACGATACATCCTTGTTCTAAAATGGATGAAATTGTTTTTTTCCCTTTCCCATCAATCTACACACAATACCTCATGATGACAAAGCACAAACTTTTGCTCATTTATAATAAAAAAATGGAAATATAGCATTTACATAAGTATTCAGACCCTTTACACAGTACTTTGTTGAAGCACCGTTGGCAGCGATTACAGCCTTGAGTCTTCTTGGGTATGACGCTACAAGCTTGGCACATCTGTATTTGGGGAGTTTCTCCCATTCTTCTCTGCAGATCCTCTCAAGCTTTGTCAGGTTGGATGGGTAGCGTTGCTGCACAGCTATTTTCAGGTCTCTCCAGAGACCAGGCTCTGGCCGAGCCGCTCAAGGACACTCCTGCTTTGTCTTGGCTGTGTGCTTAGGGTCGTTGTCCTGTTGGAAAGGTGATCTTCACCCCAGTCTGAGGTTCTGAGTGCTCTGGAGCAGGTTTTCATCAAGGATCTTTTTTTAAATGTAATCCATTTTAGAATAAAGCTGTAATGTCTAAAGGGGTCTGAATACTTTCTGAAGGCACAGTATTTTCAATGATAAAAAGCATCTCCACAGATACAGTAGCTTCAGCCAACCATCTTCTTAAAGATTGTTTTACCTGAAGGACAACCTTTATTTTTCAAGAGGAAAGTACCTCTCAATGGCTACCATTTCTGAACAGTGGCGTATATAGGCCCACAGTATAAAGATATCATTGTGGGGTTACAAATGAAAGTTATGTTAAAAGAAAATAAGTTATTTCATACACTGTGAGACTATACTGTGAGAGAATGAGTGAGAGTGTGTCCGTTGAGACAGAAAGGGAATATTATGCATGAGTTATTTCTCTCATGTACTAATATGCCACCTCCACCTCCATCAGTGTCTGTTGCCATAGTGAAACTGATCCTCCATCATCCAAAACGCAGAGAAAAACAAAACATTCTCCAGTTTTATCGCAGGGCCTTGCTGTCTCTATGGCAATGGCCATGTGTTTTGAGAAACCTTTGATACCTTGAGTAATGAGCAGTAACTGCACAAAACAAAGGCTGTGTTTAATGTTCACATCGCTGAAAGCCTGCTGGTGATTATACCCGCAAAAGCTAGTGCCTATATCACCCCTTGACAAAATGCCTAAACAAACAACAAATGCAGTCATTCTCCAGTTTACATACTGACACTTTTATATTCTGGGGCTCCATTGATTATGCAGCAGAGTCTAATAGACTAGACGTAACATAGTAAACGTAAATCCGAGACATTCAAATTAGTATGATATGTTACGTTTGGTATGGTTACATATGCGGAATGCTACTTACAGCAAAAACAAAAGGAGGGTGGTTGGTCTTCTAACGCAAACATTTAGCAGCCCAAAGGTTGCGTGTTCGAATCTCATCATTTAGCATTAGCATTTTAGCTAATTAGCAAATTTTCAACTACTTACTACTTTTTAGCTACTTTGCAACCATGTTAGCTAACCTTAACCCTTTTAGCTAACCCTTCGCCTAACCCTGACCTTAACCCTTTAACCTAACCTTAACCCTAACCGCTAGCCTTTCTAACGTTAGCCAGCTAGCTCATTTATTGTTAGCCACCTAGCTAACGTTAGCCGCAACAAATTGTAATTCATAACTTATCATATGTTTTGCAAATTTGTAATATATTGTACGTTTTGCAAGTTTGTAACATATCATACAAAATAGATGATGGACATCCACAAATGAATACATACTATACGAAAAGCAACATATCATACTAAATGGAGTGTCACAGATTTATGTAAAGAATAATACGAAATTCTCTGAGACCAGGTGTGATTACGATGCATGTGTACGCCACCCCCATGGTTCGCCAAAGTGTATGTTGTCTGGTCTTTGGCACCCCAACACAAATAGCGTTCTTGAGCCTGGCCATATGCGTGGGCGCACATCTATGCATGAGAACTAGCCTACAACTGATTAAACAGACAGACACCTGAAAACAGAACATCTCAAAGCACTTCAGAGGAAAATTATGTACCACTGTCACATGTCTTTTGAGTTGTGCTGCATCTCATTTACACCGAGTTAACAGGGACTCTTCTGTGTATTTTACTGTTAGGCCTACTCAGCTTAGCAAAGACTGGCTGTCACCTGTCACCAGACCTAGGTTCAAATAACATTGTCAATCTTACAAATGCTTTGAGCATTTGCTTGAGCTTGCTTGGAGTGCCAGATGGATGGTGTTTGCACTTGTGAGACTATTCTTTTAGTTCCATTGTGCCAGGTATAGCTCAATCAAGCACAGCTAAAAATATTTGAAATGCTTGCTTACTTTTTAAAAACCCTGCATTGTTGGTAAGGAAGAAAAGTGTACTAAATAAACTAAAGGAAAACTAGTAACAATAAAATAACAGTTATGAGGCTATACACAAAGGGTATCGGTAACAAGTCAATGTGCATGGTTTATGGGTTAGTCGAGGTACTTGAGGTAATATGTACATATAGGTAGTAGTAAAGTGACTATGCATAGATAATAAACAGAGAGTAGCAGCAGCTTGTGTGTGTGTGTGTGTGTGTGTGTGTGTGTGTGTGTGTGTGTGTGTGTGTGTGTGTGTGTGTGTGTGTGTGTGTGTGTGTGTGTGTGTGTGTGTGTGTGTGTGTGTGTGTGTGTGTGTGTGTGTGTGTGTGTGTGTGTGTGCGTGTGCGCGCGTGCCAAGGAACTTGAAGCTCTCAACCTGTTCCACGGCAGCCCCATTGATGAGAACTGGGGCTTTTCCTGTAGTCCACAATAATCTCCTTTGTCTTGATCACGTTGAAGGAGAGGTTGTTGTCCTGGCACCACACGACCAGGTCTCTGACCTCCTCCTTATAGGCTGTCTCATCGTTGTCGGTGATCAGGCCTACCACTGTTGTGTCATCGGCAAACTTGATGATGGTGTTGGAGTCGTGCCTGGTCATACAGTCATGAGTGAACAGGGAGTACAGGATGGGACTGAGCCCGCACCCCTGAGGGGCCCCAGTGTTGAGGATCAGCGTGGGGGATGTGCTATTCCCTACCCTTACCAACTGAGGGCGGCCCGTCAGGAAGTCCAGGATCCAGTTGCAGAGGGAGATGTTTAGTCCCAGGGTCTTTAGCTTAGTGATGAGCTTTGAGGGCACTATGGTGTTGAACGCTGAGCACTATGGTGTTGTAGTCATGCATGGCCCCGCTGTCATGGATGAACAGGGAGTACAGTAGTGGACTAAGCACGCACCCCTGAGGGGCCCCCATGTTGAGGCTTTGCCTGTTTGGTGTGTTGTCAGAGGGAATAGCCGGATTTCTTATAAGCGTCCGGATTAGTGTCCCGCTCCTTGAAAGAGGCATCTCTAGCCTTTAGCTCAGTGTGGATGTTGCCTGTACTCCATGGCTTCTGGTTGGGATATGGACGTACGGTCACTGTGAGGACGACATCAACAAAGTACTTATTAATGAAGCCGGTGACTGATGTGGTACACCACTCAATGCCATCGGATGAATCCCAGTCTTATTCCAGTCTTGAAGCTTAGCATTCACTTCATCTGACCACTTCCGTCACTGCTACTGGTTGTTTGAGTTTTTCTTGTAAGCAGGAATCAGGAGGATAGAGTTATGGTCAGATTTTCCAAATGAAGGGCAAGGGAGAGCATTGTAGGCACATGTGACACATCTAGTTGCACATGTGACATGCTGGTAGAAATTAGGTCAAATATATTTCAGTTTTCGGGGCCTCTCGGGTGGCGCAGTGGTCCACCCTTGGTTCGAGCCTAGGCTCTGTCGCAGACGGCCGCGACCGGGAGGTCCATGGGGCGACGCATAATTGGCCTAGCGTCGTCCGGGTTAGGGAGGGTTTGGCCGGTAAGGATATCTTTGTCTCATCGCGCACTAGCGACTCCTGTGGAGGGGTGCAGTGCACGCTAACCAGGTCGCCGGGTGCATGGTGTTTCCTCTGACACATTGGTGTAAAGAAGCAGTGCGGCTTGGTTGGGTTGTGTTTCGGAGGATGCATGGCTTTCGACCATCGTCTCTCCTAAGCCCGTACAGGAGTTGTAGCAATGAGACAAGAAGGTAACTACTAACAATTGGATACTACGAAATTGTGGAGTAAAAGGGGGTAAAATTAAAAATTAAATAAAAAACAGATTTCAGTTTTCCTGCAAAAGTCCCCGGCCACTAGGAGCCCAGAGCTGTGTTTGAATACTCATACTAACCGCACTAACTATACTATTTGTGATGTAAATTGAGGATATAGTATGCCTACTGGTCATAGTATGGATATAGTTAGTATGCCAAAAGGTTCCCGATGTCATACTACATTCACCAAAATACGAAGTATATAGTATACAAGTAGTGGACACGATTTCCGTGCTTTTAGGGCCCATAATGCAATTCTTCAGAAAATGGGCGTTGCTTCACAATGTTTTCAGATTTCAAGAAAATGGCAAAAAATATGCAGCCGAAATTCAACAAGAGCAGATACAGATTCAGTGCTTTAACTAATAATAACAAATGTTAAGAAAATGTTCAGCAATGTAATAAAGTAATGACTTTTCAAATAAGTTACCTTACACGTTATGTTGGCTGACAATTTGTTAGCTACGCTATCCTTACGAACCGCATAGTATACCATTACAGCAATATGTACTGATACGTTAGCTAGCTACCTAACATTAGTTGCCAACTAATATATCGAACTTGCTAGTATATTAACTATATGCTATCTAACTAACTACCCAACGTTTATTGACTTAATTATTCCTGTAATTCTTAATTCAGCTAAGTGGTGTAGTCGTTGTGGGTTCTCAATGTGGGCATTTGGGTGTGTTTGGAAATTCGCTCTGGCTATCTACTCCGATTTCAGAGATCTCTCGTCTGACGTACCTGTGCCAGAGCGCAGAATAACTCATGAATACACAAACGCTCCTTACAAGTTGAATATTTGTTTATTTTATTTTGATGTAACCTTTATTTAACTAGGAAAGTCAGTTAAGCACAAATTCTTATTTACAATGATGGCCTACCCCGGCCAAACCCTAAGCCGGACGATGCTGGGCCAATTGTGCGCCACCCTGTGGGACTCCCAATCCTGGCCGGTTGTGATAAGGCCTGGAATCGAACCACTACTGCAAAACACCAGTCTCAACATCAACAGTGAAGAGGCGACTCTGGGATGCTGGCCTTTTTGGCAGAATTGCAATGAAAAAGCCATATCTCAGACTGGCCAATAAAAATAAAAGATTAAGATGGGCAAAATAACATAGACACTGGACAGAGGAACTCTGCCTGGAAGGCCAGCATCTTGGAATCGCCTTTTCACTGTTGACATTGAGACTGGTGTTTTGCGTGTACTATTTAATAAAGCTGCCAGTTGAGGACTTGTGAGGTGTCTGTTTCTCTAACTAGACACTCTAATGTACTTGTCCTCTTGCTCATTTGTGCACTGGGGCCTCCCACTCCTCTTTCTTTTCTGGTTAGAGACAGTTTGCGCTGTTCTGTGAAGGGAGTAGTACACAGCGTTGTATGAGATCTTCAGTTTTTTTGCAATTTCTCTCATGGAATAGCCTTCATTTTTCAGAACAAGAAAGACTGATGAGTTTCAGAAGAAAGTATTTGTTTCTGGCCATTTTGAGCCTGTAATCAAACCCACAAATGCTGATGCTCCAGATACTCAACTAGTCCAAAAGAAGGCCAGTTTTAATGCTTCTTTAATCAGAACAAAAATTTTCAGCTTTGCGAAAATAATTGCAAAAGGGTTTTCTAATGATCAATTAGCCTTTTAAAATTATAAACTTGGGCCTCTGTATGCCTATGTAGATATTAAATTAAAAATCAGCCGTTTCCAGCTACAAAAGTCATTTACAAGATTAACAATGTTTACAATCTATTTCTGATCAATTTGATGTTATTTTAATGTACAAAAAATGTGCTTTTCTTTCAAAAACAAGGACATTTCTAAGTGGCCCCAAACTTTTGAACGGTAGTGTAGGTGTCATAATGAGATGAAGTGAGGAGGCCTTGTAGAGAGCTGGTTCTGCATACTTGTCCTCTAAGAATCAATCATTAGTAAGCCAATATATTCACGTTACCGGCACAGCAGTGTTTTGCATTCATGTATGAATATGAATATTCAAATTCATGGTGTTATTCATATGTAAATGTTTACAAGCATTTACTCAACCACCAAGGTAGTCATTACAGTGCTCACTTGAAAACACACTGATGAATCATGATAGTTTGACGTCTATAAAGTCTCCTCATTTATCCTCAGTAATAAATATATTGCATATATCCTCAGCACCACTAGCCAAAACAGACATTAAACCTGATTGTATATTATGCTGTATGATTGATGTGTTTTGATGTGCCTTGTTGTGGTTGATGATGAAGCCAACTGCTGTGTAAACCGCTCATTGCCATGGTTAATGTGCATTAGGTTTGCCTGGATGGCTTACTTGCTTAGACACCCCCACTTGCTTAGACACCCCCACCCTAACCTGAGCAAAATATAAAACAGTAAGCACAATGCTGATGCATTCAACATTAGTAACAGGTACACTATGGGTGAATATACACCGAGTATACCTAACATTATGAACAACTTCCCAATATTGAGTTGCACTTCCCCCTTTTGACCTCAAAACAGCCTCAATTCGTCAGTGCGTGGAATCTACAAGGCGTTATAAGCATTCTACAGGGATACTGGCCCAGTTGACTCCAATGCTTCCCACAGTTTTGTAAAGTTGTCTGGATGTCCTTTGGGTGGGGGACCCTTCTTGATACATACGGGAAACTGTTGAGCGTAAAAAAAAAACACAAACCTGTGTGCCTGGAACCTACTACCATTCCGCTTTCAAAGGCACTTAAATCTTTTGTCTTGCCGGTAAACACTCTGAATGGCACACATACACAATCCATGTTTCAAGGTTTAAAAATCCTTCTTTAACCTGTCTCCTCCCCTTCATCTACACTGATTGAAGTGGATTTAACAAGTGACATCAATACGAGATCATAGCTTTCACCTGGATTCACCTGGTCAGTCTGTCATGAAAAGACCAGGTGTCCTTAATGTTTTGTGTACTCCACACCAGATACCCTGAGGCTTTGACTTTCATGTTATCTTTAATCTGCAATTATCTTTTCATGACAGCCAGCCTAGCTATGAGCCATCGAAATCATTGGCCCCTGAAGGACAGTTATGATAAATAGTATGAGATACTCCAAATTGGAAACGCAGGCAATGGTGAAACTGTATCAGAGTGAATGGGTCATAAATAGACAATGAGGCCCTATATGATGATGTGATTCATAATGATGAGTCTCGCTCTCACTGTTGCCTGTCCAGCACTTAAGCTTCTGAGTTTGCATTCTGTCCGTCTCTAGAAATGAATTGGTATAGGTGGACCTATATCTATCCTACCCTGCCTTTCTAAGGTCTTTCGAAAGCCAAGTTAACAAACAGATCACCGACCATTTCGAATCCCACCGTACCTTCTCCTCTATGCAATCTGGTTTCAGAGCTGGTCATGGGTGCACCTCAGCCACGCTCAAGGTCCTAAAATATATTATACCTGCCATCGATAAGAAACAATACTGTGCAGCTGTATTCATCGACCTGGCCAAGGCTTTCGACTCTGTCAATCATCACATTCTTATCGGCAGACTCAACAGCCTTGGTTCCTCAAATTACTGCCTCGCCTGGTTCACCAACTACTTCTCTGATAGTGTTCGGTGTGTCAAATCGGAGGGCCTGTTGTCTGGACCTCTGGCAGTCTCTATGGGGGTACCACAGGGTTCAATTCTCGGGCCGACTCTCTTCTCTGTATACATCAATGATGTCGCTCTTGCTGCTGTTTTTTTCTGATCCACCTCTACGCAGACGACACCATTCTGTATAATTCTGGCCCTTCTTTGGACACTGTGCTAACTAACCTCCAGACGAGCTTCATTGCCATACAACTCTCCTTCCGTGGCCTCCAACTGCTCTTAAATGCAAGTAAAACTAAATGCATGCTCTTCAACTGATCGCTGCACGCACCTGCCCGTCTGTCCAGCATCACTACTCTGGACAGTTCTGACCTGGAATATGTGGACAACTACAAATGCCTGGACGTCTGGTTAGACTGTAAACTCTCCTTCCAGACCCACATTAAGCATCTCCAATCCTAAATTAAATCTAGAATCGGCATCCTATTTCGCAACAAAGCATTCTTCACTCATGCTACCAAACATACCCTCGTAAAATTGACTATCCTACCGATCCTCGACTTCGGCGATGTCATTTACAAAATAGCCTCCAACACTCTCCTCAACAAATTGGATGCAGTCTATCACAGTGCCATCCGTTTTGTCACCAAAGCCCCATATACTATCCACCACTGCAACCTGTACGCTCTTGTTGGCTGGCCCTCGCTTCATACTCATCACCAAACCCACTGGCTCCAGGTCATCTACAAGTCTTTGCTAGGTAAAGCCCCGCTTATCTCAGTTCACTGGTCACCATAGCAGCAGCAGCCACCCGCAGTACGCGCTTCAGCAGGTATATATCACTGGTCACCCCCAAAGCCAAATCCTACTTTGGCCGCCTTTCCTTCCAGTTCTCTGCTGCCAATGACTGGAACAAACTGCAAAAATCGCTGAAGCTGGAGTCTCTTATCTCCCTCACTAACTTCAAGCACCAGCTATCAGAGCAGCTCACAGATCATTGCACCTGTACATAGCCCATCTGTAAATAGCCCATCCAACTACCTCATCCCCATACTGTATGTATTTATTTTGCTCCTTTGCACCTCAGTATCTCTACTTGCACATTTATATTCTGCACATCTATCACTCCAGTGTTTAATTGCTATATCGTAATTACCTCGCCACCATGGCCTATTTTATTGCCTTACCTCCCTTGTCTTACCTCATTTGCACACACTGTATATATACTTTTTTTCTACTGTATTATTGACTGTATGTTTGTTTATTCCTTGTGCAACTCTGTGTCGTTGTATGTGTCAAACTGCTAGGCTTTATCTTGGCCAGGTCGCAGTTGCAAATGAGAACTTATTCTCAACTAGCCTACCTGGTTAAATAAAGGTGAAATAAATAAATCAATTTAAAAAAGGTTGGCTGCTGCCAATGTTGTGTGTAGTCACTGAGGCTGCTTCCCAAATGGCACACTGTTCCCTTTATAGTGAATAGGGTGCCATTTGGGACTCATCCCTGAGTGACTCTGGGCTGTGATGTAAAGGGGGTATAACGGGGCACAGGGAGCCAGGCAGGGATGGCAGCAGCCTGCTGAGTCCGTCATCATTAAGGCTGACCTTGGGCGCACAGGACACAGGGAGGGCTAGGACTGACTGAGGGAAGGGGAAGCACTGGGGAAGGTAGATGCTGTGTCCGCAATGGCACCCTATTCCTTATATAGCGCACTACATTTAATGGGGCCCTGGTCAAAATTAGTGCCATTTGGGACGAAGCCATAGTGTGAGGGGAATAGACTTAGGCTTTACAACAGACTTCACTGTACTTCTGGAGAAAAGGGTTACAACAGAAGGGTATTCGTCTTTGTAAGTATGATTATGAATAGCAATGATTTCAACTGAAATGACCTTGATGGTCTCCAGAGGGAAGGGGAATTTACATTGCCACCAGCAGCAGCAGAGAGACATGGTTCCTTCTTCCTTTCTCTGTGGAATAATACGAACAATGGGCCATTCTTGTTTTTGCTATTTGGAGAAATGTTTTACGAAATCCAAAAATTGAAATGAGTTGTCTCGGCTGGTTGATAACAGAATTTTGTAAATGCCTTTCTCTTGTGACGTTATAACCGTTTTATAGTGTTTGCCATTGGCTGTTGGTAAGTGTTCATGTGCTTAGTGTGACTCATTATTTAGAGTGTGAATAAGTAGGAGGTTGACCAGGCAACTGAAATTTCACACATGCCTACACTGATTTCAATCAAATGTGATTATGCCAGTAAGTGTGATATTAATCCACGTAATAGTGAATTTCCTGTTTGAAAACAAGGAAGTATATTTATAAAGCAGCTCTATTACATTGAGATTTTGAGGTTTGATTAGGCCTGAGTCAAGGAGAGCATCATTAATTCTACTGTATCCTATAACCCACTTGGATGAGTATTACAGGAAGAAGGCATTCGGTGACTTTATTCATATGCTTCATACCATTTTCTGCAGCAATTTGAAATGATTTCTTTCAGTTGAAGTATGAGGAGCAGATGAGGTCTGAATCATTCCCTCTCAGAAAGAGAGTGAATCATAGGAGATGATGCATTAAATTTAATCTTGATCTACTCCTCATACTGAAAGAAATCACTTCACATTGCTCCAAATGATGTAGATCAGGAGTGTCATTAAGATAACCCACAGAAATCACACCACGAACATAGTTCGATTTTTAAAACAATGAAAGAATATCAAACTCAGATAGTTTGTCGATTTTGTTTTGACTCCCTTTGAACACATTGCTCAAGAAGAAAGATATGCGATTGGGCTTTGATGCAAACCCAATTGGCCAAGGAAAACTATGCTATAACTGTCAGTTAGTGCTGAACCATCACACCCCAAATATAGCAGCAGGTTAATGGACTAACGACAGAACTACCAATTTATGGAGACTTCGTCTGTATCCCAAATGGCACCTTATTCCCTATATTGTGCACTAATCTTAACCAGGGCCCATAGAGCTCTGGTTAAAAGTAGTGCACTCTGTAGTGTATAGGGTGCTATTTGGGACACACATTTAATTTAATTGACCGCAATATAATAGCAGAGTTCCACACAAACAAAACAAACCATCACAGTAACCACAGTTGTGTGGTACCCTTCATGGAATTAGTGAGTAAAAGACAATAAATAGTCTGTTGTCAATCACATCTAGTGGGTAGTAATTTAATTGACATTTTCCGCAGAAAATCTACCACTGCAGTGGTGCCTTTGACACTAAGCGGTGAAGTGGTACACAGACAGTCTAAGTTACACCACCTGTCACATTCATTATATGAATCGGACCAAGGCGCAGCGTGGTATGCGTACATTCTTCTTTATTAAAGAAAGAACACTGACCAAAATAACAAAATGAACGAAACGTGATGCTAATATGAATAGAGCAGACAGGCAACTAAACATAGAGCAAGAACCCACGAACACAAAAGGGAAAATGGCTACCTAAATATGATCCCCAATCAGAGACAACAATAAACAGCTGCCTCTGATTGGGAACCATATCAGGCCGCCATAGACATACAAATACCTAGACATACAAAAACCCTAGACAATACAAAACTAGCATACCCACCCTCGTCACACCCCGACCTGACCAAAATATAAAGAAAACGGAGATATCTAAGGTCAGAGCGTGACACCACCTTTTAGACAGCTTCATCTTTCCACAGAATTATTCTGAACAAAAATATAAACGCAACATGTAAAGTGTTGGTCCCATGTTTCATGAGCTGAAATAAAAGATCCCAGAATCATTCCAGATGCGCGAAAAGCTTATTTATCTTAAATGTTGTGCACAAATTTGTTGAATGAAATGTCCACCGGAGCTGTTGACAGAGAATTGAATGTTCATTTCTCTACCATAAATCACCTCCAACGTCGTTATAGATTATTGGCCTCACAACCGCAGACCACGTGTAACCATGCCAGCCCAGGACCTCCACACCTGGCCTCTTCACCTGTGGAATCGTCTGAGACCATCCACCTGGATTGCTGATGAAACTGAGGAGAATTTCTCTCTGTAATAAAGCCTTGTTAAAAGTTAATTTGTGGAATTCCTTTCCTTCTTAATGCATCAGTTGTATTTTGACAAGGCAGGGTTGGTATACAGAAGATAGCCCTATTTGGTAAAAGACCAAGTCCATTTTATGTCAAGAACAGCTCAAATAAGCATTTGCAAAAACCATCAAGCGCTATGATGAAACTGGCTCTCATGAGGACCGCCATAGGAAAAGAAGACCCAGAGTTACCTCTGCTGCAGAGGATAAGTTAATTAGAGTTACCAGCCTCAGAAATTGCAGCCCAAATAAATGCTTCACAGAGTTCAAGTAACAGACACATCTCAACATCAACTGTTCAGAGAAGACTGCGTGAATCAGGCCTTCAAGGTCGAATTGCTGCAAAGAAACCACTACTAAAGGACACCAATAAGAAGAAGAGACTTGATTGGGCCAAGAAACACGAGCAATGGACATTAAACCGGTGGAAATCTGTCCTTTGGTCTGATGGGTCCAAATTTGAGATTTTTGGTTCCAACCGCTGTGTCTTCGGGATGATTTCTGCATGTGTCGTTCCCACCATGAAGCATGGAGGAGGAGGTGTGATGGTGTTTTGCTGGTGACACTGTCTATGATTTATTAAGAGTTCAAGGCACGCTTAAACAGCCTGGCTACCACAGCATTCTGCAGCAAGACACCATACCATCTGGTTTGCGCTTAGTAGGACTACCATTTGTTTTTCAACAGGACAATAACCCAAGACACCTCCAGAAAGAGAACAAATCCAATATGCATTGTACAGATACCTACTGTATCAACACGAAACTCTTCTGGCAAGACCCACGCAATTTAATAAATGGGAGGTGGGAGTCTCCCAAAAAGCTATGATTCAGATTCTGCTGACTGCATTATCTAATCACACAATATACCTTCCTCTTTTAGACAGTCAGGCCTAACTTAAATCAGAATAACCGACATCCACATTTCTTTCCATTGATATTCCTTTCAATAATGGACCGTATGGCATTCTGTCATGGATTACTGCCACAACAGGGCCAAGAGTTTTAAATATAAACAGATGAATGAATGGCAGTAGAATAGTGGCTATATCCCAAATACTATCACAACTTTTGACAAGGGCCCATTGGGTTCTGGCCAAAATAGTGCACGATAAAGGGAATAGGGTGACATTTGGGATATACAACGTGAGTCTTTCTTTGCTCCAGCAGGCTCTGAGAAGAGACGTCACCGGCAAGGCCCTCTACAAATCCTCTCTGTTTAACATAATATTTACAAAGCTTGTTCCCATTCTCGTGGAACCTACAAGGCCACATTCCTAGAAAGCATTAATATTCATGGAACGTCATCTTTGATATAACGTCCTGCCACCAAAAAAACAACTAAAACTCTAAACCAACCAGAGATTTTGCAGCTCTGACATCAGTACGGGTGTCAGGTGCAGTTTGGAGAGGTGGTGTGGAAGGTGAGGCCAAAGCACGGGTCATGCAGCCCCAATCTAACAGGGCAGGATATAGAGATCCTTATTATCACTGCACTGTGGTTTGGAGAGGTGGTGGGGATGATGAGGCCGAGGGGTTGATCCAAGAGACAAGTCAGGTTGCATGTTGGAGTCTTTTCTGGTCCCGCAAGACTAATGCAAACCCATAGCCATTTTGTGCTTCTCAAAAGAGGCACTCACATTGCTACTATGTGCTAATGTTGATTCAGAATAGTTTAATGTTGAAGTCTCAGGAGAAGGAGATGTGAGCGTCAGAGGGCGGTCTAAGGACTCTCTTCAGCAGACAGAACAGCTGTTATATTTTGCATTCCTGCTAGAACTGCTCACTGGAAAGCTTTAAAAAAAAAAGGAAAAAAAAGCATTGTGTGAATTGAGATACTCCAAGGATGCAGTTTACACCATTCTTTGTGTTCATGTGTATGTACAATTGGTCTCTTGAGGCTACAAGGAAATGTGCAACATTCAGCATGCAGTCACTAACAGCAGCAGCACACCAGCTCCAGCAAAGTGGGAGAACACTAGCAGAACTGAAGTCAAATCAGACCCGCTTTCATAGATCTCGATTTCCCATGTACTTTATGTGCAGAATCTATTATTTAAAGATAATGTCCTTGAACCAGACCTCATACAGCCGTATTGATAAATCAACACAGCATCAATAGTTACCATAAATATTGGTCCTTTCTGTTGTAACCCTGTATTGATGTGTTCCTTTTTAATGAGGAACACTCATCCGGTTCTTTCATAGCTAGCTAGCTTTAATCGTTCTACTACTGCTCAAAAAGACTGCTGCACTTAGCTTTCCTCAACATACGGTTCTGCTATCTTTGGCTCGACAAAGAAGATGCCAAGAAAGATGATTATGATGAATAGGGTACTATTGGATTCAATGCTTTTTGAGTTGTTTACAATGAAATAGAGTGGAAAGAAAAAGACTGGAACACTATGGAGGGGCCATCAAAGACAATAGTGGTAGATCAACAACTGTAACTACTTTGGTATTTCAGTGAAAGGAAGCTTTTACCAGACCATAGTGAACTATTATGGGACAGATAGTTAGGTTGATATTATGTGACAGATAGTCAGATTGATATTACGGGACAGATAGTTAGGTTGATATTATGGGACAGATATTCAGATTGATATTATGGGACAGATAGTTAGGTTGATATTATGGGACAGATAGTTAGGTTGATATTATGGGACAGATAGTTAGGTTGATATTACGGGACAGATAGTCAGATTGATATTATGGGACAGATAGTCAGATTGATATTATGGGACAGATAGTCAGATTGATATTATGGGACAGATAGTTAGTTTGATATTATGGGACAGATGGTCAGATTGATATTATGGGACAGATGGTCAGATTGATATTATGGGACAGATAGTTAGATTGATATTATGGGACAGATAATTAGATTGACTGTCGACAGTACAACATTATTTTCAATCGCTGAGATTAGTGTGCACCATTTTCCAACAGTTGTCAGGTTCAAGGAACAATGTAAAAAAAAAAAAAGCCTGATGGCTGTTGAAATGTAACAATATAACAGTGTAACAATTTCTCCTGTAGGGCGTTTTTCCTGTTAATTACCCCCCCCCCCCCCCCCCCCCCCAAAAAAAAACCCAGGGAAAAATAATTAGTTAAAAACACTTGCAGTCAATGATTAAATGCATTTTTCACTCTCAATGAAAACCCCTTCGCTGCCTTAATCAAGCTATCTATTAATGAAACTATTGCTCATTGTGGCTCATTCAAATACACAACAGGATCCACCTTGTGGTTGTAATGCCACACACATACCATTGTTGTATTTGTATTATTAGAACAAATCAAGTGATGAAATGTCTTTGACACAAGTTGACAAATGAGTTATATCGTGTAGTACGTGTAGATAGATGTATTGTGTTGTTCTATACTGTTTTAAACCATTATGTTAGTAATGGTACTTGTATTTTGTATTTATTAAGGATCCCCATTACTCTTTCTGGGGTCCAAACACATGAAGGCACTTACATTCCAAAAGATAAAACAGTACATAATATAACATTGTCACACCCCTACATATCTACAACACAAAATGTATAATACCACCATACAACAATATTACAATGTACGTGTGTGTAGAGTGCGTGTGCTAGCGTCCGTGTGTGTCTCTTCACAGTCCCCGCTCTTTCATAAGGTGTACTTTTATCTGTTTTTTAAAACCTTGCATCAGTTACCTGATGTGGAATAGAGTTCCATGTAGACATGGCTCTATGTAGCACTGTGCACCTCCCATAGTCTGTTCTGGACTTGGGGATTGTGAAGAGTCCTCTGGTGGCATGTCTTGTGAGGTATGTATGGGTGTCTGAGCTATGTGCTAGTAGTTTAAACAGAAACCTCGGTGCATTCAACATGTCAACACTTCTTACAAATACAAGTAGTGATGAAGTGAATCTCTCCCTCACTTTGAGCCAGGAAAGATTGACATGCATATCATTAATGTTAGCTTTCCGTGTACATTTAAGGGCCAGCAGTGCTTCCCTGTTCTGAGCCAATTGTAATTTTCCTAAGTCCCTCTTTGTGGCGCCTGACCACACGACTGAACAGTAGTCCAGGTGCGACAAAACTAGGCAGGCACATGCACGGGGAAGGTCTACCAGTGCCCGAGCACATGCCCCTTTAGGCAGGTTTTATAAATGACACATTTCAAATTTTTTCTTTTGTCGATGTTGTTCAGAACCCATGGTCCGCAAGTCTTTGAGCATCTACCTCTGTCTGTGCACAGCCCTGTATAAGGAACAAAGCACCAACATCTTCTCTGCTGCTGATGGGGATTTCCCTGTGTTGATATTGACTTTGTTGACCTACTTAGAAATGGTGGATCAGATCTGGGATTTCAATTCGACTTCCCTTTTCAAGACAATGGGAGAAAAGAACCAGGAAACACCTAACTCCATCACACTGTATACCAAGATCCTTCTGCATATCAAGGGTCTGCTTTAACCTGGCTGACATTACTAGTCTATGAAATTACCTTCATTCATTTGTAGCTTTTTTTGACCATTTACTTCCCCAAATCCGCTCTGCTGTCAAATCACACTGCAGCGACATCTGTAGCTTTGATTTACACCGTTGTAAAGGCTGCCTGACTGTCTGTCAGAGAAACTGTTACACCTGGGACTAAAAGGTGCGTGTCACTTCTCGATGGATAGAGTACATTTGACATATCACAATTGAAGCCCTGTCATGCTGCATGGCTATGCATCCTCTCCTTGAACTGCTACTTCAGCTCCTTTTCTTGCCGATCTGCATCTGTGTGTTTTCCATGTACCCTTTCAGAGCTCTGTTATTTATCTCCGGCTTTTCACCCACCTACAATCTCTGCATTGATATGGAATCAATGAAGAATTCCCCATCTGATCGTGATCTTCTCTTTGGCAATGCTCCAGCAAAACCACTAAGGCAGAGTAATCCTCTTTGGGTCAGTGGTTCTAGAAGCCCACAGGAGGTGCAGGATTTTGTTGCATAGCACTAATGCATGATTGCTGGCTAGTTGAATCAGGTATGTCAGTACGGAGCTGGAAGAAAGGGTCCCCAGGACCAGGATTGAAGAACAAGTGCTCTTAGGTTATTTTCCTATATTCAGTACAAGGCATATAGTGGTTAAATGACCATCCCACTTGCATTAGGATAACAGAGCTAACAATAAACAAGTCTTCAACAGGTTTTAAACTTATCTAAATACCTTACTTTCATACGCAGGTAATTAGCATATGCCTGTAAAAAGAGAGGGGAAACAAACAATCAGTTTCACCTCAGCAGCGTATTCAATATTGCGTCTGTGACATTCATTTCCCATTTGAATGATTCCCTAAAGATGAAATCAAGAGATGTTTTCAGCTAAGAGAAATCGCTCCCTCTTGGGATTTGGAAGGGGGAATGTTAATCAAAGTAAATATCAGGATCCTCTGTGCCAATGATAATGGTTTATAGTTACAGCTCCTCTCGCTCTTTCCCTCCCACTTTCTTTCTCTCCCTCTCTCTGTTGCTCTCCTTACCTTTACATCTCTTTCTCTCTCCATCTCGTTCTCTCTCTCTCTCTCTCTCCCTCTACCCAACAACTCACAAGGCAGGTAGTGAGTCAGAGGACAACAGGGAGAGGCGGTAAACTGTAATTAAATATCCAGGGCTAATCCGCATGAGATTGATGTGCCACACCTATAAATAGTCCTTATAGTCATCCTGTTGCCTAGAAATTATGGTAACTTTTGCTGTCTCGCTCCCTGGGCTGTTTCACAATAGGAAAGAATGGGGGTTGGCCGGGATTTGGCTGCCTGTGGTCTGTGGTGATAACACTACTGCAATAATGGAGCCTCCTGGGGAAAGATGAAACATTTCCTCTCCTTACAAAAATGAAAGGATGTGGCTTTATTGAGAGAGGAGCTGAGAGACGAGTCCCTTTATCACTTCCTTTACAATCACAGACCTGATTTAAAAGAAGAGCAGTTTAGAGGTGAGAGAAAGGAGTGTCAAACTGCTGTCTGGTCTAACTATTACCGTGTCAATTCATTTCCTGGATACTCACCAAGGTTCCAATCCTTTCAAGTACTATGTCGAGGACAAAGGATCAATATCTGCTTCAAAATGAAAGCATTTCCCACAGCACTTACCTGTATTGGATACATGTGGTTGGACAGAGATGTCAGTTAATCCCAGGTCATACTGTGAACAATACAGTGGCAAAAGCAAAGCACTGTGTTCTAACAAACGTAATACTATTTGTACTGCGCAATTGTGATTCAGCAGTAATGTCAGAAAGAAGGTCAGTTGCCATTACCAGTTAGGTTGAAATGTCTCAGAGGTTCTAAAAAATATGATGTCCATTTTCTTGTAGCTATCTGAGGTCATCCTCAGGTCATACGGTGAACAATACCGTGGAAAAAGCAAACAAGCTTTCTGATGGACTGAATACTGCACAATCGGAATCCATGCTTTAAGATTGTGTTGATCACGTGGACTGGGATGTGTTGAGGGTAGCCTCTGAGAATAACATAGACGAATACACGGATATGGTGACTGAGTCCATCAGGAAGTGTATAGGAGATGTTGTTCCCACTGTGACTATTAAACCCTACCCAACCAGAAACTGTGGATAGATGGAAGCATTCGCGCTAAACTGAAAGCGCAAACCACCTTATTGAATCACGGCAAGGTGACTGGGAGTATGGCCGAATACAAACAGTGTAATTATTCCCTCCGTAAGGCAATCAAACAGGCAAAACGTCAGTAGAGAGACAAAGTGGAGTCGCAATTCAACGGCTCAGATGTGAGACGTATGTGGCAGGGTCTACAGACAATCACGGATAACAAAGGGAAAATCAGCCACGTCGCGGACACCGACGTCTTGCTTCCGGACAAGTTAAACACCTTCTTCACCCGCTTTGAGGATAACACAGTGCCACAGACGCGGCCCGCTACCAAGGACTGTGGGCTCTCCTTCTCCATGGCCGACGTGAGTAAAACATTTAAGCGTGTTAACCCTCGCAAGGCTGCCAGTACAGACGGCATCCCTAGCTGCATGTGCAGACTAGCTGGCTGGAGTGTATACGGGCATATTCAATCTCTCCCTATCCCAGTCTGCTGTCCCCACTTGCTTCAAGATGTCCACCATTGTTCCTGTACCCAAGAAAGCAAAGGTAACTGAACTAAATGGCTATTGCCTCATTGCACTCACTTGTCATCATGAAGTGCTTTGAGAGACTAGTCAAGGATCATATCACCTCTACCTTACCTGACACCCTAGACCCAATTAAATTTGCTTACCGCCCCAATAGATCCACAGACGACGCCATTGCCATCGCACTGCACACTGCCCTATCCCATCTGGACAATAGGAATACCTATGTAAGAATGCTGTTTATTGACTATAGCTCAGCATTCAACACCATAGTACCCTCCAAGCTCATCATTAAGCTCGGTGCCCTGGGTCTGAACCCCACCCTGTGCAACTGGGTCCTGGACTTCCTGACGAGCTGCCTCTAGGTGGTGAAGGTAGGAAACAAGACCTCCACTTCGCTGATCCTCAACACTGGGCTGTATCAGTACAGGTGCATCAAGGCTGGGACCGAGAGACTGAAAAACAGCTTCTATCTCAAGGCCATCAGACTGGCCACTTTAATAATGGAACACTAGTCACTTTAATAATGTTTACATAGTGCTTTACTCATCTCATATGTATATACTGTATTCTGTTCTCCTGTATTCTAGTCAATGCCACTCCGACATTTCTCAATCTAATATTCATATATTTCTTAAATACATTATTTTACTTTTAGATTTGTGTATTGTTAGATACTACTGCACTGTTGGAGCTAGGAACACAAGCTACACCAGCAATAACATCTGATAAATATGTGTATGTGACCAATAAAATTGGATTTGATTTGAATACTAGATACATGGGAATAAAATGAATGGTAAAGTACAAGGAACATTTTCTACAGCCTTCTCATGTAGAGCTGTGTCAACTAACATAATCATTGTTACGTTCCCCAGTTTCTGTGTTGGTGTGGGTTTGTATGTGTGTGTGTATTTCAGGAAATGGAATCCTGGATTCCTCAAGCAGTGTTCCTTTATCAGGAGGGGAGAGCGTCTGTGACGTCCTGTGTTGGTTGTTAGGCCATGAAAGTTTTTGTTGAAAGTATTTTGTAGCTGCTACTCCTGAGGTATGTGTATGTCAATAGGATTAGTGTTTTTGATTATTAAAATAGTTCACTTTAAGTTAGTAATTATTCTGTTTTATTTGTTCGGGGGGAAGGGGAACACACTGTAGAAGTGTTTAGGCAAGAGGCCTGCGGACATACATAACCCATAGTATTTACTCTGTCTATGCACACTAGGTAAGACCTGGGCAGATCACCCCCTGTATTTTGGTTAGGGCACTAGGAGGTACTAAAAGATTAAGTAGTGGGTAGGCAGGTAAGGTAGGAGTGGGGACACTTTTACTTTCTTTGCTTTGGTTCCGTCCAGACCATTTCCCCCACAATACCTTGTTAAGAATATAAATTAAACTAATTTTCTCCGCCTCTGTCGTCCTCCCCCTCCACCTACAATCACATACCTTTTTCACTCCACGGGGAGTTTAGTTGTAGCAGGGTGTTGCATTCCCTCCGACCAAGAGGCGTACGTAACAATTAGCTACAGTAAAGCGTGAACAACACTTCTATAGATAAGTGTGTTGTCAGAAAGCATTTGCGTTGACTTGCTGTCACTACTGAATATCATTCCTCATTAACATTTTACTGCAGTGGGCTAAATCAGGGTCACACAGATTGTTTCTTGGTAGTCTTAAACAAATCTACTTTGAAACCCAAGTATGCACCTCCTTACACATGGTTCTGGGCTTAAAAAGAGAAGACACCTGTACCATGTCAGATATAGAGATGAAATGATTACATTTTGAGTCTGCATCCCAATATTACTTTGTTACACTTGATATACATAACAGAAGACTGCAATATAACAAAACTGTTTGAGATAGAAACACCACATCTTTTAATTTATCATCTTTATTAATGATGAATTTGTGAAAAATATTAATAACATTCCACCCATGAGGCCAAAGAGGGCGCTTTTGGTAATTGACTGCAGGAAAGGGCTACGTCAATATTAGCACATCTGTTTACCCACAGGTGTCATTGTGTACTGATTCATTAAATGTCATCATATTTTATTCATGTGTTGAGAGGCTGAGAGAACACCGCCAGTGTTCTGTTCAATTAGCAGGTTACACTTTTAATTGGATCTAAGAGAAACTGGACTGTCCTTAACCTGGTAAATGTACTAATAGACAGCTTTGTCAACTTACACACACACACAGCCAACCATTTCATGTTACCAACGAGTACATTTATTTCTCTCTATTGGTATAACATTTTTAATATTTGCAGGGACTTATTGAGAGTAATTCCAGGGTTCTTGGGACCACATGGTATTTATGGGCTCAGTGTGGATTCATCTCTATGTGTCATGACTGGGCTGCCTCCCACCCTCCCACACAGTATATCAGTCTTCATGTATCACTGCAGCTCCATTCAGAGAGAGAGAGAGAGAGAGAGAGAGAGAGAGAGAGAGAGAGAGAGAGAGACCCTGCAATTACCCAGCATACTGTTAGACTGTCCTATTATAAACTCAAGTGTTGGAGAAAAAAATATACTCTATTTGCCACAAAACCTTAAATGAGAGGCTCAGTTGGCCATGATATTCAAACATTGCTATATGTTAGGCAGATGGCATAATGCTTCATATTCATTCTGAAAAGAAAGCTGCTTTTGATGAACATGGACATTCAAAGCTCATGGTCGGTCAAAAGAATGGCATCAATATATCCATTTTCCAACAGGTAGCTTAGAACCACTAGAGATCATTTCATCAGATCACAAGCTATCGTCTGTATCAGTCCGTACTGTTTGTGGGAGGGTTGCACACAGCCACCGTGTAAATGAAATGTGTTGGTACTGTAATACACACCACCCACCCAGCACACCACAGCAATGTTTCACTTATTGTTGCATAATGAGGGCTAAACACTTAATTTAGGATCCAGAACATGCAGATGGGTAATTCAAATAGAGAAAGGAACCGTGTAAAACACTGTGTTATAATATCGTAATATGTCATTGGGAATCAGAGCGATGGAAAATGGATGACAGGGAAGAGGATATAACAGAGTTAGTGCTGTCAGAACTGTTGTGTTTACATTGATGAGGTACAACAGCAAACTGAAAGGGGAGGTTTAGCTTAAGAACAAACTAAGCAGTCTAAATCACTTAGAGGGGGGGTGAGGGGCTATCAAAAAGTGGGATGACCGTGAGGAGCATCCTTGAAGTAATCTGCTCATATTGTATGTTTTCTTGACTATACTAATTGATACTGGATGATTTAACCACTCATTGTATTGCTACATGAATTGGTGTGCACTAAAAATGGCAATAACTGAGTATTCAGAAATATTGTGGTATAATAACATTTTAGACATTTGGAATCCTGATTCCCACAGTGAGTAGAATGACTATGTGCTGTTAATCATTGACTAATTTGTTAACCCAGAGGGAGCTAACAATCTGGAGGTCCTGGGGCTCTATGTATCAAGCGTCTCAGAGTAGGAGTGCTGATCTAGGATCAGTTTTGCCCTTTAGATCACAATGAATAAGATTACAGAGACAGGGGTAATAGATCAGTAATCTTACATTACTCTAAGGTACTTGATACATACAGGCCCTGAAGGATAAGATGCACATTGCTCTGCTCTCAGCGCTCCAAGGGGTGTTAAGTATATACGATGCAAATGATGATACAGATGCTCTACCCACAATACTTTGCAATTCACACTGAAACCATAAAGTCTGTGGAACAAGGCCGGGTTGTTTCTTTTTTTGGTCTTAAATTGAAGGTATTAAACCGTTTTGTGGTAACAACAATTAGATTAAAACCTAAGTGGTGTTCCCATACATTTCTACAGTAAGTAGGCAAATGGAAGAGTGACTTCACTTGATTGTTCTCGCTCTCTGATGGCTTTCGGGGTGACTTCTTTTCCTGTCACTAATAATGCAATTTCCTCTGGTTCCCCAGCCCCTCCTGTATTTGTGTCCCTCTGACTGCTCCTGTCTGAGTAGTACTGTGGACACAGCCCTCTCATATTTGGGTTGTGCTCAATCCCTCAAAGTCAGCCTCTCTTCCTGCCATTCTCTAGCACTTCCTTCAGGAAGCATCTGCTTATTTCTGACAATGAAGCTCTGCAGCATAATCGAAATAATAGTCATTTACTCAGGGAACATGGAATAATCTGTGTATCCCAAGTGAGGGACCCCCTGAATGCCTCACAAAGTGTAGTTGTTATTTAATGACACCATTCTGAGTTTCCTGTTTCAGGGTTGACCAAACCACACGAGGGGTATATTCCCCGAGGGAATGAATCACACAAAGTCCACTTTGTATCATCACATCCTGATACCAGGACCGTTCATCAGCAGGCTGGCATATCCTCTCACAAGTTCTGTTTATCCAGTTGGATGTGTGCACCTCTCTGGTTCTCTTTTCTGTGAAGTAAAACTTCCTGCAGCTCCGACAAAAACAAAAGTGAAGCTGGCCTGGTGATCTCACAGGGAAATATGATCAAAGAATCAAAGGATGTCAGTTACTGGAGTTAGGCTGATAGCACCTGGACTACATTAGTGTATTTTTCTCACAACTCATTCAGGCGTTGGACCTTAGGCTACTGTGTACTTTAATGCATGGGTAATTAGATTCTAAGTTGCTGTTGTTTGGCTGTGCCACCACCTTCTCTGCAGAGGAAGTGGATGGCTGTATCAAGTCTAAGCACACTTCCTGTGCTTGTTGTCTTGGGAGGACCTATTAGGGGCAGCTAAGAAAGCAGCAGCAAAATGAGCATTGTCAGCCAGTCCATTACAGGAGCGGCTAGCAGGAGGACCATTGTCAGTCTGAATGAGAAACACTACCGTCAGATCGATGGTGCAAGCAGGGAGAATGGAGTACTATTGGATATGCCTGTGGAGTGTCTTGGGGGTAGGTTTGTGCGTTCCTGTTGCTAAACCCTATTACCTTCATCATCATCCTCTCAACTTTGACAAAGCTTCAGAAGCCTGTCAGCCTGGCAGTTTCCTAACTAAAGTGGCCAGTATGGAGGAAGCCTCGAAGATTTTGAAAGAAATCTCGGAAACACTATCCAAAGAACGTACATTTCAGTTCTGGGTTGGCTTGATGAAAGGAAAGGGGTCTTGCGTGAAACATGACGCACCTCTGAATGGTTTCAAGTGGACGGTGGATAACAGCAGCGACACAGAACTGGATCAGTGGAAGTATTTGCCCAAACCAACCTGCACGGGTATATACTGTGTATTTCTCTCTGGTGAGTTTAATGGAACTGAGATTGTGAACTGGGGATTTGTTTCCAGTACCTGTAAGACAGAGTATCCATTCATTTGTAAACAACGTAATGGAGAGGTACCTATCATGAAGCAGTGTCTTACCCCACACATACCAGATGCCCGATTACTCAGGCCAGATCCAAAGGATCACAATAAACTGAATCTGGATTGTGGGTTTGGGAAAATGTTTGAACTGACTTGCTCTGCAACGACTCTAACATGGGAACGTGATGATGGATCGGATATACGTGGCATTTGTGCTTCATGCAAAGCAGGTTATATGACAGATGGGTCTGGAAACTGTGTGGACATTGACGAATGCAGAGATCGGCCCTGTAAAGACCAGTGTGTCAACACTGAGGGTTCTTTCCTCTGTAAATGCTATGATAAAAATAAAAATCTTCAAGATGAGGGCTCAATGGCATGCAACGAACTACCAGCAGCTACCATTGCTCCTGAAGGTAGTGACAACCATTTGGTCCAAGACTATACCCCAACTTCTAAGCCAGCAATTCAGGAGAAGCCTTTTCTCGCCTCTCTGCCGGACCAACACACTACAACTTCCCCTACAGACGACATTGAGATAGCGGACAAGAGTGGAGACCAAGCCTACATTTTCATACCTGTGCTGATAGCAGTGATGGCCTTGGTCGTTCTATTAGTCGTGGTGTTATCTATTGTTAAGTGCTGCCTCAGGAGGCGATCACAGAAACTGGCCATGAAAAATGCAGAGAAAATGGCAATGAAGAGGGCGGAGTCCTCCAAGGAAAAATACTCCCTGGAAAACGCAAATGAGAAGGAGGCAACTTAAGCAGCAGGAGTGTGAACGAAGGCCACAGATAAGACTCAGACAACCTGAAGGTTTTAACTGACAATGTATACGATCTCTCATCACTTCCTTACATCAATAAGCACTGGAATAAAATGTGTTTATTGACAGGATTGTTATCTGCAGTAGGTCACTGTACAGGCTTTGGATATTATTGTTTTATTGTGAGGATTTGTATATGGGCTGAGGGCTCACATTTCTTCATAATATTTGCTAGGCCTTTATGTTGCATTTACTTATTTTATTGCCGTACTGTATATATGTGGTTTGTATATATGTCATCGTGTAACATATGAAGATGAATTTGATGCTTCAGTATTTTGGAAGTCTCTAGTCCCGATATAAAGGATGATAACCTCTGCCCGTGGTGTAAAATGCTCAGCCCATAAACCTAGGTCAGTCTCATTTCAAAAGAAAGACACTATCTTGTCAATAAATCAACTGTTTATAAAAGCAATAGATTGTATTATCATTGAAAATAAAGGATGAATCAATTCTGAGCAAACAGACACTGTGGGCAGGTTTACCCACTGGGTAAAAACTGGTTGAATCAACGTTGTTTCAATAAAAATATTTTTGGGGGTTTAAATCAAAGTGATGACGTTGAATCAACGTGGAAAACTGATTGGATTTGATCAAAAGTCATCAATGTAAGGGAATTTCGTGTCGTATTATTACAAATCTAATGACACGAGGACATTTTTGGTTGATTGCACGTTTCATTCAACAACCAATTGAAAACTAGACGTTGAACTGACGTCCGTGCCCAGTGGCTATTTTCTACAAATAGCTGAGTAAATCTGCACCAAAGATAAGAGGACAGCGGATAAGAGATAGCTGGGCTGCTCTTTCCGGACCAGGATGTGGTTGTTTTGCTAAGGTGAACAAGTGTTCATGTTGCTCTTTGCCTGAAAGATTTAAAAGCGAAGATCACTGATGCTGTTTTAACTTGAATTTGCGCAATTAATAATTCATCATAGAGACTGAGTATGAATCTGAACTTAAACTGCACATCTTGGTTTACTCTCCAAGATATCTGCAATAGATTAATCATAAGCAGCACTGTCTAACACTTTTTCTTCTGTGCTCACACAGTGGAAATAATATCACTCCGGAAGCCTCTAGTAGTGCCAGTCGGTTTCAGCTCTGTGGGCGACTTGTCCTAATTGGAGGACTATTACGCACAGTGCCACCTTGTAATAATACGAACAATAATAAGACATTTGGATTATTTAACATTTTAATTGCGTTCAAATAGTTGCAAGTAAACAACATTAATACATATCGAAGTAACCGCCTAGTAATGAGCGAAACACTCAGTGGTCACGTTTATGATTTTTGTTAATTTCATCATGTCCATATGCTGCTACAGTGTCGTTGTCCTAGAAGTACAGGTTCCATTTCTATACGTGCCATCACATTCCATATTGTCCGGTTGAAATTCATCCACACTGTAACCACGACTTTTCAGAGCCGTGGCATAGTAATCTATTGGTTCTTCCGTTGCATTGTCCATCCAGCGCAGGCACAAAATTCTTTGGAACGAACGTTTGAAATTGTCTGATAAAAATCCGTACAGTATAGGGTTGGCGCAGCTATTTGCGTATCCCAGAATAACTGCGAGTTGCATGAGTGTTGCGTTATGGTGCTCCACAAAAACATTGACGAGCTGCACAATGTGAAAGGGCATCCAACAGATGACAAACACGGTCACCACCATCATCACCATCAGAGTGATCTTTCTCTCCGACTTCTTACGCTGCTGCCAACCTGCCTTCAGTGCCACCACTCTCATCTTGGCGATGATGAGGATGTAACACATACAGATAGCAATGACTGGGAACAGAAAGCCCATGAGAAAGGCATAGATCACAAACACAGCCATCCACTGGTTAACTGGCTTTGGCATCTGAATGTTGCAAGCGACCGAACCGTCCAAATTTGGAACGGTGGTGGAAAATATAATAATGGGCAAAATGACCAGGATAGAAAACATCCAAACCCCAAAGTTGACTATTTTAGCTATTGTGGGTCTCCTGTACCGGGAGGCTTTGATGGGGTGCACAACCGCGATATATCGGTCTATGCTAAGTACAGTTAAGCAGTAAATACTGGTAAACATATTAATAGCATCAACACTTAGAACAAGGCGGCAGAGAAGGGAGCCGAAAGGCCAGTGGTGAAGGAGTGAAGATGTCACCAAGAAAGGGACACTCAGCATAAGTAACTCGTCCGCTATGGCCAGATTCAGAATGTAGATATTTGTTGCAGTTTTCATTTTGGCATATCTGAAAATGACATAGATAACCATAGAGTTCCCGCACAGTCCGACCAAACAGACAACCGAGTAAATGAAGGAGATGAGGATTGCGCTGCCTTGAGACTCGCTGTACGTTTCGTTCCCAGACGAGTTGTTCATTAGGAAAAAACCGTCCTCCAGGGTTAGATTCCTGAAAGAGCTGTTGGGGAGCATTTTGGCTGTGTTTTTCCAGAAGAATCCTCAAAAAATTAGGCCTATGTCTTCTGTTAAATAATTCATTTCAATCAGTGCGACTGTCCAGGGAACCCATCTCCTCACGGGAGTTGCTCTGTGCTGTGGCGCGCAGACGGTGCGTTGTTTCAGGACCATGGATAGCTACCGATGATCTAGTCATTTCAGAGACGCAACGTCAGACGTTGTAAAATGACGTTGTGTTGGGGTCATAGCCTAGGTCCTAATCGATATAAACCACTATAACCTAGAATAGGAATCTGTTATCGAGCGTCATAACACCCACAGTCAATTTCAACTGATTGATTGGTAAAATGCTGCAGTCTTGTGTCTTTTGATGACGATGCACAATAGTTAAATGTTCCCCAGGTTGTTTTCGTCGTATCAGCAATTTCACAATTGAATCAAACATACACTCAGCACTACTGAACATTTATGAGACTAATACAATTGCATAAATTGTGGACGGACATACAGTGCCTTCAGAAAGTATTCACACCCCTTGACTTGTTTTCACATTGTGTTACAACCTGAATTTAAAATGGATTCAATTTTTTTTTTTGGGGGGGGGGGTCACTGACCTACACACAACACCCAATAACGTCAAAGTGGAATTGTTTTTAGAAATTAATAAAAAATGAAAAGCTGAAATGTCTAGAGTCAATAAGTATTCAACCCCTTTGTTATGTCAAGCCTAAATAAGGCTAGAGCTTGAAGAATGTGTCCTTATGGATTATTGTGTGTAAATGGGTGAGAAAAAAATCGCTTTAATACATTTTTAGCTCAGGCTTTAACACAACAAAATGTGGAATAAGTCAAGGGGTAGGAATACTTTCTGAAGGATATTCTGTATATTGTGATATTTAACAAAAGCGATGTGTCATCTTCTTTGGGATTTTCATCTAAAAATTTGAATCAAAAAGAAGACCTGGCAAGTGTCGGCTACAGACGAAAAAGATAAAGTCTTCCTTTTGAAATAGGTGGGATGTCATCCCAACTGTAACTGAATTATTACAGATGACCAAATCACAAAGAATATCCACATCACAGGTGACGGTCATATCATTCATTTATGATGAATGAAGAAAATCAATCAAAGTGCGTCATACTCAGATCACAGAATGTGGCCCTCTGGTACACAAACAGATTAGAGAATCACTGAAAATCTAAGTAAGTAAATAGAGTTTCATTAGGAAATCCAAATGCAATATCCGTGCTGACAAAGTTGGATAATGGAGCAGTTGCCGGCTCTAATGTGACAGCTTGATGTTTAATCTTGCACAACTGACCAAATGGCCAAGAGACATTAGATGCCACCCACTGGTGGCATTTTTCACCCAACTTGTAATTTAAATCCAATGACATGGTTCTAATGGTTGTTGAATTCATGTTAGTTGATAACGCAGCCAAATGTATACTGAACAAAATATAAACGCAACATGCAACAATTTCAAAGATTTTACTGAGTTACAGTTCATATAAGGAAATCAATCAATTGAAATTAATTCATTAGGCCCTAATCTATGGATTTCACATGACTGGGAATACAGATATGTGTCTGTTGGTAACAGAAAGCTTAAATTATTATTATTTTTTTTTAAAGGTAGGGGCGTGGATCAGAAAACCAGTCAGTATCTGTTGTGACCACAATTTGTCTCATGCAGCGTGATACATCCTTCATGAAGAGTTGATCAGGGTGTTGATTGTGGCGTGTGGAATGTTGTCCCACTCCTCTTCAATGGCTGTGCGAAGTTGCTGGATATTGGCGGGAACTGGAACGCAGTGTCCGTACACATCCCACAAATTCTCAATGGATGGCATGTCTGGTGAGTATGCAGGCCATGGAAGAACTGAGACATTTTCAGCTTCCAGGAATTGTGTACAGATCATTGTAAAATGGGGCCGTGTATTTTAGTATGTATTTTTTTACGGCACAACAATGGGCCTCAGGATCTTGTCACGGTATCTCTGTGCATTCAAATTGCCATCAATAAAATGCGATAGTGTTCTCTTTTCCGTAGCTTATGCCTGCCCATACCATAACCCCACCGTCACCTTGGGACAATCTGTTCACAACGTTGACATCAGCAAACCGCTCACCCACACAACGCCATGCACGTGGTCTGCAGTTGTGAGGCCGGTTGGAAGTACTGCTAAATTCTCTAAAACAACGATGGAAGAGAATGGCAAAGAAAGTAACATTCAATTATCTGGCAACAGCTCTGGTGGACATTCCTGGAGTCAGCATGCCAATTGCACGCTCCCTCAAAACTTGAGACATCTGTGGCATTGTGTTGTGTGACAAAACCAACACTTTACATGTTGCATGTATATTTTTGTTCTGTGTAAATCAAAACTAGACGTTGAACTGCCGTCAGTGCCCAGTGGGCAGTAAACTGAGTAACTTGTACAAAACATGCATCGTTTTTATGAGCAATAACTAACAAGGTTTAGATTTCCTCAGCTCAAGACAATATTTGAATTAATTGTGAAATTGTAAGAGCTCAAGATGGAAGTAAAATAAACATGTTCCATTAGAATGCAACAAACAATGTTGGATTGGAAAACAAAAGATTCTCCTCTTTAAGAAACACAATCCATTCAGTTGGGTCAGCCATATCATTTTTGCATGCATTGTTTTCAGAGAATGACTGCATGATTGCCCTTCAATTCAACAAGCCATACAAGCCGTCTCAGTGCATAAGTGGAACAGATGGTTGTGTTCATACTCCTCTCTCCTTCATTACTCCTCTCTCCTTCATTACTCATCTCTCCTTTATTACTCCTCTCCTTTATTACTCCTCTCTCCTTCATTACTCCTCTCTCCTTCATTACTCATCTCTCCTTCATTACTCCTCTCTCCTTTATTACTCCTCTCTCCTTTATTACTCCTCTCTCCTTCATTACTCATCTCTCCTTCATTACTCCTCTCTCCTTCATTACTCATCTCTCCTTCATTACTCCTCTCTCCTTTATTACTCCTCTCTCCTTTATTACTCCTCTCCTTTATTACGCCTCTCTCCTTCATTACTCCTCTCTCCATTACTCATCTCTCCTTTATTACTCCTCTCCTTTATTACTCCTCTCTCCTTCATTACTCCTCTCTCCTTCATTACTCCTCTCTCCTTTATTACTCCTCTCTCCTTTATTACTCCTCTCTCCTTTATTACTCCTCTCTCCTTCATTACTCCTCTCTCCTTTATTACTCCTCTCCTTTATTACTCCTCTCTCCTTCATTACTCCTCTCTCCTTCATTACTCATCTCTCCTTCATTACTCCTCTCTCCTTTATTACTCCTCTCTCCTTTATTACTCCTCTCTCCTTCATTACTCATCTCTCCTTCATTACTCCTCTCTCCTTCATTACTCATCTCTCCTTCATTACTCCTCTCTCCTTTATTACTCCTCTCTCCTTTATTACTCCTCTCCTTTATTACGCCTCTCTCCTTCATTACTCCTCTCTCCATTACTCATCTCTCCTTTATTACTCCTCTCCTTTATTACTCCTCTCTCCTTCATTACTCCTCTCTCCTTCATTACTCCTCTCTCCTTTATTACTCCTCTCTCCTTTATTACTCCTCTCTCCTTTATTACTCCTCTCTCCTTCATTACTACTCTCTCCTTCATTACTCCTCTCTCTTTCATTACTCCTCTCTCCTTCATTACTCCTATCTCCTTCATTACTCCTCTCTCCTTTATTACTCCTCTCTCCTTTATTACTCCTCTCTCCTTCATTACTCCTCTCTCCTTCATTACTAATCTCTCCTTCATTACTCCTCACTCCTTCATTACTCCTCTCTCCTTTATTACTCCTCTCTCCTTTATTACTCCTCTCTTCTTCATTACGCCTCTCTCCTTCATTACTCCTCTCTCCTTTATTACTCCTCTCCTTTATTACTCCTGTCCTTTATTACTCCTCTCCTTCATTACTCCTCTCTCCTTCATTACTCCTCTCTCCTTTATTACTCCTCTCTCCTTTATTACTCCTCTCTCCTTCATGACTCCTCTCTCCTTTATTACTCCTCTCTCCTTCATTACTCCTCTCTCCTTCATTACTCCTCTCTCCTTCATTACTAATATCTCCTTTATTACTCCTCTCTCCTTCATTACTCCTCTCTCCTTTATTACTCCTCTCTCCTTCATTACTCCTCTCTCCTTCATTACTAATATCTCCTTTATTACTCCTCTCTCCTTCATGACTCCTCTCTCCTTTATTACTCCTCTCTCCTTCATTACTCCTCTCTCCTTCATTACTCATCTCTCCTTCATTACTCCTCTCTCCTTCATCACTCATCTCTCCTTCATTACTCCTCTCTCCTTTATTACTCCTCTCTCCTTTATTACTCCTCTCTCCTTCATTACTCCTCTCTCCTTTATTACTCCTCTCCTTTATTACTCCTCTCCTTTATTACTCCTCTCTCCTTCATTACTCATCTCTCCTTTATTACTCCTCTCTCCTTTATTACTCCTCTCCTTTATTACTCCTCTCCTTCATTACTCCTCTCTCCTTCATTACTCCTCTCTCCTTCATTACTCCTCTCTCTCCCTCTCCTCCCAACCCACCCCCCCCAAACCCTCCATCCCTCCCCTGGAGGCACGCCAGTTCATTTGGCAGGTGTTTTTTTATACTCCACAGGCCTCCTCTTTCCTCTCTCTATATAGCTCCTGTTTTATGGAGACTGACTCAGCTGATTTGGATTGGCAAGAAATAACCCAGGTCCTTAACTGGGAAAGAGCTCCAAAGCCAAGGAAATACTACCTCTGTGTTTGTTTGTTGGGATACTGTGTATGATGAGACAAAATGGTCTCTATCTGATTCAATCACTGGCACTGCAAGCAGTTAATAACCTCTCAGGGGAATTCATGAAGGGAGATATTGAACTTGGCACAAAGCAATTCAAACAACCTCAAAAAACGTGATTTTCCTGTGTTTTATATATACTGTATTTCCACACTGTGAAATTGTGAACATTTTGATAATACCCTTTTAGTGTAAAAGCTGTTTGAAAAGACCGCCTTTTCAGGGTGTTTTGCATGGGTGGAGTTTTGACCTGCCTGGCGACATCACCAGTATAAGTTAATAGACCATTAACAAAGAGAGTTTCAAACCTCTCTGCCAATAACAAATGGTTTTCAGGTTACATATGTAACAGTTAAGAATGTGCCCATAAGCTCACTTCACAGCCTGCTTGAAATGTTGCTGATGGAGCAATCCAATTGGTACCTTCTGTATAGCTCAAACAATTGGTATGTTGTCAAAGAGGACGTTCACGTGTGTTTGCGAGAAGGGGATCACTGGTTGGAGCACGGTATGGGGACAGGAACAGTGGAGCAAGATATACCGTGAGTAGCAAACTGATGTCGGTTTCACTGGTGGTCAGTTTCACTGGTGCCGTAACCCGGATTGTGTGTGACTAAGGTACTAACAAACATACAAACAGATAGAGACAGATCCATAGTGGTCCAACCCCCCCTCCCCCATTTCATTGTGGGGGACAACAATCACAGTAAGGTACTTAAAGATGCTTTTTAAAGGTTTTATATCATTTCAGTCAGTAGTAGTCACGAGCCAAAACGGGTCCCTGAAAATTGTGCACAATTGTGTAGAACGTCATTAATTGCATATGATATGTTACATCCTGATTATTATTATTTTTTAAAGAAGTTCAATTACAATTCATACAATACGTTACAAATTTCAACGTGCCAAAGATCCTGTTCAATCTCTAATTGTTACCCAGAAACAATTTGATATTGAGATAAAAATGTCTGCATTGGCCCTTTAAGACAGGATTGCACATTAAAGACTACTCATAAAACACTCATGTGAATGTCATGGAAGTTTTATTAAACATATAACAACAAATATAACAAATATTGAAGATTCTGATGCCCAATATATCACAAAGTACACACTTTGATGAACAGTATATATTTCCTCAGTCAACCATAACATGCCATGTTGAGTAGCATCATAAGGAAACAGATGGTATAGTATCGCTAATATGGGGTTGGCTCATCTCAGCCCTCCAGTGCCTCTTGGAGTTCCACTGCTGTTCTATAGTCCTGCATCGCTTGGTCAGTCAAGCCCAGGTGGCCTCTGACATCAGCACGGAGCTTGTAGACCAGGGCATCGTTGGGCTGGAGGAGAAGAGCTAGGGAATACATATACTTTAAGACCAAGACCAGAACGTTTGAGGGTGTCTATTTATAGCTAGCGATAGTGTTTCTAGTCATGACACATTCGTTCTCCACTTCTCCACGTACACTTTATGAATCGGACGGTCTTGGTCTCAGCTAAAACAACTAATCAAATTAAGATTTGATTCAGTTCCATGCAATTACTCTTTTAAGAATACGTTCAAGCCGGCTACAACACCTAAAAAAACAAACATTCATTCATTGAATCAGTGGAACTGTACTAACTGAACTGATTTTCTCTAAATCATAAGCACGACAGAGTTGGTTCCATCAACACCCACATTGATTCCATTTGTTGGATGAATCCTCATGCTCATTCTGTCCTGCTGAAAATCTATTATTATAGGTTTGTATCATCACCATGGAAACTCAAGCTGCCTCTTGTCTCATGAAAAATAAGTGGCCTTCTTCTTGGTCTTGGTGTTGTCTGTCTGCCCGTGAGGGGTGTCACTGCACTGTGCCGCTGTCCTTTGCTTTGTTTAATTGGGTGTTTTCACTTCCAAATATTGGCCAGTTATTTTGACACCCAAAACAAAAAGAGAGAAGGTTTTCAGACCAAGTCTTTGCCTGTCTCTCGGAGTAACGGCAGCAGGGGGGCGTAATCTGTAGACTAGTCTTCAGAGACGGTGGTGCATATTGTGAGAGAGTGAGTGAGTGATTGAGAGAGAGAGAATATGCCCTGTCTGTACAGAGATAAGATGGTAGGCTAGCCTGTGCCTAAAATTGACTTCGGAACGTGTTACAAGTCTCTGTACAATACCTAGCACACATTGGACTGAGAAACTCTATCCAGCAGGAAACACATTGAGACACACACAAGGGCAGCCCTCCGGGAACAAAAGAACGAGTGGTAAAAGGCTGTCGATTGCTGCTCACTGCTCACCTTGACTGAGGTCCTTCTCTGCATTCCTGTACTGGCGCAGGGAGCTGTAGAGATTGGCTCGGTTGAAGAACACGTGTGAGGAATAAGGGTTGAGTCTCAGGGCCACAGAGAAGTCCTGGAGGGCCTCTGGAACCTTCCTCAGCAGAGCCCTGGTGATGGCCCGGTTCAGCACCGCAGACTCATCCTCTGGGTCCAGCTCAAATGCTTGGCTGTAGTGCTCACAGGCCTGGAGGATCACCAGCCAGGAGCACACAGAACCACCGAGCACACAGGAAGGAGAAGAGCGACGAGAGTGTATGCATACAGTGAGACCCATCCTATAGGATGTGAATGACCCTTAAGTGTAAAACAGTTCCCCGCTCCGTGGATGTGAACTAGGTTTTACACTTGAAAATGACAGTGCATCAGAATAAAATCCATTAGAGTGAAATATTTTACCTGTTCAAACTGCCTGTTGTAGAAGTAGAGGTTAGCAGCATTGAAGAAGGCAAGGGCGTACTTGGGGTTGAGTGAGATGGCTCTCTGGTAGTCTTTCATGGCATTGGCTTTGTCCCCCATGAACTGGTTGATCACCCCTCGGTTAGTCAGCAGCTGATCTGACACAGGATGGTGCTACAGAAAGGCCAGGCCAGGGTCACAGTTAATAACACAGTGAATACAATTAAAGTCGGAAGTTTACATAAGTCGGAAGTTTACATACACTTAGGTTGGAGTCATTAAAACTAGTTTTTCAACCACTCCACAAACAAACTATAGTTTTGGCAAGTCAGTTAGGAAATCTACTTTGTGCATGACACAAGTAATTTTTCCAACAATTGTTTACAGACAGATTATTTCACTTATAAATTCACTGTATCACAATTCCAGAGGGTCAGAAGTTTACAAACACTAAGGTGACTGTGCTTTTAAACAGCTTGGACAATTCCAGAACATGATGTCATGGCTTCTGATAGGCTAATTGACATAATTTGAGTCAATTGGAGGTTTACCTGTGGATGTATTTCAAGGCCTACCTGCAAACTCAGTGCCTCTTTGCTTGACATCATGGGAAAATCAAAATAAATCAGCCAAGACCTCAGAAAAACAATTGTAGACCTCCACAAGTCTGGTTCATCCTTGGGAGCAATTTCCAAACCCCTGAAGGTGCCACGTTCATCTATACAAACAATAGTATGCAAGTATAAACACCATGGGACCACGCAGCCATCATACCGCTCAGGAAGGAGACACGTTCTGTCTCCTAGAGATGAATGTACTTTGGTGCGAAAAGTGCAAATCAATCCCAGAACAACAGCAAAGGACCTTGTGAAGATGCTGGAGGAAACTGGTACAAAAGTATCTATATCCACAGTAAAACAAGTCCTATATCGACATAACCGGAAAGGCCGCTCAGCAAGGAAGAAGCCACTGCTCCAAAACCGCCATAAAAAAGCCAGACTACGGTTTACAACTGCACATGGGGACAAAGATCGTACTTTTTGGAGAAATGTCCTCTAGTCTGATGAAACAAAAATAGAACTGTTTGGCCATAACAAACATCGTTATGTTTGAGGAAAAAGGGGGAGGCTTGCAAGCCGAAGAACACCATCCCAACCGTGAAGCACAGGGTTGGCAGCATCATGTTGTGGGGATGTTTTGCTGCAGGAGGGACTGGTGTACTTCACAAAATAGATGGCATCTTGAGCCAGTAAAAGTATGTGGATATATTGAAGCAACATCTCAAGACATCAGTCAGGAAGTTAAAGCTTGGTCCAAATGGACAACGACCCCAAGCATACTTCCAAAGTTGTGGCAAAATGGCTTAAGGAACTGAAAAAGCGTATGCGAGCAAGGAGGCCTACAAACCTGACTCAGTTTCACCAGCTCTGTCAGGAGGAATGGGCCAAAATTCACCCATCTTATTGTGGGAAGCTTGTGGAAGGCTACCCGAAACGTTTGACCCAAGTTAAAAAAATTAAAGGCAATGCTACCAAACACTAATTGAGTGTATGTAAACTGCTGACCCACTGGGAATGTGATGAAATAAATAAAAGCTGAAATAAATCACTCTCTACTATTATTCTCACATTTCACATTCTTAAAATAAAGTGGTGATGCTAACTGACCTAAGACAGGGAATTTTTACTAGGATTAAATGTCAGGAATTGTGAAAAACTGTAAATGTATTTGGCTAAGGTGTATGTAAACTTCAACTGTATATAGCTACGATACAACATCTCCAAGTTATTATTATAAGGCATAACCAAGGCATCATCAAGCTTGGATTATTATAATCAGCTGCGTAGTGCTATGGCAAAAAACAAAACATGCGTCCAGTAAGGGCCCCAGGACTGAGTTTGGGAAATCCTGCTATAAGGGATCAAACACTGAATACAGCAACAATAGCAGTCTTACTCCAACAACCTGCATTTTATCTCCTGATTGACCAGAAACAAAACACCAACCACATAGCTATAATACATCATGTCCAAGTAATTTGCTGAAACGCTGAACATGGCAGTACACACCGGCAGTATGTCTTCCCTCAGTGTACTCAACAGCTTGCATTTTATAAACATGGACTAAACGCGCTGTCCTGACTGAGTGGAGGACATTCAGCCAATTATCTCTCTTCACAGTGGCCATCCATTACTGAAACAGGAAACTGCAATTCCCCACGGGATCCACATTACATACCAGGTCCAAACAATCACAGAAAAAATGTGACTTTTATCTCATTACTAACCAGCCTGCTTAGAACTAACATCAATGGGTTTGATGCTGTATGTAGCCAATGTGGTACCTTCAGAGCCATGTTAATGTCTTGGAAAGCAGCATAGGTGTTTCCCATCTGCAGGTTGATGACAGCTCTCCCCTCAAATGCCTTCCAGCATTTGGAGTCAATCTCTGCTGCCACTGTGAACTGGTTCCAGGCTCTTTGGAAGAAACCGAAAACCTGGAAAAGCAGATGGACAGATTGGAGTTATGTACCAAGTTTGAAATTGCCAACTGCTAAAGCATAAATTTAAACAGTGAAAATCAATTTACATTTAACAAAATGCTGGGATTGGTTTGCTATTTTTAAACAATGGCAGTTAAACAAAATGACATGTTGACAGCTGTCTTCTTATTAAAAAAATGATAGAAAGTTGCCTGTTTTCTTTTTGCCTAAATGCGGCAAATGCAAATCTTAGCAAAACGATTGGAGTGAGTACAAGAATAGATATTGGTCACAAAATGGAGACACAAGAAGGCTATTTTATGTACATAAGTATGTCTGACCAGGTATGGTCAGTATGTCTGACCAATTGATGTAAATCCACCCCCCCCTTCATCCTATCATAAATAGCGCACCAAGAGCCAGAAGTTGTCTGCTCCTCAACACTCAGCAATATGGCAATTAACATGAATTCATTTACAATATACAGTAAATGTATAATACGTGAGGGTACACGCATTACAAAATTCACTTGGCTTTTAAGGACTATTCACATTGACCAAAATAATGTCAACTACCTACTGCTCTCCAAGTAGATTCTACTCTGAATACTACATCTGCAGAGCTGTGTATACCCATGTGACAAGTTCAGGTTCAGGGTTAGGGTTGTGTTTGAGGCTAAGGTTAGGGTTGAACCAGGATGTGGACATGGAGCTAGGGTTAGAGTTAGGTTAGAGTTAGGGTTGAGGTTAAGGTTAGGGTTAGGGTTGAACCAGGATGTGGACATGAAGCTAGGGTTAGAGTTAGGTTAGAGTTAGGGTTGAGGTTAAGGTTGAACCAGGATGTGGACATGAAGCTAGGGTTAGAGTTAGGTTAGAGTTAGGGTTGAGGTTAAGGTTAGGGTTAGGGTTGAACCAGGATGTGGACATGAAGCTAGGGTTAGAGTTAGGTTAGAGTTAGGGTTGAGGTTGAGGTTAGGGTTAGGGTTGAACCAGGATGTGGACATGAAGCTATGGTTAGAGTTAGGTTAGAGTTAGGGTTGAGGCTATGGTTAGGGTTAGGGTTGAAACAGGATGTGGATGATGGACTTGAAGCTAGGGTTAGGGTTTGGGGTTAGGAGGTTAGGGTTACCTGGAAGTTGTAGGCCAGGCAGATGCGTGCGTTGGAGCAGAGGGGGTTGAGGTGCAGGGCGGAAAGGAAGTCCCTCTGAGCCTGTTTGGTAGCCTGGGTGTGGCCGTAGTCCATGCAGGCGTTGCCCCGCCCCACGTAGGCATCTAGGAAGAACGGGCTGATCTGCATGGCCTGGCTGTAGGCTTCTACTGACTCCTGGAGCTGACCCAGCCTAGAGGACACACCCAAGCACGCACGCACAGGTCATAGAGTTCATTATAAGATGTTGTTAAAGCAGTATGCTCTTAAAATTCATTGCCGTAGAAAATAAACTTCACCACCCATCTAACTGGGCACATGAAAGATCCTGTGATGAACAGTAATTGTTCAGGCTAGCGGATGAGCAATAACCACTACTCTACTCCACGTCCATTAACACTCTCCAAATGACCACAGTTCCCAAAGGAGTTGGTGCACCCCAGTATATGTGCTCTGGGTCAATACCATTACCTATAATACCCTCATTCTAAAACATGTCTCATAAGGGGGAATGACACTGTCAGGAAGATCACACCTTTCAATAGAGCATGTCTGAATGACCTCGCTGAGTGCTGCTCCTCTACGCGTCTCTTTTTCTCAGAAACGCTCTCGGTTTCTTTTTCTCTCCCCCAACTCTCTGAGAGCCATGTTTTAGCTCAGCGTGAACAACCTGCTTTCAAAACGGTTTTGAACATTCCCTCAGCAATTTGAAAGATGTTAAAAAGGCCCAATGGGATTTCTCTGTGAGAACCTCTCTAAATAGATATTCTGTTTTCTTATTCTATGTTCTGTACACAAGGAGAGTAGAGAGACAGTCTGGATGATTTCTGCTGTTCCCAACACTGGTAGCCTGATTACAACGTGTCCAACCGTAAGGTGAGAGACTGTCTTACACATTCAGTGTGTTTCAAGGATTTGCCCTGTGGGTCAATGTTGCAACACTACATTGATTTCCCCATCTTCTTCACACATCATGACCACTTTAGAACAATAACCCTTAAAGTTATTCATTGAAATCATAAATTATTCTTCATAAAAGGTCATGCAGTGTTTATGGTCTTGCCTTCAGGCAACACACAAATATTAATTCACTATTAACGGCAGCATAAGTTGGATTTTCCGACTGGAGGCCTAACTGGAAATGATGAAAAACAAGACAAAAAGGAAATGAATAGCATGGTTTGGATAACAATTTGAGATACTGCATGGACTATACTATCTAACCCTGAAAGTAGAGATGCTTGGGAAGAATAACATGTCCTTGGGTGGGGATAAGGTGTTGTCTATACTGAGTGTGTGAGGGGAGAGACCTGTGATGGTAGACTCCTAGGGCATGGTAGATGGTGGCATCCTCTGGACTTCTCAAGGAGGCAGCTTTGAAATCCTGCAGGAGAAAGACAGTACAACACAACAACAAGTTAACTGAAGACACCATGGATGAACAGATGAACAGGTAGATAGATGATGATTGTGGTGCTACCTAACACATTACTATGTGATACTGCTATGTACACTCCAATGGTATCATGGCATGAATAGGAATAAAGAAACAGAGATATGCAATCAACGCTAACCCTGCTTGTGATGAATGATTGAACAATGTCAGATAACTCATCGCCTATGGCGAATGCATACAATCTATCTATCTATCATGTCCTAGCATATACAACCTATCTACCATGTCCAATAGTAATACTTACAACCTATGTCCCATAGTCTCTTTGTCTAATTCATACAACCATTCTACAGATGCAGGATCTTAATTTGAGACAATTCGCTCCACCAGGAAAATAATCCTGCAGCAACAGGAAATGTGAAATATTATGTGGATTATAATTAATGGACATTTTTGTAGGGGTTGATACATTTTTCGTAAGCGGAAATAAAGTCTGACATTTCTAAGTGGAAAGTGAATTGCAGGAAAGTTGTCCTGCAACAGGGTGATCAAATTAAGATCAGACACCTGTACCATGACCCAAAGTCTCTCTGTCTAATATATCTGTCCGGCCTGGGTTTGAGTGTTTGCACAGTGAACAATGCCTGTTGACGAAGCTAGCTACAGGACACACTACCTGTAAGGCATTGTGATGGTCACTCAGCTCCACGTAGAGAAGGGCACGATTGATCAAGACCTTCAGGTCAATCTCCTTCTTGCTGGGAAGGAGGAGGACAATCCCATAGTCTCTAAGAGCCTGAAAGATCAATAGGAAACAACAGCCATGACAATAAACAACCGATGTACTAGCAGCAAGGGACATAAACACATGTATGTAACATACATACAGGAGCATGGACAGGAGCATAAACAAGATGTTGGATGACACACAGATTACGAATTAAAACACATTAATTATAGATGGTTGGAGCACTTCTTTCCTAACACAAACCCCTCCCTTTCAGAAAAAACACACACAAAATCTTAAAAGGTGTTATTTCTATAAAGTGACAGTATGCTGCTGTATTCTGATTACTGTAAAAGCTTGTACTGTGAACACAATTGGGACTGAGCCTTAAATGGGATTTGAACTCACAACCTCTCGGTCGCTGTGCAACTATACCATCAGATCTGTGAGTGTGGAAAAGATACAGTCCACAGACTTATTGACAAGAATGCATTTCTGCCCTTTCTTAAAAGCTGCCAAGAATAACGTAAATAATTGTCCAATTATCACCACCAACGTAAAACTATCAGTGCTCAAGGGCACTTGACATAGTATAGTGTACATTACATATTTGGGGATTTGAACTTGCAACCTCTTGGTGGAAGTGCAGCGATGTTTCTGCAGTGCCACCAGCTTCATACTTATAGCTTTGAACATACACTGAGTAAAACAAACATTAGGAACACCTTCATAATATTGAGTTGCACCATGGCCTTTTGCTCTCAGAACAGCCTCAATTCGTCGGGGCATGGACACTACAAGGTGTCGAAAGCGTTCCACAGGCATGCTGGCCCATTTTGACTCCAATCCCTTACACAGTTGTGTCAAGTTGGCTGGATGTCAATTGGGTAGTGGACCATTCTTGATACCGACGGGAAACTGTTGAGCGTGAAAAACCCAACAGCGTTGCAGTTCTTGACACACTCAAACCGGTGCGCCTAGTACCTACTACCATACCCCGTTCAAAGGCACTTAAATATTTTGTCTTGCCCATTAATCTTCTGAATGGCACACATACACAATCCACGTCTCAATTGTCTCAAGACTTAAAAATCCTTCTTTAACCTGTCTCCTCTCCTTTATCTACACGGTTTGAAATTGATTTAACTAGTGACATCATTAAGGGATCATAGCTTTTACCTGGATTCACCTGGTCAGTCTGTCATGGAAAGAGCAGGCGTTCTTAATGTTTTGTATACTCAGTATTACCACACAAAATAAATAATTGTACGGTTAATGTACCCAGTGTTGTTCCCTGGGGTACAAAAAGGTCAAAGGTACACTTCACAGGTACATATGTGGTACAGTTCGGTACCTTGTAGGTATAATGGGACATTTTTCTACTCAATATTTTGTAGGTTAGATGGTGTTTTGGCAGTGTCGGAGATGTAACTGCAGTGTTGCTCCCTGTTGTACAGAAAAGTCAAAAGTATACACAAGGCACCTTCAGATGTACACATAGGAACTTATGGTACTGGTCAGTACCTTTTAGGGTACATGTGCGGATAATCTAGTAAAATGGTACATTTCTCTACCCAATATATTCAATTTAATGCTGCTTTCGTAACCATGTGGGAGGTGGAAATTTAGCCGTTGTGAAGTCATAAATACCAATTGGATGCATTCACATGCTTTGAAGTCATTGACTAACGCTGACTGGCTAATGAACAACAAGTTGCGTAAACCATAAACTAAAAGTACAGCTATCATACTTGTGAACAAATTATACTTAAAAAAAACATATTAATAGATTGCTTTATTAATAGATTGCGAATTAGCAAGTTGGAAATATCGGTTCCGACTAGCATGTGAATGCGGCTTTATTGCACTTTGAAATGTACAGTTGTGGCCAAAGGTTTTGAGAATGACACAACTATTAATTTTCACAAAGTCTGCTGCTTCAGTTTGTATGATGGCAATTTGAATATACTCCAGAATGTTATGAAAAGTGATCAGATTAATTGCAAAGTCCCTCTTTGCCACGCAAATGAACTGAATCCCCCAAAAACATTTCCACTGCATTTCAGCCCTGCCACAAAGGACCAGCTGACATGTCAGTGATTCTCTCGTTAACACAGGTGTGAGTGTTGACGAGGACAAGGCTGGAGATCGCTCTGTCATGCTGATTGAGTTCGAATAACAAACTGGATGCTTCAAAAGGAGGGTGGTGCTTGGAATCATTGTTCTTCCTCTGTCAGCCATGGTTACCTGCAAGGAAACACGTGCCATCGTCATTGCTTTGCACAAAAAGGGCTTCACAGGCAAGGATATTGCTGCCAGTAAGATTGCACCTAAATCAACCATTTATCGGATCATCAAGAACTTCAAGGAGAGTGGTTCAATTGTTGTGAAGAAAGCTTCAGAGCGCCCAAGAAAGTCCAGCAAGCGCCAGGACCATATCCTAAAGTTGATTCAGCTGCGGGATCGGGGCATCACCAGCACAGAGCTTGCTCATGAATGAGAGCAGGCAGGTGTGAGTGCATCTGCATGTACAGTGAGGCAAAGACTTTTGGAGGATGGCCTGGTGTTAAGAAGGGCAGCAAAGAAGCCACTTCTCTCCAGGAAAAACATCAGGGACAGACTGATATTCTGCTAAAGGTACAGGGATTGGACTGCTGAGGACTGGGGTAAAGTCATTTTCTCTGATGAATCCCCTTTCCAATTGTTTGGGGCATCCGGAAAAAAGCTTGTCCGGAGAAGACAAGGTGAGCGCTACCATCAGTCCTGCGTCATGCCAACAGTAAAGCTTCCTGGCCTCCCGGGTGGTGCAGTGGTCTAAGACATGGATGTGTGTTGTGTCAAGAAGCAGTGCGGCTTGGTTGGGTTGTGTTTCGGAGGATGCATGGCTCTCGACCTTCGCCTCTCCCGAGTCCGTACGGGAGTTGCAGTGATGAGACAAGACAGTAACTACTAACAATTGGGTAAAAAAAAGGGGGTAAAAAATAATGATAAAAAAACAGTAAAGCATCCTGAGACCATTCATGTGTGGGGTTGCTTCTGAGCCAAGGGAGTGGAATCACTCACAATTTTGCCTAAGAACACAGAATGGTACCAACACATCCTCCTTCTCCAAACAATCCAGGAACAGTTTGGTGAAGAACAATGCCTTTTCCAGCATGATGGAGCACCTTGCCATAAGGCAAAAGTGATAACTAAGTGACTCGGGGAACAAACATCGATATTTTGGGTACATGGCCAGGAAACTCCCCAGACCTTAATCCCATTGAGAACTTGTAGTCAATCCTCAAGAGGCGGGTGGATAAACAAAACCCCACAAATTCTGACAAACTCCAAGCATTGATTATGCAAGAATCGGCTGCCATCAGTCAGGATGTGGCCCAGAAGTTAATTGATAGCATGCCAGAGCAGATTGCAGAGGTCTTGAAAAAGAAGGGTCAACACTGCAAATATTGACTCTTTGCATCAACTTCCTGTAATTGTCAATAAAGGCCTTTGACACATATGAAATGCTTGTAATTATACTTCAGTATTCCATAGTAACATCTGACAAAAATATCTAAAGAAACTGAACCAGCAAACTTTATGGAAATTAATATTTGTGTCATTCTCAAAACTTTTGGCCACGACTGTACAGTGCATTCGGAAAGAATTCAGACCCCATGACTTTTCCCACATTTTGTTACGTTACAGCCTTTTCTTAAAATAGATGAAAAAACATTTCCCCTCATAATGACACTCATTAATATACACACACAATACCCCATAATGACAAAGCAAAAACTGTTTTTTAGACATTTTTGCAAATGTAACTTGAAATATCACATTTAAGTATTCAGTTTACTCAGTACTTTGTTGAAGCACCTTTGGCAGTGATTACAGCCTTGACTATTCTTGGGTATGACGATACAAGCTTGGCACACAATGCCACAAAAGTCTCAAGTTTTGAGGGAGCATACAATTGGCATGCCAACTGCAGGAATATCCACCAGAGCTGTTGCCAGAATGTTCATTTCTCCACCATAAACCTCCTCCATCCTTGTTTTAGAAAATTTGGCAGTACTTCCCAACTGGCCTTGTGTGGCCGAGCGATTTCCTGATGTCAACGTTGTGAACAGAAAACCCCATGGTGATGGTGGGGTTATGGTATGGTGCAGGCATAAGCTACGGACAACGAACACAATTGCATTTATTAATGGAAATTTTAATGCACAGAGATATCTTGACCAGATCCTGAGGCCCACTGTTGTGCCATTCATCCGACGCCATCACCTCACGTTTCAGCATGATAATGCACAGCCCCTGTTGCAAAGATCTATATACAATTCCTGGAAGCTGAAAATGTCCCAGTTCTTCCATGGCCTGCATACTCACCAGACATGTTACCCATTGAGCATGTTTGGGATGCTCTGGATCGACGTGTACGACTGCGTGTTCCAGTTCCCGCCAATATCCAGCATTTTCACACAGATGTTGAAGATGAGTGGGGACACCATTCCACAGGCCACAATAAACAGCCTGATCAATTCTATGCAAAGCAGATGTGTTGCGCTGCATGAGGCAAATGGTTGTTACTTCAGATACTTACTGGTTTTCTGATCCACGGCCCTACTTTAAAAAAATATATATATATTATCTGTAACCAACAGATGCATATCTGTTTTTCCTGTCATGAAATCCATAGATTCGGGCCTAATGAATTTCTTCTGTATCTCAGTAAATGCATGTTGCATTTATGTTTTTGTTCAGTATAATAAGCGCATCTAAAGTATCCTATAACTTTAAATGCAATTGCAACTGAGGCATGCTAAGTTTATTTTGCAGGCCAAAAAGTAGCCTAACAAAGTGCATCACGATTGACAGAAAATATATAGCAAAACACTATGTCACATGTGAAGTGCTCCATAAACACGGTTTCACATGATTTCACAAGTGAAAATCCACATCATCACATGTGAATTGTTCCAAAAACACATGGTTTCACATGATTTCACATGTGGAAAAACATGTGGAAATGTCACATGTGAAATCATGTGGTTTTCCCATAAGGGCGCTTTAGAAACAACAAACGTGAAAAGAAAAAAGAGAAAACCCAAACCTGACCAATTCATATTCCTTGAGTTGCTGATAACACACTCCACGGTTGTAGTGTGCAAATGAGCAGGTTTTGTCTATCCTCAGGGCCATGGTCAGGTCCTCCACGGCCCCTTTGTACACCTGAAACAAAAGCATTCTAAATTTAAACACAAAGAACACTACTGAACATGCAGCTCTGTTCACTCTCTATGGCTGAGCGCCAGAGGCATAGAGAGAAGTAGGTGTCAACTGAACTGACAAGAGTTCAACAAAAAAGTGTGGTGGAAAGACTGAAAGCCCAAACACATAATAAGAAAATAAAATGTTCATCACAGAGCCTTGGGACAATACAGTTGGTTGAGGTTTCTCACTGAGGCCAATATGACACATTATCTCAGTTGGTAGAGCATGGCACAATGCCAGGACCTCCCATACGTAAATGTATGCACGCTTGACTGTAAGTCGCTTCGGATAAAAGTGTCTGCTAAATCCCAAAATGATATTATTATATTATCAACCTTCTCTCCCCACACAACTCTTTATATCCTGCTTCAATAACCGGATGAAAGAAGACAACTCTCCTCTCAAAGTTAATAACCACCCTAGAAATTAATTTTAAAAATCTGATAAAACTGTTTATTTATACCTCACAAAATGAAAATAATAAAATGACTGTCAATGGCAATATTGATAACTCACTATTCTTAATCTAGCCATGAACAATAAGAGCTTTCATTACAGGAACCTATCTGCCCTCATTGGACTCTATGACCACTCTTTCACAACAGTAAATGGTGAGTAAAAAAACATAGAAGAGATACAATCTCTCAGCCACTTTCAAGTGGTGAGGTGAATCATCCTACTCTGCATTGCAATCATAGACAACAGTACATTCATAGAGGTGGTGTATTGGAAACGTTATGATTCAGAATAACCAATCAAATTCATTCCAAAGAGGGGTGATCACTTGAATGAACAAATAGTAATTGGGTTACTGCCCTCTAAAGAATGTGATTGGCTAATGAGAGGCAAGGCGGAAGAAGCAAAGAGTGATGGCTAGCTGTGTTGCCTGTGTGAATGTGAAATAAACGTCACACCCTGATCTGTTTCACCTGTCTTTGTGATTGTCTCCACCCCCCTCCATGTGTCGCCCATCTTCCCCTTTATCCCCTGTGTATTTATACCTCTGTTCTCTGTTGGTCTGTTGCCAGTTCGTCTTGTATGTCAATTAAACTATTGTTTATATTCGACGTGGTCTGCATCTGGGTCTTACCTTCATACCTGATAATAAACATATTCCGTTGTTCTCGGAGTCATCGGTAAAGAACCCAGCATCTAAGATGCAACAATAGACTACAAAGGAAGGCATCCCATTTATCTCACCTTCAGGTAGAATTTGAGTGCTCCTCTATACAGGTAGACTCTGACACTCTTGGGCTGGATCTTAATGGCTTCGTTGCAGTTCAGGATGGCCTTTGAATAGCGCCCTTTAGCGCCATAGAAGGCTGCACGGCTCAGATACACCTTGAAATTTAGACACAATGTACTCCATTCACAACAATTCCACACAATGTGTTCCATTGCACTGTTTCTGTATAATGTGGTTTCAGATACATTTAGGCTCTACAGTACATTTAGCCTGCATCCCAAATGGCACCCTATTCCCTATGGGCCCTGGTCAAAAGTAGCGCACTATGTAGGTAATAAGGTGCAATTTAGGATTCAGCCTTATACTGTACATGGGTGGACAGTGAGTTCCAGAGAACCAGTGGTTACGGAGCCTCTACCTGGAACAGGTTGGGGTTGATGAAGAGGGCTCTGTTGAAGTCCTGAACACTCTTGGACTGCTGCAGGCGCATACGACAGAGCCCACGCTGGTGGTACGCATCTGCATAGTCAGGGTTAATCTTCACTGCGTTGCTGAACGCATCAAAAGCCTGTCAGAAAACATGACAGGATCTTCAAATGGGGGTGTTAGTTTGGTGAAGGAGGCCGTTGCCATGCCAGTATGTACTGTACCATAGACTATTTCACAATAACAGCATGTACCTAGTTAATGTGTTATGTAACATGAACTGAACAACAGGTGTTTCACTGCATGAAAAAAGAGAGAGAGAAAAAAGCCTTGCAAAAGAGAAACAGCTTGAGATTTGACGGTTAGAAGACATAGTGGATTCAAAAACGTTGTGTTGGAGTAGCCAGTCTGTTTGTGCTGTCATGCCAAGCACTGTTGGCTAGAGCACAAATAGATCTGGGACCAGGCTAGTGTTCGGGGGCCATGCAGACAAATAACATGGATATCTGAACAGACAACGCCTAGTTACTGTACCTGCAACAGGAGAGCCAGTGCCATGTAGCAGAGTCCAGTCAGATAGAAGACCTCTGCAGCTTCAGAGACGTTGTACAGGTTGGTTTCGTTGGGGCTCAGCAGAATCAGGGCTTTCCTGAAGCTCTCTACTGCCTCCTACAGCACAGTCACACACACACACACACACACACACACACACACACACACACCACAGAAGGCTACTGAGGGGAGAATGGCTCAAAATAATGGCTGGAATGGAGTAAATGGAATGGTATCAAACACATGGATACCAAGTATTTGATTCCATGAATTCCGTTCCAGCCATTACTATGAGCATGTCCTCCCCAAATAAGGTGTCACTGGCCGCCTGTGATACACACACGTCACCAACTCCCCCAAGACACTCACTCTCCCCTGATGACAGGGCATGTTAGGCCATGGTTATTGCTATAAAAAATGTCATGCTGAGAAAAGTAGGCCAGTTGTATTGGTAAGCTGCCCGACGCCATTATGTTAGCTTCAGAACATCTTTACTAGGACACAACCCGGATGTTACACAGAGCATTATGGGTACTGTAGTACATCAAGCTACAGGCCTAATGATTGGAATGAGAAAGACAAACAAGCAAATCACTGGAGGAAACAGGGCAACATTGATCATTCAGCTTTAGCATATACATGACAAGGCATGGTAACCCAGAACGTAACAACCCACCATGAACTTGCGTGCCTTCATCTGTGTCTTGCCCAGGAGAATGAGGATGGGAGGTGAAGGTCGGTTGTTGGAGGCTGCCTCCAGACAGGCAATGGCTTTGGCATCATTCCCCAGGAAAGACTGGACAGCAGCCTGCTGGATGGGAGATGACCCTAGTGCTGGTGGTGGGGAAGGGTCACTGGTCAGTATTAGCTTGGTCCCAGATTTGTTTGTGCTCTTGCAAACAGCATTACTCATTGTGAAGCCATGATTCTTACTCCGTAATCAGTAAGTTCCTGCCATATAGTGTCAGTCTGTGAGATAACAAGGGCTTGTCAGAACTCATATTATGCTTCCTGGATCCTGATTAGAATCGCTGTACCTTTGTTCATCTCTGCAGCGTACTGGATACAGAACGTGGCCAGGTCAAACTGTTCCATGTCACACAAATACTGGCCCCTGAAACACAGAGAGAGCATTGTGGATACGTCAATATACACCGAGTATACAAACTGTTCCATGACATAGACTGACGAGGTGAAACCAGGTGAAAGCTATGAGCCCTTATTGATGTCACTTGCTAAATCCACTTCAGTCAGTGTAGATGAAGGGGAGGGGACAGGTTAAATAAAGATTTTTAAGCCTTCAGACAATTGAGACATGGATTGTGTATGTGTGCCATTCAGAGGGTGAATGGGCAAGACAAAAGATTGAAGTGCCTTTGAATGGGATATGGTAGTAGATGACAGGGCACACCGGTTTGTGTCAAAAACTGCAACGCTGCTGGGTTTTACACGCTCAACAGTTTCCTGTGTGTAACAAGAATGGTCCACCACCCAAAGGACATCCAGCCAACTGGACACAACTGTGGGAAGCACTGGAGTCAACATGGGCCAGCATCCCTGTGGAATGCTTTCGACATCTTGTAGAGTCCATGGTACTGATAAGTAAGGCGGGGGGAGGTCCATGAGGGGATCAAGAGATGTTTGTGTTTTTGAACACCTGTAACTACCATTTCCTGCAATCTGAGCCTTTATTGACAACAAATAAAGGATTTAAAAAAATTCTAGCTACATAGTGGTGCAGCCAGTCCACAAGGTGGCACAGCACCCCTCTTATATTCTTTGTAATACTTTTGTATTCTTAACTAAAGAATAGTTTAGGTCCCCTTTTACGGACTTAAAACTCAAGCCTGATATCCTTCCTCTGATATAGAACATTTATACAGGGAAAGGCCCACTCTAAATATAAGACAATAGCTTGTTTGTGACAGAAAAGCTCTGTAAGAACCTTTACCTCATGATATACAATTGTTGAGCGTCTGGTTTCATATGCGTGGCTCGTGTCAGATCTTTCAGCGCTCTCTTCAGATCATTGACCTTTTTGGTGAAGAATAAGGTTCATGATTTATACATCATAAAGTGACAAACCTGAAAATCTTGGTGACTGCATCATGACATTTTAAATGCTTACATTGCGATAGGCTTGGGCACGGCAGATGTATCCTCTGATGTAGGTGGGGTCCACCCTCAAAGCGTTGCTGAACATTCGGATGGCTTCATAGTTCTGGCCCATATTCAACATGAAGATCAAGCCCAGGTTCACATGGGCCAGCGCTACAGACCTAACAGGAACAAGAAACCATCACAGAGTGGGGAAAAACATTAAAGGAAATACAACTTCTCTCTAATCTCACAACAATTATTAGACTTGAAGAAAGATTCTAGTTCTTATCATTCAAAATGTTCATACATCTCAACAGTCTTGTTGAATATTTAGCTTCGAAATGTCCTCCCTCTTTCCTTCTCTCCCCCTCTCTCCTTCTCTCCCTCTCTACATCTCCCGCTCCTCTTTCTCACTCAAAGCCCTGTTGCTCTTTTCAGAAGAAAGGATCCACTCTGCCAAAGCGAGAGGCCCAGTGGTATTACCTGTCAAGTTTGATCACAGCTTCAAAGTCGAACACGGCTTGTTGCCACTGCCGTCGCTCCGTATAGAGCAGTCCCCTGTGCAGGAAGGCACTCAGGTTCTCTTGGCTATCATTAATGAGTACTGGTGGCACAGAAACAAATATAACAATACGTTGTATCTCTGTGGTACTCACAGGACTGTATAACACAACACCTCCTCAATCCAGCACACAATGAAAGATATTAATAGCCTAAAAAACTCAGATTGGGGGTTAATGTAAACTGAAAGCTACCACTCTTCGACTCACAACACATTGGATTGAAGATATTAATAGCATGAAATGGGGTGGGAAATGGACTAATGGACTGTGGAAATGATTTTCCTCTCTGAGGACATCCGTACAATAAAGTATATATTTATCTATTGTGTAATACCTGAGGTGCTGAGGTCTTGGAGGGAAATATCAGGCATCCTCTTCCTGAGCAGACAGCCCCGGTGGTAGAAGGCCAGCCAGTCATTGGGGTCCAGGTGAACTGCTAGGGAGAAGTCCTCGATGGCTTCCTGGTACTGACCCACCTTAGCATAGATCCTGCCCCTGTACGTCCTGTGGTACGTCCAGATTATAACGAGAGGGTAACACCACTGACATTATGGAGGGTAACACAACTGACTGTCAATCAACATTTCAGTGCGCGTGTGTGTGTGTGTTTTGAGAGAGAGGGAGAGAGAGAGACAGAACCTGTGCGTGATTGTGAGCTAAACTCAATCTTAACGCTGGCATTATCTGTGTCCCAAGTGACACTCTATTCCCTATATCAGGGATGGTCAACTCGCAGCCCCCCCTTTCGTAGGCCCGCAGACTAATTTCACACCAAAAAAAATACAATCATTTGAATAATAGAATACACAAGCTACAATTTTGAAATGTGGTTGTGCATCAGCAGTCACTCAATTAGCCCATGTCAGCAAAACATTTTTAGATTGGTTTAGTTAGTCTAGTTCTGTTTTTTGGTGGGCCACACCCCCATCAAAGTTGCTCATTCCTGTCCTATATAGTGCACTACTACCTATGGGCCCTGGTCAATAGTTGTGCACTATATAGGGAATAGGGTGTCGTTTGGGACACACCCATTGATTACCTGGCGATGGCATGGCTGGGATCACGCTGGAGCAGCAGAGTAAAGTCCGACAGAGCCACCATCCAGTTACAGCTGTGGAAGTACTGCAGGCCGTGGGTCAACAGAGCGTCCGTTCTCCCTGGGTTGATGGTGAACGTCTGGAAGACAAAGATTACAGACATACACACCAGTCGCAGCAGTCTCCTGTTAGCCCTTGTTCTGTGGCTTATGCTGGCAAGATAATCCAGAGGTCAGCGCTGGAGTGAAGTAGAATCTCTTCTCAATCAATACACAATATCACGCTGTTGGTTTTCTACCTTCGATGGCTGTATTAAACCCAGACTACATCCTAAGAGTGCTTTGAGACCCAGTGATGTCAGTGGCAACGTGACTTACTTTGGCATAGTCCTCCATGGCCAGTAGAATCTCATTCCTCTTCTCGTACATCTCCGCCCTCTTGAAATAGTTGTCATCGTCTTCAGGTCTGCATTTGATGGCCTGAGTGTAGTTTATAATAGCCAGGGTGGTCTCTCCTCTCACTCTGTAGATTTCTGCTTTGGACTTGAAGGCATCTGGTAAACACATATAAAAGGTTGGTAATGTATTGTACTGTACAGTAGTCTAGAAAAGAGGAAGAGCTATAGCTGCACAGCCGTGAACCATAATCAAATCACATATAAGTCCAGTTGCATCCTTAACCGTGGGTACATCACCAGAATTGCCTTAATAAATTGACCAGCAGTGTAATGCCACAGAATGTACAATAACTATAGTCAACACAAATGTGTTCCTATTGGCAAAAAGGAACTAACATTTAAATCAATGGAGCACTCACTAACTTCAAAAAACAGCTGGAACGTGCCAGAGCGAAAAAACAACAACTAAAAGGCTCATAAAATGAGGAATTTAAATGAATTCAAGTGAGCGATTCAGCAGAAGTGCAATCACTTTCACCTTGGCAGAGTCAGTCAGTGCATCATCACGCTGTATGTACCGCGAATCACTTTTATCTACAGCAACTAATAAAACACACAGGGCTTTGGGCTCTGGTGGACTTACCTGCATGTTTCTTGGTGTGCTTGATGATAAAGTTCAGGTCATCCAAAGCACTATTCTGGTTGTTTCTGAGCAGATAAATGCTGTGCCTGTGCCAGTAAGCATCCAGCAGGTAGGGCTCTAGGGAAATGGCCTAGTGTGGAAACAACAACACATGAACCATTTATCATCAGAAGCTAGGCCTAGAGGAGGAAAATGAAGCTAGTGGGGAAATCAGGTCAAACCTATTAGCTAGCTTATATACTTACAAATAAATGTCGAAATCAAGTTACTTTGACTAGCCTCCAACTGCAATTACAGTATTCTGACCTAACACACTCCTCCATGGCTGTCCTACTTCAGAAGCAAACCTCTGCTAGCCTACTGAAAATGTGAACTAAACTTACGGCATTGAGATCCTCCAGAGCCTGGTTAAGCCGGCCCAGTTTCTTCTGCAGCGCCCCCCTGCGACACAGGTCAAAGGCGCTGGGTCTGTCCTGCTGGGCAATAGCCTGGGTCAGCTTGGCCACCTCTCCCTCCAGGTCGCCTGTGGTCAGTCCCTGGTCCAGGGTCAGAGACAGGTCCACCCAGTCCAGAGGCTGTATCTCATCCAGCATCAGGACCTTCTCCCCAGGCTTCTTCAGGGCCCCGCTCTGGAGGCTGCTGCTGGGGGCCCTCTTTGAGGAGTCTGACTCTTTCTTGGAGGTGCTGCTGCTCTCCTCCAGTGGGGGGAAGAGCTGGTCAAACCAGGCATCCCAGATATCCCTCACCCACTCCCGGGGAGGGAGCACGTCGGGGATGCCACCCTGGTCAGCGGCAAAGCTCTCAAAGTCCAGCACCAGGGGTAGGCTCGGGTAGCGAGGCAAGGGGAGAGGGAGGGGAGGCTCCTCTGAAAGGCACGTGGTGGGTTTGATGGGTAGTAGCTGGCACACAGACTCACTCCTGGGAACACAGGAGGCAGGCAACACAGATAGACAGGGTGATTAGATGTGAAGAGGAAATGTATACATTCTGTAAATACAGCAATAACATGGGTCTACTGTATATCCAAATGAAAGCACATTCGTCTGGAAGTTCTATAACTGCTTTGTTAGCCAAATGAATCTCAGTACTGTAAGTCTTCCTACCTGATGAGAGTACGTGGTGGCTCCTGCAGTTTTTCGTGGATGTAGGCCAGCTTGGCAGGGCACAGCTTCTTCCCACCCTTGGTGACCTTCTTCTTCGAGTGGGATATGCTGCCTCCCCTGGCGGGTTCGGCCATCATCACCCTGCCTCGGTCCCTCCTGTACTGGAGTTGACTCTGGCTGAGGGCTGGGGTAAGCTCCTCTGTGTTGGGGCCTGCTGCGGGGGCTTGGTGGTCGGCCTCCTGCTGGACAGTGGGAGTAACCTGGGGATGGGTCTCCTCAGCCAGCACAGTGGAGGACAGCTGCTGCCGAACCACCTCCAGCTCTCTGGTGACGGTGGCAAAGTCACATGATACCTTGAGGAAGGCCTCTGGCTCAGGGTTGAGGTGTGGGGCAGAGAAGGGCCTCTTCAACTGGGTCAAGATGGTGAATAGTGAGACCATGGTCAGAACCTCTGCTTAGGTGGTGAGATAGTGGTTTATCATGTTATTGAACGACATGACATTTTTCATATACACTCACCTGTTCTTCGTCAATGTAGGGTTGAGGTGACTGCTCAGTTACTCTGAGGTCTATCATAGACTTGAACTTTCTGGACAGCACATTTTCCTGTAGGAAGATCCAACACGTTCGTAAGGGCATGCTAGAAGGGGGGAGGGGGGGGGGGGGGGGGGGGGGGTAACTAAAGCACACACTGACCACTGAGGTGGTTGGCTCCATCTCTGTCAGGTCACAGGCTGATTCCACCAGGTCCTGTAGATCACCATAGAGCTCCTCTCTGGAGAGATCTTTCCGCGTTGCCTGAGTAACAAACACAGCAGGGTGAGATCACATTGGTGAGGTTTGGTTAACTGGTTCACTTGCAATTTGATATTCTGATATATCAAAACTACTATTCAGATATATCAAAGATATTTGATATTCAAAGATATTATATTTCACCAGGACATCTTTGGTTAAAAAGGCATGATCAATGTGGCCTTGTTAATGTTATCTATCTTTCAGTAGTAAGGCATCTTGTAATGTAATGATCAAAGAGCATCTCCAAAGTTCCCCCATCACGTCTCAACTAAAACACAGCCAGGAACAAATAGAGTAGAGTTAAGTCCTCCGTTAACAGTCCATGTGGACTGACTGTCTGGGAGGGAAGTAGCCTACAAGTCCGTCTGTAAACATCAGAGGCTCAGTACTACCTGGTACTTGGGAAAGAGTTTGTGTTTGACGAATGCAGGAGAGCAGCTGAACTTAGGAGGCGCTGGATGCCAGAACATCTTCAGCTCGTTGGAACACAGAGAGGTCTGGGAGGAAGGAGAGAGATACTGTATGAGACACACAGATAACTGGGAGGATAGACACTTCAAGACAGGTGACTCATCTAGACTAATGAAAAGGCCCCTTGAATAAAACAAACTCACACGTGACATTAAAAAGATAATGCGGAACTGAAACTGAAACATTGGAACTGAAACATTTGACATTCTTAAACAATCCCAGATAGCTACAGTGTTAGTATCATGTTATAAGCAGTCCCCAGACTCCTGTTTCTAATGAGTTACAAATATGTTTGGTGCCACCTAGTGGATCATCTTGTTGGATGGTGAAACACTTTCTAGACAAAATGTTTGGAGGGGAAAGTTGTATAAACATAGTGCTGATCCTCCTCACCGCCTGTCCATGAAGCATCATCCTGGGCTTCTCTACGTAAAACTCAGCGATCCTCTGCCAGTCAGCCAGGCTGTCTGAAGTCTGGGGAGGCAGGTGACTCACACAGTCCTTTCCATCAGACTCAGTCACCTCCACGCGGGGCACACCTTCATTTAATATCCTGCAAAGAGATTCAATAGTTTCACATTATATGAGGTTGTTGTAATGATACTCCTGACATGCAAAGTTTTCCCACGTGGAGTGCAGAAGGTAGTGAGAGAGAAAGTGGAGACGATGACCAAATCATATTTACTAAATAATTTAATGCAACCCTGTATCACAGCACTTCAATTTCAAATGTTGCTATAAAGTCTAGGTTTTGGTCAGAAAACAACTTATGAAGCAGAGCCTGGGAGAGATAGATAAATAAAGGTTCAATAAAAAAATGTAATAAAAGCATTTTACCTGTGTCTGTCAGGCTGGGCAGCGATGTGTTGTAGTGCTGCCCTCTGTTGGTGAAACTGTGGTGGTGCACTGAGTTGGCTGGAGGTGTGACAGACCCGGGAAGCCAGCTGCAGCTCCAGAGGCAGGGCCTGGCTGACTGGGGTTGTACAGAGGTGGTGAATGGTCTTGTACCCATCTGCACTGTGGGAGAGAATTAGAACAGTAATGACGACAATGTTGTGATACTCTTACTTCGCCAGTCCGTTTGTGCCATCATGCCAACTCCTTGTCACTGGCTTGACAATGATGGCAATAGAGTTGGTGAGAACACAAACAGATCTAGGACCAGGGTAATACTTACTTTCAATTGTATCTAAATGTAACATAATTTCTTACTTCTTTACCTAGTCTGCAATAACACAGGGTATATATAAAAACCAACATACAGTATCATCATGTATGGTAAAGGGAGAAGTCAGCTGACATTTTGCTTTGAACCAAAACCCCACTGGTTTGTTTTATTGAAGAATGTCAACGATTCAACAACAATCCACATATTTGAAACGTCTACAAGCAATACAGTGGTCTTGAGGCTTGTCCTAACAGATGAACCATTCTCTGCGGCGTAAAGCAGATGAGGTGGTGGTTTATTTGCTCAGATCATCCCTGCCATAACTTCTCACCACTCTTTGAACTGGAGACTCTGTGTGTGGCATCTCTGTGCTAGGAGGGAAAGGCCCGGCCTCCCTTCGTCACCCACCACCCACCTCCTGTCCTGACAGACACTGGACAATTTATTGGAGCCTAACATGTTCACTACGGCCTGCCACTCCTGAGATTGATCATCTCTCTGGCACTCTGGGTTAGGTAGGCATGCCTCAGCTCAGCTAGCGGAGCGGCAAACCTGTAAGGTCACCCTGGAGTCATTCGCCTTGTTTTCAATGAAATGAGCATTCCATAACTGTGGAGTGGAGCTGACCTGAGCACTGCCTTCAGCCTTGCTCCTTATCTAATCCATGTACCATCAGCAGACAGGCTGGCAGCCTGGCCCCCTTATAAAGCCTCTTATCCATACCCGACAGAAACCTTTCAGTGAACCAAAGCTCTGAAAAACACCCCTAATTAAATGGCACTTGTTTTGGTTCCATTTTTTTCGTCAATGGGGTTGGAGGGGAGTGGAAGGAGTGGGAGGGTGTGGCACAATTCCAACTCAGCACTTGCAGCAGGAGGAGGCAGTAAATCTGGTCTCTTTAGGTGAGTAAGGAGTCAGTTATAAGGAAGTGTGTGGTTGCACCAGGCTCCAGACAAAGAGAGAGCAGTCTAAAGAGTGTGTTAGGCTAGGAGCATAATTACTCTCTGTGTCAATGGGTCTCCGAGAATCAGGTGGGGAGTTTTGATGATAGCTTAAAAGTCACTTTATTTGCAGAGAGACTCCCTGGAACTGAGTTCATCTCCGTCCAATGCCACCCCCGCCCAATCCATTAAAGTCAAGGTCGGAGATGGTTACTAATGATAGTGAGTTGAAGAGGTTGTTGGAAAACAACTTTGTTAAAAACAAGCAGGGATAACCCAGTGACGACCGTGATTATACAGGGTTTAAGCAACATGTCTTCGAGTTTTAGGAGAAAACCACTATTTATATGACAGTGCAGTGTTGTATGTGGTATACATTTAATACCCAAGTTGGTAATAGAAGTAGTAGTTTAACCTCCAATAATGATCACAACTCAAAATCAGTTTGATACAACAACTCACATCTCTCATGATCAACCAGACTGACAGGGAATACAAGACGCTTACTGTGCTTTGGGGGCCCATGTTGCTAGAGGGGAGAGGCCTTGAATGGTTTTGTTTTGTAAAGACACCCTCGCTGGTCTCTGAGAAGGAGCTATGGTATCTCCTCGAGCTGTCATTACATCTGCATAAGTCACCTTTGATGGAGAGAGGGGAAAAAAAACACAAAGGCAAACGTTTGTCTTCTAATTGTGGGAGCTAAAATAAGAAAATACTTAAATAAATGAGGCGTGAACAAGATAAACTGATAGTACAGTTACAACTACTGAACTTCACACAATGACAGCCACATGAATCCAAGTATTACCTTCTGTGGAAGAGCAGAGACCATAGAGTCATCGCCGTCTGTCTCTCGTTCAGACAGTGAGTGAGCGATCTTGTAGACCCCTGATGTGACTTTAGGGGACTCAGCAGGTCTTGGAGGGGTAGGAGAATCCCTCTTAACCCACAACATCCTCTGTGGAACCGGGGACCTCTGAGGAGTATCCTGGAAAAATGTGGATAAGACGTTTGTTAATGTTAACTATCTTACTAACAGAATTCCTTATTAAGGTTGAATTTAGTTTAAACTTTATACAACCTTAATAACAGAAACCTCTACACTTGAAAATGTTCTCAAATGCTCTGAAAACCTATTTTTCAATGAAATGTGATCAAATCTAAATACACTCTAGTCTCTGCATTACCTCTGTTGGTACATGGCTAATATTCTCTTCTCTCTCCTCTGATTCCACTGTTTTTTCTTCCTTTAAAAATGATTAAATGTTATTAAAAAAACAAAGATTGTCATTAATCAATACAAGTGTAAATTGCTATGAGCATTGAATACCTGTTTAAATAGCTAATATAAAATAACTATCACCGGGATTAATTAAAATATCTACCAAAAGTACAAAGGTCAAAATGTTTGTGACCATTCAGGATATTATATGTTGTTGTCCTATTGTTATCATGTTGTCACCTCGTTGTCAGCATTGTAGCTGTCCCCCAGCACTCTTTCCATCAGCTCCTTGATCATCTGGTCCGAGGCAGATGGCATATCACTGTCTCCTCTCTGTAAGGAGGCAATGATCTCATCCACCGTCCTCCCTCTGCCTCTGACAAGCCCCATAGTCGTGGCCACTGACTCCTCTGGGTGTCTCTGCTGGGGGTCCGTGTCCTCCTGGCTCTCTGCAACCTCGGCCCCTACAATGCCCCGTGCCTCCTCCAGCAGCTCTGTGGTGGACTTGACACTGTGGATACTGTTAGGGGCCATGGTACTCCTCTGGCTCTTTGAGCTTCTGTCGTCAGTGGGCGTCCTTGGTGCATGCGTAGACCTATCTTTCTGATTCCTCCTTTTCTTTTTCTTGACCTTCTGTGGGGCTTTCCCGTGGGATGGCTCGGAGCCCGAGTCCTCACTGTTCCTGCTGTCATCGGTGTTGTCCGAGCTCAGAGCCAGACATCTGCTGAAGAAGTTGGATCTCCGGATGCGCCTCTCTGCCGCTTCCTTCTCCGACACCTGCTCTGACTCCTTCTTGCTCTTGTATATAAACATCCTGGTCCCTGTTGCTGGCCTCTCTGACCTGGGCTTAGAGGGAGGCTGTGGCCTCATGGACATGGACACCACTTTGGTAGTCCCTGCTAGCTGAGCTATGGCCGGCTTCTGGGAAGGTTTCTGGCCTGGAGAAGACAGGACCAAATGAACTGAATTTATCCCTTCACTGATTCCTTTGATACGTGTGGTTCCTTGACTCCTGCTCACCTCAGACTTTGTTTTAGGGATGCCTAGTAGTAGAGCACTTTGTGGTAAGGAGGCAGGTGGTGATTGTAGCAGATCTGCATGGAACTCCAACAGGCTGACTGACCCTGCAGACATCTGTGAGGTCCTATTTTGGGGTGTGTCCGATGTGCCACAGGGTCCCTCTGTAGCCTCTTCCATCAGTCCTGATGACTCCAGTGTGTGGAGAGAGTCTGGTGGTTGATCCTGTGTGCTGGTGGTTGTGTGGGAGTTGAAAAACAGCTGCTTCATTTATAGGAATTCACACTGGGACTCATTGCGTAGCACCCCTAACTCCTTCTTCAGCTTTAGCTTCTCGCTGTGGCTCAGAACCTTATTTCTCAGCAAGTTGCTCTATGTCTATCAACGTGACCAAATGTTGGAAAGTGAAACATGCAAAAAAAAGTAAAGGACTAAGGATGGAAGTGGGTGAGTTGTAAGAGGTATTATTTTTCAATGGGTGATTATGAAACATCAATTAAAATGATTAAAACACACAGCAAAAAAAAAAAAATGGTAGCCTAAAACGTGATATATGACATGATTGATGCTTATTCTATGTAGGACTACGCGGCCTACTCAATAACTGATGATGATCAAACTGTTGATGCTAAGATTTTTGTTACTGTGTTACAAAAAGTAGCAGCACTGTCAGTATAACAGCTTCACAGTGTGTATTTTGTTGCTAGTGAAGTTTGAAAGATGTCAACGAGCTACGATGTTGCCAGCAGTGAACCACTCCAATGCTACTAGAATAACGTTAGATTAGCTAACGTTAGCCAATTCCAACGCTTACCTTTTCCAAAACTATTGAAGTGACAAGACACCGCTGTTTGCTGAAATTGACGTTAATTTAAATGTCTGAATATCATTTCATAAACACGTTGGCAGGTAACATGTTTACAAACTTTTGTGACGCTTTGACATCCACCATTTCTTCGTGGTGGCTGGGAGGATCTCCTAGCAACCAAACCAACTAGGCTGGACAAAACAGACACCACGTGGGTGCAGAACTAAGACTGCCGAAGACCCGGACGAGCACTGGAAACTGAACTAAGTAAAAGGTTACAAATTGCGAACGTGTTCAACGCTCAAAGGCTTTTCTAATCGACAGAAGATGTATGTATAGCTTCAATTCGACATAGGCCTATGCCTTTTTCTATTGGCTCTGTAGTTTTCATTGTGGATGTGTAGGCCTTCAGGAAATATTATTGTCATGAAATCCAATATTGTCTAGTACGCTTTTCAAATGTGGAATGTAATTCATCCCTTCTAATTTCTTTGGGACAATTCATCTTCTGATTCTATTTTCCTTGTTTCCTCTTTTTTTCTGTGCCATAATAAACATGTGATCATAAAGACTCATGTCATAGAATAAAGCAATCTATTAGCGTAAATATCTGTAAAACAACCATGTTCATCTGTAGGGCTTTGTGAGGTTGGCTATATCTACCGTGTCAGATTTCAAATCCAGCAGTAAACCTAATTTCCCATGCTTTGTGGGAGGTTTTAATCCGGCCTTAACAAATCGATTTTCTCTCCCTAATGGCGTTAGAGATCACCCTGAGATAATCCCATGTAAAGGGATAATTATCGCTGTTATTCCCTCATTAATGGGTTTAGAATCGAAGGACCTGGCTGCAACTGCTTGTAGGGGCTACTGTCTAGTTAACAGAGCAGAGGAATATTGGGAAGCTTTTTTCACGCATATTAAGATGTTGACACTTGTCTTCTCCATTGTCCAGAGGCCATAACATTAAACATTAAGCCTGAAACACAGGCCTACGTAGGCTACAATTAAATCCTATATATGGGCATAGTCTGCACATAAATTCAATTATTATAAAGAAATAAACCTTCATTGCTTATAAGTGAATATTTTTTATAAGAATATCCAATATCCTCAGTGCTAACGCCTTCTCAATTCTCGCAGAATTTAACATTTTGATACCTATCGACAACTTTCTGTGAGCCAGAGCAAATATTATCATGACATTGTAGGCGCGCGCGCCCTTGTGTAGGTAATGGATCATTTGAAATTATAGGCATAAACAGACTGTTCTGTTACATTTTATTTCATTAAAATTTCCGTCATGATTAATCTTAAAGACCTAAAATTCTAGGTTGTAATGCTAGTTTCCTGTCTATTTGGTTTATGCCTGGCTTTCTCCATGGCATATGAAATACCTTAATTTATGGATATAATTCCAAGTGCGTAATTGTACAACAACAAATGCCATGCTCGGCTGTTTTTCAAACCCTGCTTTCTGACTGATGGAATGTTTACACACCTTATTAGGAAGGGGAAAACATTATTTTTGACTGGGCTATTTTTCTCTGTAAAGACGCAGAATAACTGTGGGCACCGGAGGGGTGACTTCAGCGAGGGAAAAAGAGCCAGGCAAATGAACACTGAAAAAGTGGGTGGGTTGTACCGCCTACGTATTAGGGGAAGATCTAAACTCACAGGTCACACTGCATTCAACATCTATCTCCTCACTTCTTTACTCTAACCCTCCTGCAACATCCCACCAGTTACAACGCACCTTTTCCTAGGATACATTTCTCACAAACTCCAGTCTGAGGAACTGCATGTTTACGATTTGTGGATATCAACCATAATGTTGGGTACAGTGAAAATGGAAGGTCACGAAACGCCAGATTGGAGCAGTTATTACAATGACGCACAAGAGGTAGGCTATGTGTATTTCAATTTTATTCGATTTGTGTATTAGAATAACAATTAGGTGCTAACTGATTTCCACGTCTTCGTTTTTGCGATGCATGTTTTCTAGCAAACTGCACTGAGTGTCCTTTAAAAAATTCAAATGGCACGGTGTTGTTGTTGTTGTTTATAGAATATTGGGCTCTTTTGGGCATAAACTTCACTATATGCAACCTGATGATGTATCCTAAAGAACGAGAGACGGCCAAGCACACCGGGTGGCAGCAGTGCACATTGCAGTCACAGCAGGCCGAATGCTGACTTGAGATACTGGCACTTTAACAAGAAATAAAATACCATTTTACATGTGCGTAAAAATGGGATTTGGCACTGAATGTTTACCAGCCATCATGCAACGAGATCATGGCATATGTTTATCAATGCTATTGCTTGCTATTCGAAAAGAAAGTTGCAGTCAGTGGAATGTTTCCAATCGATCTTAATTAGTTTGTTCCATACCAATATTAAGATTAATACACTTTGCTTGACCTTCTGTTTGTGCATAATAGGCCTACATAAAATGTTCATCTAAATGATTGCATTGCTTGAAAAACAGCACAAAATCGCATTTTATACCCTAACACAATGAAACGATGTTGTTTGAGTTTGAGATATATCATATAAATGGACCAGGCTGCACTGTTTTGATGCTGCTGTTTAAAAGCTCTCAAAATTAATCTCGTGTTTTTTAGTCAAATCGAATGAATTAAATTCGTTAAGTTTTGAAATATTTTGTGTTTATTAACAGCCTAATATTCATAAGTATTCATTATTATTGGCCTAACATTATTACACAGTCGATTTCAGCAGAATAAAAACGTAAGCACTTTGAGTGTGTGGAAGACCAATGCATTGTTGTGATCACATTTCTCTCCTGTTATTCCAGGTATATTCGCCCATGGTGAACAACGGCATGAATGCAGGACTGAGTTCCATGAACAATATGAACAGTTACATGAGTATGTCTACTAATGGAAATATGACCTCAGGTTCTTTCAATATGTCTTACGCCAACCCCGGCCTGGGAGCCGGACTAAGCCCCGGGACAATGACAGGGATGCCCCCGAGCGCGTCCAGTGCGATGAACGGAATGGGTGGAGGGGTACCGTTAATGGGCACTGCCCTTAGCCCCTCGAACATGGGCGCGATGTCGGCTCAGCAGGCTTCCATGAACGCTATGAATCCATACGCGAGCATGAGCCCTACTATGAGCCCAATGTCCTATACTCAGCCCAACCTGAACCGAGCAAGGGACAACAAGTCGTTCAGGAGAAGCTACCCGCACGCAAAGCCTCCGTATTCATACATATCCCTTATAACCATGGCCATTCAGCAAGCACCAAGCAAGATGCTCACGCTTAGCGAAATCTATCAGTGGATAATGGACCTATTTCCATACTACAGACAGAACCAACAGAGGTGGCAGAACTCCATTCGCCATTCCTTGTCTTTTAATGATTGCTTCATCAAAGTGTCTAGGTCACCGGATAAGCCAGGCAAAGGTTCGTACTGGGCCCTGCACCCAGATTCAGGAAATATGTTCGAGAACGGTTGTTACCTACGCAGACAAAAGCGCTTTAAATGCGAAAATAGAAAGATATCTTCAAGTAAAGGGGACGGAAGGAAAGACCAGTCCGGTTCTGGGTCGCCTTCGAGCGAGAACACCAACAGCAAGACTGGGAATGTGGACTCCAACTCCCTCTCCAACCAGTCCTCCAGCCCTCACAGCATGGACCACAGGAGCAGTGGCAGCGGCTCTGAACTAAAGAGCAGCGGGCCGCCTCTCCACCCCGTGGCCAGCTCGGCCACGTCCCTGTCCTCTCTCCCTTTACCTCCGCACTCGATGGCGCACGAGTCCCATCTGCACCTAAAAGGGGATCCCCATTACTCATTCAACCACCCGTTTTCAATAAATAATTTAATGTCATCCTCAGAGCAACAGCACAAACTGGATTTGAAAGCCTACGAGCAAGCTTTGCAATACTCTTCCTACGGCTCAAGTATGTCTTCCAGTCTACCCCTCGGCAGCGCGTCCATGGCTGGCAGAGCCATGGACCCATCCGCAATAGAGGCGTCATACTATCAAGGTGTGTATTCCAGACCAGTCCTCAACACTTCTTAGTATCTTCTCATTTTTAGAGTGCTCGATAAAAGGATGACAGAAAACATTGATCATATTTTTTTGCATGCACCTGGTGCATAAGGACTGTTACTTTAATGTATAAGAATGTGTATGAGTAAAATACAATAGGCCTATACTGTAAAGTGTTACCATTGAATGATTGTATATCCAGTCGTAAATCATTGCTAGTGTATTTAAAACAATTTTGAGCTTGCAAAATAATGTTGTATTCCCCAAACTTGTAGTACCCACGATGAATATGTCCATGTGTGTTACTATGTGCATGAATGAAGGTCAATAAGGTCTCGTGAACGCGTGAGACAGGTGAAGCGACAAACACCCGTCTGTTCCAGATAACTTACTTTTTAAATGGATGTTGTCATTTTACGCATTGCTTTGGTTCATTTGCTAAATATCTGACAAACATATTTACAAACCAATCTTGTATAACAATCTTAAATTCCACGTGGAAATGCATTATAAATAAAAATGTGTATTTCTTTATACATGACAACTGTATGTCTTTTGTGGTATTTTTCAAACCAGAAAATGTGTGATTTTTATGTGCAGCCTAATGTCAGCGTTTTATCTTTCTCTGTTTGTTTTGATGTCTCTGCATGTGCTTAACTTATTTCTTGTTCATTTTCAAATAAAACAAATACGATTTATTCACTGATTGTTGGTATTTCTGAAGTTAATTTTGAAGAAGCTATTCTGTGCATGAGGCGTAAAAAAGTACTATTCAATTACGCAACTGTTCCAACTTTTACGCATATCCAAATAATTCAGGAACAATATGAATTGTAACGTTTTGAGTTTAAAAATGAAGCCTTACAAAACAATTTCATTACCATTGTAAAGAGAGTGTATTAATTATATGGTCTAAAGCTTCTGTCAGAGTGACATATAGCCAGCTTTGTTGTTCAGTCTTGTACGCTATTGCGTAAAATATTGTATCATGAATGTATCTCCATATGAAATTAGGTTATGAACCGTTGATAGACACATCTAAAGTGTATTCAATATAATTGTAATATCTCTGTAAAGTTCATAAATGCTAACTGTATTGATGCTCGCTTGGGTTGACGCACCGCAAGTTTTTGATCAATGAGCAAGGCTAAAGCCAAATCTAACAGAAATACAGCCGCAGAGCTTTACCTCATAAAGGATTCCGGCGTGTTGTAAATGGATTTTTAACAATATCGTGGAAAGACCAAAGCATCTTTTTGTGAACCGTAACCCTACATGATGCGGCTCGTGAACCTGAACAGATTTGACTTTGATCATGGTATTTTGTAGACACACATTTTGGCTGAGTAACCGTGAAATGTGTTTAATTATCATGTAATTGCCCCCCGATGCGCAAATAACGTGGAGAATTGAATTGAGTGTGGTGAAAATATCGCGGAGAATTGAGGCTTTATAGGCTTATGCCATAGACCTGTGGTCTGTGTTTTGTTTTTCAGTTTATATTTCCACAGACACATTCAAGCTTACTTGTTTTAAATAAATAAAATAACATTTTAAGAAGCTATGTTCATTTAGATAATATATTAACTGTGTTTGGAACAACTGAGAAGCTTGTCTGCGAATGAGTTTGATATGCTCGAGGCGTACCTTTAGCCAACTCCAGATGAACTGACATTAATATGAACATTATCTAAAAACCTAATTTTGTATGCTTTCATTTGTATCTTTTTCAAATCAATTTTGGACTATAATATCCTAAATGGTGACTATTAAAATGTTTATTGTTGGTCACTTTAAATATGGATAACATTTGGCCTATTGTCCTGCAACGATTGGATATTTTTCCCGGAAGAATTTAGGCCAACGTTCATATTGCATTTTTGTTATTTTCACCTCAAGATGATACATGATTTTGACAATAAAATGATTGCGATATATGCTATTACAGTCATTTTGCCATAATGACAGTGTTCATTAATGAACGACAAGACTATTAAAGAGGGCATGGACCACAAATTGACACATTTAACGGAGAAACACGCTTACTCCAGATATGATCTAGATTATTTGTAAAGTCGTTTGGATCAAGGTCCCCACCGACATTATTTGATGGGCCCATTATAACCTACTTCATAGACCTACTGTATCTGAAGGTGTACAATGTTAGAGGCAAATAATATGGTATTGACCAGTATATGCCTGGCAATAAACCTTCAAAATGGTCAGATCAACCCCAGCAGATCATCCAAAATGCACCGAGTGATTCATGTATTTATTCTCCTAATTAAAACTCTATTGCAAAGTGTTCTTAGCAGATTCCAATAACATCATCCTCAATTTGTGGAGAAAAGGACTCAGCGTTTCCATGAGAAATGTTTGAACTTTGGACAGATCTTGTTCATTAGTTTGCCCAGCTGTTGAAAAAAGACTTTGCAGCGTGTGATCCAGTATGGAAACCACCTTGTGTCGAACGTGAAACAGCAAATAAAAACAGAGCAAACCTGTCAGTGACTTTTGTGTTTGACTCTGATTGAAATATTTGCTATTAGGGCATACCTCAACGTTCAAACAAGATATAAATATTAATTTATATAGAATATCATGCATTATTTTTCACCTGAAAAAGGCAACGAGGTGTTTTTTTCTAGGCTACACCGTGTATAATTTAGTGTAAGAGCATATCACATTGAAACCCATAATAGCTGTTCACTTTAGTATTTAATAGTCTAAACCAACATATCAACGCCTTTATGCCCTCATATAAGATAATATGAATTAATAACTTATGAAGGTACATTTAGTAGTAATTATATAGACATATTCTTACGCTGAAAGGGTTTATTATATACACGTCGATAATTACAGTAATAAACATGTTATTATTATTATGATTAGGCTATTATTATTATTTATATGCCTAGTTTTCAATTGCCTTGGCGTACAGGTTATACGTGTTTTTCTACACATTAAATTTGAACTACATTATTCAAGTCGTCCAACCTTTAGTAATGTGTGACATATGTTATCAGCAGGCAGTGTCCAGCATGGAGATTTCAGCAGCGCCTTGTTTTCCAACTTATGTGGCATTTCACGTTTCCCCATCAAAAGCCCTGGCGCTTTCTTCACCCTTATGGACAAAAATTTCGACAACAATGCGCAGACCCCTTTACTTCAAAAGCGACCATCAGCGAGCCTACCCGTAAAACCTTTCTTCTCCGTCTTTTCATTCTGAGTTTAGAAAGCCACTACAGGGCCAAGGCGCTTCTAATACCTTTTGATGGGGATTGAATTAATTATCTCCAATAACACAATTGTGCTTGGCCAACGAAAAGAGCAAAGCAATACCCCTTCAGATTCAAAGACGAAAGAAAGGAGCTTTCAAAGGCCGAGGGAGAAGAGGGAGAGATCTCTATCCGAAATCAGCTTTAGAAGCAGCTGGTTTTCCATTAAAAATTATACGGAAGAAGTTTATTAGGGCTTTGTGTCCTCCTAATATACATCGACTGTCAGGTTGGTGGTCCCTCGGCCTGCCTGCCTGCTACGAGACCATGGTGTTTTGTGTCTTCATTAATCCATTTGAGGCCACACTAAGGGGACAACCCAATTGGTTGGTTTTTTTGGTTGCTCTCTTTGCAGGGTAACGGGAAAAGTTCGAACAAACAAAGGAGGATACAGAATAGTGCTATGCATCAGACAAATGGAAGGTATTAAACATGTATACCAGCTATCCAAATATTAAATACTAGGCTACCAGTCTGTTAAATAAAATAAAATGTGGCACTATGAACAAACAGAATTTGCTATATAAACTAAATATTAAACAATTTGACAGTCTACTACGGAACGCCCAAATAATCTATAGTTAAAAATGTAAACCATGCATAGTCTACCTATATCAAAAGAACAACTAACCATATTATGCAACACTGTAAACAACGAGATAGCCAGGAGAATGAACTATGGCCCACTTTTTATAATTGTGCAATAGGCACATTCCTCTCCAAATGGCATGCTTCTCACATAGGCCAAGGCTTTACAACATATGTGCTTCATGGACATTGTCATTTTATTGCCAATTAGCCTCCAGTTTCATACATTGTTACTAGAAAAGAAGGTCCACAAAGAATACATGTATGTATGGAGTGCGTTAAAGTGGAAGGAAAGACAGGATATATTTGTTGTCGTTATAGCAACAGGATCAGTCACGCTTTTCTCTGCAATCCATTCACAACTGGGCTGCCTGAACACGTTTTTAATTAAAGCGTATAAAAAAAGTTGTTTTGTAGTCATTTCATCATGCGATTGGTTCTCAAAATGGGTTAATCGGGATTCCTCTTATTTATGGTGCACCCGTGTACAATCCTTTACACCGAGACCAAGATAGTAAACTACACAGGATAAATCAAGGATCAGACTCCAAAATAACATTTCAAAATAAATATCAAATGGGCTTCTATAGGCCTAGTCAAGATATATTGAACTGAACCATAATACAAATTGAGACCTATAGGCTAGCCTACACATTAGGCATTTTATTTGTACTAGTGTGTGCGATCATCATAACAACGCGTAACGCACAATTGGAGGCGTGGCCGATTTGGGGATAACCAGGGATATCAAAAGTTTTCAGATTTCAACAAAGTGAAATATTTTGCCTCCTTATTTAGAACGAGGCGGATTATTTGACGGAGAAACATAGATTGGAGGACCTAGTGGGATTAAGAGTGGGGACACCCACGTTGTGCGATCTCCACGGTTACCAGCGCAGATGAAATCGACAAGCTTGTAGCTCCAGCATTATCTGAGAGGAAGGTACTCTCTACCCTACCCCTCCTGTCTTTGGACTGCAACTTGATGGCAACCGTGCATCCAACCATCCAACACAAGTTCTGATTACATAATCGATCTTGTATGGGTACACAAATCTCACCACGGGCATAGCTTTTTTTTAAATCGAAGGACAGCGGGAGGAATGTAGGGCTCGTTAGGGTCAACGCATCAATTTACGAAAAATGGAACATACACGATGCGAATTTAACTGTTTGGTGTATAATCTGTAGTAAAGGTCGCTTGATCTCTTCGGCCCTCATGTTTATAAACTATTAGTATGCAAATAGGGACCACAGAGAGGTAGGACAGAGAGAGAGAGAGAGAGGTGCAGGAAAATGAGAGACTGATAAATGAACAATATATCCATGGATAGTGCCTCTCTCTTTGCATCCATCTCTAGACCACAACATCTTTTTCTCAAAGTCAGTACACACAAAGAAAAAATGGTTCCTCAAGGGTTCTTTGGGAAGGATGGTTCTATGTGGAACCATAATGATGCAAAGAACCATTTGAGCCCTTCAAAGGTCCTTTGCAGTTCACAAAAGGGTTCTTTGCTCTTTTAGTGCTAATTAAAATGTAGTGATAATTAAAATGTTGGGGCAGCAGCTCATTTGGATATTTGGGGGCATGGTTTGCTCACAGCTCTTTTTGTGCAAGTGTGAGTGAGTGTCATTCCAGTTTCTCATCTGTTGTGTTATGCCATCACATGTCATATATCACTATGGCCAGTGATTGGCCTTGTGGAAGACTCACCCTTGCCCATGGAATACTAGAATGGACATGAACCTTGTTATGATGGGATAAAGGTTAGCCATGTTGGTCAGGGAGTTGGTCAACCATGCCATGTTTGCCAGTGCTGGGATAAGATAGTGTTAAATAATGAATTTGAAGTATGTATCTACACTGCATGTTTGTTAGCTAGCTAGACAGCCAGTTTAAGAGGAATGATTCCATACATTTTCTAATTAACTGCCCAAATTCCATTCAAACAATGCAGTCAATCCACAGCCATACACTGCCAGAAATCAGTTGATGATAGGACTTAGACAAGTTGTAAATGCAACAATTACTGATATTGTATCATATAATAGCACTCACAGTTTTCCAGGAAAACAACAATTCCAATTAGACTAGTTTGGATTTCTCCCTGACCAATTTGGCTGCCATTTTCACACCGTTCTGGAACTTTGAGGGTTTATGACATAGCCCCTCCAATAATTTAACAGGATCTCTATCCATTAAGAACAGTTGACTAAATCAGTAGTTCTCAATTCTCTACTCAGGGAGCCCCAGCTGTTCCAGCGCTACCACACCTAATTCAACTTGTCAATTAACACAATAATAACACCTACAGAATGTTAACAATATAATACGGCTGACCAGAATAACAAACCCTGTATGGTTCTTCAAAAGGATCCACAAATAACCTTTGAGATTGAGAAATGTTTTGTATAGAACCATTCTCCATAAAGGTTCTATAAAGAACCATACAAAAGGGCGCAATATAGCCCCAAAAAGGGTCATAACCATAGCAGAACCTTTTTTTTGGTGCGATATATGACATTTTTTGAACGGTTCTTTATAGAACCTTAGGAAAGGGTTATTTATAGCACCATACAGGTTCCATTTAGAACCATATGATCGTGGTTCTTTAAAGACCTTCAAAAAATGGTTCAATATAGCCCCAAAAAGGGATCCACTATGGTTAAAAGCAAAATAACCCTTATGTGGTACTATATAGAACCATTTGGTTTTAGTGTGCAATGCCTTTGTCAAAATCTGGCCAATTAGGATATGACAATAGCCAAAAATAATAGTGCTACGGACAAAATACAAATGTATTAAAATTAAGAGATTTAAAGCTCTGCTTAAAATGTAATTCTATAAAGCCTAGAAAGAAGTTCATGTTCCATGAAATGGATATGCATGGACTACTGGAGTTACAAAAATATACCCCTCTCTATATACTTTGACCTACTTTGAATACTTCTAAAAACTTAATATTGCTTCATGAAACCTTTAGTCAGCGAGAGAACAAATACGACAGTTGTGTAATTTAGAGAGTTTTGTCATATGGATCTTACAAAATGAATATCAGAGGTAGTGGGTTTATTTTTTTAACCTCTTTTAAGACCTGTTCTAAATTAGCACACTTTGAGAGCTGAACCTTAGATACACAGAAGTGTGAAAAAAGACAGGTTTATCTTCAAATAGAAGTTTATATCAATCCATGGGGATATAATGGTCGTGACTGAGTTGAGAAAGTCCTTTATAAAAATGAAGAAAAAAAGTCCCGAGAATAAAACAACATTTTCAGTGGCCGACTAATAATGTCACACCTTTTGTCTTTGAGTAGAGTAAATAGTGTTGAGTTACCAGATTAAAGGATGAAACACATCAGTTGTTTATATGTTTTATTTCATACAATACTCACACCATAAAATGCCCATAAACTATCACAGCAATACTAACTTTATAATACAACAGATGCAAGAATACAGGAAGTTGATAGGTGACGTTCTTCAAATCACAAATTCCATGACTGATTTGATTTGAGAGCATCATGGAGTTGACTATATAAATCACATTATTTTGGCCCGCGGCAGCATCGACGCCGAATCCAGGCAGCACCAGCAACCTTTACAATACAGCACTAACCTTTTCAATGAAATACTGTGTATGTCAGGACACTGTATTGATCTGGGATATCAAAGAGAATACATATTTTATCAATAAAAGTAAGGCACATAGGCATCTCCCTTGTAACAGAGATAGGCAGCAACACAAACAGCAACACACAATTTAGTTGATGACAAAACAAATGTAACATGATTTTTAGTAAGGTAAAATGTAGAATTTAAGAAAGAAAGAGGGAAAAAGAGAGTGGGCAGCAACAAACCAACAACCCAAGTGGTTAAACAGTTTACGATTCAGTTTGAGCCCAGCCTGGAATGAGGCTTTGGAGTGCTGCACTTCTTACAACTGTTTGCCCAGTTAAGGCTTGGGTGTGTTTACACAGCGTTAAACACAACAGCCCGGGTCTGGGCAGGCAGGGAGGCAGCCTGGACACCAGATGTGGCCGTTCGACTGGACAGTCGCTCAGGCTGCTCCAGTTCGGGCAGAGCAGACAGGGGCTGCATCACAAATGGCACCCTAATGCCTTCACTATTTTTGGCCTATAGGGGTGTAGGGCACGGGTCAAAAGTAGTGCACTTTATAAGGAATAGGGTGCCATTCAGGACAGAGCCAGGAACTGAGTGGACTCACTGTTGCTTCCCCCGGCGTAGTCTCAGTCAGATGACTGTCCGGACGCTGCCTGTCCCCACCTTCTTCCTCAGCACCTCCACCAGCCGCTCCAACCTGCAAGGTGACAAAGAGAATACCATTCATTATAATACATGGGTTTAATATAGTGCTCTTTAATGACCCAAAGACATGTAGAGGAACCCCAAATATAGGGATGGGGAGGAAGAGAGGGAGACAGGGGAGGAAGAAGGGGAGAGGGGAAGGGAGGAGGGGGAGTAATAATGGGGAGATAGGGTGAGGAAAAAAGGGAGATGGGGTAAGGAAGAGGGGAAGAGAAAGATGAAGAGAGGGTGTGAGGAATGAATGCACCTCTCCTGGTGCAGTGGTGCCCAGCACACCCTAACTAACACAAGGATACACTTGTTACAAGGCAGACCGGGGGTAGGATGTAGATGCTTCTTTAAGTGGTAGTCAGACCAAACCGACTGTACAAATCATTGAAATACACTGATTCTCTCTTTTTTTTTTCTCTCTCTCTCTCAGATCTAGTGTTTTTCCTGGCAGAGGGGCAGGACAATAATGGTGTCCTTATGGCTGAAAAGAAAAGCAAATGATTCCCTGACAGGATGAAAATCACAGTGAATTGATGGGCGGGTGAGAGACAGGAGAGAAATGCTTTTGGAGCGAGAGGCTGGGTGAGAGAGGGACGAAACAGCACATTGCTTTTTTGGCTCTCTGGAAACAAGACATGTGAAGCTGGCCAAAACATGCAGTCATCATCACACATTCTAATTTTAACCTATCCAGACTATTATAGGTCTGCTACTGAAATACGGATGTGATTTTACACATGTTTATTGGCGGGTTGTACTTTTCTTTTCTTTTTACCAGAGTCAATATTCATATTCCTAGCTATTTAGTTAAAAAGCATCCAACTGGAATTATGTTATGGTCAAAGATGTAGGGAAATTGGCTTTGACTAAAGAATATTTTGTGTATTTTCAAATAGGAACATTTCACAGGACTTGAGAAGTTTTTATCTCGTTCAATGATAATATAAACTCAGCAAAAAAAGAAACGTCTTCTCACTGTCAACTGCGTTGATTTTCAGCAAATTTAACATGTGTAAATATTTGTATGAACATAACAAGATTCAACAACTGAGACATAAATTGAACAAGTTCCACAGACATGTGACTAACAGAAATTGAATAATGTGTCCCTGAACAAAGGGGGGGGGGGTCAAAATCAAAAGTAACAGTCAGTATCTGATGTGGCCACCAGCTGCGTTAAGTACTGCTTGCATCTCCTCCTCATGGACTGTACCAGATTTGCTAGTTCTTGCTGTGAGATGTTACCCCACTCTTCCACCAAGGCACCTGCAAGTTCCCAGACATTTCTGGGGGGAATGGCCCTAGCCCTCACCCTCCGATCCAACAGGTCCCAGACGTGCTCAATGGGATTGAGATCCGGGCTCTTCGCTAGCCATGGCAGAACACTGACATTCCTGTCTTGCAGGAAATCATGCACAGAACGAGAAGTATGGCTGGTTCCATTGTCATGCTGGAGGGTCATGTCAGGATGAGCCTGCAGGAAGAGTACCACATGAGGGAGGAGGATGTCTTCCCTGTAACGCACAGAGTTGAGATTGCCTGCAATGACAACAAGCTCAGTCCGATGATGCTGTGACAGACTGCCCCAGACCATGACGGACCCTCCACCTCCAAATCGATCCCGCTTCAGAGTACAGGCCTCGGTGTAATGCTCATTCCTTCGACGATAAACGCGAATCCGACCATCACCCCTGGTGAGACAAAACCGCGACTCGTCAGTGAAGAGCACTTTTTGCCAGTCCTGTCTGGTCCAGCGACGATGGGATTGTGCTGGACTGAGGGCTTGTGTGCCCACGTTGTTGCAGGTGATGTCTGGTGAGGACCTGCCTTACAACAGGCCTACAAGCCCTCAGTCCAGCCTCTCTCAGCCTATTGCGGACCATCTGAGCATTGATGGAGGGATTGTGCGTTCCTGGTGTAACTCAGGCAGTTGTTGTTGCCATCCTGTACCTGTCCCACAGGTGTGATGTTCGGATGTACCGATCCTGTGGAGGTGTTGTTACACGTTGCAGAACAGCCACTGCGAGGACGGTCAGCTGTCCGTCCTGTCTCACTGTAACGCTGTCTTAGGTGTCTCACAGTAAGGACATTGCAATTTATTGCCCTGGCCACATCTGCAGTCCTCATGCCTCCTTGCAGCATGCCTAAGGCACATTCACACAGTCAGTAGAAAGGCCTCTTTAGTGTCCTAAGTTTTCATAACTGTGACCTTAATTGCCTACCGTCTGTAAGCTGTTAAGTGTCTTAATGACTGTTCCACAGGTGCATGTTCATTAATTGTTTATGGGTCATTGAACAAGCCTGGGAAACAGTGTTTAAACCCTTTACAATGAAGATCTGCGAAGTTATTTGGATTTTCACGAATTATCTTCGAAAGACAGGGTCCTGAAAAAGGGATGTTTCTTTTTTGGCTGAGTTTAATTCCATGGTTATAATATCACTAAAGGGAATCAGATAAAGCCAAATGAAATGGGATCTTCAGGAGCACCATGGACAGGTGAAGAGCATAGTGCTAAATAGGAGGAAATTAACTAGATTACATGTAGCAAAAATTGCCCTTCAATCATGAAGGACACAAGCACATCGTGACGAGTGAACAAAATGTGAAAATAAATGTTCTTTTAATAGTTGATGAAGCAATGGAAGTTTTCTTCCAAGTGCAAACATTCTTCTTCCATAGAATTCAAAACTTTGGGAGCACTTAGACAGGGAAAATCTCCAACTGTGAATGAAATTAGAATAGAAAGCCGGGACTGAACCCCAGCATACAGCAGGCTTTTTGTTATAGAGTGAGGATTTAAAGCTCTTTCCATGAAAATCTTATCCCCCGTCCTCCCCGTGACATCACTGATATGGAAATAATAAACTTGACCCAAGTGGAAAGGCTACACTGCTCCTGTATTGTAATAGTTGCAAAAAAAAATCATTTTCACTTAGATTTTTCATATATACCGTAACAAAAATCACAAGTTAAATCTTTAGTCATTGTAGTTATTAAAACAACTAACTATTCATGTGCAGTCTATTATATCAAAGTTACCTTTTAAATGTAACCTTGACTTGTAAGGTGGGGGAGTGGATGTTGATGAAGTATTCTTAAATTCCTGATACTGTGCATGTGCCACGCACGCACACACCCTGAAATAACAAACCCCTTTACACAAGGAGGGGCAAGGAAGAAAGACCCATTGCTGATATTTTTGAGGGAGTGCGGTCTTCTCATCTTTGAAGCACAGTGCACTAGTTGTTTTCCCTCAGCAGCTCAGTTGTAATGGTCTGATAAGAGCCTGAGGGTTCGTCAAAATGATCTCTTCTTTCCCCCAAAGTGTGCACTGGTTCACTTCCCTTCATGGATTTGAAAAGAAATGACTGGTAAATGGAAACTCCCTCTAGCTCATACAAACACTCAATTTGTGGGGAGTAGTGAACGAGGCCACACTTCAGCAGGATGGAGAGATTATTGGGACGCAACCAGAGAATTGCGCTGCCTGCGAGACTGTCTAAGCTGTGACCTGCCAATCTGCTTTGCCAAGGGTTTCTACCGACTGGCTGGTAATCAGGCAGCATCTGGGAGTGGTGTGACCCAGGTATTGTCTGTCCGGGAAAGTTATTCTCCATCTGTTTTCCTCAACATGGCGAGTCATCGCCACCACAAACCTGTGTTTATTTATGCGTGGTGAGGATGACACGGCGGCTAGCGCTGTGTGTAACATCAGCTTGCTGTGGAGGAGAGATCAACATATTAGCAATGGGGAGAGAAAATAAGGCCAAGAGGATTGCTAATGTTTAAGAAAGGTCCAAGACACAAAGGCCATGCAAACACTCCAGCCACTGAATGTACAGGCCACGCACACAGGCCAACACTCACTGATACACACAGGCAAACACGGCCCACCTAACTAGTTAACATGAACACGAGGCAAGAAATCCCCCCCCCCCCCCCCCCCCTCAAACACACACAAACACACACACACACACCTTGTCCCCCTTGTGTGTAAATGGTGCAGCCCCTCGTTGCATTTTTAAATATATGCATTAGCCTCTCTGTCACGTTTAGACAGTTCCAGCTAGTGTGTGTCTCTGTCCAAGGTGTACTGGTGGGGATTTGGAACAACACTGTTTACCAAGGGTGGCCAGTAAACCCAAACACACACGCCGGGGAGCAGCCAGAGAAAACATAAATCCTGATTAAGAATTCAGTGTCGCAAAACCAACAATTATAGCTGGAATAAGATGGAGTAAACACGCAGCTCTTCGCATTCATTCTAAACAACGCCGAATTAGACTCTTCTTGCAATAGAGCAGTAAAATATAAGCTACCAGTGTTTCAGTAGAGTGTGCATTGTACTGGATGGATGGTGCACTTGTTCGTATTTATCAAGGTTTTAAAGCTCAGAAAGTGTTTAAACAATACATATACAGTATATAATCAATAATGAATACAGTTACACATGGCATCGAAAATGCAATGTTCAACAGTTACAACGATGACTCATAAGAAAGTTACATAACACCAACTCAAGTTTGGGGTCACATAGACGAGTTGAGTATCTGGAGCATTAGCATTTGTGGGTTCGATTACAGGCTCAAAATGGCCAGAAACAAAGCCCTTTCTTCTGAAACTCATCAGTCTATTCTTGTTCTGAGAAATGAGAAATGAAGGCTATTCCAATCGAGAAATTGCCAAGAAATAAAAGATCTCGTACAACGCTACGAGATCTTACTACTCCCTTCACAGAACAGCACAAACTGTCTGTAACCAGAATAGAATGAGGAGTGGGAGGCCCCGGTGCACAACTGAGCAAGAGGACAAGTACATTAGAGTGTCTAGTTTGAGAAACAGACGCCTCGCAAGTCCTAGACAAGAATAGACTGATGAGTTTCAGAAGAAAGGGCTTTGTTTCTGGCCATTTTGAGTCTGTAATCGAACCCACAAATGCTGATGCTCCAGATACTCAACTAGTCTAAAGAAGGCCAGTTTTATTACTTCTTTAATCAGGACAACAGTTTTCAGCTGTGCTAACATAATTGCAAATGGATTTCTAATGATAAATTAGCCTTTTAAAATCATAAACTTGGATTAGCTAACACAACGTGACATTAGAACACAGGAGTGAGGGTTGCTGATTATGGGCCTATGTAGATATTCCATAAAAAATCTGCCGTTTCCAGCTACATTAGTAATTTACTATATTAACAATGTCTACACTGTATTTCTGATCAATTTGATGCTATTTTTATAAACTTGCAAAAACATCTAAAAACCTGTTTTCGCTTTGTCATTATGGGCTATTGTGCGTAGATTGATGAGGACATTTAAAAAAAATTAAACATTTTTTTAGAATAAGGCTGTAACGTAAAACAAAAAGCACTGTAGAGCAGCAAAGGCTCTGAGATATGATGATGATGATGAGAGAGGGAGAGAAAGACAGCAGTAAGTAGCGTGCCCGTAACTAGCGGGCGAGGACCACCACCTCCTGATGAAAAGGGTCTTTGTGTCCTTTCGTCTCCTCCATGGCCAATTTTGATTCAGCAGGCAGCTTCAGATAGGTCATTAGACATTCTGCTCAGCCCCTCCATCAATGGAGCTGCAGGACAGTCAGCCCCCGGCACTCAGGTGCCACATTCTGGGCCGCCTCTCCGTTTCCTCTGGCAAGCCGTGTCCTCTAGGGGGTGATGAGGGGTGAGGGGGGAGAGAGCGAGGTAACTCGGCTCCTCGTGCATTCTTCTCACAGCCGTGCGACGGGGCCCTCGTCAGCGCTGCTTCCCACTGACTCCCACACCACCACAACCCAAATGGTGCCCTATTTCCCTATATAATGAGCTTCTTTTGACTTGAGCCCTAGTGCACTATAGAGAATAGGGTGCCATCTGGGATGCATCCCAGCAGGACCAGGGCCATCCATCTGGGGGTCAGTTAACGGTCGAGTGTGACTCTCTTCTGATGCTGCTGCTGCTCATCCTTGGCCTGGGCCGCAGTCTCTACCCAACCTCCACACCTTGACACATCTAACCCCCCTGACAGACCTCTTTCTGGGAAAGGATCTGACTGAAAGATGTCCCAGTCCCAGACCATGCTCTGAAATTGTTAACACTACCTTGTTGGCCTACACTAGGAACCAGTAGTCAAAAAAAATTCCATAAAAGTGCAGAACATCAGTAACAGTACCAGTTCAGTGCCTTCATACCTGTGTTGCCTTCATACGGGAAGTGTGCGTTAGTTTTTACATTTAGAGTGAAGGTTGTAGAAGACACTGTGTGATCTTCCAAGCATAATGGAGGCCCTCCAGTGAGGATCGTTTAAATACAATACCAACCAGAATCCCCTCTTTTCTCCCTCCCAATCTGAGGGGTGTGGGGGGGAAGCCTTTCAGTTTTCCCAGTGCTGAGAACTGTCACCCCCCCATCACCATCCCCCCTGTTAATTCACCAGGCAAATAGATGAGCAGGGCGACTGCTGTTTGTTTAGCGGGGAGCGGGTGGCCCCAGTGTGACTGTGGGAGGATGCAGGAGCAGCAGAGATCAGGCTGGGACTGAGAAGAGAAGGCCTCCCAGACAACTAGTAACCAACTATCCTTCAGCATGGACACCCCTAGCACAAGTCAAGAGGATGGGGGTAGGGTGCAGCAGGAGTCATGGGGGGGGGGGGGGGGGGTGAGAAGGATTTGGGGATGGGAAGGGTGGGGAATCTGTTGCAGGGGCTAGGGAGGAGCATGCGTTTACCAAATTCTTGTCATGGGGCAACATGGCGGGGGTTAAAAAAACGTGTCTATATTAAGTGAAACTAAATTGGCGGTGGTGGATTTGACCTTCATTTTTAGATGTCGAGAAAGTACATTTGATTTAGTAGCAGTTTTTCATGGGCTAGTCATTACGGAGGGGTCTGTAAAACCAGAGTTGTACTCTAGTTAGCTACTCACTTCTGTACTTTCTCATTGGCCTCCCTCGCTGTCTCTTGGGAGTGTTGTAGCTGGGCCTGGGTGTTCTGGTGCTCTGAGGCCATTCTCTGGAGCTGAGCCAGGAGGGGCTGCTGGTGGGGGGGACTGACCAGACCAGAGGGGGCTTCCCTGGGCTGGAGGGGCTTGGTTTGGAGGGTCTGGGATGGAGAACTGAGATATGAGGCCCCTTGCTCTGTCTGACTGGTGGCCCGTAACTCACACTGGGCTTGGTGCAAGCTGTAGGGAGAGATAAGATGAATTAAATGAGATGATACTTAATTGCAGTGGTGTAAAGTACTTACGTAAAAATACTTTAAAGTACTACTTAAGTCGTTTTTTATCTGTACTTTACAATTTATATTTTTGACTACTTTTACTTCACAACATTCCTAAAGAAAATAATGTACTTTTTACTTTTCAATTCTTAGCTGGACAGGAAAGTGGTCCAATTCACTCACTTATCAACAGAACATCCCTGGTCATCCCTACTGCCTCTGATCTGGAGGACTCACTAAACACAAATGCTTCGTCTGATTTTCTTATTATAAGCTATTTGAATTATGTATACGTTTACTTTTGATACTTAAATATATTTAAAACCAAATACTTTTAGACTTTTACTCAAGTGGTATTTTTCTGCGTGACTTTCACTTAAGTCATTTTCTATGAAGGCATCTTTAATTTGACTAAAGTATGACAATTGGATACTTTTCCCACCACTGCTTAATTGAATTCTCCCTTGCATCACAATAATCCATCATCACACAGACACTAAAATGTATCTATAAATGTAACTATGAACGCCAGCACATCACCAGCAACATACTGGTACTTCAGGAAGCTACAGGGTGTCAGCTAACAACAATAGCGTTAGGACTGTTAACAAGGCACTCTGAAAAAAGCAGTTCTCATTATATTTGATTGACACATTGATATGACCCTTTGGCTTTGAATTCGGTGGGAGAAAAATATTTGTACGTGCTGGGTCACCTGAACACCAAAGAGGCACAACTACTGGAAACAACCTCAGCTACCACAAGTACAGCAAAGGAAGGATGAGAAGTCGCTGCAATGATACAATAGTAGCTCTTGTAGCTTGAAAGTGCAGTACAGGGATGATGCACTGAACAGGCTTCCAACCAACAAGTCTCCTTTCCTCTACACTTCTGACTTTGCAGTCAGAGTGCAGCTGGACACATTCCTAACACAAACAGACAGAAACTTGACCTTAACCAATGAAAGCATGCCTGCAGTTTAACTGACAGTGGGGAACGTTATTCTGTATTAACACCCCGTGGCAAAGAGACACGTTTAATATTCAAACGCTATGTCACTACATGAGACAATATCTGGAGGCAATAATGCAGCAGAATGTCAGTGGAATATATTACCGTACATTACTGACGGGACTGACTGACTGAAAGCATCAAACGAGTGTGACCGCGCGCGTGTGTGTGTGTGTGTGTGTGTGTGTGTGTGTGTGTGTGTGTGTGTGCGACTGAGAGCATCAAACTGGTTGAGACATAGGAGCGCAAGGTGAAAGCAGACAGGTGTTTCCAATGAGATGAGAAAATCTCTCAAATAAAGAGAGAGAAAGCAGCTCTCAACTAGAGAACGATTGAGGTAAACACTACATCGGTGTGGTTATATTATCAATAGGGTGGTAGGGTACTCTTCACCTTAGTAAAGGGCTGACAAAACCCATGATCTATTGGGAAGGAAAGGAAACCAAACATTTCCCATTGACCCCAACTCTGACTATGTATACATTCCAAATGGTCCCTTACCTGGGATGCATACATAGTCAGAGTTGGGGTCAATGGGTCAAAAGTATTAGTACTTTTGAAAAAGTACTTTATTTAACAAGGCAAGTCAGTTAAGAACTAATTCTTATTTACAATGACGGCCTATACCGGCCAAACTCGGATGACGTTGGGTCAATTGCGCGCCGCCTTATGGGACTCCCAATCACGGCCGGTTGTGATAAAGCCTGGATTCGAACCAAGGTGTCTGTAGTGAGATGCACTGAGATGCAGTGCCTTAGACCGCTGCGCCACTCAGGAGCCCAACTAGGATCAGGGAGCCATTTGGGACAAATCCTATTACAGATGTATTACTCCATTCTTCACTCGATTACAGTACAGGAACAATACCCTTGCCCAGTTCAGTTATTAACCCAAACCAATTCCATTGCATATTTTTGGACAATCCCACAAGAATGTGTCCAATCAATTGAAAAAATATATTTGAAAAATATGTCTCACTGGCAATATGATTAAAAATGAGATTGGATAATGAGGCTCTCGCTCTCTCTCCTCTCTAAAGACCAATATGTGATCCTTAATTCAGCAAGAGTTTCAAGTCACTGTTATTGACGCAGAGATAAAATAGAAATAATAATCATCAACATCATTGAACAATCTGGTGAAGGCCATTGGATGACACAATCCTTGACTTGCAATATAACATAGTATGCAATAACCCCAGGGCATTCCACTTCTATAACTGAAAGATTTATATGATATATTTTCCACAATTTGCTTGATTAAAAAAAAAAAAAATCACTGTACCTCAGCAGAGTTAAATATCAATTCAAAGCTAAACATTAAAACAACCCCATTCATTGAAGGGGCAGGTAACTAGCTAGGTCAAGGCTCTACAACCCTGTTCGTGGAGAGCTACTCTCCTGTAGGTTTTCACTCCAACCCCAGTCGTAACTAACCTGGTTCAGCTTCTCAACCAGCTAATTATTACAATCAGGTGCGCTAGATTAGTGTTGGAGTGAAAACCTACAGGACGGTAGTTCTCCAGGAACAGGGTTGGAGAGCCCTGAGCTAGGTAATAAGGTTTTTGTCAGATAACAATACCCTTTCTATCCTCCATTAGCTCTATGAGCGACATTATAGTCAGTTGTCCACTGACGGCTGACAATCTAATCTAGATTAATGACTAGAGGTCTCTGCTGCCATTCCAGGTAGGCGTGTGGACATAGCTTTAAAATCATATCAGTCATTCTGGCCTGTAATGAGTTTCAGAGGGGGAAGATGAAGCTCCTGTTTAATGCTTCCTCTTGTTTTTCAGAGCTGAGGGTAATCAATTCAGCTGTGCTATTGATAGCTATTGGAAGTGATGTAACGTTTGTGTGCTTTGTTTAATTAAATGTAAACATATTGGGTCTGAAGGCCCGATGACAGTGACAAACAAGGACAGAGGAGGGAGGGGGAGTGCTGCTTAAATATGGATTATCTTATCTGACCCTGGCAACCGCGCCTCGCCCCCCCCCCCCCCCCCCCCCCCCCCCAGCTACACTATACCCCTCCCTTTACAACACACATGGAAACCAATCAACAGGAAAGAGAAACATTGTCCTCAAACTGTTCACTTTCATTTCCTGGTAGAGCGAACGAAGCAGGGAGAGAGAATGGAGGGGGAGATTCTGAATTGGGCAAAATATCTGTCTTCTCCTCGACTCCTCTTTGACCCGGAAACCGATAAGTAGTCGAAGAGAGTGTCAATTCGTTAGTAGGCAAACATAGGAGTCTGCTCCCCTCCTTAATTACCTACTTCGGCAGAGGATGCACGAGAGTATCCTCGCGCTTCAGAAGTGTTTTCAAATCCGCCAGCCCACCTTTGAAAAAGTTGTTGTTCACACACATTTAAAAACAATACGCTACTTCTCATTGTATCTGTAAAATGTATTGCACAACTAGCGACATTTGTTTTGATCAATTCACAACGTTATTATGGGATTTCATCCCTGTAAACGTCAGTTGCCTGGTGACACGTGAGTGGAGGAGTCTCATTTCATGCAATGAAACCTTTCCTCTCCTCGCCTCCACTACTTGATGACGTTTCTCAAAAAGAGGCAATGAGAGGACGGAGGACAATTGAGATTCTCCCAGGGAGACACAGAGAGCTACCTATTGAGAGAGAGAGAGTGGTTAAACGAGACCACAAACCAGATGAGAGGTCATTTGAAGTTGTGTTTCTAACTGAAATCTGCTACTGGGATCACATTAAAGTAAAATTAGGGGATTTTAGCACCAATATTGAATAGTGCTGACATCTTCCATGGGAAGTACTCCTTGGAACAACAACAACAAAAGCACAAGGCCATGCATGTACTGTACTGTTAGAGCTGATCACGTTCCATTCATGAGGACGAGTGTCCGTTTAATCTAGCTAGAAAGTTCCTTTTGTACTGATCTGATCACATTTCATCCATCTGTGTTTCATCCAAATACCTAGCTGGAGTGAGAAATAGGTCTAGTAAGCGCCCCATGACTTTCTTGTCATGAAGTACAGTATTTGCAACAAGTTCTGCTCCAGATTCCTCGTTCTTATCTCCCCACCTGCTCTTGTGCGTCTGTGTCTATCTATAGAATGCTCATGACTATTCATTCTGTGTTTCTGAACATGGTGGCTTTCTGCTCCAGTTTCTGCCAGTGACCTACAGAACAGTCTGCAACGCAGAACAGTTAGCCATTAAGTCCCCCAATCAGATAACACCTCACAGACGCTAGAGCTCAACGAACCTGCCTTCCAATTCTAGAGTTGGGGTATGTCACAAATGGCACCCTATTCCCTCTATTTACGCTACTTTGACTAGAGCCCTATGAGCCCTGGTCAAAAGCAGTGCACTATAAAAGGGTGTAGGGTGCCATTTTAAGATGTATGTATGGTTAATGGTTAGTGTGGAGGGGGATTGTTAAGGGCTGGGTATGTAAAATACCATTTAATAGAGACTTATCTCTCTGGGCTCTAAACAAATAAACCACAAGGTCAGCAGAGAGAGCCTGGTCACAGACCTCTCCTGTTACCAGACATGTACACCAGGTACTGGACAGGATAACATTTGTGTCACCTACCTACCTTGGCACCTCTGAGAGGCAGCCAGGTCACCTCACCTTTTATGACACATGTACAGTATCCCAAGCCAAACCACATTAACTGGGAGGATAGCCACCTTCAGTACCTTGGCTCTAGACTGGTCCCAGATCTGTTTATGCTGTATAGCCAACTACTATGGTCGTTGTCATGTTTGGCATGACAATATGTTAAAGACCATAGCAGTTGGCAAGACAGCACAAACAGATCTGGGACCAGGATATCTTGGCTCCTACTACCATAGAAATAAATCACAGTGGGACACTCTCAGCACTGGGAGGAGTGTCCATGCTGTTTATACTGGCTTGTCCCTAAATAACGCGTTTCTATCATCTGCCTACGATATAGGAACACAAACCAATTTCGGTTTGAGGTTCGAGAGTTTGCCAGGGTGCTGCTGTGCGTTTTGAATTACTTCCTCCGTTTCTATCTCGATGGAGTTTAGCTTGCTCGGAGGGCTCCCAGACAATCCGCCAAATGTATTGGGCAGCACAGACTGAAAAGGAAGGGCTAACCCTGAGTCTGAGGCAATGGTTCACTTTTCCTTGTTGTTACTCAATCAGGCAGGATTGATGGTGACGTACGTTTTGTATCACTTTAAAATGAACCTAAATTGCCCCGTGAAAGTGAAGAGGAAATTCAGCAACTCCAGAGGGACAGTGGAAGTTGATAAAAATACTTGTTTACTGTTAAAGCCAATGTGGAGCCTTCATCTGGGTTTTGTGCAGATATGAACGTATATAGTGAAGCCCCAGTAGGAAACTCCAGGCAGCCTGTCTTGTTTCCGTCTGCTAGCCAAGCAAATGACTATTGAGTTTTTAGGTGTTAAAGTGCGACCCACTCAGCCTCCGTTATAATCAGCCTTCCCCAGGGAGCCGTCTGTCTGTCCATCCGGAGTGTTAATACATGTCCTGCTTGGGCTGACTGACTCCCTCCAGCAGCCTTGGGTTCAGTCCCAAATGGCACCCTATTCCCCTATGTAGTGCACTACTTTTGACCAGGGCTCATAGGTCTCCGGTTAAAAGTAGTGCACTATGTAGGTAATAGGGTGGCATTTAGGACACATTTGGAACACAGCCCTGGTCTGGCTGGGTCTCAAACAAAGCACCGGCCGTCTCCCCTCTCCCTCAGCCCACCGCCCCCAGCACCTCCAACGTCAACCCTTTAAAACAACTGGCCCCCATCGGCTAGTACATTTCTCCCTATTTTTGCTTTTTATCAACAGGGGTTTCTCTGAACATGGAACCCCATAATGTGAGTCTGTGTTTTGACGGGGTAGGCTGGCCGGTCGCTAGCGTTTTGGCCCCTTCTCTTCTTCTTTATTTTTATTTGACGTCTGCTGCCTCCCTTTCATATGATTGGGTGTGTTGTTATCCTGGGGACACAATGGAGAGGGCCAGTGAATCCTCAGAGCAAACAGACACACATAGCCAGGCCATCTTCTCTTCTGGGCTTTGTTGGGCCTCGAAGGCTGGTTCCCCACATAAAGGTCTAGCACCACAGGACCAGTACAAGACCCACTCTTCTATCTCGCGCTTTCTTTCTCTCGTTTTCACACAAAACAAATTGTCTGAGAAGAGGAGAAAACAATGTCGTCCTCAGTGTCCTAGGAGTAAAGCCAGGGTGAGGTGGGGGGGCTTCAGAAAATCCTACTAGTGTTCTCATAGAGCCTCTTCCCATTTACTACACTTCTGGTAAAAATACCGTCGGCTACACATATTACTCAAATGTAAACTTGCGTGCTTGCTACGTCTTGCCTACTACCCCAGACAGTTGCCCCCTTAGAGCAGGGCAGTGTGAACAAAATTGTCACGGTGAGCCAACATTCTTACAGTATAAATGGTAATAGCAGATACATTTTTTTTAAACAGCTGAAATCTATAGATATTTTCCTAATATTTGAAACTTTATTAAGTTCCTGCCTGAAATTGTAGTAACAGCCTGTGACATTCTGAAAATGTCACATTAGCTGCCGGCTGCACTGAGCCAAATAAAACAATGGAAGCCCATCCCCAAAAACATGTCAAATGTAGTCCCCCCCCCCCCTTAATTTTTAACATTGTGTGGTGATTTCAGAGGTGGGGGGGGGGGAATTGTTTTCCAGGGGCCCAGAATTTTTCCTGATCTGGTAGCAGGCTAACGTAGCCAACTTCGGACCCAAGTTGCAGCGTACAGCAGTAATAAATCAGCTGTAAAAAAAGGGTTTTATATGGGCCTATGCAGGGTTGCATCGTATAGGCCTTTGCATCTGTAATTAAAAATATACTCATACAGTATGTCACCACTACTGTGTTAATTGATTAATTCAAGTCAATAATATTGATTTAAAAAGGCAGAGGTAGCCTAGCCACCTGAAGTGTGAATATAAACCAAATTTGATCACATTCACATCTTCTCAGAATACAAATAAAATAGGCCTATTTTAGGCTATAAATACATACTGTAGCTTGGGCTATAAAAACATGATGCTACGTTTCCCCTGGCCCCCATGTGATCAGAGCGCATAGGTGTTTCTAAGCTACCTGGAGCTGTGGTTGTTATTAGTAGTCTACAGTTGACCAGACTGAAGCACAGACTAATTGTGCACATTTACAAATCATTAACATTTTCTTTTTTTGTGGCTGGTATGGGCTTCCATATAAAACAGCTTATTGTGGTGAACTCACTCATACCCGCATTTTCAGTCGCAATTTGCTTTTACCATATGTAATGATTTGCATGATATTGATAAAAAGATATCATTTGTGATAGGCTAACATTACTTGATGAAGACACGCCCTTATAGTAACTCTGTGATTTTGTCTTGTAGCATACAGACGAGAAAATACATCCTTTAATTGTCTGCACATACATGCATGTAAATTGTTGCATTATTCAAGAGTGTCATATGGTTTGGTTACATTATTCAATAGTGTCATATGTTTGAGAAGAAAGGTTTCTGTCATTGTTGAATAGTTTGTGCTTAATGGCCAGGGGCTACAGTGATATTTACAGTCAATTTGAGCCTCGAACCAAAATGTTCGGTTGGCATCCACAACGAAAGTTAAGGCAACGATGTAACGTGCTCCTCAGACTCTTCTTCGTATCTCGTAGTGGGAATAGGACCATAGATCTGTCACAATGTGTTAACCAACGCCAGACAAACACTCAACCACGTGACAGATGAGATGCAGATAAAAAATTTTAAAAAATGACAAAACGTACTAGCAGAATATGGGAAACATTAAGAACAGGAGTCAGGTTTACCAAACCAGAACGGCTACTTTCTGAGCCAACGGAAAATACACAATGAAGGACATCTACACGGCTGGAAGTTCAAGTGTCTCATGTTTTTCGTCTCTTTTTTTTTTTAAAGCGTTCATTTCTTCCATTGAGTGACAAATGACAAAAACTGTCATTGGCGGATTAAAGCTGAGACAAATAAAAAGCAACCTTTCCTTATTTTTCTGTATTTTCCAAAACGTCTGATAAAGAAGTTCCCACGGATTAATATTATAAGTCTAACTAGAGTGTAATTACATATTTTAGCTATCTCAATCCAGAGCAAACACTGCATATGAGGTCCAGTTTTAACTCTTTAATATGGATTTTCTTGAGTACGTTGGAGGGAGAGCTGGCTCAGAACACGCTTCTCATTTTTAATAAGTGGGAGAGCGATGATCTGTCTTGCTGTGCAGAATTGTATTTGATTAAGAAGTTAAAATGAGGTGTGACACCCCCAAGTCTTTCAGCCAAATACAATTGAAAGGATCTATGGTCCCATGAATGTGTAACACTCTCCCTGCTGCTAGTATTATTGGTGCAGAATTGGATTCAAAATTACACTGGAATATAATACTTTATTACTAGGGTCAGTATTTTACAATTGTTACATCAAAGATGGGATACTTTTTGTTGACATAAAATGTACTATTGGAAAAATGCACGATTGAGCATTACATTATATTATAGATATGATGACACAAATGACTTCCCACTAAGATCCTGCTAAGTCACATCGAAGCAGACTAATATATCGCTGATCATATTTCACTGTTGTGCCTTTAAATATCCAATATCCACAGCAGAAATCATATCAATGTACCAAGCAGCAACAAACCATATATTCCTATTAACTGTGAATGTTCACTTATGCAGATAGGGATTCCTATATTTGAATCGTCTATGCAGATGATAGTGAAGGTGTAGCATTTTTAAAAGGGGAAGTGTGTGTGTGTGTGTCACCTGTGGTACGTTCGCAGTGTTTGTATTTCCTCCTCCAGACGTTGAATGTGCTCCAGGGCCCTGTCTCTCTCTCTCTGGACCGCCTCTACGTCCTCCTGGTAACACTACAACACAACGGACGGACAGACAGACTGTTCAGAATGACGCAGATAGAAATGCAATGAATAGATCGAACATGATTACTAATTGTAACATCAGTGATCTTTTGTGTAGAACACATATGACTTTCTCCAGCACCTTCTGGTAAAAACACAAGGAACACACACACACACACACACACACACAGCTACACACAGCTACACACACAGGTACACACACAGGTACACACACACACACACACACACCCCCCCCCCCCCCCCATCACAGTCTGACAAACATAGCTTGTAGCAGTCAAGTGACATTGTGCCCGGGTGGTTGAATCAATGTTTTTCATCAATGGCTCTCTCTTTCTGAAAGAAGACATTCACAAATGCTCCTGCATTTTGACCATTTTGATTTGACAAAGTTAACACACTTTTCATAAAAACATCTGATGCATTCCGTTTTTGAACACTGGAAAAAGTAGTTTACTCAAAACCAAATCGTGTTAAAATGCAGCAGAATTATCACTTCTTTACGGGTTCTCGCAGTAGTTTTCGTACTGAGGCCGAAGCTGCAAATGTAAGACCACTGAATCCTCTCACACAGAGAACTATCCATGTCTGCAGCGTAGCAGCGTATGTCTCTTAACTGTGTTTTAATTCAGCGCATGTAGAGCGCCAGCAGTCCCAGCAGCACACAGGGAGCATCCTACACAATGAGGATGCTCTGAGGGGATCCCATTCATGCTATTGTCTCTCCACTCAGCACCTACTCAGAGGGCCTACCGGGAAGGGAGGCCGGCGGGACTGGTCGCGGCGGTGGGTGGGAGCAGGGGACGCTGGGTAAACAGTGTGTGTGTGTGAGTGAATGTGTCCTGGGCAACCCTGTGGTTAAACCTGGCCCACAATAAAGACCCTGCTAATTAGCAGCCGTTGAAACAGATGTATTGATGGTCTCAACAGCTGGGAGAGGAGGGAACAATGGAGGAGGTTTAAATAAACAAGGCAGACAGGGCCATACTGTAAATGACCGCAATATCTATAGCTTCTGTGTGATAGAGGAGGAGGGAGAGAGCTAGGAGGGGCTTTGTCTAAATCTGTGAAGGAGAAGAGAATTGAATTGAAGGAGAAGAGAATTGGACAACAGGGTTATGTTCAGTAGGGCACTGCAAAAAGGGAAATCTGTATTCTTATTGGACATATTTAGAAAGTACCTAACTGTTAAAAAGTAAAAAAAAAAAAATGTTGTCGGGCGGAAAAATGCAACTCATTTTTTAAGCCTTTTATGACTTGGACAAGGATTGTAGAGGCTGAAACCACATGAGCACTGGGCTGGGCTGGGCTGGGGTCTGCTGCTATAAACACCTTTGGCCTAACTAAGTACATGCAGCTTCCCCCTCGGGTCTCCAGAACCATCCTTCTAATTACTGGCAGCAAGGTCTCCCAAGTCAAAGAGAACATCAAAAAGAGGCCAACCTCTAAAGTCAATATGTACTTTTCACCAACAGGGAGGAGAGCTCGACTTCAAAGCCAGTTTCTTTTAATCATATGTATTATATCAGCATTCATTAGAATAATATCCAAATGAGGTTGACAGAGTAGCGGGTTAACCTGTTGTGATGATGAAGGCAGGCAGTCCTGTGAAGGAGAATAACTAGCGTGACCTTTTAGAGGGTACAGTACAGGAGGTTGCAGGGCATACAGCCGGTGGTGGGGCGGATGGGGCCAAAGTGCAACAGATTGGCAGCAGGGACTGGCTGGCATTTCTGACTCGGTGGGAACTGGGAAGATCAATCTATGGAAGGCTGCATCTGTTATGACACACGACAAACTATTGACTGATGTGGACTTTGTTGATGGATATAAATAGAAGATCTAATATATATTTGATTCTGGACTATGTTCTCGACATTCTCCGTAACCTTATTCATCTGTAGTGGCCAATTAGAATAATAGAATTTAAACTAGTGTCAAATTGCACAGCCTTTCCTCCTCCTGTCCTCCAGTCTGAATCACCTGCTAATGGACATCAATCAAAGAGATAACGACAGCCAGAGACGACACCTGGCAACTAAGCCCTTGACATACTAGACCGCAGCAACAAGTAATGTACCTGCATTCACATTAAACCGAGGGCTAGTTAATGATGACTGTGCTTTCATGATAATGTCTTCAACAAATAATAGTATCAAGCTGTAGGTTTCAGATCCTGTTTTCATTTTTTAAAGGTCCAATGATGCTGTTTCTAGCTCAATATCAAATCATTTCTGGGTAGCAATTACATCGCTTACTGTGATTGTTTAAAAAAAAAAAGAAGAAACAAAAAGAGCAATTTGTCAAGCAAGAATTTGGCTAGTACAGTTTCAAAGTGGTCTGAGTGGGGAGGGGAACACTGAAAATGAGCTGTTATTGGTAGAGAGGTTTGGTCTCTTCTTATTGGTCTATGAACTAATTTACCGCACAGTGATGTCACCATTCAGGCCAAAACCCCATCCCAAACATTTCAAACTTACACTAAAAGCCATTATCATAATTTTCACAATTTCACAGTATTATTCCCACCTCAGTGTGAAAAGAAATGTATATAAAACACAGATCATTTTTTAATCTATGAGTGCCTGTGAGAGAACCAGTTCTTCAGTCTTCTCAAGGACGCTCTGTAAGTGGGTCCTAAAGCCCTGTGTGTGTGTGAGAGAGTGTGTGTGGGCTTGTCTTGAGCGGAGTAGATGTCTGTGACTTTAGGGCCCTCTGAAATGGCAGGGGTGGAGAGGAGAGGGCCGGGGTTGAGGGGTTCTCATTGCTCTCAATGCTCAGGTCATTTCAAGTGGTCTGTTGTAGTGGCTGCCCTAGCCCTGAACCACCTGTGTTTGCACACCAGCTTTTCTTTCAAGCACTGACAGCCCAGAATGATCACACTGCAATGCTCCTCTCCTCTCCCCGCCTCGCCAATGCAGTTAATCATTACGACTGCTTCCTCCGTCTAGCTAACCCTAGCAGCTCAGATTCAGCCTGCTCCTCCACGACACTTCTACTTGACATTACTTAGTCATGCTAGGGAAGAATTTGGTATCATGATCAAATGCAAGTCTGGGGATCTTAAAATGTAAACAAATTGGGAATGTTGGGTTGGCCATGTTCCCTGTCCCTGTTTCTATAATTCTTTAGAAATTAAACCATTTGAGTATGAGTATACAGAGAGTCCATTCATGCATTTATAGAAGAAATAGACTTAAAATGAGTACATTTTCTGCACGTCAAGATGAATTTCAGCAGAAGACTTTCTGACACTGACCTTTCTATTTTGAAATCAATCTAAAAGTAATTTCCTCTCAGCTGGTTTCTTTAAAGTAAAATGTCAATTGACGAATCAAAGATCTGCGAGTTTTGAAATTGTTTTGTGGATCTGTTCCCGCCCCTGTTGACTAATTTTATGACAGCTGTTCCCGTTTCATTTGAAATTAAAGCCCTGCTCTGTAATCCCAGGAGCCAATCTATAATTAAGGGGATTTATAGAAAAACCAAGTGCTACATTAATAACAAAATGTAATATATTTCTTAATAAGCCATCAGTGGAGAAACCGTCTGAGAAATAAAGAAGAGTACCAGTACTGGCAGCAAGCAGCCTTTAGAAAGAGCAGGAGGAGACTGGAAGGAGGTTCTCATAGATGAGTTAAAGCAGAAGAACTCATCATAGTCATCTGAAATAAATTAAACGACCACAATACTCCTTAGTCACAAACGTGTTCATTGTTTTCATCAACAAACAGCGGGTGTGTCCGTTTCACCATACTGGCCAACAAATATTGCCGTGATTTTCACGATCATGAATTCTATTAGTGAAATATAAGGATTCAAAAATGTGGCAATCACACCCAGAGAGAGTAGTCATCAAAGCAAATGTTAATTATGAGAATATAAAGTATAAAATAATGTATAATATAATGTATAAAATGTAGCTGTTGGAATAAGTCAGAGGCAACAATAAGGGAGCTAGCTATGTGGTAATTCTGTGCCTTATTGCTTTTTCTATCAATTCCAAATGGTGGTGACTCGAGAGCTTAGTCAGCCAAAGGACAAGGAGAAGAGAGCAGTGAATGACTACAGACAGAGCAATAGCCTGCAAGCAAGGCAAGCACTAGTCAGAATAGGCCTGGCTGCAAACATATAGCAGTGTAATCTACTGTATCCTCAGAGAATCCTTTTTGTAATGGGACCATCAGCTGACCTCTCAGGCAACCTTGCTACTTCAGGCTCATCGGTGGGGTGATACCGTTCACCTAGCTAGCCCTATCTAATGAGCATGTTTACAGCTCACTCTCTCCGCATTAAGCATAGGGGGCTCTGCTTCATCAGATAAATGGAAGAAATCAAATAGTCTTGTGTTTACCCTGTGCCTCACTAGAGGGGACACGTTTGTGTGTTGGTGTGTGTGTGTGACATTAAGGCCCTAGCCCCTTGTTGATGATGTCATTCTAAATCCCATCAAATTGTTGGTTGGATCACCCAACCAACAGCTCTATCGCTTTAGATCACCAAGCCAAATAAGGGCAAAAAACAAGCAAACAGTGAGTGGTTGAATAAACAATACCATTTTACCTGTGAGGAAAATTTAAATAGAAATGTGGTGTGTGAGTGTGGGGGCAGGGCTGGTTTTAGGGGTTGGTATCTAAGTAAGACCCCAGCATACTGTAGTAGGAGTGGGGGAGGACATATAAGACTTGTTGGCAAACAGCAGCAGTGAGCTCGGCACAGTAATGTACACAGCCCCATGTATTCATACACAGGGTTCTAGGCCCAAATGGCACCCTATTCCCTTTATAGTGCAATACTTTTGACCAGGGCCCATAGGGCTCTGTGATCAAAAGTAGTGCACTATATAGGGAAAAAAAGGGTGCCATTTGGAACGTGACCCTAGAGAAGGAGAACCTGTGCTGCTCAAAGCCTTAATTTGCAAGGATTCTCCTGCGAGAGGGGTAAAAAGAAGGGGGGGGGGGGGTTGATTTACCTTCCGAGAACGCTCTTGATTGTTTTCGGCAGTCAGGTGTCTCAAGTTGTTTGCTGAAGTCTGGCTCTGCTCTCTCGCCTGTAGGAGATCCTGCTCCAGCCTCTTGCACTGTGGAAGAAGAGCCAGAGGAAGAGAAATACATTAGTAGGGAATTCGCCCATCGCAGTGCAGTGAAAGCCTCGGCATGCCAGGCAGGCAGAGCTAAATGTATACATGCTTCAGCCAGTCTTTCCCACCAGTAGCTCCCGGTTTCTACTCCTTGGCAGAGTAGCTTCTTATGAGTCATGAAGGACAAAGAGAAATGGAGAATTTATAGGCCAAACCGACCAGTTACAACCGTTTGAAAAGATCAGAGACATCATGTTTTCACTGGTCTATTTCTGAAAAAAAATCAACTTCATACCGCAAATGTATGTGTCGACCTGTATTCTTCAGCATTTATAAATACATTATTTAATGACTTAATAACATGCAATATACTTTGATGACAATGAAGCTTTCATAAAAGTATTTAAAAATAATTACCAAAAGGGAACCTTTTTCAATACCATAAACAGACGCAACGTGAATTACTACATACTATGTGATTGTTATCTACTCTGATGTCAGCAGTTCCCCTGCTTTTTCCCCACAGGCACTGCAGACTACACTGACAGACAGACTGAGACAGACAGAGAGACAGACAGACAGACAGACAGACAGACAGACAGACAGACAGACAGACAGACAGTATAAACACACAGACCGCGGCTCAGTCAGGACGTCTCAGTGTTATTGTAAGCCAGAGTTGTTTCATACCAGCCTATATGTGTTCTTCTCCATGTGCACATTCTAAGACTAAAGGACACTTACCAGGAATGTAAACCATCCCTCTCACCCTGACAAGTCGCAATGTTTCGACATCCAGCTGCCTAAAAAACCCCAAAGTGCTCCCGCAAACAAGAGCAGGCGGGCGCAGCCTAGGAGCCCCGCTCGCTGCTCTCGTCCCTCATCCTCTTCCTCTGCCGTCTGGAATAATAGTTCCCTGGTCCAGACAAAACACAAAGCTTCTCTTTAGTGTCAGGGTGAGTTATGGCTTACAGGCAACAGATGTTTTGGGCTAAAAGTATTTCAATCTGAACACAGAGAGAAGGAGCGCACCTCTCTGTTCTTCCCAGGCAGGCTAGGAAGGCCACTCCTGGGGCTACAGTACGGCACCCAAACACATCACTCCTTCGGAACACATGGAGGACGGAGCAGACACGGATTACCTAGCATTACATATGTTCAGCGCATAATGCCTGAAAACACACGTGCATCACACGGTCAATCAAATCAGAGGCTCGTACCTCAATTACACATCATCGACGCTGGGAAAATATGTGGATCTGGCAATGAAAGGCGACCAATCAGAACATAGCAAAACGTCAGCGCTCAGTTTTTAACATGTACACTAGTCCACCAAGGAACAATATTCACTAATGCATAAAGTAACCATACTGCCAGGTACCTAACAAATCAATAACCTTTGTTTTGCAGCATTCACTTTATAGAGAGAAAATAAGAAGAGGGAAGGGGGGGGGGGGGGTATAGGACAGAATAGATGTGTTCCTGTTCCTCCTCCCTCCCTTCACTTATCCAGCTTTTCATATTCCAGCAGGCTGGTGGGTGTAGCGGCCCTCTGGTAGTCGCAGTGGGCTAATCCCTTCGAGATGAAGAGAGGGATAGGAAGAGCAGCAGGGGACGCAGAAATCCTTCAGGATAGAGTGTGGAGACCATCCCCGCCTCACAGGGATTAGGAACAGGCATTTGTAACCTACTTTTAAAATTGCTCCAAAGATTATTTTTTTTGCCCTCCGCAAAAAGCAGGGGCAATATTCTTTCCAGGAGATGTGAATGTGATGTTAGCCCGGGGTTTTGTGGAGATATGGTTGTAGTCTAGGGTTGAGCTCGGCTGGTTGCTCCCACTCAGCCTTGTGTTAAAGTCAGAGGCATTAAGAAGACTGGCGACATCTCCCTCATTGACAACCTCAAAACTTGAGTCAACCTCAAATTCATTGACTGACCCCTATGAACTTGAGTCATTGCATTGGTCAGCTGATTACTAGCTTATAAAATGTGTGAGCACTGCTGTAAATGTGTACAAATCTGGAGAATCAACACATTTCGAAAATCAGATTTAGGCTCTCATTTTTTGAAGAACTTCTCTGGAGCGAAAAACTTGATCGCACCAGCTAGTATTTTGAACAAAGGGAAGTCCCCCCAAAGTCCACATACAGTCTTTGATTTAGGCATTGTAAAAAAAAGCCTCATAAAATGGCTTGAACACCTGGGACAACATAATTAACAGAGGTGGATGAGAGAGGAGAGAAGAGACTGAACCAATGATGAGAAATGAGCAGGAGAGGACAGGAGTGTCCTTTTCATAGAAATAGAATGAGGCTGCCAGTTCACCAATTAAGCCATCATTGACTTGAAAAGGGACGCCTGTTCTATTCATTCTAGTTCTGTGGTTCTTCTGTTACTGAGTCTGAGAACACAGTGAAACAATACTGAAACCATATTCTAATTTTATGACTGAAACGTATAACAGTAGCTAAGTTGTACCAATACAGCTAACCTGGCATTACTAGAAAAGTTACTAGAAATACCTGTTTATTACACATCCCATTGACTAAAATGGACCCATTAGAGATCCTGTTTAAACTGAATCAGCATATCATACAGCCCTATAAACCAATATGCCTTCTTCACAGAGAGAGAGAGTCTACAGGCACATGAAACTAGACTAGCTTTAGACCAGTCGGAAGTGTTGCTCCGGAGCAGCGTGACCTCCATGAATCTGTTCAGTCTACATATAGGCGAGTCACAAATGGTCCCCGATTCCCTATATCAAGGACTACTTTTGACCAGAGCCCTATGGGCCCTAGTCAAAAGTACTGCACTACAGTATATAGGAAAATAGGGCGGCATTTAGAACGCAGCCATAGTGGAGTTGCGGAGGCCTTTCTTCTCCATACGTCTGATGCCTGCCTTTTAATGCCCCGGCGTCGGGCTGAACGGGACAGAGATCCATGAAGCTCACCCACAGGGAGGGAAGCAGAAAGGAAGCATCCCAATCATAATATGCCTGGTAAATCCAGGCTACAGAGAAAAATGTCAAACTCCAGCTAGAAACAGTTCGCAGCTCTGTCTGCGACCACCCACCCAGATGAATGCATGACCGTGTGACTCCCTGCACAGTAGTGTCCTGCTGAAAACTCTGAGCTATGATTGACATTCTTACCACACCTTCCTAAAGAGGAGCGAGTGTCTGACATGGTGATTTTTGCTAGATAGATGGATGTATGGACGGACACATTTTTTAAGGAAGTCCGGCTTTCAGCTTCCTCTTGGAAGTTGGAATAGTAGAAGGCACAAGGTGCAATTTCTAAAATGGGTAGTGCATCATCAGTTCCTCTTGTCATGTTAGTCATTGCATACCGTAGAGAGCTATTTATAACTTGTCAGAAATGTCCAGATCAACTAGCCTATGTCGTCAAATTTTAATTTGGTTGCAGTTTCTACTGCCAATTTTTTTTGTTGTAACGTTTGAGTCACTCAGATATCACATGAACACACATAAGACATGGCAAAATGTGTCGAATTGCAGGACATGAGCTTTAAAACGGCTAAACGTTCTCTGCACCCTGTGGCAAAATGTGTAGAATTACAGAACATACATAAACTGTCTACATACGACATTTTCTCTCAACCAAGAAGAGGGGTGTGAACAGTGTGTGTCATGAACAGTGTTTGTGCCTATAGATATAGACGTGGTGCACACACCGGGGGTGCGGGAAGTTCCCCAATGGGGGCCTGAGTGAAAAAGTTTGGAACCCCTGCCCGAAATTATAATTTGGGGATTTCCCAATTGATATTTTGGTCAACAGTAATACTGTGGGGCTGTGACAGGTTCCTATTTTATTAACCCTTATTTACCAGGTAAGTTGACCGAGAACACATTCTCATTTACAGCAATGACCTGGGGAATAGTTACAGGGGAGAAGAGGGGGGATGAATGAGCCAATTGGAAGCTTTAATATATGGACTTGTTTTTCCACATTGGCACAAAACGGTGGCTTGTCTGCATAACTCTCCTCAAACAAACCCAGTTGTAAAACAGGACACTGAATCACTACATGAGAGGTCTAGTCTATATATCAACATCCCAGATATCCAAGCAAATACCGGGAATTTGAATGTTGAGGTATAATATCTGGATGTCAATATTTGTCAGGCTGCTTGTTTGTTTTTAAATCCTTGAAAATATCCAGGTAAGATGGATGTATCAAACATTTGAGTTTACACGACCATAACCTCCAATGTGAATCAAGTAGTTGGTTTTACTGAATCAAAACAGACAATGTCAGACACAACCCCTGCGTCTGTCTGAGGGGGGGAAGAGATTTCTTGCCTTGTGTACATGTGAACTAGTTAGGTGAGCCGTGTTTGCCTATGTGTGTCAGTGTGTATCGGCAAAATAGACTTCCAATCAAAGGGCATTTAAAAATGGAGAACATGGGGGAGATGCCAATAGTGCTGGGGATAGCAATTTATTACATTATTCAGAGGAGAGACACTGTGGTTAATTTTTGAAACATGTCTCTCTCCTCTATAACGACTGTGTGTGTGTGTGTGTGAGTGTGTGTGTGTGCGCGTAGTGTCGTTCAGACCCACCCTGGCCAGTGCTGTCTCTCTCTCCTCTATAACGATTGTGTGTGTGTGTGTGTGTGCGCGTAGTGTCGTTCAGACCCACCCTGGCCAGTGCCGTCTCTCTCTCCTCTATAACGACTGTGTGTGTGTGTGTGTGTGTGTGTGTGTGTAGTGTCGTTCAGACCCACCCTGGCCAGTGCTGTCTCTCCCTCCTCTATAACGACTGTGTGTGTGTGTGTGTGTGTGTGTGTGTGTGTGTGTAGTGTCGTTCAGACCCACCCTGGCCAGTGCTGTCTCTCTCTCCTCTATAACGACTGTGTGTGTGTGTGTGTGCATAGTGTCGTTCAGACCCACCCTGGCCAGTGCTGTCTCTCTCTCCTCTATAACGACTGTGTGTGTGTGTGTGTGTGTGTGTGTGTGCGTAGTGTCGTTCAGACCCACCCTGGCCAGTGCTGTCTCTCTCTCCTCTATAACGACTGTGTGTGTGTGTGTGTGTGCGTAGTGTCGTTCAGACCCACCCTGGCCAGTGCTGTCTCTCTCTCCTCTATAATGACTGTGTGTGTGTGTGTGTGTGTGTGTGTGTGTGTGCGTAGTGTCATTCAGACCCACCCTGGCCAGTGCTGTCTCTCTCTCCTCTATAACAACTGTGTGTGTGTGCGTAGTGTCGTTCAGACCCACCCTGGCCAGTGCTGTCTCTCTCTCCTCTATAACAGCATTCATCTCCTCTGCTGTAATCTTCCTCCTTCTCTCCCGGACCTTCTGCAGCCGGTCCACGATCACCCCCCCGCTCCGCTCAATCCCCAGCGCTGAATCTGCAGTGTTCACCCTGTTCAGCAGTTCCTCAAGGTCCTAACACACACGACACACACACACACACACACACACACACACACATCATTCCTAATTCAACAGCAGCAACTGACCAAAATAAAAAAATACATACAAAACAACAAAAATGTAATAAATATGCAGATGCTACAGGTGCACAAATATCAGTTCTCAGACGTGGTGTATAGGTGTGTGCACATGTAGGATATATCTGAATTCGTGTTAAAAATGTCAAGCCTTCATAAGCCAATAATAACAATATATTTATAGTCATATGTTTTATTTAAGGAGATGTTAACAAAATATAATAACAATATCATAGTGTTGAAATGTGCTTAGCTGTCCTTAGTTTCCCCAAGACCTTTTTATTGAGGACATTCTGGTGAAAGAAAAAAAGTGAGCCCACATGAGTTCCTAAGGGGAGGGCTTACCGCGTCGCTTTCCTCAGGGTTAATATTCTCCAGGCTGAGCATAGGGGGAAGAGAGAGAGACAGAGAGAGAGAAAGGGGGAGAGAGGACAGAATGAGAGGGGGGAGAGAGAGAGAAGAGAGAGAGTTGTCTTTCCTTAGTGCGGCGAAATGAGATCACTTCCCAAATCTTCCTCACATCCAATAATTGCATTCTGTTCCGGAGGTTTTCAGAGTCGATGATCAGAACAAAAGACACCCCCCAACATATGAAAAGTGCCAGCAGACCCCAGCCATTATTCCTCCAGTAATGCCCTGTATATTCATGTTTACTGCTAATAATGACTACTGGGATCAATTGTTCATATGTGCTGAGATGAGGTGTTGAATCATTTGTAGGTGTGCAGTATTGAGCAGAGGAAGGACCACAGAGAAACGACTACTGTAATTACAGAGGTGTGCCAGGAGATTTATGGACCACCTCAAAGCACTCAGTACATTGTTCTTGCTAACAATCAAAAAGAAGAACAACTCCAGCACACTGGTCGTGGTAATCTTCATGCTTCTAACAAGTTTAAGGGATCTTATTTAACCACATTTTTGGTCTCAATCTACCTTCATTAGAGTGTTTTTCTAGATAACAACCAGACATAAACCAGTTTACCAAGGGGACACAACGATAAAATTATATTGCTTGTTAAATGTTTTTGTTTTTTTAATAAATTGAGACTGAAGCGATTTTACAACAAAATTGTATTCATCAAAATACAATCCAAAACAACACTCATATAGCATATCAATAACACCAGCTTTCCTCTGGCTTCAATCAGGACGGGACATGGCTCTTTTACAGCCCAGTTTAAACGTTTACCTGTCGAGGCACCTCTCCCTGTATGCATCCCAGGCACCCCATTCCCATTATAGTACACTGCAATTGAAAAGGGCCTCAGCTTTTTACTGAAACAGTGGCGGGGAGTACGCATGCAGGGACCAGAATGCTGATTGCACCTTTAAAAAGTGCCAATGTGATTTCCCCCAGGAGGCCAGTCAGTCGATCCTCTCCTCTCATGGAAAAAAAACAAAAATTCTTCAGCTCATTTACAAAGGCATTACACGGATCACCTCCCATTATAAAGGTACATACTCAATCATACTGGGCCCGCCACTGACCTGCCTGGAAAAATAAAGGTTTAGAACCTGCTTTTCCATATTCCAGCTAAGATAATGGGATTGTGCTTGGCTATCAATTACCTTTTCTTTCTAAGAGGAAGGCTGGGAGATGCCGTTGAAGAGATGTTGTTCTAATTAGATTGCCAGGCTATTTGGCATAATACTAGGCTGAAAGCGCTTCATGCCAACCAATAAGTCCAGCCAATTTAAATCATTTGAATCATTCCAATAAAAGGCCATATCAAATAAATGTGATTTGAGATAAAAAATTGTGTTTGACAAATGTTTTGAGAGTAAACAACGCATTGCATATATAAAAAAACAACAACAATGGGATTTATGCAAGTGGATCTCACACCAACCAGCACACCAACCCAGGCTTATTTAAATATAGATTTGCTTCCGACAGAAAGTTATATATTCCCTTAAGTAGAAATGTAATTACTTCTAAACTGCACCAGCTAATATTGCCTGCCCGCCTCCAGTCTTTCCTAGTGGACAATGCAGCTTTAATTTGAAAGGTCCTGGACCTTAAGAACATACCCCACCCCAGTCGAACAACCACCTAAACAAAACAAAAAGATCACATTAATTAGCCCTCTCAGACAGGCTGGTAAAGATCTGCTGGTCTGAAGGACTTGATTGATTTCCTATACAGTGCAACTCTTGACTGACAACCTCGCACGGAGGGCGAGGGGACTCTTATGAAATGTCACACCCCTCCGATATATTCCCAAACCAGTCGATATTGCATTTTTCTCCACCCCCCCCCCACTTGTTTTGCACCGCCATTCCATTCACCTTGTCGACTAGCCTGAAGAACGAAGCGGAGTTCGCCTAAGCAATGGCAAGTAAACAGACTGACCCATTATAGCTGTCAGTAAACCCTCCGTCCCCACTTCCATAGAAGAGGAAAATGGGGAAGTGAGGAAATAACAAAGAGTTTAGCAGAGAGAGAGAGAACAAATGTAATGCTTTTTCACTATTATCTCATAGACTGCTTTCTCCTATTTATTTCCCAACTTGTCTCTGTACTACTGGTGTTGTCAAGGACAGTGAGAGCAGAGGGAGGGAAATAGGTGTCTTCCTGTAATTGATCAGAGTGATCCTGTGTGGTAGGGTTGGGGGTCAACAACACCACTTCCATTTATTCATTTCAGAAAATCAATTGAAATTCAAATGTTCCTTGAAATGTAAGTTTGAATTGACTGAATTCAATTGGATTGTGACAGAGAAGAGGCGGGAGAGGTGAGTTAGTTAAGCAGAATGGGTCAATATGCCAGGGATGAGAAAATGAGGAAACTTTAATTTCTGTTTATTTCCTGAATTGTCACAAAATTCAATCTTGAATTGCTCCGTGACGTGTTGTAGTTTACTATGTTGTGGTTTACTATGTTGTGGTGTGTTGTGGTTTACTATGTTGTAGTTTACTATGTTGTGGTTTACTATGTTGTGGTTTACTATGTTGTGGTGTGTTGTGGTTTACTATGTTGTGGTTTACTATGTTGTGGTTTACTATGTTGTAGTTTACTATGTTGTGGTTTACTATGTTGTAGTTTACTATGTTGTGGTGTGTTGTAGTTTACTATGTTGTAGTTTACTATGTTGTGGTGTGTTGTGGTTTACTATGTTGTAGTTTACTATGTTGTGATGTGTTGTGGTTTACTATGTTGTGGTTTACTATGTTGTGGTTTACTATGTTGTAGTTTACTATGTTGTGGTGTGTTGTGGTTTACTATGTTGTGGTTTACTATGTTGTGGTTTACTATGTTGTAGTTTACTATGTTGTGGTGTGTTGTGGTTTACTATGTTGTGGTTTACTATGTTGTGGTTTACTATGTTGTAGTTTACTATGTTGTGGTGTGTTGTGGTTTACTATGTTGTAGTTTACTATGTTGTGGTGTGTTGTGGTTTACTATGTTGTGGTTTACTATGTTGTGGTTTACTATGTTGTAGTTTACTATGTTGTAGTTTACTATGTTGTGGTGTGTTGTGGTTTATTATGTTGTAGTTTACTATGTTGTGATGTGTTGTAGTTTACTATGTTGTAGTTTACTATGTTGTAGTTTACTATGTTGTAGTTTACTATGTTGTGGTGTGTTGTGGTTTACTATGTTATAGTTTACTATGTTGTGATGTGTTGTAGTTTACTATGTTGTAGTTTACTATGTTGTAGTTTACTATGTTGTAGTTTACTATGTTGTAGTTTACTATGTTGTGTTGTGTTGTGGTTTACTATGTTGTGGTAAACTATGTTGTGGTTTACTATGTTGTGGTGTGTTGTGGTTTACTATGTTGTGGTTTACTATGTTGTAGTTTACTATGTTGTGGTGTGTTGTGGTTTACTATGTTGTAGTTTACTATGTTGTAGTTTACTATGTTGTGGTTTACTATGTTGTGGTTTACTATGTTGTAGTTTACTATGTTGTAGTTTACTATGTTGTGGTGTGTTGTGGTTTACTATGTTGTAGTTTACTATGTTGTAGTTTACTATGTTGTAGTTTACTATGTTGTGGTGTGTTGTGGTTTACTATGTTGTAGTTTACTATGTTGTGATGTGTTGTAGTTTACTATGTTGTAGTTTACTATGTTGTAGTTTACTATGTTGTGTTGTGTTGTGGTTTACTATGTTGTGGTAAACTATGTTGTGGTTTACTATGTTGTGGTGTGTTGTGGTTTACTATGTTGTGGTTTACTATGTTGTAGTTTACTACGTTGTGGTGTGTTGTGGTTTACTATGTTGTAGTTTACTATGTTGTAGTTTACTATGTTGTAGTTTACTATGTTGTGGTTTACTATGTTGTGGTTTACTATGTTGTAGTTTACTATGTTGTAGTTTACTATGTTGTGGTGTGTTGTGGTTTACTATGTTGTAGTTTACTATGTTGTAGTTTACTATGTTGTAGTTTACTATGTTGTGGTGTGTTGTGGTTTAATATGTTGTAGTTTACTATGTTGTGATGTGTTGTAGTTTACTATGTTGTAGTTTACTATATTGTAGTTTACTATGTTGTAGTTTACTATGTTGTGGTGTGTTGTGGTTTACTATGTTGTGGTAAACTATGTTGTGGTTTACTTTGTTGTGGTGTGTTGTGGTTTACTATGTTGTAGTTTACTATGTTGTGGTGTGTTGTGGTTTACTATGTTGTAGTTTAATATGTTGTGATGTGTTGTAGTTTACTATGTTGTAGTTTACTATGTTGTAGTTTACTATGTTGTGGTTTACTATGTTGTAGTTTACTATGTTGTGGTTTACTATGTTGTAGTTTACTATATTGTAGTTTACTATGTTGTAGTTTACTATGTTGTGGTGTGTTGTGGTTTACTATGTTGTGGTTTACTATGTTGTAGTTTACTATGTTGTGGTGTGTTGTGGTTTACTATGTTGTGGTTAACTATGTTGTGGTGTGTTGTGGTTTACTATGTTGTAGTTTACTATGTTGTGGTGTGTTGTGGTTTACTATGTTGTGGTTTACTATGTTGTGGTTTACTATGTTGTAGTTTACTATGTTGTGGTGTGTTGTGGTTTACTATGTTGTGGTTTACTATGTTGTGGTTTACTATGTTGTGGTTTACTATGTTGTAGTTTACTATGTTGTGGTGTGTTGTGGTTTACTATGTTGTGGTTTACTATGTTGTGGTTTACTATGTTGTAGTTTACTATGTTGTAGTTTACTATGTTGTGGTTTACTATGTTGTGGTTTACTATGTTGTGGTTTACTATGTTGTGGTTTACTATGTTGTGGTTTACTATGTTGTAGTTTACTATGTTGTGGTTTACTATGTTGTGGTTTACTATGTTGTGGTTTACTATGTTGTAGTTTACTATGTTGTAGTTTACTATGTTGTAGTTTACTATGTTGTAGTTTACTATGTTGTAGTTTACTATGTTGTGGTTTACTATGTTGTGGTTTACTATGTTGTGGTTTACTATGTTGTGGTTTACTATGTTGTAGTTTACTATGTTGTGGTTTACTATGTTGTGGTTTACTATGTTGTGGTTAACTATGTTGTGGTGTGTTGTAGTTTACTATGTTGTGGTGTGTTGTGGTTTACTATGTTGTGGTTTACTATGTTGTGGTTAACTATGTTGTGGTGTGTTGTAGTTTACTATGTTGTAGTTTACTATGTTGTGGTGTGTTGTGGTTTACTATGTTGTGGTTTACTATGTTGTGGTTTACTATGTTGTAGTTTACTATGTTGTGGTGTGTTGTAGTTTACTATGTTGTGGTTTACTATGTTGTGGTTTACTATGTTGTAGTTTACTATGTTGTGGTTTACTATGTTGTGGTGTGTTGTAGTTTACTATGTTGTAGTTTACTATGTTGTGGTGTGTTGTAGTTTACTATGTTGTAGTTTACTATGTTGTGGTGTGTTGTAGTTTACTATGTTGTGGTTTACTATGTTGTAGTTTATTATGTTGTGGTGTGTTGTAGTTTACTATGTTGTGGTTTACTATGTTGTGGTTTACTATGTTGTGGTTTACTATGTTGTGGTTTACTATGTTGTAGTTTACTATGTTGTAGTTTACTATGTTGTGGTGTGTTGTGGTTTACTATGTTGTGGTTTACTATGTTGTGGTTAACTATGTTGTGGTGTGTTGTGGTTTACTATGTTGTAGTTTACTATGTTGTGGTGTGTTGTGGTTTACTATGTTGTAGTTTACTATGTTGTAGTTTACTATGTTGTGGTGTGTTGTGGTTTACTATGTTGTGGTTTACTATGTTGTGGTGTGTTGTGGTTTACTATGTTGTGATGTGTTGTAGTTTACTATGTTGTGGTTTACTATGTTGTGGTTTACTATGTTGTGGTGTGTTGTGGTTTACTATGTTGTAGTTTACTATGTTGTGGTGTGTTGTGGTTTACTATGTTGTGGTGTGTTGTGGTTTACTATGTTGTGATGTGTTGTAGTTTACTATGTTGTGGTTTACTATGTTGTGGTTTACTATGTTGTGGTGTGTTGTGGTTTACTATGTTGTAGTTTACTATGTTGTGGTGTGTTGTGGTTTACTATGTTGTGATGTGTTGTGGTTTACTATGTTGTGATGTGTTGTGGTTTACTATGTTGTGATGTGTTGTGGTTTACTATGTTGTGGTGTGTTGTGGTTTACTATGTTGTGGTAAACTATGTTGTGGTTTACTATGTTGTGGTGTGTTGTGGTTTACTATGTTGTGGTTTACTATGTTGTGGTTTACTATGTTGTAGTTTACTATGTTGTGGTGTGTTGTGGTTTACTATGTTGTGATGTGTTGTGGTTTACTATGTTGTGATGTGTTGTGGTTTACTATGTTGTGGTGTGTTGTGGTTTACTATGTTGTAGTTTACTATGTTGTGGTGTGTTGTGGTTTACTATGTGGTGGTAAACTATGTTGTGGTTTACTATGTTGTGGTTTACTATGTTGTGGTGTGTTGTGGTTTACTATGTTGTGGTTTACTATGTTGTGGTTTACTATGTTGTGGTAAACTATGTTGTGGTTTACTATGTTGTGATGTGTTGTGGTTTACTATGTTGTGGTTTACTATGTTGTGGTTTAATATGTTGTGGTGTGTTGTAGTTTACTATGTTGTGGTTTACTATGTTGTGGTTTACTATGTTGTGGTTTACTATGTTGTGGTTTACTATGTTGTGGTTTACTATGTTGTGGTAAACTATGTTGTGGTTTACTATGTTGTGGTTTACTATGTTGTGATGTGTTGTGGTTTACTATGTTGTGGTTTACTATGTTGTGGTGTGTTGTGGTTTACTATGTTGTGGTTTACTATGTTGTGGTGTGTTGTGGTTTACTATGTTGTGATGTGTTGTAGTTTACTATGTTGTGGTTTACTATGTTGTGATGTGTTGTGGTTTACTATGTTGTGGTGTGTTGTGGTTTACTATGTTGTGGTTTACTATGTTGTGGTGTGTTGTGGTTTACTATGTTGTGATGTGTTGATGTTTACTATGTTGTGGTGTGTTGTGGTTTACTATGTTGTGATGTGTTGTAGTTTACTATGTTGTGGTTTACTATGTTGTGATGTGTTGTGGTTTACTATGTTCTGGTGTGTTGTGGTTTACTATGTTGTGGTTTACTATGTTGTGGTGTGTTGTGGTTTACTATGTTGTGATGTGTTGTGGTTTACAATGTTGTAGTTTACTATGTTGTGATGTGTTGTGGTTTACTATGTTGTAGTTTACTATGTTGTGATGTGTTGTGGTTTACTATGTTGTGGTGTGTTGTGGTTTACTATGTTGTAGTTTACTATGTTGTGGTTTACTATGTTGTGGTGTGTTGTGGTTTACTATGTTGTGGTGTGTTGTGGTTTACTATGTTGTGATGTGTTGTAGTTTACTATGTTGTGGTTTACTATGTTGTGGTTTACTATGTTGTGGTTTACTATGTTGTGATGTGTTGTGGTTTACTATGTTGTGGTGTGTTGTGGTTTACTATGTTGTGATGTGTTGTGGTTTACTATGTTGTGATGTGTTGTGGTTTACTATGTTGTGGTGTGTTGTGGTTTACTATGTTGTAGTTTACTATGTTGTGATGTGTTGTGGTTTACTATGTTGTGGTTTACTATGTTGTGGTGTGTTGTGGTTTACTATGTTGTGGTTTACTATGTTGTGATGTGTTGTGGTTTACTATGTTGTGGTTTACTATGTTGTGGTGTGTTGTGGTTTACTATGTTGTGGTTTACTATGTTGTGATGTGTTGTGGTTTACTATGTTGTGGTTTACTATGTTGTGGTTTACTATGTTGTGGTGTGTTGTAGTTTACTATGTTGTGGTGTGTTGTGGTATACTATGTTGTGGTTTACTATGTTGTGGTGTGTTGTGGTTTACTATGTTGTGATGTGTTGTGGTTTACTATGTTGTGGTTTACTATGTTGTGGTTTACTATGTTGTGATGTGTTGTGGTTTACTATGTTGTGGTTTACTATGTTGTGGTTTACTATGTTGTGGTGTGTTGTGGTTTACTATGTTGTGATGTGTTGTGGTTTACTATGTTGTGGTTTACTATGTTGCGGTTTACTATGTTGTGATGTGTTGTGGTTTACTATGTTGTGATGTGTTGTGGTTTACTATGTTGTGGTTTACTATGTTGTGGTTTACTATGTGGTGATGTGTTGTGGTTTACTATGTTGTGGTGTGTTGTGGTTTACTATGTTGTGATGTGTTGTGGTTTACTATGTTGTGATGTGTTGTGGTTTACTATGTTGTGATGTGTTGTGGTTTACTATGTTGTGGTTTACTATGTTGTGGTTTACTATGTTGTGATGTGTTGTGGTTTACTATGTTGTGGTGTGTTGTGGTTCACTGTGTTGTGGTTTACTATGTTGTGGTTTACTATGTTGTGGTTTACTATGTTGTGATGTGTTGTAGTTTACTATGTTGTGGTTTACTATGTTGTGGTTTACTATGTTGTGATGTGTTGTGGTTTACTATGTTGTGGTTTACTATGTTGTGATGTGTTGTGGTTTACCATGTTGTGGTTTACTATGTTGTGGTTTACTATGTTGTGGTTTACTATGTTGTGGTTTACTATGTTGTGGTTTACTATGTTGTAGTTTACTATGTTGTGGTTTACTATGTTGTGATGTGTTGCGGTTTACTATGTTGTGGTGTGTTGTGGTTTACTATGTTGTGATGTGTTGTGGTTTACTATGTTGTGATGTGTTGTGGTTTACTATGTTGTGATGTGTTGTGGTTTACTATGTTGTGGTTTACTATGTTGTGGTTTACTATGTTGTGGTTTACTATGTTGTGATGTGTTGTGGTTTACTATGTTGTGGTGTGTTGTGGTTCACTGTGTTGTGGTTTACTATGTTGTGGTTTACTATGTTGTGGTTTACTATGTTGTGATGTGTTGTAGTTTACTATGTTGTGGTTTACTATGTTGTGGTTTACTATGTTGTGATGTGTTGTGGTTTACTATGTTGTGGTTTACTATGTTGTGATGTGTTGTGGTTTACCATGTTGTGGTTTACTATGTTGTGGTTTACTATGTTGTGGTTTACTATGTTGTGGTTTACTATGTTGTGGTTTACTATGTTGTAGTTTACTATGTTGTGGTTTACTATGTTGTGATGTGTTGCGGTTTACTGTGTTGTGGTGTGTTGTGGTTCACTATGTTGTGGTGTGTTGTGGTTTACTATGTTGTGATGTGTTGTAGTTTACTATGTTGTGGTGTGTTGTGGTTTACTGTGTTGTGGTATGTTGTGGTTTACTGTGTTGTGGTGTGCTGTGGTTTACCATGTTGTGGTGTGTTGTGGTTTACTGTGTTGTGGTGTGTTGTGGTTCACTGTGTTGTGGTTTACTATGTTGTGGTGTGTTGTGGTTTACCATGTTGTGATGTGTTGTGGTTTACTGTGTTGTGGTTTACTATGTTGTGGTGTGTTGTGGTTTACTGTGTTGTGGTGTGTTGTGGTTCACTATGTTGTGGTGTGTTGTGGTTTACTATGTTGTGATGTGTTGTAGTTTACTATGTTGTGGTGTGTTGTGGTTTACTGTGTTGTGGTATGTTGTGGTTTACTGTGTTGTGGTGTGCTGTGGTTTACCATGTTGTGGTGTGTTGTGGTTTACTGTGTTGTGGTGTGTTGTGGTTCACTGTGTTGTGGTTTACTATGTTGTGGTGTGTTGTGGTTTACCATGTTGTGATGTGTTGTGGTTTACTGTGTTGTGGTTTACTATGTTGTGGTGTGTTGTGGTTTACTGTGTTGTGGTGTGTTGTGGTTCACTGTGTTGTGGTTTACTATGTTGTGATGTGTTGTGGTTTACCATGTTGTGGTGTGTTGTGGTTTACTGTGTTGTGGTTTACTATGTTGTGATGTGTTGTAGTTTACTATGTTGTGGTGTGTTGTGGTTTACTATGTTGTGGTGTGTTGTGGTTTACTGTGTCGTGGTTTACTATGTTGTGATGTGTTGTGGTTTATCATGTTGTGGTGTGTTGTGGTTTACTGTGTTGTGGTTTACTATGTTGTGATGTGTTGTGGTTTATCATGTTGTGGTGTGTTGTGGTTTACTATGTTGTGATGTGTTGTGGTTTACCATGTTGTGGTGTGTTGTGTTTTACTGTGTTGTGGTTTACTATGTTGTGATGTGTTGTGGTTTATCATGTTGTGGTGTGTTGTGGTTTACTGTGTTGTGGTTTACTATGTTATGGTGCTTTAGTACATACTCAGCCACTGCCTGCTGCAGTCGCTTGGCCCTGAGCAGGGCCTCATCCCTCTCTTCATTTGCCAGACGCAACCGGGCCATCACTGCCTGGTCCCTATCCCTCTGAGCCTGGTATATCTCCTCCACTAGGGCTGAAGGAGAGAGACAAATAGAGAGACAGTGAAAGAGAGAGAGGGGAGACAGAGAGAAAGCAAGCAAGAGAGAGAGAGTAGTAATGGAAATAGAAAAAAGAGAAATAGTAAAAGAGAGAGAGGGAAAGAGAAAGAGAGATAGATATAAAGAGATAGAAAGCATTGTTCTTAGTTTCTGACCATCAGTTACTGCTCAATAACAACGATAAGCTCCCTGTGGAAGAAAGTTATTGCCACTGAAACACTGTGGCACAGGTATTAACTCCAGTCAAACTCATTTTGTGGGGAAGTGAACTGCTGAGGTGATCTCCACAGAGGCTGGACATATAGTTGCCCCAAGCAATAAAGGCACAGTGTCTGCGCCTCAGAGTCAGGCAGTTGGTCGACATTGTCACAACATCAGCAAGCACTCATCATCTCACAATGGTTAAGAGATTGGCCAGTCCTTAACCCTAACTCAAGACGTTTGATTTGATAAACAAGGTTGAACAAACATTTTCAAGCCAAAAACATTGTGTTCTTCTAATGTCTGAAAACTAGACCGGTTTTAGTGAGAGTGAGCTGTGAAATGATTTGTCTAAAGTGTTGCCAAATTGAGTTTGAGTTATGAAGAGCACATACTGAGTTAGACAAAAAGAAAAATAGTCCATCCATGAGTTCTTTTATGTAATACTGTCTGTCCCACTCATGGAGGGAAAACTTTTCTTATTGATACAGACTCTGTAGCCTGGCAGGGAGAGATTTCCCTTCAGCTTACACCTGACCCGGGTCCCGAAATTCCTGCGCTGTATGCCGGCTGCCTTAAAACCAGCAGATTTTGAGATTACCACTGTCTTCAGATCCCTTTGTTAATCCCACTACGAAAGAGCCCCTGAGATCCATCAATAGCTAATTCTTCTACCGTCTCAGAGATGGCTTAATGATAAACAGTGAGCCTCGCTTTAAGCCATTACAAAGTTCAGTAAGAAAATCAATATAGCATTTTAGCTGGAATTTGCTCATTAAACATCGCCTCCCTGAGCCATGCAAATCATATTAATATGAGGACGGCAAATAGGCTACACGACACACACTTTACATTTATTAAAGGCACAATTGGAGCTGCTAATTGTGCAGCTCGATGTACTGTATTTTGTTGAATTATTAGGTGGGTTGGGAGGGCTCTCACCTAAGAAGAAAAGCAATAGTAAAGAAAAGAAGTTATTTGCTCAGCTAAATTCTAATATTTGTTCAGTGAAGGTTGGGAGCGGTTAAATTACATTAACAAATACGATTAGTAAGTTACAATTCGTTTTGATACTCAAGTTGCATGTAAAACAAACGTATAATTATTTTCCACACTTGACATCTCCGTTTTACTTCTACCAAAGTTCATCAGGGATAAAATGTCTGAGGAGAACGACGTTCTAACTTCATCTTGTAGACATTGCTTGCCTTTAGGCCATCTTGAAAATCCTATGGGCCATCACTTTACATTACAGCACAGAATTTTTTTTAACTGGTCAGATAATAGGCTTTATTTGAGATGTTATTATCCTCAATGTACTCTATTGTACTCCCTGTACTGTACTGTATGACCCTTCCTACGGCCAGCCTTCCCATAGGCCCAGGGTTTGTCCTCTCTCCTCTAGCCTCTCCCCCTCTATAACGTACCTCCAGCTTTCCCACAGGGCCAGGGTTTGTCCTCTCTCCTCTAGCCTCTCCCCCTCTATAACGTACCTCCAGCTTTCCCACAGGCCCAGGGTCTGTCCTCTCTCCCCTAGCCTCTCCCTCCTCCATAACGTACCTCCAGCTTTCCCACAGGCCCAGGGTCTGTCCTCTCTCCCCTAGCCTCTCCCCCCTCCATAACGTACCTCCAGCTTTCTCACAGGCCCGGGCATCCAGTTGAGTCTGCATCAGCTCAGCGTCCACCAGCCTGCTCTCTAACTCCTTCTCCTTCACGGCCAACTTGTCCTGGAGCTGCAGGAGAGCACAAAACCAGACAGACTTCAAAATTGGCACGTTCATTGAATTGAGAAATGAATTGAAAATGGAATTGACCCCAACCAATGCTGAGCTGCAGAGCCTGTCGGTAATTGTCCAGACATAGTCACTAACTTTAACCTCATGCAAAACAACAGATAGACACCTGACTCCATCCTGCAGTTTGACGACATACTAATTAACTGTTGTAGTTTCCCGGGCGGTGACAACCATCCATTTAACAAACAGAATATTATATAGATAGCATCACTCAGGCATTCTATAACAAGTTATACAATCGAGCCTCTACATCACATTATTTCAGACTCCAATAAAAAAGAAGCACTGCTATTGAACTCCTATAAATCTTGTCGGGGAGTGATATTTTACAAGACCTAGTGATAGATTTAACCTCCTGTCTTAAATATTTTGCTCCGAGTTGGTGTCCCCCCCCCCCCCCCCCCCAGCACTTTGAAAACATGCCTCAGTTGAGTCCTCAGAGTCGGCTCTCACGGCCCTGCCAGCAAAAACAGACTCTTGGGAACTGTTCCTGACTTTCTGTCAGGAGTCACAGCTACTTGCAAACCAGAGGCATCAATTATAGCCGTTTCAGAGGGCCTCTCTGTGGCTACACCCTCTCTAACAGGCGCTCAGTTGCAAGAAGGCAGCCTGTGCACAGAGGGACACTGGGCATGCTCCAGACCAAACACAGGACAGGACAGGATAACCAGCTAGTCATATGCTTTGGACATGGTGGGTAAGAGAGAGGTGGACAAGAGAGGTGGACACTCAATAGTTGGCAGCTGTGACAGACACAACACAATCATCTATTTAAAGAGGAAGAGGACAAGTTACGACAAAGGACATTTGAGTGAAAAAAAAGCTGGAACCACAAATGCCATGTATTTTAGCTAGGACCTGTATCTAGCAGGGCAAGATTCCTTTAACATTTCAACCTACCTTCTTATTGAGCTCTCTGAGTGAATCCAGCTCCTTCAGCAGGAAGGCAATATTCTTCTCTTTGTCAAGGACGAGGCTTTGCTTTTTGGAGTCAAAGGAACTACTGCTAACTTTAATGTTTCCTTGGTCTTCTTTTATACTGCATTATGGGAGAAAAATAATTTGATTAGAGAGAGAGCAACAATATTAAAACTTGAGAGCGAACGGCAACACAAATTAGTTATAGCCTTGTCTCCAACGAAACAGACACGCAATTATCAAATACGCAAGGGATGCACTCTGCACTATTTCAGGCATATTACAGTGTCTTTATTTACTCTGTTATATTAGGCAAATCATACAGTTGACCTTTAAGGTAATATTAAGGTATTACGGCAGTGTATTGCCATGTAGATTACTTCCCTCTTGTAGCCAGGAATATGATTCCGCGCAGCAATGCCTCATATTATTGTCTATCTATCTATCTATCTATTTATCTACCTACCTACCTACAGTGGGGAGAACAAGTATTTGATACACTGCCAATTTTGCAGGTTTTCCTACTTACAAAGCATGTAGAGGTCTGATTTAAAAAAAAAATCATAGGTACACTTCAACTGTGAGAGACGGAATCTAAAACAAAATCCAGAAAATCACATTGTATGATTTTTAAGTAATTCATTTGCATTTTATTGCAAGACATAAGTATTTGATACATCAGAAAAGCAGAACTTAATATTTGGTACAGAAACCTTTGTTTGCAATTACAGAGATCATAAGTTTCCTGTAGTTCTTGACCAGGTTTGCACACACTGCAGCAGGGATTTTGGCCCACTCCTCCATATAGACCTTCTCCAGATCCTTCAGGTTTCGGGGCTGTCGCTGGGCAATACGGACTTTCAGCTCCCTCCAAAGATTTTCTATTGGGTTCAGGTCTGGAGACTGGCTAGGCCACTCCAGGACCTTGAGATGCTTCTTACGGAGCCACTCCTTAGTTGCCCTGGCTGTGTGTTTCGGGTCATTGTCATGCTGGAAGACCCAGCCACGACCCATCTTCAATGCTCTTACTGAGGGAAGGAGGTTATTGGCCAAGATCTCGCGATACATGGCCCCATCCATCCTCCCCCCAATACGGTGCAATCGTCCTGTCCCCTTTGCAGAAAAGCATCCCCAAAGAATGATGTTTCAACCTCCATGCTTCACGGTTGGGATGGTGTTCTTGGGGTTGTACTCATCCTTCTTCTTCCTCCAAACACTGCGAGTGGAGTTTATCAGACCACATGACCTTCTCCCATTCCTCCTCTGGATCATCCAGATGGTCATTGGCAAACTTCAGACAGGCCTGGACATGCGCTGGCTTGAGCAGTGGGACCTTGCGTGCGCTGCAAGATTTGAATCCATGACGGCGTAGTGTATTACTAATGGTTTTCTTTGAGACTGTGGTCCCAGCTCTCTTCAGGTCATTGACCAGGTCCTGCCGTGTAGTTCTAGGCTGATCCCTCACCTTCCTCATGATCATTGATGCCCCACGAGGTGAGATCTTGCATGGAGCCCCAGACCGAGGGTGATTGACCGTCATCTTGAACTTCTTCCATTTTCTAATAATTGCGCCAACAGTTGTTGCCTTCTCACCAAGCTGCTTGCCTATTGTCCTGTAGCCCATCCTAGCCTTGTGCAGGTCTACAATTTTATCCCTGATGTCCTTACACAGCTCTCTGGTCTTGATCATTGTGGAGAGGTTGGAGTCTGTTTGATTGAGTGTGTGCACAGGTGTCTTTTATACAGGTAACTAGTTCAAACAGGTGCAGTTAATACAGGTAATGAGTGGAGAACAGGAGGGCTTCTTAAAGAAAAACGAACATGTCTGTGAGAGCCGGAATTCTTACCGGTTGGTAGGTGATCAAATACTTATGTCATGCAATAAAATGCAAATTAATTACTTAAAAATCATACAATGTGATTTTCTGGATTTTTGTTTTAGATTCCGTCTCTCACAGTTGAAGTATACCTATGATAACAATTACAGACCTTTACATGCTTTGTAAGTAGGAAAACCTGCAAAATCGGCAGTGTATCAACTTGTTCTCCCCACTGTATCTATCTAGACCTTCATATCAGATGCCAAATCATGTGACCTTTGATTGAATATCTTTACAAGAGGAAAAAAGACACAGTAGCACATCTTTATGTTGTAGAAACAGGTTTAGGTCACTCAGAAACAGCTCGTTACCAGACAGACCACACACAAGGAAACAAAATGACTGGAGTGACGCTTTATTACATCATTTTCATGCGCCAATAATGTGTTATAAGTGTTATAGTGGGTACAGATACTCCTTCACAGGTACACGTACAGTGCCTTGGGAAAATATTCAGACCCTTTTGACTTTTCCCAAATTTTGTTACATAACAGCCTTATTCAAACATTTATTAAATTAAACATTTTACTCAGCAATCTACACACAATACCTCATAATGACAAAGCGAAAACAGGTTTGTATAAAAAATAAATAAAAAATGAAATACCTTATTTACATAAGTACTTAAGACTGTTTGTTATGAGACTCGAAATTGAGCTCGGGTGCATCATGTTCCCATTGATCATAATTGATGTTTCTACAACTTGATTGGAGTCCACCTGTGGTAAATTCAATTGATTGGACATTATTTGGAAAGGCACACACCTGTCTATATAGCAAAAACCAAGCCATGAGGTCAAAGGAATTGTCTGTAGAGCTCAGAGAGGATTGTGTTGAGGCACAGGTCTGGGGAAGGGTACCAAAACATTTCTGCAGCATTGAATGTCCCCAAGAACACAGTGGCCTCCATCATTCCTGAAAATAGCTGTGCAGCGACACTCCCCATCCAACCTGACAGAGCTTGAGAGGATCTGCAGAGAAGAATGGGAGAAACTCCCCAAAATACAGGTGTGCCAAACTTGTAGGGTCATACCCAAGAAGCCTCGAGAGTGTAATCGCTGTCAATAGTGCTTCAACAAAGTACTGAGTGAAGGGTCTGAATACTTATGTAAATGTGGTGTTTTTTATTTTTTATAAATTAGATTTTTTTTTATAAAAAACTGTTTTTGCTTTGTCATTATGGGGTATTGTGTGTAGATTGATGAGTGAAAACAATTATTTAATCAATTTTAGAATAAGGCTGTAACGTAACAAAATATGGAAAAAGTCAAGGGGTCTGAATACTTTCCGAATGTGTTTCTCGTTAAAGTGTTTCTGGGAGCCGTGCACGTAACTTGTTTTTTGCGAAAATCACCTGTTGACCAAAATACGATTGACGTATTTCTGACTACAGCGTTAGTTACGATTGGGCTCTAAGAGAGCTCACCTTGATTGTAGAGCTTGGCTGGAGTCTGGAGGGACGAGGTGTCTTCTGTAGACTGGAGGACTGCCGTTCGACCCCTGGCTGTGACCCTCTGACCTGTAGCCGTCCTGGGTGAATGGGCTCCGGCTGGAGGTCCTCTCCTCCTCCATCCTCCTGCCTGTGTCTGGAGCCCTGTGGTGGGCCTGAGGTGATGGAGATCTGGATGACCGACTCTCTTCCTCTATGGGTGTAAAATACAGGGGAACTAAAGTTACTGAGATGACAGAACGAATTAAGCTTAATAGGGTACAAATGCTAAAAAAAACAAAAAACAGGCAACATCTGGTAAATGTTTTGTTCCATATCCTTCGGAAGTTGTGGGAAAATGGTTACACATCAATCACTGTGCAAAATACGGTAAAATGCTTAAATGAACATGTGGTAAGAAAATAAACGGACATTAGTGGCGTGTGAATATAAATAAAACATCTAAGAGCATCTTCAACACCGACCATGACAATATTGTTCCACTTAAAGACCCAGTGAATTATGAGCTGGTGGAATGGGCTATTTTCAGTCATTTTGGGGAGGGGTGGGGGGGCTTCTTGGGGAAACAAGGGAATACAAAGAGGCTTGGTGACTAGTGCTGGCAGGGAACTACATGGTGCTCTGTAAATGTTTCTGTTGAGAGCTGAGCCAGAGAGAAAGAGAGAAGAGAGGAGAAGAGAGGGAGAGAAAGGGAGGCAGCTAGCCTAGCAGTTAGAGCATTCCCTATCCCCGAGCCGACTATGTGACAAATCTGCCGAGGTGCCCTTGAGCAAGGAACTTAACCTTAATTAGTCAAATTCTAATGCTCAATCCTGATAGAAAATAAGCTAAAATGCTTTCAAGAAAGTCATATTCAAAAAAGGTCAAGTTATGATTGTTATGAACATAGAAAAGAAAACTACATGTTTAGAACTGATAATTAATCTGGCATGGTGGAAGAGCGAACGCAATTCATTGATTATTGAATGTGATGATGGACACAGCTTTGTAGAACCATTGCATACACAGCCTCTGCTCAACAAACTCCAACTTGAGATTGAATCGTTGGGGACCTGCAGTTCGCAAATGACATTGCGCTGCTTATCACCCCTCACTGCAGTCAAGCAATGCATTCCGCCAAGAGTCGTTCACAATCTAATCCGGTTGCGGCCTCAGCTAGGCCTTGTTTCAAATGTATCAAGACAATCTTATTGGTATGCTTAGAAATCAACAAATGTACCTTGTTTAAAGCACACGTTTACAAGTCTCAGTCACAAATGACAGCTCAAATAAGCCACCTATGGTGAACAACTTGTCAGAGGCTTTGTAGAATCATGACTCTTTCGAGTTTTGAGTTCCTCGTTCACCGGTAGGGGGTCCTGAGTAATGGGCATGACTGAATCAAATGAACGAAATAAGTCGAAAGAGTCGTTCTTTTGACTGAAAGAGTCGAAAAGATCCGAGATAGTAAAAAGAGCCGAACCTCCCGTCAGTACTTTAAAGTATGATTGCCTTCCAAGTTCCAACTTGACCTCCTCGTTCAAGCGTCACATGAAAAATGACTCCTCTTTATGATTACGAAAAATATTTTAAGGAATAAAACATCAATGCAATTCAAATGTGGTAGAATTCAAACATGAGCTGGTTTAAAGAACATCAGACGTTTTTCTTTTTTAAAGCAGCAGTCTGTTGTGTTAATAAATGTGTTGTGATGGAGAAGCCCATGAGCAGAATTGCCCCACTATGTCCAAAAGAAGCTCCAGCTTAGCGGTGACAATTATTTTGCAAAAGGTCAGGTTTTGAAGTGGAGATCAGGGAGGTCTGCCGCCTCCTCGTATCGTTGTTGCCAGGGTCCTCCTCTCTGGATTGTTGCAGACAATTATTAGTATTCTCTTTAAGACTCACCAATGCAAACAGTACATTCAAACATGAATAACACCAAACGCGCTTATATAGCCCCCTTTGTCACACTGAAAATATGGGACACATTGTTCCTAAACCTGGGTTACCACTTTTAAAAAAAACATTATTGTCGTGACGGGTCCCCACAAAGACAACTGCCTCCACAAAGTATGGCATTTCCCAATGGTGAGAGCTGGTGTTGTTTAATCTGACAGTGGATGGGCTGTTGGCTGTTTCCTATGGGGAAAAACTGAGGGAGATTCTCCTTTCAAGGATGAGAAAAATCTACTCAAAGACTGGGGCTGCAAGGATAGATGTGACGTTTTATGTGGTAAATAGTGTAAAAGTCAAGAAGACACATTGAATTGAATTTATTTGGTGTAACAGGCATATACAACAAAATGTATAATGTGGACCCAGAGGATATCACTTAAAAGTATTCATTACAACGCTCGTCTCCAAATTGGTCCTCGATGGTAAAAACAATAGCACATATAATGATTATAATACAAGAGAAAATGACAAACAACCATAAATACATTCATTCATATTGACATCCTAAAAAGTGACACTTTTCACAGCACTTCTCCCTAACCTTAAAAATCAACCATATTCATTTCAAACAATCTATTCATTACACATCATACCGATCCTTCAAATGAATACACCTGACTGGCAGTAGGGGGCACAAGGGGCAGTGGAACGGTTTCTCTTACTTAGACAACCGTGTCCAAATTAAAACCATTTCTACTTTTTCTTTGCTTGATCCCCAGGGGGAAGCTACTCCATAGACAAATCCCTGTATAGAAAAACGTGCTCCTCGCAGTACTGTTTACTCTTGGGATTTTACAAGACCTAACACTAGCTCTGGTATTGTAACTGTGTTGGTTATAGACCATAACAATGTGGTTTTTCATATAACCTGGAGCACAATCATTTAAGATGTCAAACATATGATTAAGTTTAAGTTGGTCCACTCTGGACTCCAAAGGCAACACGCCCACCTCCCGGAACTCCTGTACCCCAATGTGGGTCCTAGGGGAGACATTCAGCATATGCCTGATAACATTATTTTGCATGACCTGCATCAGCTTTTCTGATAGCCCGCTATACCAAGCAGAGCATGCATAATCAAAATGACACTGAATCAAGGTTGAGACAAGCAGTTTCTTAACTTTGATGTTAAAATACAGTGGTGGAAAAAGTACCCAATTGTCATACTTGAGTAAAAGTAAAGATACCTTAATAGAAAATGACTCAAGTAAAAGTCGCCCAGTACAATATTACTTGAGTAAAAGTCCAAAAGTGTTTGGTTTTAAATATTCTTATGTATTAAAAGTAAATGTAATTGCTAAAAAATACTTAAGTATCAAAAGTAAAAGTATAAATCATTTCAAATTCCTTATATTAAGCAAATCATATGGTACCATTTTCTTGTTACATTTTTTTTTTTTAATGGATAGCCAGGGGCAAACTCCAACACTCAGACATAATTTACAAACAAAGCATTTTTGTTTAGTGAGTCCGCCAGATCAGAGGCAATAGGGATGACCAGGGATGTTGATAAGTGTGTGAATTAGACCATTTTCCTGTCTTGCTAAGCATTTAAAATGTAACGACTACTTTTGGGTGTCAAGGAAAATGTATCGAGTGAAAAGTAAAAGATGTCAAAAATACAAATATTAAAAGTATAAACTAATTAAGTAGTACTTTCAAGTATTTTTACTTAAGTACTTTACACAACTTAAAATATCTAGTGTAGATACAGATATAAACATCTCTATTTGTTCGCCATTTTAGAAAGAATTTTAGCAGCAATCAGGTTTCCAGAAAGGGATTGATCTAGGGACACACAAAGATAAGTTACACTTGTTTTAGATTCAATCTCCTTGCCTGCACAGTTTTCCTTTATCTTGTCAGCCCTAAAGCAATCTACGATTCAGTTTTTCTCCCAAATGTAGCGACAATTTGTTGTCAGTTAACCAATCTCTAACAAAATGCAATTCCTTACTCAGGGTCTCCTCTATGTAAACTGCATCCTTCCGTGATACCAGCATGGCTGAATCATCAGCATAAAGCAGGAGTTTGCGCTTTACTGTATCTGGCAAATCATTAACGTAGATAAGAAATAAGAGAGGCCCTAAAATTGATCCTTGTGGTACTCCAGAGGATATTTCTTTGGACTCTGACAGAACATCACTAACATTACATACTTGTGTTCTGTTGGTCAGATAAGACCCAAACCAATTCACTGTTACATCATTTAGACCCATGCATTTCAGTTTCATCAGGGGAATATCATGGTCCACAGTGTCAAAAGCTTTCTGCAACCTGTATATTTCCCCATCTCACTTTCCTGCTTGATGTGGTCAAAAAGGTGGATAAGGCAAGTATCCGTGGAATGAGCTGTTCTAAAGCCAGATTGGAGTTCATAAAGAAGTTTGTGCTCGAGAAGGTATCCTTCAAGTTGATTAAAAACTAATCTCTCAACAACTTTGGATAAGGTGCTGAGCATCGACACAGGCCTGTAGTTTCCAATATAGGGTCACAAGATGCGTTATAATTTTAGCAGTGACACAAGCACCATCCTTTATGAATCTTGCAGGAAGGCTCTCCTTTATGAATCTTGCAGGAAGGTTATCCAGCCCAGTTGCTTTGTTTGTGCTCAATAAGCATAGTAGTCCTCTGTTACCATGCACAGCTCCAACAAATCATTTGTGATACCTTTGCTATGGTAAAAGTTGTTAAATGAAAGACTGGCCATAGTGTCCAGAACAGGTCGGTAACTTCTTAATCAGAGATGAGGCTATAGTGGTAAAAAATGTGTTAAAATGATTTGCAACCTTTTCCTGGTCATGGAAAACATCATCAATATCCAGGCCAATACTACAAGATTTTACCTTATGGGGAGTTTATGAGCCAATGTCCTTTAACATGTTCCACCGTTTACGAGGCTGGTGTAAGTTCTCATTAACAGTGTCTATGTACTTTAATAATGCCACTTTAATAATGTTTACATATCTTGCATTACTCATCTGATGTTTATACTGTATTCTATACTATCTATTGCATCTTAGCCTATGCCGCTCTGACATTGCTCATCCATATATTTATATATTCTTATTCCATTCCTTTACTTAGATTTGTGTGTATTAGGTATTTGTTGTGGAATTGTTAGGTATTACTTAGATATTGCTGCACTGTCAGAACTAGAAGCACAAGCACTTTGCTACACTCGCAATAACATCTGTTAACCATGTGTATATGACCAATATAATTTGATTTGTATTGTTGGGATTTGTCCTTATCCATTTTGCTGGTTTCTACAGTTAATATAACCATAATAATCGTGTTGTAGACTTGTCCTTCTGAATTTGGCCAGGTAGCGATCCCGTTCCCGTATGAGGTCTAAGATCTCGGAAGTGATCCATTTCCCTGACCGCTGTTTGATTTGAATTTGTTTCACTGGAGCCAGAGAGTCGAGTGCAGACAGAAAAATATCTTTAAAAAGATACCAAGTTTGATCAACATCATCACAGTTTAGTACATGAGACCAATCCAAAATTCCAAGTACTTCTACAAAACGTTCCTTTCATAGACCGTACCTTCATGTGGTTATTACCTGGCTCAAGTAGGATCTTTGATTTCTTACGGGTACAGTACTTTACCATATGACCACTAAAACCAATATTTAAGATTCCTGACTGACAGACTTTCTCTTGATCTGATAGAATAATCAAATCCAAAGTTGATTTACTGTCAATTCACACCTGGGTTTGGCTCAACAATCAGTTGTTTTAGTCCAAATAACTGATCAAAGTTGTACAGGGCATTTAACTTTTCTTGGGTGATAAGTGCACATTGGTATTAAAATCGCCAAGCAGAAAACATTCCCTATCAGCAAATACATTGTGATCACAGCAATTCGATTCAAGTAAATCATATACATTATTATGCTTAGGAGGCCGATAGCACACACCAACAAGTATGGGAGGACATTTAGGAAGAAGTATATGTACCCATGATGAGTAGGGCCAGCAGCCTTTGCTTGTAAAAACGTCTCCTTTTGGAGTTCCTTTCCGGCTCGCTCCTGATACCACAGGAAACACCACTCTGCTTGCCATCTTTTAATAATCGTACAGGCCATGTCATTAATAGCTGTTTGGCTAGCAAGACTAAGTGTTTTAGCTACAGCCCAAATGTATATTTGAGCAGAGGAGCTGAATACATTTACATATCAGGAGTGTTTGGTGAAGGGTGGGTAAATACCAATGACGTATATAAACCCTGGAATGCTGATGCTATGTATTGGCCAATGAGAGGCTTTGAAGCCATCGGTCGGCCATATTGGCACTCCCCAGAAGTATCAGTCCTCCATAGGAATGAATGGAATTCTACAGTCTTTCAATGAAATGTTTCAAGGACAAATGAACATTTATTTAACCATTGTTTACATTAGCACTTAAAAATGTTTAACTTTAAGGAATTTAAAAAAATATTTTTTAAAATGTTATCTTTAGCTTACATAATATAATTTAAAGTATGCATTAAGGTGTATGTAATAAATTACATGTGGCATAACAAATGTAGACATTAGTAAATGCATTTCTATAGCTTCCAAAATATTTTATTTACAACGGTGGGGGAGTGCCAAGATGGAGGCGCGGTGGCTTCAAAACAGCACCCCCCTGTCAGTCATCTAGTGTACATATAAATCAATGGGTAAATACTCTGTTTATCGCTCATTGTCATTCCAACCAGTTTATCTAAATAGTGGCAGTGCCATATGACTTCGGACGGTCTAGGTAATGGTTATTAGATGGCAAAGTGACACCCTAGCTGGAAGTGATTTACACTTGTAAATAAATGTTTATGTATCGCATGGAACAGCATTGAAACTAAAGCAAGTGGGTAAACAGGCAGGAACACCCAGGCTCTGAAATCTGCAGTCATTTACACAGGTTTCCAAATACTGAAGTGAACAAAATATTTATATAATGTGCAATTACAAACACAGATACAGTGGGGCAAAAAAATATTTAGTCAGCCACCAATTGTGCAAGTTCTCCCACTTAAAAAGATGAGATAGGCCTGTCATTTTCATCACTTCAACTATGACAGACAAAATGAGAAAAAAAATCCAGAAAATCACATTGTAGGATTTTTTATGAATTTATTTGCAAATTATGGTGGAAAATAAGTATTTGGTCACCCTACAAACAAGCAAGATTTCTGGCTCTCACAGACCTGTAACTTCTTCTTTAAGAGGCTCCTCTGTCCTCCACTCGTTACCTGTATTAATGGCACCTGTTTGAACTTGTTATCCTTATAAAAGACACCTGTCCACAACCTCAAACAGTCACACTCCAAACTCCACTATGGCCAAGACCAAAGAGCTGTCAAAGGACACCAGAAACAAAATTGTAGACCTGCACCAGGCTGGGAAGACTGAATCTGCAATAGGTAAGCAGCTTTGTTTGAAGAAATCAACTGTGGGAGCAATTATTAGGAAATGGAAGACATACAAGACCACTGATAATCTCCCTCGATCTGGGGCTCCAAGCAAGATCTCACCCCGTGGGGTCAAAATGATCACAAGAACGGTGAGTAAAAATCCCAGAACCACACGGGGGGACCTAGTGAATGACCTGCAGAGAGCTGGGACCAAAGTAACAAAGCCTACCATCAGTAACACACTACGCCGCCAGGGACTCAAATCCTGCAGTACCTACCCCTGCTTAAGCCAGTACATGTCCAGGCCCGTCTGAAGTTTGCTAGAGAGCATTTGGATGATCCAGAAGAAGATTGGGAGAATGTCATATGGTCAGATGAAACCACAATATAACTTTTTGGTAAAAACTCAACTCGTCGTGTTTGGAGGACAAAGAATGCTGAGTTGCATCCAAAGAACACCATACCTACTGTGAAGCATGGGGGTGGAAACATCGTGCTTTGGGGCTGTTTTTCTGCAAAGGGACCAGGACGACTGATCCGTGTAAAGGAAAGAATGGGGCCATGTATCGTGAGATTCCTTCCATCAGCAAGGGCATTGAAGATGAAACGTGGCTGGGTCTTTCAGCATGACAATGATCCCAAACACACCGCCCGGGCAACGAAGGAGTGGCTTCGTAAGAAGCATTTCAAGGTCCTGGAGTGGCCTAGCCAGTCTCCAGATCTCAACCCCATAGAAAATCTTTGGAGGGAGTTGAAAGTCCGTGTTGCCCAGCACCAGCCCCAAAACATGACTGCTCTAGAGGAGATCTGCATGGAGGAATGTGCCAAAATACCAGCAACAGTGTGTGAAAGCCTTGTGAAGACTTACAGAAAACGTTTGACCTCTGTCATTGCCATCAAAGAGTATATAACAAAGTATTGAGATAAACTTTTGTTATTGACCAAATACTTATTTTCCACCATAATTTGCAAATAAATTCATTAAAAATCCTACAATGTGATTTTCTGGATTTGTTTTTCTCATTTTGTCTGTCATAGTTGAAGTGTACCTATGATGAAAATTACAGGCCTCTCTCATCTTTTTAAGTGGGAGAACTTAAAACAATTGGTGGCTGACTAAATACTTTTTTGCCCCACTGTACATACAGCCAGCGTAGCGCTCAAGCACTGAAGAAAGACATCCATTTACAAAATGCTATATTTTGTGTCTTGAATGATAGGAAGAAGAATTTAAAAAAAGGTCAGATACCTTGTGGCCAGTCTTTGTCAGGTACCTCTAGTACAAGTTGATTTGATGTTGTGCCCAAAATGGCTCCCAAGTCAGTACTTCTGAAATAAAGCAAAATAAAAACTTCAACTGATGGAACGAAAGGTGAAATTATGAAGAAACTTAGATGAAGAATTCAAATGAAACAATTCAAAATGTACTCAAATGAATTCAAAATGATTTTGAATCTACTGCTAATATCCATTAATATTGCAGTGCATGGATGGGTATGGTAGAATTTATAGCTGAGCATGGCCTGAGCTCAGATGTTCAAGTGGGCCACTGCTGTAGCTAACATGGGCCGCGTTCCAAACGGCGCCCTACCTACATAGGGCTCCGGTCAAAAGTAGTGCACTATATAGGGAATAGGGTGCCCTTTGAGACGCAAGCAAGGACTTGACAGGTGAGTCGTGGGGTCAGGGAAAAGAGAGCTCATCACTGTCAACACTGTCACAGCAGCATGACCTTCCCAGTGCTAAGCCTGTAAGCTACGGCAAGCAAGTCTTAACCATCTTTAAACTGGGAAAAGTCTCATAGCATCCTTTTTACAGGATGTGGTAGCTATTTCTAATCTTTTTGTGGACATTTACAAACAGCATTGTGTCTGAAAGAGGGCGTTGTTGAGAGAAATAAAATGCTCTTTGAAGACAAGGGTGCAACGAAAATCATGTTAACACAATCGACAATGCGGGAACAAAGGTACCTAACACATTGACATAGTGTACAGTGTACACACTCCCCGTACAGTAGCTAATTGTATTCGTATCCAATTTAGTTTTCGCATTCAACTGAGGATGAACAAACTAGAAGACTACGAGCTTGTATTTTTAGCCTTTGTAGCCAACATTCGCTCAGGATTTAGAACACACAAGTCGACAAAGAAGAAGTCATTATTGCAGCGAGTCGTCACAGTAACACTGATAAACATCCCGTAATATTATAACAAACGTTTTTTTGTCACGTGGGTGAAAAGCCATACCCAAACAATGTCAGTACATATGAGCGGAGGAGAATAATACGACGGCATCTTTACCCAAGTTGTGGCAGCGTGGTCTCTGAGCGTTGGTGCCTTACTGGGGAGGGCAGTCTTTGTTTCAGCTCCTCATTGACTTTAGGATTAGCTGAAAATAATATAGAAATGGATATGATTCATTTGAAATCAGGAAAAAGGCATTTCGTTGGAGGCACCGAAGCATACACTTTACAGTACATTAGCCTAGAGGAAAGGTTAGTATTAATTATAGCCTGTCAATATGATCTCAGGGGTACCACTGCTGCAGAGAGAGGATCTTTAATAACCTCCCTGAGTATAGCAAAACAAGACCGACATCTTTCATTTGCAGAGTGAAATGGTGCTTTATTTAAGTCATCTCATCATCTACCCCCTATCTCTCCACTGCGTACCATTGCTCTAACTAACAGTTTATCAAGGCACTAATGTATGCCGGCAATTAACAAATCATAATCCCATCACGCAGATATCATTTAATGCTTTTAGTTATCAGGAAAGTAAACAGTCATTTAATACTGCTCAAGCCCCGTATCAGATCCTCCTTGCTCGTTAGGAAGCCCCACCAATTAAAGTTCAGCCTCTACTCAGGTGTAATTAAAGGATGGCTGTTAAATTGGTTCCGATAACTGCAAGTTAATTCATAAGCAAGCAACAAATACACTGACTGGAAGCAATTAAGGGAACCATTGACATTCACTGTTTGGGGGAGGGAGCAGGAAGGGAGCCTGTTGCTCTTAGATAGTGTGTGTGTGTGTGTGTGTGTGTGTGTGTGTGTCTACTGTAGAAGAGGGCTACCATCTAGTGGTGACGGGGCTAAGACAAAAGACAATTAGAATACACTCACTGCAGTAAGCGATTTCAACAGAATCCTTCCAGATGCAGCATGAGAGCTGGGCTAGCATTCTGAAGGTGGGGCAAAGAGGCACAAAGTGGTTTCTATTGTACGAACCATATAGATATTGATAGATATACAAATCACTTTAGAATCTCCAGAAAGTGTCTCTATCCTTCTCTTTAGGGTATACGGATGGCCCAAACATTGTTTCTAGAAGAGGGCTAGGGTTGTTGAAAGACAGATATAACAAGGCATATGAGTTTGTGGGTCCACAACCACTGAGAGTTTAGGTGAAGAAGGAGACCTAGAGACAGATCCAGGAGAGGAGGGAGAAAGAGTGATTGAGTGAACAAAAAAGAAGTGGGAAAAAGAGAAAGCTCTTGGGAGGTTGGGTGCTTGGCGGGTGGGTGACCTCTAGGGCAGATGCCAGTGGAACGTTATCCCTGTGTTGTAAGCCAGCACACACTGCTCACACACTGCTCACACACTGCTCACACGCTATTCAGCTCTGACACGGTGAGGCGTGAACGGACAACTGGCTTTTTGTGGGAGAAACAACAGGGCTCCATTAATCCCAGTGATAGACTCTGGGCAAAAGCTAGTCTTTTGGGGGAGGATTTGGTAGAAGGAGAGGGACTTTTGAGCCGGTACGACTGGTAGCAGTGGTAGGTATGGCTCAGGAGATTGGTAATCCTTTAACATGAACATGAGAAAGTAGCTTTGATAAAGGAGAAGCAGAAAAACAGAGCATACAAACCTGACCTTTTGATGTTCTCATCATTTTGGTTGGGGGGGGATGAAGGAACCCGAGATGGGATTGGAACGGCAAAGGGCGCAGCTCGACAAAATACGAACTTGAATCATTGATTGACGTGGGTTTCCACACAGTGAATCACCAAACAAAGCCTTAATGAAATATGATCTAATAATCCATTCCGCCCCCAAAAAGAGACTTTACTTCTATCCTTTCATAGGAAAGTTTTGCACCACGAGATGAGAGTCTGGGAGTTGCTCTTTTAAAGCTTAATGTTGCACTTGGAGGAGGTTATGTGGGAGATACAAAGACCTGCCTATCAATGAATAAATGTGAACCAATCAATCCAATCATGATTCACAGTTATATTATGGTCATTCTTTGCCAAGGTCATTATTTCCCACAAGCAAGGTTGGGCACTTTTTAAAAATGTATTTCAGAAATAGTATGCATGTTGATCAATCATGTTACAAGTGCCTGGCATGGTCAACAGAACATAATTGGGTGCTTAAAGAGAACCCTAACTCAAATTGTAAGCTATCCCGATTCATGAATTGGATTAGAATTCATATACTAGTGGTTCAATTCAGTGACGTTTAAGAGACAAACAGATGCCTGCAATTGAAACAATGGTGAAAGAGCGCTGGTTTAAAATCCATGACAATAGCCTTTAAATGATGAAACCGGCTTTATCCGGCATTTCAAACTTTTCTCATTTTCTTTTGTCCTTTCCTGTCTTTCTGTGATCTTCATATTCTTGCCTTGTAGACTTTGAGCTAATTGCCTCTGTGGGCTACTTATTATTCATGTACAATTATTGCAGCGTAATGTCTTTAAATCCTTTTAAATGACCATTCATGCATCGCATTCATTGAAAAAGCCTTTGAAGTCTGTCAAAGATGGAATTCTTCAAAAAGAAATATCTAAGCCCAATCTCAGTCAACCAATACCGGGTTTTGCATTCCCCCCACTCACCCCCTAATATAAACAAAATTCCATTAATTTTTTAAGCTGCATTTAATACATTTTCCCCGGCAAAAGTTTCCAGATTCCACAGTCATTTGTATTCCAGCTGACTTGATGAATATTAATAACAGTGTTATCCTGATTAAATGGGCTTCATACAAAATCCCTGTGAATCCTCTAGCTCAGGCTTCAAATCTTCCCACTATTCTTTATGAATTTTGATACAGACATTAATCTGGAGAGGAACTTAAAGCAGGTTTAATTGTGCAGCGGCGTGCTTATGGTTTTTGGTCCAGTAAAATGCAGATGGATGGAGAATGTAGTAGGTGGTTAGGTAAACATACATCTTATATGGCATGGAACACTAACACCCAGAGAAGGCACCTGCTGAGACAGTTGATTGTCATGGGCTGCCTGTTCCAAGGCAGGTGATGGACTTGACTTCCCTGGGATGAAAAGATTTGGATACATTCTTCCTATTTTGCTCCACAAAAGGCCCATCTATGGCATGTGGAATTGTTTTATTAAATGTATTACACTTTCATTTATGTTGTTTATTGATTTGACTATTGCAATAACTGTGTGGTTATATAGTTTACATGTATTATTCTTGCTAAAAATACAAGAAATGCAACCAATTTCTCATTTGAATAAACTGGTATGGAATCACTTGTTTTTCAAATACTGTACAAGTTTTATGTTTACCATAAAGAAATAAGTGAAAGCTAACCAATTCTTTCTGAAACTATCAGGAGACATAAGCCTAATGTGCCGATAAAATAAGAACCTTTTTAGAACAACAAAGTTAGACAATTATTGGGGGGTTTAAGTCATTAATCCAAATGATGGCAAAGATCTTTTCTCAAACTTTCAACAACATTTCACTCAAAACTTCCACAAAGGGTTCAAACATAGGTCTACATGCCAGTGATACATATTTGGACATGGGGCTATTCTTAAAAGAAAGTGAACAGGTCATTTGTAAAGGGTCTTTTAAAGAGAGGCGAGTACAGGGTGGAATTCCATGACATTAATAGGTATGGACAATGAAGCACCGAGCCAGCCAGGGCACATTTCAGCCTTTATGCGGTAACTGACCTTAGCACCTTTCCATTTCATAGTTCATCCACCGTCAAAGCTGACAAAATGCTGAATAGACTGGTAAAAAAAAAAACACTCAACTTGAGGACCTCTGAAGGGACAAACATTGATCTGTGTGTAATATTAACCATTCCCACAAGATAAATGGAGGGCAAAGAGAGAGCAGGAGGTGTGTGAGAGGCGAACAAAGAGGGAACACACAATGGCCGACCACGACGAGTGATGCAGAGCTTTCTGTTGAGGTCGTTTCACAGCCGCCAGTGTCCTGCCTGAAACGGTGACATAGCTAGTTACATTTGTTCACTTTCAAGTGATATACATTAATACATAACTACGTTCTAAAGCTAGATAGACGTGTGGCTACAACTTCTAAGAGAACTCGTGATTGCCGAGCGAATGACATTTTCGTCATTGTCTTACGTCAGACAGCATAACTTTGTTTGAGGTACTAGTGCTGTGTACAAGTGACGCCACCTTTCAGGAGACAATGCATTTTTTGTTGCCAAAACAATGTGCTAAGTTGACAAAGGTAAACCTCAGACAACACCACTACCACGGTGCAGGCAGAGAGAGGTCACCTCATGATGAACCTGCGTCTCATCACTCTTACAGAACTTTTCCCCCCCTCAAACTTATACTGCTACGTCAAAGTGAAAGACTATTGGAAAGTAAAACTTTTGGTCAAATAGTTTACATCCACCCAGTAGAGCTGCCCTATTAAACCACCTCACTAATCAAGGTGTGTGAATGTGTGCCTACACCCTGATTAGGACTATACCTGGGCTTAGTGCCTCTCTGATGGTAGACTGGGAGCCCTGAGAGGAAGGATATTGGACCACGAGATCTCTATCTATCGGAGGCTCAGCCTCAGTGATAGTGATAATTGAATTGAGCCCTGGGGAATGTATGGTGAAAGCCGCACCACTGCAGATCCTCCGCAGGATGGATCCAGTCTGGGTGGCAGTCTGTCAACAGGACAGGAAGCGCTGATCCTCCAGCATTAGGGGGGGGGGAATGACCTGCAGAATCAGCCAGGATGAGTGCCTCATTTTCACAAAGATCCAGCTAATTTTTGTCGAGAAAAATCTGGGAGCCGGGAGGCTTGGGGGGAGCCAAGGAAGCAAGCCCACCCTTCCCAATTCCTTGTAGGTGTGACAGCTGTGTAGAGTGAATAGCTTAGAGCACGAAACCCTGCTGCAGACTGCTAGATCAGCCCCTGAATATCTTATCTCACACTCAGGAGAGAAAAAGGCATCGCTCTGTCTGATTGTACTTACTGCATTGTATCCCTGGTTGAAAATGTAAAGGTGATCCTAAAGCCTCTGCACATAAAGTGACTATGAGAAATAGTGAACCTGTTTTCACAAGGGCTTTATGAAAAATGATGCATAGCCTCAGTATGTAGGCCTAGGAAAAGGATACAGGATTTTTTTGAGACGTTGGGCCAATTGTGCGCCACCCTATGGGACTCCCAATCACAGGCCGGTTGTGATACAGCCTGGAATCGAACCAGGGTCTGTAGTGACGCCTCTAGCACTGAGATGCAGTGCGTTAGACCCCTGCACCACTCGGGAGCACTGACAACCAGTGATGAAAAAGCCAAGATTAATGTCTGAGGTAAAATTCCAAAGCGATTGCATTTGAATCAATGTGAACGCTGTCTAATAGCATTTATCCAAACACACCATTTACACAGTGAATCGAGCTTGGCTAAAAGTACATGATAACACAAACCCATCATAGTGTGTCTGGCCTTAGTCACTATAAAGGACTTGTTTAAATTCTTAATACTGTTGGACGAATGAGGAAGACAAATCTTATCAGCTAAGCTAACAAGAGTGCAAATACAGTGCAGATAATCAGATTTCTAATTATTGTCACTCACATCATCCAATGTGCTTATTTGAATTACAGCGATCACATGTGATTATATATTCAATGCTTTGGGTTTAGCAGAGGCTTTATTGGGAATGTAAAGCCTGAATAATGACGATCTATCAAGCATCAACCAGAGGGCTAACTACTCATCAGCACTCAGCAAGACAGACATACTCCATTGGATCCCTACCTAAAATGTCTAGATCTAGTTAGCCAGGATTTCTAAACCGTTTGTATTCCAGAGCACAACAAACTAGCTTTACATATGGCACCATATTCACTTGCGACTAGGGAGTATATTAGGCTCAAGTCAAAAGTAGTGGACTTTAGAGGGGATAGTGTGGCATTTAGGACTCATCCCTGGTCTTTCCTTGCTTACCTTACCCTAACACTAGCACTTCAGAACAGACTAAATCTGTGTCAGACAACCTCGGCTTATCCATAAGTAGATAATACGTTCTGGCATATTTGGCTACATTAGTTCTTGTTGGGAAATGAAAACGTCATTTTTCCTTCACATTCTCTATTGGAACGCTTGTTTCACATAATTGATAAATTGACCATCAAAATCCTGATATTTTCATGAAGATAATGAATAAATGATGCCAAACAATGGGAATAAACTCAGGATGGGTCAGGAGACTCAAAATACTTCTAATATGTAATGATATGGTTGTAAGTGCAAAAGTGTTATGTTGTGTCATAGTAACAACACCAAACAAAGCCTCATTGTAACTGACAGGCTTGTGAAACTTGTAAAGAGTGGCGTGTCACAAGAACGGACATGTTATTAGTCACTCTACAGAAACTACTGAGGAGGGATAGGTGGGTGGGTCCGCCTGCATTCAGGAGTCAACTCAGGGTCACATGACGTGGCCGGGCATGGACAGGCAGTTTAACATCCTTACCTTCTTTTCACCTTTCCCTCTATACCTGCATGGTGCAATATTGTGACATCCACAGGTTAGGGTAAATGGAGTTATTTATGCAACTGTTAGGCAGCACTAAATTACTCACTACTACAGGACTAAGTTAGTAGTACCCTCAATGAACATAATTTGTCCAACTATTATTTCATCTGCTTTTAGCCCCACAATCCATTAGTCACTACATTTCAATGTGAGGATTCACAATACACACAAGTACACACACAATGATTATTTTAGTGTTAAGGAGGACTTTATACTGGGGTGTTTTCTTTTGTTAAGAAAATCCCTCTACTAACATGCTTATAAACAGGAACCTTTGCTATGCGCTAGGACGGAATCCAAATGAAGCGCTTTTGTAAAGGATGAGTGATGCTCTGGCTTCGACCTGTCCTTCAGAACAACCAGCAGGAGACAAGTGGCCCAGCTCTAGAATCAACACTCAGCCAGCGTCCTAAACGCCACCCTACACTCTACACAGTGCACTACTTTTGACCAGAGCCCTACCATAGCCAAAATGGCACCCTATTCCCTGTGTAGGGAATAGGATGCCATTTGGGAAACAGCCTCAAACATTCCAGGATTCTTTCCAAAGGAAAAGGGAAAAGGTTTCAGTGTCTAAGATGCCTTGCTATAAGTTGTAGTAGCTAATAATAATGATAAGGGGAGGAAGGGAGGTGGGGATTAGGTTACAAAAATATTAAAAGTTGGATTTAAATACAGATTTTCCTAGCTGTCAAAACTGCCTTACAGCACCATTGTGCGTTGCAGAGCTCCTCTGGGGGGTGAATGTGGCTGTGGGTTGAGCACAACCAACCAATCACACCTGGGTTCAAATAGTATTGGTTTCATTTCAAATTGCTTGACTGAGCTAGCCTGGCACAATGGAACCAATGGGATAGTCCCAAAGAGTCCAAACACCCCTGGTATTCCAGGCAAGCTCAATCAACTACAGCTTAAAGCATGTGAAAGAAAAACTATACTATTTGAACCCAGGTCTGACAGCAGCAGCACAACCAAGAGGTCCTCATTAGCACTTGATGTTTGAGCGCGGGTCACAGCAGTGACCGTTTGTGCAAAGCCAGCCCTGTTTGTTTTGCTCTATGGTTCATAGGCGGTCATCAGGTGTGTGATCACAATTGAGGGGGACTTGCAATGCAGCATTTGCACAACATTGCTGCAATGTTATTGAGACCGAGCAGAGACTAAACAATAGCTGATTTCCTGGTGAATTATTTTAAATTCCTTAACAAGGCATTGGACTGGACACCATTCCCTTCCTCGCAGCTGGCTAAAGTTTACAACAGGGTATCCATCATCACCAGAGATGCTTCATTTTAGAAGCTACCTTCAACAAGGAAGGTTAAGGCTATATTACACATAACTCAATAATTAAGATGTTTCATTTAGTGAACCACAAAAATATCCAAAACCTGTACAACAACAATGTGTGTGTGAGTCTGTGTATGTGCTGTGGTCTCTCCCAGATCAGAATAATCACCCCAGGCACCGTTTTAACAGTGCCCACCCTGTGTCTATTCCCTAAACCAACACAGGGAGACAAAGAGGGACAGAGGCTGAGAATCCCTGTGCCTGCCTACCGCTCAGAGTGAGACCACCCACTTAGGAAGCGGAGCGGCCTGTTAGGCCACACCACACTCAATTCCAAGGATTTCAGGACTTCAATCAGACCCACATGGTAGCCCAAACGTTCCGATAGCGCGCCTCTTGCCCCGGTGGAGGGGGGAGTCAGTGAGAGGCTGGGTGGGTGGGTGTTGGAGGAACATCGCAGAGGGTCGTGAATGATGGGGGAAGACTAGAGACCAAACGGTTTCTTCCACACCGCTACCAGCTGCTGTTAGTATCACTGACCCAATGGGTTTAAACACTACATTTCCTGCCTGGGAGACTGATGCTAAGAGCGGGGGAAGTAGGAGGGAGTAAGGGTTAGGGCAGAGGTCGATCCACCTGCTAAGAACAAAGCTCTCTGGGACTGTAGCTCTTCTCTCCCTGTTCAGACAGCCAATTCAACTCCCTAGGAAACTTCACATTGTTTGTTATTTGGCGCCGGGCTTGAAGGCAGGCTGCACTTTGAATCCTCCGGTGGGAGAAAAAGCAGTCAGCAGACAGATGGATACACAGGAATTAGACATACCAGACGTGAGTTCAAAAAGCTGTCTTCTGAATGCTATGTGTTTCAGTCCAGTGTAATGGTAGCACGGCCACTTGACTTGGAACAGAGCTAGCTACTTCGCTGGGAAATGTTAGACTCTCAAATTCTTACAGAGCTATGATTTCATATTGAACATCCACTTATCGGTGGTCAAGGCAAACACATATTTATTCAATTTACACTAATAATAATACATAATAAATAGGGCAGGCCTAAGCAGCATTTCCGAACCACCCTTAGAAAAAAGGCACAATTATTTTGGTCTCTGATAACCCATATTTATTAGACAGCAAATTCGCTCCATTTGCAGAACATGTTAAGTTTTTTTTTGACAAGTAGGAACAACTCTGATTATTTCTGACTGTTGCTTAACTATGGATGGACACATAATCATCTGAACGAACCGTGTGATAATCCTCAAAGCATATGCATGTCCAAGATTCAGACAAGTTAGGATATTTGACACCCATGGTTCCACCTGCCTGAGTCAGTCTCATTAAAGTGAGTCAGACAGACCCACGTAGCAAAGTGTTTCTTGTTTTAAAGAGAATCAGGGATTTGTCTTCGTGATGACGAACGGCTGCGAGTAGGATCTGAGAACTGAGAGCTCAGCGCTGCTCGCAGACACAGGCTCTGTAGGAAAAGGTTAATAACTAGAGATTAAATGAACCCCTAAAGACAGATTAGACTTGATTGAGACACTGTGACGGTTTCATGTCTCACAGAGGTTGAAACACAAGAGGCTGGGACCTAGGAGCGAATCTGCCTGTCATCCTTGTATGCTTTCTTTATCTGTGTATGTCCACCAGTGTCTGCTGGGGTCTGATGGGGTACCTGCAGGGGCTCAGCGCTGACATTAATGTGAGCCACAATGCCTCCAGGTGTAGTTTTTGACAAGGTACCGGTCACAGACAAGCTGACACGCCTTCCTCTAAGGCTCTTTATATATTAATATCAGGATTTGTGTTGGGCTACATCTTGCTCCAGTCGTTGGGCTCCACCCTCCTGCACTAGGATGTTGTAGGACAAGCAGAGCTGGAGCAGGATACATCTGCATATCAGTAACGCAACGAACCTGCCGCTAGGTCAAAACAGTTTCAATTAACATAGAGCGCTTACTGTTGGGAATTGTCCTATTCAGCTGTACTAGCCTCTACTGTAACAGGAAAAAGCATAGGCTACCAGCCTTGGGGCAGTTCTTGATTGCTGCAGTAGCTACTACCTGTTTTTGTCCCCCACCAGTCCTGCTGCAATCCCCTATGCTTGATAACCACTGGTGGTTTCTCTATGAATGGACAACATTTATCATTCAAACTACTTTTAAAAAAACACTTCACACTGTCATGAAGATGAACACTGTCAAATGAGGACTACCAGCACAACATCTGTGGATTAATAGGATCTACAATAATGAGTAACAGGCCTAAAGGTTTTGGAAAATATGGATGAAAATATTCATTTAAGTCAAATAAATTGTACTAAAAGGTTTTTGGCAAACGTATTTGTTATGGTGTTCAGACTGTCTATGCCTATGGCTCCCTGTTTCCATTCTATTTATTTTGAAGATTAGCAGCGAACCAAGGACAATGCAACTTTTTGCATTTGAAGAGAGACTTGATATATTTGTCAATAAATGGAATAGGCTAGTTCAGAAAACATATATGTCAGTCACACCCACAGTTTAGAGCACTTCAATAGGCTAGTTCAGAAAACACATATGTCAGTCACACCCACAGTTTAGAGCACTTCAATAGGCTTGAAAAAGGTCTAACTTCGCTTATTACGTTTTAGAAAGGATGGTCCAACTCCGGCTCAGTTTTTCTTCCTGCCAAACTTCTCAAACAATGATTTGAAATGGCAAGTGTGCCCTCTTGAGGAGAGACTTGGGTCTAACATTTCTCCAACAGCGCTTTGTGGTAATTCCTTCCAACCCATCACACTCTCTTCTGAATACATTACATTTAACACCAAAATCATCCGCACAAGATTCAATTCTTACACACGTTGGTCTCTACTGTCAAAAGGAAAGGACGGTTTCTCAGAAGCCTTAGAAACTCCGTGGTGAAATAGAAAAATGCACAGTGGTTGAGTTGAGGACTTAGAACTGCTGTTATTAGGCTACACTTCAGAATGTGTTCTTGACTCCCTTATGAAGTGTACTCACTATAAATGCTCTGGTTGTCTTGCACCTTATCTTAACAGAACAATTCAATCTTTATAGAACAACATACTGCAACGTTTCCAGACTGGCTTATCCTACTTGAACATTCTGCTACACATCCACTCTCACAAAAAGTCGACAATAACAACAGGGAAATCAGTATCTGACATAATAACTAGAATACATAGTTGAACATTTGTATTTACCTTTGTACATATCAACGAGGGAGTCTTTGAGTTCCTTGCTGTGTGTCCATGACAGACTGCGTTCCTCTTCACTCTCAGAGAAGCAGCTCTCCCTGGGAATGAATGAGAGTTAACTTGTTTGAATGTTTGAATCTCCTCTGGGTTTCATGCATTCTGTTCGAAGAGAAGAATCCCAGACTAGTTCAGTTCAACTGTTTTGAGACTTCACTAACTTCCTCTCAAGGGATTTTATGTGGCAAATCAAGCAGGTCGTATGCTTTTCAGATTACGGCGTCTGACTAATCTCCCTCACAATGTGCCCTCCTGACTGAGGTGGGGGGCCTCAGATTTACAACCATGCTGCTCTTATAATTTCAGATGACATAAGGAAATACTAGCAGCACTTTATTTGAAGGACTTGATAACACATTAATAAGACATACATAACCATTATGACGAATTCTCATGTCAACAGCCGGACCGATATGTTTTTTTTGGGGTCCGATACCGATTTTATGGGGGACAAAACTTACTGATACCGATATACAGTGCATTCGGAAAGTATTCAGACCCCTTGACTTTTTCCACATTTTGTTACGTTACAGTCTTATTCTAAAATGGATTAAATGAAAACAATTCCTTAATCAATCTACACACAATTTTTTTTAAATAAAACAATAAAAACACCTTATTTACATTAGTATTCAGACCCTTTGCTATGGTACTCGGTATTGAGCTCAGGTGCATCCTGTTTCCATTGATCATCCTTGAGATGTTTCTACAACTTGATTGGAGTCCACATGTGGTAAATTCAATTGATTGGACATGATTTGGAAAGGCACAAACCTGTCTATATAGGGTCTCACAGTTGACAGTGCATCAGAGCAAAAACCAAGCCATGAGAATTGGGCATTGAAAATGGGTCGTGGATGGGTATTCCAGCATGCCAATGACCCAAAACACACGGCCAATGCAACAAAGGAGAACCTTAATGACTAGGAGAAGATCTGCAAAGAGTGGGACAAAATCCCTCCTGAGATGTGTGCAAACCTGGTGGCCAACTACAAGAAACGTCTGACCTCTGTGGGGTCAAATACTTATTTCCCTCATTAAAATGCAAATCAATTTATAACATTTTAGACATGCATTTTTCTGGATTTTTTTGTTGTTATTCTGTCTCTCACTGTTCAAATAAACCTAGGGAGGGAGGTGACCAAGAACACAATGGTCACTCTGACAGAGCTCTAGAATCCAGAAGGACAACCATCTCTGCAGCACTCCACCAATTAGGCCTTTATGGTAGAGTGGCCAGACGGAAGCCACTCCTCAGTAAAAGGCACATGACAGCCCACTTGAAGTTTGCCAAACGGCACCAAAAGACTCTCAGACCATTAGAAACAAGATTCTCTGGTCAGATTAAACCAAGATGGAACTCTTTGACCTGAATGCCAAGCGTCACATCTGGAGGAAACCGGGAGGGACTGGGAGACTAGTCAGGATCGAGGCAAAGATGAACGGAGCAAAGTACAGAGAGATCCTTGATGAAAACCTGCTCAGGACCTCAGACTGGGAAAGGTTCACCTTCTAACAAGTTAACGACCCTAAGCACACAGCCAAGACAATGCAGGAGTGGCTTCGGGACAAGTCTCTGAACGTCCTTGAGTGGCCCAGACAGAGCCCGGACTTGAACCCAATCGAACATCTCTGGATAGCCCTGAAAATAGCTGTGCAGCGACGCTCCCAATCCAACCTGACAGAGCTTAAGAAGATCTGCAAAGAAGAATAGGAGAAACTCCCCAAATACAGGTGTGCCAAGCTTGTAAGCATCATACCCAAGAAGACTCGAGGCTGTAATCGCTGCCAAACGTGCTTCAACAAAGTACTGAGTAAAGGGTCTGAATAATTATGTAAATGTGATAATTTTTTTATTTATTTATTAGCAAACATTTCTGAAAAACTGTTTTCGCTTTGAAATGATGGTGTATTGTGTTTAGATTGATGAAAAAGTAAAGAGGTCTGAACACATTCTGAAAGCACTGTATATCGGTCAGGCTTTATTAACAACCACAAGTTTATCTTGTATTATTAGCTTCCCTCTCTCTTTGAGCATTGTCTGGCCTGTGTTATCTGAGAATAGAGGTGTCACCTTTCAAGAAACCGAGGTATCACATTTCAAACATAACAAATTATCATTAGCCTTTATACTTCAAGTTAATCCTAAAACTCTTACCATAGGCTAACAGTTAGGAATATAGGCTAACAGTTAGTAATTATAGATCATTGCCAATTTCCCAACACTTTGGATAAGCCTACTTGTATGACAAGAATAAGTATCTTTATGGATTTGAAGTTAACTGCAACTACTTAAATTCTTGATGGCACTTCACAAAGTATTCAAAACTACAATCAAACATTAAAACAACCTTTAATCAATCTGACAATTTTAGGCTATCATTTCTACATTTGCTGAACCAACCATGATATCAACTCAGAAGACAAGTAGGCTGCCTAGCTGTAACAAAAGTAGGCTATTGCAACACGTGAGCTGTGGTACTTACTTCACCGAGAGCTCCTTTTTTAAGCTTGATATCTGGTGCTTAGCTCTTTGCAATGCATTTCTAACATCGTAAGCTCTTATTTTTGTAGCCATCAGCCAACTGGAATTCCACCTGGGTGCTGTAGTGACACTGAATAGCTACTGTTCTGGGCACCTCAGTTGCAATTTGATACATATCCACGACTACACGTCTCACAGCATCTTAAAAGAACATCCTGGTCAAAATGTTTTATCAACTCAATTCACCGGTCATGAACAGCCAATGAGAAAGACGCATGCACCCTGTACAGTTGAAGTCAGAAGTTTACATACACTTAGGTTGGAGTCATTAAAACTTGTTTTTCAACCACTCCACACATTTCTTGTTAACAAACTATAGTTTTGGCAAGTCGGTTAGGAAATCTACTTTGTGCATGACAAGTCATTTTTCAACAATTGTTTACAGACAGATTATTTCACTTACAATTCACTGTATCACAATTCCAGTGGGTCAGAAGTTTACATTCACTAAGTTGACTGTGCCTTTAAACAGCTGGGAAAATTCCAGAAAATTGTGTCATGGCTTTAGAAGCTTCTGATAGGCTAATTGACATAATTTGAGTCAATTGGAGGTGTACCTGTGGATGTATTTCAAGGCCTACCTTCAAACTCAGTGCCTCTTTGCTTGAATCATGGGAAATCAAAATAAATCAGCCGGGGCCTTCCGGGTGGCGCAATGGTCTAAGGCACTGCATCGCAGTGTGCCACCAGAGACTCTGGGTTCGAGCCCAGGCTGAAGTCCATGGGGCGATGCACAATTGGCCTAGCGTCGTCCGGGTTAGGCCGGTAGGGATATCCTTGTCTCATCGCGCACTAGCGACTCCTGTGGTGGGAAGGGCGCAGGGCACGCTGACCAGGTCGCTAGGTGCACAGTGTTTCCTCCGACACATTGGTGCGGCTGGCTTCCGGGTTGGATGCGCGCTTGGTTGGGTTGTGTTTCGGAGGACGCATGACTCTCGACCTTCGTCTCTCTCGAGCTCGTACGGGAGTTGTAGCGATGAGACAAGACAGTAACCACTAACAATTGGACACTACGAAATTGGGGAGAAAAAAGGGGGTAAAAGAAAAAGAAAATCAGCCAAGACCTCAGAAAAACAATTGTAGACCTCCACAAGTCTGATTCATCCTTGGGAGCAATTTCCAAGCAATTTCAAAATGCCTGAAGGTACCACAATAGTACGCAACACCATGGGACCACGCAGCCATCATACCGGGAAGGAGACACGTTCTGTCTCCTAGAGATGAATGTACTTTGGTGCGAAAAGTGCAAATCAATCCCAGAACAACAGCAAAGGACCTTGTGAAGATGCTGGAGGAAACAGGTACAAAAGTATCTATATCCACAGTAAAACGAGTCCTATATCGACATAAGCTGAAAGGCCGCTCAGCAAGGAAGAATGCTTGGGGTCATTGTCCATTTGGAAGACCCATTTGCGAACAAGCTTTAACTTCCTGACTGATGTCTTGAGATGTTGCCTAATATATCCACATCATTTTCCTGCCTCATGATGCCATCTATTTTGTGAAGTGCACCAGTTCCTCCTGCAGCAAAGCACCCCCACAACATGATGCTGCCACCCCCGTGCATCACGGTTGGGATGGTGTTCTTTGGCTTGCAAGCCTCACCTTTTTCCTCCAAACATAACGATGGTCATTGTGGCCAAACAGTTCTATTTTTGTTTCATCAGACCAGAGGACATTTCTCCAAAAAGTACCATCTTTGTCCCCATGTGCAGCTGCAAACCGTAGTCTGGCTTTTTTATGTCAGTTTTGGAGCTGCCATAAAAAAGCCAGACTACGGTTTGCAGCTGCACATAGGGACATAGATTGTACTTTTTGGAGAAATGTCCTCTGGTCTGATGAAAAAAATTCACCCAACTTATTGTGGGAAGCTTGTGGAAGGCTACCTGAAACATTTGACCCAAGTTAATACATTTAAAGGCATTGCTAACAAATACTAATTGAGTGTATGTAAACTTCTGACCCACTGGGAATGTGATGAAATAAATAAAAGCTGAAATAAATCATTCTCTCTCTACTATTATTCTGACATTTCACATTCTTAAAATAATGTTAACTTATATGTAAACTTCCGACTTCAACTGTATGTGTACCACAACCTCACTTACAGCTCTCTGGGCTCTCTCTCTCTCTCTCTGAGGTACTAGTTTGTAAACACAACAAGCTCTCACAGTCTCACTGCAGTATTAGACGTTTATCCACGTTTATCCAAATGCCAAATTTCGAAGCTGCCCCAAACGTCAAATTTCAAAGTGTTTTTGACACCCTGGCAGGGTTTCCATTAGGAAAATGTGATGCCTGACAACGTAACCGGGAAGATTTAAATTTACAAGCCATTTGGGATATTTACCGGAACTATATGCATTGGGTGCATACCCCATTAGGGCATTCATCCACGGAGCTTAGAATGACACTGCTCAGAAATCACATTTACATTATGGTAATACATTTTAACAGAACATGCAACTCATGTAACAAAGCAGCCAATAAAATTACATTTTCAAACATTTGCCAAAATGCAATTCGCGGGAAAACACCATTCTAAACTGCGCACCTGATAGCAGTTCCATATGTGACAGAGATGAAAAACTTAGAAAGAGGGGGAGTCTAATGGCATAGTTGTGGGTCCAAGAGGGAACTAAATTGAAATACATTTGCCAAAATGATCAATACTCGTATACACAGAAACAATTAAAATAATTGAAAATACTTTACCAGAAAGCATGACTTAACCACAGAGGAATCAAGGACCATTAGCTCATTTAAAAAAAATAGCTGTGGATTATTTCAAATCACAAGATCGTATGCCTATTTGGGAAGCCTGTAATTTGGGCATCGCGCGTGGCAATAGGCCTAGCTGATTATTGAGTTGTGGCTGTCAGTGAACAGCATCTAAAATATGTGTGAAGATAATGTGTCAGAGTATAATTTAAAATGTTGAGACAAGAAGAAGGGGAGGGGTGTGCGGCGAAGATATGGGGGAGTCTCTCTCCGGAATGGCTTAACTGTGTCCTGCTCATTCATTGATTCATTGTGTGAATTGTGCCTTTTGATTTTGATCAGTTCCCCATTACGTCTCCAGTAGTAAATGTAACGTTAATCCCCATCATTTGGTTACATTCATTTCTGTCAATGCATCGATTAATTAGTAATTTACAGTTTTCATTCTCAGAGTGGAAACGTTGTTTGCAGAGTTCACAAACATCTACACTTTCGAGAAACAAGTTTTGGTTTATTTCATAACCATCATCATTAGTGATGCACCGATATGAATTTTTTTTCAGATACCGATATCCAATATTTTCCTTGCCAAAAAACCTGATACCGATATTTTTTTTTTTGTTAGGCCTTTTAATCATTCTAGTACAGTTAAATAGAAAAACACACACATGGACGCAGCAGTCTAAAGCACTGCATCTCAGTGCAAGAAGCTTCACTACAGTCCCTGGTTTGAATCCAGGCTGTATCACATCCGGCCGTGATTGGGAGTCCCATTGGGCGGTGCACAATTGGCCCAGCGGCGTTCGGGTTTGGCTGGGGTAGGCCGCTATTGTAAATACAAATTTGCTCTTAACTGACTTGCCTCGTTAAATAAAAGTTACACACACACACCAAAAAGTTATCTTGTTGGCATTTACGTATGTCCCCATTACCAGTAAAACATAATCAAAACCTATTTCTTTCACATACTTGATGTGCTGTTTCGTTGTTAATTTCTTCAGTTGTTTCATTCTCAACCAGGATCTTTCATACTATGGAAAGCTGTTTGGGTCTTTCCGTGTCAAATAACACTATTTGACGTGTCAAATAAGCTTGTTGACCAATCAGGACCTGAATATGACTGCACGTCAAATAATAATTTAATGCGTTCATTCATTTTTTACATAGTTATTACATATTGATTACACTATCACTCGTATTTCATGTGTCACAACGATTCATCGATACGTATGCTATGATGCTGGTAAAGTTTTATCGCGCACCTACAGTGCTGGTCATAAAAAAAGCTAGCTCACTCATGGATGCAAACAATGTTCTTCCCCAAAAACATAGCAAAACGACATCATCTGTTTCAGTAGCTATAGTTAGCTAGCCTACTATACAGCTAGGTGTCATCATCTAAAATAACCCTAATTTATAAGACAGTTCGTATTTGATTAATGGTGGTCGGACCCATCTATGTGAAGTTAGCCACAAGAAGGATTAGCCACAATAGTGGACTTTGTGGTTCGCCTTCAAAATAAAAGCACATCATTGACAGTGATGCAAATGAAAACAAATAGTAGAATTATGCCAGAATTGAATATGCATGCTAAACAAGGTTGGAATGTTGTTATATAAATTCAACAAAAGATAATAATTTGTTAATTTGACAAATATCTGTTGAAATCACACTGGATGTATTAGACTTTAGAATTGCATTGGGGACATACTTATTTCACTGTACAGCCTTACCTATGGATTGTGGCTCAATTACATGGGGTATCAGTCTACTCAGTGACACCCAGAGTACATTAGCATAGTAGCTATTATACAACTGAAGCAACTGTGAATTGAGCCACATTTATTGTCAACTTATGTGTATTGAACACTATTCCCGAAGAAAAACAATACTGCGTGGATGTTTTGGAGTATGATAACTCTGAGGACATTGGGAAAAAATATATTGGGTATTGAGTAGACTGATACCCCATTTCATTGATCCCCAATCCTCAGGTAAAGCTGTACAGTGCAATATCAATATCAATACACACAATAGTGATTTCACAAATTCACAGTCCCGCCAATAAGAGCTACAACGCTAATATTTGCGTAAACTCTTCACAGTTGTGTTCTGTGGGTGTCACCGAGTAGACCGATACCCCATTTCATTGCTTCACATTCCAACCTTGTGTAACATTATCTAGTCTAAAAATGTCATGATTCCACCAATTGTAACCTTCTGCATCACTTTCAAAGAGGTACTTTTATTTTGAAGGCAAACCACAAATTCCACTATTGTGCCTAATCCTTATTATGCCTAACTTCACAACACATAACCCGGACTGGTAGGACCTCACTAGCCAGATGAAGCTAGCTGGCTGCTTATAACTTTAGCTTTGGGCAACAGGGTTAAGTAGCTGGCTATCTATTTAATTTCATGAACTGAAGTTCAATTTCAATAGGCAAACAACAAGTGTCTACCTAGCTAATACCTACTCACAAGGATTCCTAAATCATTGCTAAGAATAATGAAAATGACTGCAGTTTCTACTGGTCATTGTTTTAAGGCTGGTTGTATTGGTGCTAGCTAGGTGCCAAGCTAAAGCTAGCTACCCCACAAGTTGCGGTCGAAAATAATCCTTTCCCACCAACTCGGTATTGTAAACACATCATTCGTGGCCGGTGTTTGGTTGTTTGCAAACTTTTTTGTACAGCTTTGACTGCTACTGATAGTAGTGGTGGCGATGTTGTCATTTTTAGCTAATATAGTCCGATTCCGATATGTTCACTGATATATCGTGCATCCCTAATCATCAGAATTTTTTTCCGTTGTCTTTTGTTTGGAGTGCTCCATGTGAGCAATGAGCATGTGTCTGGTTTCTCTGTCCTGCTAACATTGAGAGAATGCACACGCCTGAGCAAGCATAGAAGTACCTGGCCTCCTGCGCGGAAATGTAGTTAAGTGTTTAACATCCTGTCATGTATTGTCATGTTGTGTCTTTCTGTCCTTTCCTTTCACCCTGTCTCCCTCTGCTGGTCGTACTAGGTTACCGTTTCTGTCCCTCTTTCCCCCAGCTGTTCCTTGTCTTCTCTGACTACCTCATTCACCCCTTTTCCCACCTGTTCCCTTTTTCCCTCTGATTAGGTCCCTATATCTCTCTCTGTTTCTGCTCCTGTCTTTGTCGGATTCTTGTTTGTGTGTCTCATGCCTGAACCAGACTATCATCGTGTTTGCTGCAACCTTGTCCTGTCCTGTCGGAATCTACCTGTCCATCTGAGCCCAAGTGTGTTCATCATTAAAGAAACTCTGTTTGTTAATTCGCTTTTGGGTCCTCATTCACGCACCTGACAGAAGAATCCGACCAAGAATGGACCCAGCGACTTCGGATCCTCTCCACTCAGCCGTCGAGATCCAGGGAGCGATGCTAGGCAGACACGAGCAGGAATTGTCTGCTGCTCGACATGCCGTTGAGACCCTGGCCACCCAAGTCTCCAACCTCACAGAACAGGTTCACCATCTCCGCCTCGATCCACCGGCCACTTCCAGGGCTTTCGAATCTCCGGAGCCCAGAATCAATAACCCGCCGTGTTACTCTGGGGAGCCCACTGAATGCCGCTCGTTCCTCACCCAGTGTGATATTGTGTTTTCTCTCCAGCCCAACACTTACGCCAGGAGCACTGCTCGTGTCGCCTACGTCATATCTCTCCTTACTGGACGGGCTCGTGAGTGGGGCACGGCAATCTGGGAGGCAAGGGCTGAGTGTACTAACCAGTATCAGGACTTTAAGGAGGAGATGATACAGGTTTTTGATCGATCTGTTTTTGGGGAGGAGGCTTCCAGGGCCCTGTCTTCCCTATGTCAAGGCAATCGATCCATAACAGACTACTCTATTGAGTTTCGCACTCTTGCTGCCTCCAGTGGCTGGAACGAGCCGGCTTTGCTCGCTCGTCTTCTGGAGGGTCTCCGCGCAGAGGTAAAGGATGAGATTCTCTCCCGGGAGGTTCCTTCCAGCGTGGATTCCTTGATTGAACTCGCTATTCGCATTGAGCGACGGGTTGATCTTCGTCACCGAGCTCGTGGAAAGGAGCTCGCGTTCTCCGTTGCCCCCCTCTCCGCATCACTACCATCTTCCTCTGCCGGCTCGGGAGCTGAGCCTATGCAGCTGGGAGGTATCCGCATCTCGACTAAGGAGAGGGAACGGAGAATCACCAACCGCCTCTGTCTCTATTGCGGTTCTGCTGGTCATTTTGTCACTTCATGTCCAGTAAAAGCCAGAGCTCATCAGTAAGCGGAGGGCTACTGGTGAGCGCTACTACTCCTGTCTCTCCTTCAAGATCCTGCACTACCTTGTCGGTCCATCTACGCTGGACCGGTTCGTCAGCTTCCTGCAGTGCCTTAATAGACTCTGGGGCGGAGGGCTGTTTTATGGACGAGACCTGGGCTCGGGAACATGACATTCCTCTCAGACAGTTAAGGGAGTCCACGGCCTTGTTCGCCCTGGATGGTAGTCCTCTCCCCAGGATTCAGAGTGAGACGCTACCTTTAACCCTCACTGTTTCTGGTAATCATAGCGAAACCATTTCTTTTTTAATTTTTCGTTCACCTTTTACACCTGTTGTTTTGGGCCATCCCTGGCTAGTTTGTCATAATCCTTCCATTAATTGGTCTAGTAATTCTATCCTCTCCTGGAACGTCTCTTGTCATGTGAAATGTTTAATGTCTGCTATCCCTCCTGTTTCCTCTGTCTCTTCTTCACAGGAGGAGCCTGGTGATTTGACAGGGGTGCCGGAGGAATATCACGATCTGCGCACGGTGTTCAGTCGGTCCAGGGCCACCTCTCTTCCTCCACACCGGTCGTATGATTGTAGTATTGATCTCCTTCCGGGAACCACTCCCCCCCGGGGTAGACTATACTCTCTGTCGGCTCCCGAACGTAAGGCTCTCGAGGATTATTTGTCTGTAGCTCTTGACGCCGGTACCATAGTCCCCTCCTCCTCTCCCGCCGGAGCGGGGTTTTTTTTTGTCAAGAAGAAGGACGGGTCTCTGCGCCCCTGCATAGATTATCGAGGGCTGAATGACATAACAGTGAAGAATCGTTATCCGCTTCCTCTTATGTCTTCAGCCTTCGAGATCCTGCAGGGAGCCAGGTTTTTCACTAAGTTGGACCTTCGTAACGCTTACCATCTCGTGCGCATCAGGGAGGGGGACGAGTGGAAGACGGCGTTTAACACTCCGTTAGGGCACTTTGAATACCGGGTTCTTCCTTTCGGCCTCGCTAACGCTCCAGCTGTCTTTCAGGCATTAGTCAATGATGTCCTGAGAGACATGCTGAACATCTTTGTTTTCGTTTACCTTGACGATATCCTGATTTTTTCACCGTCACTCCAGATTCATGTTCAGCACGTTCGACGTGTCCTCCAGCGCCTTTTAGAGAATTGTCTTTTTGTGAAGGCTGAGAAGTGCACTTTTCATGCCTCCTCCGTCACATTTCTCGGTTCTGTTATTTCCGCTGAAGGCATTAAGATGGATCCCGCTAAGGTCCAAGCTGTCATTGATTGGCCCGCCCCTAAGTCACGCGTCGAGCTGCAGCACTTTCTCGGCTTCGCGAACTTCTATCGTCGTTTCATCCGTAATTTCGGTCAGGTGGCAGCTCCTCTCACAGCCCTTACTTCTGTCAAGACGTGCTTTAAGTGGTCCGTTTCCGCCCAGGGAGCTTTTGATCTCCTCAAGAATCGTTTTACATCCGCTCCTATCCTTGTTACACCTGACGTCTCTAGACAGTTCGTTGTCGAGGTTGACGCGTCAGAGGTGGGCGTGGGAGCCATTCTTTCTCAGCGCTCCCTCTCTGACGACAAGGTCCACCCATGCGCGTATTTTTCTCATCGCCTGTCGCCGTCGGAACGTAACTATGATGTGGGAAACCGCGAACTGCTCGCCATCCGGTTAGCCCTAGGCGAATGGCGACAGTGGTTGGAGGGGGCGACCGTTCCTTTTGTCGTTTGGACTGACCATAGGAACCTTGAGTACATCCGTTCTGCCAAACGACTTAATGCACGTCAGGCGCGTTGGGCGCTGTTTTTCGCTCGTTTCGAGTTCGTGATTTCTTATCGTCCGGGCTCTAAGAACACCAAGCCTGATGCTTTTGACCCCGAGGGGATTCTCCCTGAGGGGCGTGTTGTCGGGTTGACTGTCTGGGGAATTGAGAGGCAGGTAAAGCAAGCGCTCACTCACACTCCGTCGCCGCGCGCTTGTCCTAGGAACCTTCTTTTCGTTCCCGTTCCTACTCGTCTGGCCGTTCTTCAGTGGGCTCACTCTGCCAAGTTAGCCGGCCACCCTGGCGTTCGGGGTACGCTTGCTTCCATTCGCCAGCGTTTTTGGTGGCCCACCCGGGAGCATGACACGCGTCGTTTCGTGGCTGCTTGTTCGGTCTGCGCGCAGACTAAGTCCGGTAACTCCCCTCCTGCCGGCCGTCTCAGGCCGCTTCCCATTCCCTCTCGACCGTGGTCTCACATCGCCTTAGATTTTGTCACCGGACTGCCTTCGTCAGCGGGGAAGACTGTTATTCTTACGGTTGTCGATAGGTTCTCTAAGGCGGCTCATTTCATTCCCCTTGCTAAGCTTCCTTCTGCTAAAGAGACGGCACAAATCATCATCGAGAATGTTTTCAGAATTCATGGCCTTCCGTCAGACGTCGTTTCGGACAGAGGTCCGCAATTCACGTCTCAATTTTGGAGGGAGTTTTGCCGTTTGATTGGGGCTTCCGTCAGTCTCTCTTCCGGCTTTCACCCCCAGTCTAACGGTCAAGCAGAACGGGCCAATCAGACTATTGGTCGCATCTTACGCAGTCTTTCTTTTCGCAACCCTGCGTCTTGGTCAGAACAGCTCCCCTGGGCAGAATACGCCCACAACTCGCTTCCTTCGTCTGCGACCGGGCTATCTCCTTTTCAGAGTAGCCTCGGGTACCAGCCTCCGCTGTTCTCATCTCAGTTCGCCGAGTCCAGCGTCCCCTCCGCTCAGGCTTTTGTCCAACGTTGCGAGCGCACCTGGAAGAGGGTCAGGTCTGCACTTTGCCGTTATAGGACGCAGACTGTGAGGGCTGCTAATAAGCGTAGAACTAAGAGTCCTAGATATTGTCGCGGTCAGAGAGTTTGGCTCTCCACTCAGAACCTTCCCCTTAAGACGGCTTCTCGCAAGTTGACCCCGCGGTTCATTGGTCCGTTCCGTATTTCTCGGGTCATTAATCCTGTCGCAGTTCGACTTCTTCTTCCGCGATACCTTCGTCGCGTCCACCCGGTCTTCCATGTCTCCTGTATCAAGCCCGTTCTTCGCGCCCCCGCTCGTCTCCCCCCCCCCCCCCCCCCATCCTTGTCGAGGGCGCACCCATCTACAGGGTCCGTAGGATTTTGGACATGCGTCCTCGGGGCCGTGGTCACCAGTACCTCGTAGATTGGGAGGGGTACGGTCCTGAGGAGAGGAGTTGGGTTCCCTCTCGGGACGTGCTGGACCGTGCGCTGATCGAGGATTTCCTCCGTTGCCGCCAGGTTTCCTCCTCGAGTGTGCCAGGAGGCGCTCGGTGAGTGGGGGGGTACTGTCATGTATTGTCATGTTGTGTCTTTCTGTCCTTTCCTTTCACCCTGTCTCCCTCTGCTGGTCGTACTAGGTTACCGTTTCTGTCCCTCTTTCCCCCAGCTGTTCCTTGTCTTCTCTGACTACCTCATTCACCCCTTTTCCCACCTGTTCCGTTTTTCCCTCTGATTAGGTCCCTATATCTCTCTCTGTTTCTGCTCCTGTCTTTGTCGGATTCTTGTTTGTGTGTCTCATGCCTGAACCAGACTATCATCGTGTTTGCTGCAACCTTGTCCTGTCCTGTCGGAATCTACCTGTCCATCTGAGCCCACGTGTGTTCATCATTAAAGAAACTCTGTTTGTTAATTCGCTTTTGGGTCCTCATTCACGCACCTGACACATCCATTCCGAATGATAATATATTAAAACTATTGTTCATCACAGTAAGCTATTTGAAAAATCTTTCCACCCAATACACCCCTCGATAATCATCAATCCTTGGTGTGAAAGAGCAATGGAAGTTATAGGCCTACTGCTGCATTGGCCTATAGGCTATGAGTTCCATGCGCTCATTTCTTTAGCCACCAATGGATCACGATGTATCAATGTGTCCATATGGCAGAGGCTGGTGATCTCGCATTAGTTGACTTTTACCTTTTTATAATTTTCATTTCTATTTTTATAATTAACCACATGACAATGAGTTTGATAATCAAAAACGTTATTATTGAAATTAAACTGTTCCATGAAAATGTGCATATGAAAATTCAAAACTGGCACGCAAAACTAGAGAAACGGAAGGATAAATTGTACGTTTCCCCAAACTTGAAACTCACACTCCGCCGATGAAGTCTTTATAAAAATAATTGCCTCCATGTTTCCATGGTGGGATTTTGCCTATTGGCTACTTTGAAGCAAGGAAAGACATGCCTCATAATATGATAATAATATGAAATAAAACATTCAGGTTTCAAACAATTATGTTTTCAAAATGCATACTGCCTCCAGCTCACATTGTAAAGGGGTGAGTGGCGCGCTGATAGCCTGTTGCCTGCACTTGAATGGGGAATGGGAGGTGCGCATCACTTACAAGTTGATAAATAAAAATAGTAGATATTTTTAATTGTGCACCAAAACTGTTTTTAACCCACAATTGCATTTAGAATTTTTGCACAATGAAGGGGCTTATAAAAGCACCTGTTTTACTCCAGCAGCAACCAGCTGAGGAGCTTCAGGAGAAATCTCTCTCAAAATAGGCTCTGTATCCTGTGGGCGTGTGATAGTTGTGTTGGATAAATAAGATACATGATGACTAATGAAAATACACACAGGCCAATTTATACTGAACAAAAATTTAAACGCACATGTAAAATGTTGGTCCCATGTTTCATAGGCTGAAATAAAAGATCCCCAAAATGTTCCATACGCACAAAAAGCTTCTTTCTCTCAAATTCTGTGCACAAATGTGTTTACATCCCTGTTAGTGAACATTTATCCTTTGCCTGACAGGTATGGCATATCAAGAAGCTGATTTTTGTAGATTTTACCCAATTGTCTCACTAATTTCTAGACCTTGTCTCATCGCTGCAACTCCTCAATGGGCTCGGGAGAGGCGAAGGTCGAGACACGCATCCTCCAAAACATGACACGCATAGTTACCTACTTCTTAACACACTGCTCGCTTAACCCGGAAATCAGCCGCACCAATGTGTCAGCATACGGCTTTCAATAAAACAAAGAATTGTTCAACAATTCGTAGATTTCTCAATTGCTCTTTGACTGACAACGGAACAGAGCTAGCAGTGCACAATGACATGTCACATGACCCGTTTTTTTTCTTCCAGCTTTCCAGTTCTAGACTGCACGGAGAGGGAGGGGGAGAAGGTAAACTCCACCTAACTGGTTTCAATGTATGGAATCACTTTGGAAATGTTGGATTTTAGGTAAACTTCCTATTTAAGGGTTAATGTGTAGGCACTCCTTCCGAATGGTTAACTTCTCCAGGGTAGGGGGCAGCATTTGGAATTTTGGATGAAAAGCGTGCCCAAATTAAACTGCCTTCTACTCAGGACCAGAAGATAGGATATGCATAAAATTATATATATTTGGATAGAAAACACTCGAATGTTTCCAAAACTGTTAAAATAGTGTCTGTGAGTATAACAGAACTGACAAAAAAACTGTGTCCACCATGCATGATCCAGAGTCATGGGATTACACCCATCCACCATCCCTGCCCACAACACCCTAGCAAAACCCAAGTCTACTTGATGGTAATAGGGCCAACTGTTTCCCTTAGTGGCCGGTTTTGAAGGCATTTGCTGAACTCCTAATGCATAGACGTCCAATTTCGAAGTCAATATTGAACAATCTCCCCGAGTAAACAATGATGTCCTAGTACATCGCTATTATGCACCCTACTTTTTTCCACTAAAATAACAATCTGGTCTGTGTTTGAGGGGTTCACATACTGAAGTAGGGATTCACACCATACCATATCTTATTTTGTACAGTCCTAAATGCATAGTACAACATTGTTTTGCTGCCCAAACTCAAGTTGACTAGGCTACATTATAGAAATCAGATACCATTTGTATTGTACACTTTCTTGACAGCCAAATAACGTTATGCGATGCAATATTATAACAAGCATATTATACCCCTATACCTATATTTGCTGTGACATGCCTAAAATATGTCAAATAGTTGACATGGAAGCTATAGTCAAACCCTAACTTTGAGTTAGTGTGGCTATCTTGTTCTTAATCAAAGTTTTGCACACATTTCGAATCTAAAAACATTCGCCACGTGTACAAATATCATAAATGAATATGCTGCTTTCTCAGCCGCGAGTGTCAAGCAAAGATCCACCCCCTAGGTTAAGCTAGGTAGCTATCAAGCTAAAGTTAACAAGCAAAGCTAGCTAGCTAACTTCATTGAAAAATAGCTAATGTAGCTAGCTGACCATGTAACTTTTCTTTTCACAAGACAGTATAGCGTTACATTGTTGAATCACTTACCACAAAATCAGAAATGTGACCAGAGACCAGTTTATCTGTGCCAATAAAAACCTATTTAAGTATTTACGCAACTGATAGCACACCGCTACAGTGCTTACAGTGGTTTCTGTGGATTGAGGAAGTTTACAATCCAAATGGAATTTTGTTATTGTATAACTGTTGTCCACCAGGGAGCAGTCGATGATTAGCTCAACTAAATCATTCATAAACATCAATACACATACTTCTCCCACGAATGTTGAGAAAAGAGAAGGAACTGAATTAAATGTATGAATGTAAAGAAACACACGGAAACACACCCTTCTGTTATAGATTAGGGCCGTTTGCAGGTGGAAATGTAGCCAGAATTGATGGCAAGTTAACTGCTGAACTTTAAAAAATATACATATAGATTTAACCTTTATTTAACTAGGCAAGTCAGTTAAGAACTAATTCTAGGCCAGCCTAGGAACGACATAGTTTGTTTACCAGCGTATTACCGATTAAATCTCTTCATTTTGAAATGAGTATGACTAGTGTATAAAATCTTCCTGTAGATGTTTATGATGAATTGTGCACTTCCACCACTCCCGCTGCGATTACACTCCGCCACAGGAGGTGGCAGTATGTTTGCGTGTTCAGTGCGGCTGCTGTTGTACGTAAAGGCATTTTCTTGTTGGTTGGTGAATGACTGGGATGTGCTGAAACACATCAGACGGAGTTGTTATAAAGGAGTTTTTAACACAATGAGTTCAATAGGAACTGGGGTAAGTTTGATAGCTAAGATACTGCACGTTATACATTTGTATGCTACCAAACGAAAGGTTTGGTTAACTTTTTAGCACCAGCTTATTCTTGGAAAAGACAAAGTTAGCCAACTTGCTAACGTTAGCTAACTGTGGCTGTTCTGTGGTAGTTTTAGGTTTTACAGTAGTAACCAATAACACATTAAATTACGTCATTCGTTTAAGATCTATAATCCTATGTAGAGTGAAACACATTTTACATTGGTTACTGCTACCTACCTAAGTAACGTTAGTTATTTCACTACAGAACTAGCAAGCTAACTAGTTGTCATGCCTGCTGACTCACTTGTACGGCAGCTTGCTAGCTAAATTAGCAATGCTGGTTGAACTAAATCGAAATTGAAACAAATTCAACCAAATGGTGTTGGGTATTGGTTGCTCTCCTATCACTAAACAAATGTTTTATTTCACCACTGGGTAAATGGAATTTCACAACATGATATTTACAAGTTCTTTAATCTTTTAAAAAGCTAGAAAGACGCGCTGGCACCTGTAATGTAAAAATGGGATTACTCAAATTGTAATGTCACATGCACAAATGTCTTCATTGCAAACTCAAAACCCAACAGTGCAATAATCAATAACAATATATTACTAGAAAAAAAGCACACGAGGAATATTAAATATGAGATACGCAATGAAGTAAGTAATTAAGCATACTATATACAGGAAATATTTAAGTCAGTTCCAGTATCATATTTACATGTGCCGGGATACTGGAGTGATGGAGGTAGATATGTATAGGGACAAGGCAACAGGATATAAGATAGAGTAGCAGCATCTTGCAGGTGTGTAGAGTCAAGTATGTGCATATTATGTGTGAATGAGTGTGTAGGGCCCTGTGAGTGTGCATAGACGGTGCAAAATATTGAAATAAAAGGTCAATCAAGATACAAGGTTAACACTGTCAGTGTAGCTACTCTATCAGTTGTATTGCTTGTGGATAGAAGCTGTTCAAGAGCCTGTTGGTGTCAGATTTGATGCACCGGTACCTCTTGCAGTGAGGCAGCAGAGAAAATAGACTATGGCTTGGGTGGTTGGGGTCTTTGAGGATTTTCAAGGCCTTCTTTTCACACTGCCTGATATAGAGGTCCCCGATGGCAGGGAGCTCAGCACCAGTGATGTACTGGGCTGTCCGCACAATACTCTAGCGCCATACCAAGTAGGGATGCAGCCAGTCAATATGATCTCACTAGTACAGCTGTAAAACATTTCCAGGAGGGCCCATACCAAACTTATTCAACCTCCTGGGGGGGGAAGTGGCACTGTCGCGCCGTCTTCATGACTGTGTTTGGACCATTTGTAAGTCTTTAGTGATTTGGACACAGAGGTACTTGGAAGTTCTCTACCTGCTCCACTACCGCCCTGTCGATGTGGATGTGGGCGTGCTCCCCCCCCCCCCCCCCCCCCCCCCCCCCCCCCCCCTGTAGTCCATGATCAGCTTCTTGGTCTTGCTGACATTGAGGGAGAGGTTGTTGCTTCGGCACCCCACTGCCAGGTCACTGACCTCCCTGTAGGCTGACTCATCGTCGCTGGTGATCAGGCCTACCACCATCATGTCGGCAGCAAACTTGATGATGGTGTTGTGTCGTGCGTGGCCACACAGTCGTGGGTTAACATTCAGGCCTATCATGAAGCTACTTCCATGGTTTTTGCTAGCTAATATTTTGAAAATTGACACCCTTGAGTTTGGTTAGATTGATGTAAAGGTATGAAGTCTGGCAGTTCCTGTCAATCACAAGTGTAGCTATGTTATCTCAACAGCGGTGGCCTTCAAAATATAACATCTAAAACTCTTTCCTTTTCTAGTATGACTTGTCTGCCTCCACCTTTTCACCTGATGGAAGGGTATTCCAGGTGGAATATGCCATGAAGGCAGTAGAAAACAGCAGGTATATTATCCTTCCCTGTTTGAGTGTTTTCAATGCAGTACCCACATGATGGAAAATAACCCAAGTGTCTCAATTTGTTGGTTCTTGTTCTTTCTCCTTACAGCACAGCAATTGGGATCCGATGCAAGGATGGGGTTGTGTTCGGTGTTGAGAAATTGATTCTCTCCAAACTTTATGAACAAGGCTCAAACAAGCGCATCTTCAATGTTGACCGTCACGTAGGAATGGTATGTATTCATCCAGACCACATCCATAGTGTAATAACGGGTAGAATGTTGACCAACAACTGATGCGCACATAACCAGAAAAACAGATGGGTTGTCTTATAATCAAAGGATTATTGACAACATGTAAGCTATATTTCTGAGCTTGTCTGCAAATCTTTATTGAAAACATAAAAACATTTTACTTAATGCACTTGTTTTGTTACAGTTATTGGTTGGCTAGCTGGCTAACCCTAGCTACATTAGCATACTAATGTAGCGACTAAACACTTCAAAACAGGAGATGGTTTCAAGAACAAAATACAGCTAGCTGAAACAAGCCTTCTACAATTAACCACACACCAGCTTCTAGTCAATGTTGATAGCTATCTGACTGATCAGAGTGACAATACAGACTTTTACCTCTGGGCATTTGTCATGACGTTGTCAACCCCATATATTAATCTTGAAAGATCTTAGAGAGGGACTGAATTCTGCTGCTCATTAAGAAAAAATGGATTTGGATATTGGGAATGTGGTTGGGTGTGATATGTTTGGCCCTCTTGACTCATGGTAGAAAAATGTCACTCTCAAAATAGTCAGAATGAATCTAATTTTTTTTGTCAAAGGTCTTAGTTGTGCAATTTTACATCTAGCTAAAAGTATTTGGTGCAGTATCTCTAGTTAAATGTGCATGAAAACTACCTAGTACTGCAATCCTGACACTATCGACGCGGCCGCTGCTTCCCTTATTTCTGACAAAACTAGCTACACACGGTTTATCATTGCCCAAAATCACAAGCTAGTTTAATCAATGAAGCTAGCTAGTAGCACATTGAGCAGACAAATCCACTTATCAAGTTACTGGTGAGTGGCATAGTGCTTCGGTGCCATTTTTACATGGCGCTCTGTGTGGCGCTCTGTGATGGAACAGTGACTGTCTGAGGAACGGGCTATCGTACTGTAGTGACATGGGCTGGATAGAATCAGTCTGTCTTTAGAACTGGTAATAATTGCTTATTTGCCCTGCAAAATAATAGAACAATATTATTTCTATAATAAAGCTGTGATTGAGACTTTCATTGTTATTTTTGAAAGCCACAAAATTTAGAAGAAAATCTTCGTAGGCTAGAATATTTGGGAAATAACGCTGTAGATGTCCTGGAGGGCAGGCAGTGTGCCCCCGATGATGCGTTGGGCTGACCACACGCACCACCCTCTGGAGAGGCGGTTGCGTCCGGTGCTGTAGCCATACCAGGCAGTGATGCAGTCCAACAGGATGCTCTCAATGGCGCACCTGTAGATGTTTGTGAGGGTCTTTGGTCCTACCAAGCTGAATTGTTCAGCCTTCTGAGGTTGAAGAGGCGCTGTTGCGCTTCACTACACTGTCTGTGTGGATGGGTTATTTCAGTTTGTCAGTGATGTGCATGCAGATAAACTTGATGCTTTTCACCCTCCACTGCTACCCACGTGGTTAAATGTCTTCACGTCGGCCGCGGAGAACGAGAGCTCGCAGGAGCGAAGGAAGTAGCAGAATGGAGGCGTGATTGGATTTGCCAAAGGGGGGGCGGGAGAGTAGCAATGGTCAAGATTTCTTGATGAGCGAGTTGCGCAGACGATGTGTTGATAAAGCTTTGGTTGCATTTTCCTCATATTTGCTTTTATGGGGCGGTGGTACGAACATAGGATCCAATTGAGGAATGTCTAATTTTTGGTCAAAATGCTGGTGAGTGACTGCTAATCTAATATCCAAAAGTTATTTTCGGCTATAGGTAATAATGCTAGAAATGTTCTGAGCAAATAATACGAAATAACACACACAAAATACTGCGAAGTTGGCTAGGAACAGGGTGACCATATCTGTTGGCGCCATGTCTGTTGGAGCCTATCGAATAGAAAACACAAGATGGTTAAGGAGTATCCATTATAAAAAAATGAATAGGTTTAGGCTATAGCCCATGCATCCAACAGAGGGAGATAGATTTTCTGACTGGACATTTTGGGGTGCTTTGGTATAATTTCTCGCTTTGTCTAGCCTACATTACTCTCTTGCGTTCTGTATAACATTTTTATTGAAATAGGCTAATTACTCTTAATGTCACTTGTGTGCTGCGAGACTGTTCTTTACTGTGGGGCGCCAGTCAAGTTCAAATAGGCTAAACCATCGTGTGTCACATCACAGCGTCGTCACAATTTACGAATGCTGTCAATCATCGGAAATAGACGATGCTATTGTAATAGCGCTCAACCTTACTTTCAACACAACATTGGTAACGCGTTGTCTTATCTAAACAAGTATGAGGCGCTGTGTAATGTGGGCAGGTCTGTCTGTCTAGTTTCTGCCGTACGCTTGAATAGAGTTGCAGAGCAAGGAAAACGACTAATTCAAAGTCTCCGAGCGTGCACCGCTAGCAATTTCACACCGGTTACATAGGATGATCGAAATGGATCTAGGAATGGAACAGCTTCCATAAATCTCGCAAATCTCTTGTTTTGGAAGGTACTGACTTTGTGACAAATTATGCTGTTAACACTTTGTAGTCCATTTCTACAGTTGTCAATGTTTCTGACTAATATCGAATATCAATGCAACAGACAGTTTTCAACCAGAGTTTTTTTGGGTTCGCCTGTTTTTAAAGCAGTTCATCTCATAGAAAGGGCGAATAACATTTGAACCTGCCTTTAACTCATTAAAATGAGACTCAGCGATTATACAACGTTGCCACGAGCACCACAGAGAGTGCATCGCGCTTATCTGCAATATATCTGGTATGGCCAAGAATGTGTTTCATGCTGCTGCCACATTATTGCTGCTGGACCATAACAATGGAGAAGTTAAGTATCAAGCCTAACACTCTTAGTTGTTGTGGAAGTCGTCCCGATTCTGCTGTTTACTTTGTGCATTGCTGAATCTACCTTTAACTTTCTTACCCATAGGCAGTGGCTGGACTACTGGCTGATGCTCGATCCCTGTCTGAGGTGGCCAGAGAGGAGGCCTCCAACTTCAGATCCAACTATGGACACAACATCCCACTGAAGGTAAAAAAATAATTATGTTGCTAATAGGTTAGCAGTCACAGTTAACCAGTTGAATCAGGCGTGGTAGTCCTGTAATGGAATATATGGGGTAGCCTAGTGGTTAGAGCGTTAGACTAGTAACCGGAAGGTTGAAAGTTCAAACCCCCGAGCTGACAAGGTACAAATCTGTTGTTCTGCCCCTGAACAGGCAGAACAACAGTTCCTAGGCCGTCATTGAAAATAAGAATTTGTTCTTAACTGACGTGCCTAGTTAAATAAAGGTCATCAGTGTTCATCAGTGTTTCCCTCAAACTCCTCCTCGGTTACCCTGTCAGTTCCACATATTTGATATTTATTTATATTTTACCTTTATTTAACTAGGCACGTCAGTTAAGAACAAATTCTTATTTTCAATGACGGCCTAGGAACTGTTGTTCTGCCTGTTCAGGGGCAGAACAACAGATTTGTACCTTGTCAGCTCGGGGGTTTGAACTTTCAACCTTCCGGTTACTAGTCTAACGCTCTAACCACTAGGCTACCCTGCTGCCCCATATATTCCATTACAGGACTACCACGCCTGATTCAACTGGTTAACTGTGACTGCTAACCTATTTTGGCGACATTCTGAATTGCTTTGTCCCTAAATCCTATGGACAGTCATATTCTTTGAATTGCATATAATCTCTCTTTACAGTATCTCTCCGAGAGAGTGGCCATGTACGTTCATGCCTATACACTATACAGTGCCGTGCGGCCGTTTGGATGCAGCTTCATCTTGGGCTCTTACGATCAAGATGATGGTCCTCAGCTGTACATGGTTGATCCCTCTGGAATCTCATTTGTGAGTTAGGTTTTGGGTGTTTATCACTAAACTAACTGTTGTCTAATGTCATTAACTTACTGTTGTCACACTACACTCTTAGGGCTGGTTTCCCGAATCAAGGTTAAGACTAGTCTAGGAGTAAGGTGCATTCTCAATGGAGATATTACAATGAGCATGTGGTTTACTCCTTGACTAGGTTTAATCTGGGTCTGGGAAAATCGCCATTTAAAGGCCCCAGTGCAGTCAAAAATGTATATATAAAACACAGGAAAATCAGAAATGTATATATAAAACACAGGAACATCACATTTCCACACAGGTTAGAATAATATTGTGAAAATTATAATGCCCTTTTAGTGTAAGAGCCGATTGAAAAGACTGCATGAGCTTTCAGCACGTTTTGGTGTTATCGAGTTTTGGCCTACCATGGTGACATAACCATGCGGTAAATTAGTGAATAGGCCAATAAGAAAGGGTTCAAAACCTTTCTACCAATAAGTTAGTATTCTGTTTTTTCCCCTCCCCAGACAGGCCTAGCAAAATTCTTGCTTGAGAAATTGTATTTTTTACCATTTTAATTGAAAGTACTTCATTGTTACCCAGAAATGATTTAAATGGTAAGATTAAAAAGATTGACCTTTTAAGGTGTTTGGAAATTTGCAATGTATTCTCAGAAGGGAATGTTTGTTTTACCATCTCTATATGTCATCATGCAGCCTCAAAGTGATGTGAAATGTGTAACGTTGTTGTGAAAATGTTCAAGATGGCCACTGAAATGTTTGTTTTATTAAGGGTTACTGGGGATGTGCTATTGGAAAAGCCAAGCAAGCCGCCAAGACAGAAATTGAAAAGCTTCAGGTAAGAATATTAATTTAGCCAAGTTGTCCAATTTCATAAAACATGGGAATATCTTCATTGTTTATCTTTGTATGTCATTGCCATCAACAGATGAAAGACATGACCTGCAGGGAGTTGGTAAAGGAGGTGGCCAAAATGTAAGTGTTTTTTATTTTATTAAAGGAATACACCTACTGTTGCTCATTCTCATAAATAGCCTTCAATCAAGGCAGTGTATTACTCATATGTACTGTTGTATTTTTGGTTTTGTAGAATCTACATTGTACACGATGAAGTGAAAGACAAAGCGTTCGAGTTGGAACTCAGCTGGGTTGGAGAAGGTAATGCAGCTTTCTCTTATATACACTGAGTGTACAAACCAGACACCTGCTCTTTCCATGACAGACTGAAAGCTATGATCCCTTATTGATGTCACTTGTTAAATCCACTTCAATCAGTGTAGATGAAGGGGAGGAGACTGGTTAAAGAAGGATTTTTTTTAAAGCCTTGAGACAATTGAGACCAGGATTGTGTGCCATTCAGATGGTAAATGGGAAAGACGGATGATTTAAGTGCCTTTGAACGGGTTATGGTAGTAGATGCCAGGTGCACCAGTTTCTGCCAAGAACTGCAACGCTGCTGGGTTTAATGCTCAACAGGTTCCTGTTTGTATCAAGAATGGTCCACCACACAAAGGACAATCCAGCCAACTTGACACAACTGTGTGAAGCATTGGAGTCAACATGTGCCAGCATCCCTGTGGAATGTTTCGAGACCTTGTAGAGTCCATGTCCTGACGAATTGAGGCTGTTCTGAGGGCGGGGAGGGGGGGCTGAAGGCAGACATCATCAGCTTGTCACACACCGCTTTGCATTTTCAAAACATATACTTAATTGTTTGAAACCTGAAAGTTTTACTACATACTATGAGGCATGTCTTACCTGGCTTCAAAGTAGCCTAGCCAAAATCAGACCATATCTGTGAAAGCAATTATTTTATATAAACTTTCTTTCATTGTCCAGTAACCAAAGGCACACTTCTAGTCATATTAGCAACCCATGCTAGTAGTTGCATATTCAACCACCCCTCTTTCTAAATTTCTAAAATATATTTTCATCTGTCACATGAAACTGACGGCATGTGCAGTGAGCTTTTGATAACTTATTTTCTGCTAATTGCATTATGGAATGAACATTTGCACTTGTGCGCATTGCTGCACTTATGTGAAGAAATAATGGTTCATCAACATTAAGCTAAACGTTCTGATATGTTGTGTCACTCATTCCTTTTTTCCCTCTATTTTCTTTTATGTAGCCTATGCCTATTGGTTGTGTGAATTTGGGACCTATCGTCCCACAACTGTCCCAGAGTCTGTTTTGGAATAGGCTATTTCTTTCTCAACAAGCTGACCAATAGAATAGGTCAACTTTTCTACTATGGGGGATAGCAGATTGAGATAGGCTAGTGATTTTGCTGTTTGTTATTGGTCTTGTTGGCTGAGGAAAAGTAAATGTGGACAGGTATTCTAACATCAAAGTGCGCGTCAGAATTTGGTAAGAAGGAATTGTTGCAACCTGACTTGCGTGTTCTGTTAATATGAATTACCATAATCGAAATGTCATTCTGGGCACCGAGGGTGGATGCCCTAATCAGGTTATGCACCCAATCCAAAAGGGTCTGGTAAATTTCTTAAATGTCCGCTAAATTAAAATTATGCCGGTCAAATGTCCGGCGCCTCATTTTTCTAACGGAAACCCTGGCGTGAGCAGTGTTCCACTCAAATCTGAAAGTTAACCCAGCTCATAACAAAGTGATGTATTGCATGCATGTGCAGTCATGGCCAGCTACGTGACGGGCCATTGCCCGATCCAGTCAAGTCAATGTTGTGCATAACTTATGACCTTCATTTCCCTTCACCAGTGACAAATGGAAAGCACGAGCTGGTTCCTAAAGACATCAGGGTGGAGGCAGAGAAGTATGCTAAGGTATGTACCATGACCACCAGTTTATGTTGCATGGCATTTCTGTGACCTGGGTTCAAAACAACAGTACCTTAAGTATTCTTTCCACATTTTATGGTTACAAACTGAATGTAAAATGGAATAAATTGAGATTGTGTCATTGGCCTACACACAATACCCCATAATCAGTCTAAGTATTCAACACCTTTTATGACGAGCCTAAATAAGTTGAGTAAAAATGTGTAACTCGCATGATAAGTTGCATGGACGCACTCTGTGTGCAATAATGGTGTTTAACATATATTTTTTGAATGACTTCCTTATCTCTATACCGTACACATACAATTATCTGTAAGGTTGAGCACTGAATTTCAAACAGATTCAACCACAAAGACCAGGGAGGTTTTCCAATGCATTGCAAACAAGGGTAGATGGGTAAAAAAAAAGCAGACATTGAATATATCCCTTTTGAGCATGGTGAAGTAATTGATTATACTTTGGATGGTGTATCAATACACCCAGTCACTAGAATGATACAGTCCTTCCGTTAACTCAGTAGCCGGAGAGGAAGGAAACTGCTCAGGGATTTCAACATGAGGCCAATGGTGACTTTAAAACAGTTAGTTTATTGGCTGTGATGGGAGAACTGAGGATGGATACACAACATTGTAATTACTCCACAATACTATGCTAATTAACAGAGCAAAGAAATTAACTTCATGTCCTGAATAGAATGCGTTATGTTTGGGGAAAATCCAGTAGTGATCAACAACCAACTTAAGAGTTTGAATTTAAAAGGAATAATCCGCAAATATTGTACAAACCAGGTGTGTAAAGCTCTTAGAGACTTACCCAGAAATAATCACTTTCTGAAGGCACTGTATGTCTATGGATCGAACTCGGGTTTCCTGTGTGCCACAAGACTGTTAGCCTTCTGAGCTAAATCCTAGGTTTTAGCCCAGGGAGCTAACTAGTCTTCAGGTCCCAGGCAAGGTTAGTCATCACACGAGCGTGGTTCACTAAACCACCATTATACAGTATCTGTTAGTGTTGCACGGCGTACCGAAACTATAACAAGAAAAACGGTTGGGTATTAGAAGCGAAAGGAACAAATTCTATCAGATGTCTCATGTTTGAAAATGAGCTAAATGTGTTAAACTTATTCGAAAATATGATAAATTTGGACAAACGATTACAAGACTATAACAGAATGCATCAGTGTTTGTATTCCCTGCAGCTTTCTGAAGAAGCATCGGCACAGGAATGCCTGTCTGGGTGTGCATATGTTGACCACTTTGTGTAGCCGTTAGAAGGGTTGGGTACGTTACTTTCTAGATGTAGTCAGTTAGTTACAAGTTACCTGTACAAAATTGTAATCAGTAACAACTTTTGGATTACCCAAACTCTGAATGTAATCTGCTTACTTTCCCCTTAAGAGGCATTAGACAAAGACAAAACGTTTTGGGAATGACAAATGTAAACTTTACCAAAGTCTGCTGCCTCAGTTGGCAATTTGCATATATTACAGAATGTTATGAAGAGTGATCAGATGAATTGCAATTAATTGCAAAGTCCCTCTTTGCCATGCACCCCCCCCAAAAAAAAAAATCCACTGCATTTCAGCCCTGCCACAAAAGGACCAGCTGACATGTCAGTGATTTTCTCGTTAACACAGGTGTGAGTGTTGACGAGGACAAGGCTGGAGATCACTCTGTCATGCTGATTGAGTTTGAATAACAGACTGGATGCTTCAAAAGGAGGGTGGTGCTTGGAATCATTGTTCTTCCTCTGTCAGCCATGGTTACCTGCAAGGAAACACGTGCCATCGTCATTGCTTTGCACAAAAAGGGCTTCACAGGCAAGGATATTGCTGCCAGTAAGATTGCACCTAAATCAACCATTTATTGGATCATCAAGAACTTCAAGGAGAGTGGTTCAATTGTTGTGAAGAAGGCTTCAGAGCGCCCAAGAAAGTCCAGCAAGTGCCAGGACCGTCTCCTAAAGTTGATTCAGCTGCGGGATCGGGGCACCACCAGTACACAGCTTGCTCAGGAATGGCAGCAGGCATATGCATGCACAGTGAGGCGAAGACTTTGAGGATGGCCTGGTGTCAAGAAGGGCAGCAAAGAGGCCATTTCTCTCCAGGAAAAATGTCAGGGACAGACTGATATTCTGCAAAAGGTACAGGGATTGGACTGTTGAGGACTGGGGTAAAGTCATTTTCTCTGATGAATCCCCTTTCCGATTGTTTGGGGCATCCGGACAAGGTTTTTTTCCAGAGAAGACAAGGTGAGCGTTACCATCAGTCCTGTGTCATGCATCCTGAGACCATTCATTTGTGGGGTTGCTTCTCAGCCAATGGAGTGGGCTCACTCACAATTTTGCCTAACACAGCCATGAATAAAGAATGGTACCAAGATATCCTTCGAGAGCAACTTCTCCCAACCATCCAGGAACAGTTTGGTGACAAACAATGCCTTTTCCAGCATGATGGAGCACCTTGCCATAAGGCAAAAGTGATAACTAAGTGGCTTGGGGAACAAAACATTGACATTTTGGGTCCATGGCCAGGAAACTCCCCAGACCTTAATCCCATTGAACTTGTGGTCAATCCTCAAGAGGCGGTTGGACAAACAGAAACCCACAAATTCGGACAAACTCCAAGCATTGAATATGCAAGAATGGGCTGCCATCAGTCAGGATGTGGCCCAGAAGTTAATTGACAGCATGCCAGGGCGGATTGCAGCGGTCTTGAAAAAGGTTTTTTTTTTGAGACTCTGCATCAACTTCATGTAATTGTCAAAAGCCTTTGGCACTTATGAAATGCTTGTAATTATACTTCAGTATTCCATAGTAACATCTGACAAAAATATCTAAAGACACTGAAGCAGCAAACTTTGTGGAAATGAATGTCATTCTGAAATCTTTTGGCCACGACTGTAGACTAGCCCAAAGTTACCCGTCTCGATCTACGAGCTGTTGGCTACGGCGCACGTCCTAAAACCAGATTTGCTATTTAACCGAAGTTTGTGACAACTATCGGTAGAGTTGAAAATGCGATGGAAACGCATATCACTTTTAGATATTTATTTAGTGAAATAATAAGTACATTGTGTGCACTACCTCAACCACGCACTGATTTTATCCGCAACATGTCCATGTGGTGGAAACGTGCACATTTTCTTTGGATTTTAGAATATTTGCATTTAAATCGATCGCCAATTGGATGGAAACCTAGCTAGTTACATTTAATGTTACGTTCACATGATGATAGTAATAAGTCTTCAGGCAGATGGAAAGGCTTTCCCAAAAATCTTCTCAATTACAGTGCATTCAGAAAATATTCAGACCCCTGGACTTTTTCCACATTTTGTTACAGCCTTATTCTAAAATTGATTACATTGTTTTTCCCCCCTCAACAATCGACACACAATACCCCATAATGACAAAGCAAAAATAGGTTGACATTCTTTAAAAAAAATTAAAAATAAACTGACATTTACATAAGTATTCAGACCCCCTACTCAGTAATTTGTTGAAGCACTATTGACAGCGAGTACAGCTTCGAGTCTTCTTGGGTATGATGCTACAAGCTTGGCACATCTGTATTTGGGGAGTTTCTCCCATTATTCTCTGCAGATCCTCTCAAGCTCTGTCAGGTTGGATGAGAGTCGCTGCACAGCTATTTTCAGGTCTCTCCAGAGATGTTCGATCGGGTTCAAGGCCAGGCTCTGGCTTCGCCCCTCAGGGACATTAAGAGACTTGTCCCAAAGCCACTCCTGGCTGTGTGTCCAGGGTCGTTGTCCTGCTGGAAGGTGAACCTTCCCCCCAGTCTCCTGGCTTTAGCGCTCTGGAGCAGGTTTTTATCAAGGATCTCTCTGTATTTTGCTCTGTTCATCTTTCCCTCAATCCTGACTAGTCTCCCTGTCCCTTCCCCTAAAAAACATCCCACAGCATGATGCTGCCAGCACCATGCGTCACTGTAGGTTTGGTGCCAGGTTTCCTAAAAATGTGATGCTTGGCATTCAGGCCAAAGAGTTCAATCTTGGTGTCATTAGACCAGACAATCTTGTTTCTCATGGTCGGAGTCCTTTAGGTGTCTTTTGGCAAATTCCAGGCGGGCTGTCATGGGGTCTGAATACTTATGTAAATAAGTGTTGTTTTTTGTAAAAAACTCAACCTGTTTTCACTTTGTCATTATGGCATACTGTGTATGCATTGATGAGGGGGAAAATAAATTAATCAATTTTAGAATAAGACCATAACGTAACAAAATGTGGAAAAGGTAAAGGGGTCTGAATACTTTACGAATGCACTGTAGCCTATGCCAACTGGGCAGAAGCTCTTCAAAAAAACTGCTTGTGGTGTGTGTGTGTGTGACTATTGTGATACTAAATCTGGTATTGAAGTAATTTCTGCTATCGTGGTAACATTAGTCTGTCTTTCTGGTGTCTGATTCACAATGCTTCTTGCTTCCACCATAGGATTCTTTGGAGGAGGAGGATGACTCTGAAGAAGACAACATGTAAATTCAATTCTGCGGTTTCTTCACTTGTCACACACCTACTGACAGGACAGCTCTACAAGAAACAGACGGAAATTATTTTGTATGTTTTGTAGTTTAATGGACCATTCATGTCATTTCTTTCCCATTTGGTTTGACGGATTACACAGCTTTGAAATAAAAGTGGATGAGCACTGTTTATACTAAAAGCAACTTTGACAATTAAAAGAAAAAGCTAAATACGGTCAAGGGTCTGCCTTAGTCATGTTATTTTTTGCCAATGTATTAGAGGTCGACCGATTATTGGAGGACCAGAAAAGCCGATACCGATTAATTGTACAATTAATTTTATTGCTTTGTAATAGTCACAATTACAACAATACTGGATGAACACTTATTTTAATTTAATACATCAATTTAGCCTCATGTAAATAATGCAAAAACAGTGTTGGAGAAGTAAAAGTGCAATATGTGCTATGTAAGAAAGCTAGCGTTTCAGTTCCTTGCTCAGAACATGAGAACATATGAAAGCTGGTGATTCCTTTTAACATGAGTCTTCAATATTCCCAGGTAAGACGTTTTAGTTACTATAGGAATTATATTTCCCTCTATACCATTTGTAATTCATTAACCTTTGACTATTAGATGTTCTTATAGGCACTTTATTGCCAGTGTAACAGTATAGCTTCCGCCCCTATCCTCACTCCTCCCTGGGCTCGAACCAGCAACACAACAGCCACCATCGAAGCAGCGTTACCCTTGCAGAGCAAGGGGAAGAACTACTAGAATGCTCAGAGCGAATGAAGTTTGAAACGCTATTAGCTCACGCTAACTAGCAAGCTAGCCATTTCACTTCAGTTACACCAGCCTCATCTCGGGAATTGATAGGTTTGAAGTCATAAACAGTGCAATGCTTGACGGACAGTGAAAAGCTGCTGGCAAAACGCACGAAAGTGCTGTTTGAATGAATGTTTAGGCTATGCTTCTGCCTGCCACCGCTCAGTCAATTTAGATACTTGTATGCTTAGTCAGATTATATGCAACGCAGGACACGATAGATAATATCTAGTAATATAATCAACCATGTGTAGTTAACTAGTGATTATGATTGATTGTTTTTTATAAGATAAGTTTAATGCTAGCTAGAAACTTACCTTGGCTTACTGCATTCGCGTAACAGGCAGCCAGCCTCCTTGTGGAGTGCAACGAGAGAGGCAGGTCGTTATTGCGTTGGGCTAGTTAACTGTAAGGTTGCAAGATTGATTCCCCAGCTGACAAGGTGGAAATCTGTGGTTCTGCCCCTGAACAAGGCAGTTAACCCACCGTTCCTAGGCTGTCATTGAAAATAAGAATGTGTTCTTAACTGACTTGCCTAGTTAAATAAAGGTTTAAAATAAAAATACCGATTTCCGATTGTTATAAACTTGAAATCGGCCATTCCGATTAATCGGTCGACCTCTAATATGTATTTAGTCCTTGAGGTATTATTTACAAGACTACCACTACTTGATCCGTCTACTGGTGGTGCCAGTTGTGTAAGAACAAAGACAATTTCTGTGCACAGTGTGATGTTTCAACTATGACATGAGTTCAGTGACTCCAGAAGGGCAATAGTCTCCACATCGACCTTATCATAGACCGCCACCTCTGGCTACCATGCCTCTCCATTCCATCCTTGTTGTTTCGTCCCTGCTTGGATACACTTGAGACTAAATACAGAAGACCTAACGATAATACAGTGTCTTGAATCTGATTTATCTCATCTCATCTGTACATTTGATGAAGAACACATGCCATGCTGTCTCGGATAAATTCATGCTATAGCCTTAGCCAAGTAAGTGAAGTGACTTCACTAGCTTTTCTGGTCAGTGCTATCCGGGATCGTTGGGACGTCCATACCCTAACCTTATCCATAACGAAAGACAATACAGTATGTTTTGAAACTCTACCATAAGCCTAGCCATTTAAAATGTCAACTTCAATGGGGTAGGGACTTCCCAAAAAAGCCGGATAACGAGGACCGCTTTTACCTGCACATGTTTCCGGTTACGTAAACCAACTTGCCCGCTGACGTCCTTACAAACATGTACACGGCGCCATTGCCCTCGACCACAAACAAATCGATCTTGTGTATTTAACTCGTATCGCATTCTATCCCCAGCACACTACTACATAGCTAGTAACGCCTTAGTTCAAATACGAGTCACGGCCAGCACCATCCAACGAGTGTGTAGAAATGGCACGTGTTTTCACATACAGTCCATTTCCATCCTTAGGAGTGACAAGGAAGCTTCCAGCCAGTGTCGAAAATAGGCGGTCCATTGTAAAATATGTCTAACCAGTGAAGGCTTGGGTAGAGATAGGTAAAGCCAATCATATTTCCATAGTGGGGTGTTCTGGAGGATTAAAAAGCCAAGTATATGAGGACCAATGGCAACTTTTCCCTCAAAGAGACGATTTCATCTCTACCAACCATCAATACAGATTAGTTATGTCCTATAGCATTTGAAGCATGTGTTGACCAATCACATTTCTGAGATTTGACCACGACTGTCATGGCAGCCAATCTGATTTCGAGAAACACATCTTCGGATCAAGCTTATTCTTCGTGTATTGCTTTGCAACTCTAGCAAGTGGTGAGCAGTCGGATCGTTGCAGTAAGTATAAAAAAAAATATTAGCTAATATTCCTCTCAAATGAATTACAAACAGTTCAAGCTATTTAGATCAAGGTGACACCCGTTTTGTTAAATACGGACGACACTTAGCTCAATGTCTCTTTATTTTTGTCTTGCAAGATTAGACCGTAAGGAATTGAATGGCAGTGACCAGTCGGCTTGTTTTTGCAGTGAAGAAATGTATGCGCCTTTTGTGAAACTGTATAATAAATAAATAATTGTTGTCATGATACTTTTTGTTTTATCGTCATGAACTACCTGCTTCTCGTTTATCCGAAAGAGAACCACCGTTTGAAATGTTATGCCGGAACTAGCTAGCTGACAAACTCAATGACTAGCAAGGCGGTTTAAATCGCCATATCGATAAACTGTTCTTAGCTAGCTAACCTTAGTATGGTGAAGTTAGCTAGGTAGCTAAATTTACCTCCCGAGTTGAGGGAAATATTCTGTCTTTCCTTATTTTCACAAAGACTGACGATATTTTTTATATATTCTGTTTTACTGAAACAACCTTGTTTAAGATGACTGTGTGGCACACATTTTAGAGACAGATGTTCTTTGTAACGTTATTTCAAGCAGTTTGGAATGAACCACCAGCCTGACATGGTGCAGCACGGCGAGCTATGATGGCGACGTGACACACACAGTCAGATTGCGAGGCAAGCGGGAAGAAACACGCATTATTCTTCTTGTCTATGTGCAACGTCCTCTTTTTTAAAAAAAGCTTTCGACTAATTATTTGAGGTCTACTTTAACAATCCGCATACAGTGAAAACTAGCTAGCTACACATTTTTGTACATCTGGAGGGAGGGGGCGGCTGCATCGAGCTTGAAAAGAATGCGTTAAGTAGCTAGCTAGTTTGTTAGCTAGTATATTTATTAATTTGTTCCAGTTTATAGCTATTCTGACAAGTCTTTAATAATCTGCTATTACTATTTTGTTTTACAGCAATCAAAACCAATCGAGCTGGACTCCCTCAAATAGTCTACGATGAAGGTAAGTCACTTTGCTAACCTCAGTTGAAAACAGGAGTGAAGCCGACGCCTCTTTCACTTAGCTTGCAAAGAGACAGGGTCAACTGTATATGGTTGGAAACAACATGTCAACTTGAATATGTCAGAATGTCAGGCATATAATGTTTCACAATTCATTTAAATGTTCTCACGTTTTAATCTAGGCATCACCACCTCTTCCTGAACAAGATATTTAGAGGAAAAATGCAAATGTAACTTCATGTTTATGTGGCATGTGATGGGTGTTACAAGTTCATGCTTCATGGACATTTAATTTAATAGTGGCCGAACTGTTTTGTTCCGAAGTAAGTACAATGGTGCATGTTATGGCGCATCTGTTTTTCTCACAGGCAGCAAACGAGCCTGCCTATCTGACCGTGGGGACTGAGGTCAGTGCCAAATACAGAGGTGCCTTCTGTGAGGCAAAAATCAAGACTGTTAAACGGATGGTGAAGGTTAAGGTAAGAGCACCACACAACTAATGGCTCCATCCCAATGGCAGCCTATTACCTTTTATAGTGCACTACTTCTGACCAGGACCCATAGGGTTGTGGTCAAAAGTAGTGCATTATATAGGTAGTGTGTCATTTGGGACAATGACACTGTAATCAAACAAGGTAGTAAGTGGAATGGTCCATTATGTCAGCAAATGTTGATGTCCACATATTATAACAATATGTTGTTTATATAGACAAGCTGATTGTCCAGTTTCGGGTGACAGTTTTGCTGCAAAAGAACCCCCCCCCCCCTTCTCTCGTATCTAGATATTAGTGTCTGCCAGTGGCATCTTTCAAGTAGAGACTTGTTCTATGAACAGTTTTCCTCAGTTTTCCTCTTGTTTTATAAAGCATTAGGAAGTCTGTAACAGCCTACATAGTACCAGGTACACACTCCAAAAAAGTTAATTTAGTCATGACATAATCATAACGCAACAATAAACACAGGCAATATTGGAATGTTTGGATATTCTGCTGTTAATCAGCAGGTAGTTTGTATTCAATTACTAACCTAATCTGTTGGCTTTAACATTTGGTAATACACATGAATGTACATTAAATAGGGACTGATAATGCTTGGACATTCGATTAGCCAACTCTTGTTTTGTATGTTTTTGAGCTATGGATAGGACTAGGAATTTAAGTTCTGTATTCAAAACCCATTGTGAAAATGTGGAGTTAGTGAACTGGTGAACCTGCTTCTAGTTGATGATGGTTATTGTTTCAAGACCAGATGATCCTCCACCAATCACCAGGTAGCAACATTGTGACCTGACCTCCTCTCTTCTCCATTATTCTCCTTTGCCACTTCCATTATGATTGTCAGAGTTCCCTTGACTGATTGTTTCATGGGGCATGGTAGGTAGCCCCATTGAACTTTCTCCACATTAAACGTAGGCTGTCATTTGAAATAAGAATTTGTTCTTAACTGACTTGCCTAGTTAAATAAATAACTGATGTGAACAATGAGGAAACAGTGAGTTTGCAGTGAGTTTGCACCATTGCCTGGTTATACTATAAGCACAAACCTACTACTGTATCGTTGTCCTCAAGCACTGCCATGTGTAGCCCCTGAATACATGAGTTAATCTAAAGTCCTTTGGGGACAGATCAGGAAGGGAAGAGTTTTGTCTGTTACACAACTGAATTATTTCACCTTGACTGAACTTCTTATCTCATTTATTCTATTTTTTTTGTCTCTCTCCCTAGGTGATGGTCAAAGGAGACACCACCTCGCAAGTTGTTCAAGATGATCAAGTGAAAGGACCGTTAAGGGTAAGTTGGAACTAACTGGCACCACCAAACTTGTCACAGGAAGATAAGGAAAATATTAGTTAGGCCCTCAGTGTCCTTTTGGTTCTCAGAATAAATAATCTGTTAATCACATAATTCTAAGATCTGATCTGTCGGATACAACAATGGTGCTGTGCTTGTGACAGTAGTATATAGAACAGGGACAGTTGTGTACATATTGGGTATTGTTGACGTAAAGCTTATGTATATTGCCTAATTGTAATGGTCATGTGACTAATGCTCTGGCCAAGCACACTGATCACCCGTTTTTCAACAATTGTAAGCATCAATGGTTCCCCGACGGTTCAAAATGGCCTCAGTTTTTCTTTCCTGATGTTTTCGAAGCCCTGTGGTTCCCTTTTCATTGTTTGAACATATTTGATAGGCTTTCACTCTGCTCAGGCACGTTGTTCTTTATTTGGGGGAAGTCTCTTAACTTTTGGCATTTTGAGTTCTTGTTGAAATGGGAGTAAAAGAGCAGAATGTATGAGGAGTCTGTCTCATCCCTTTGTTTTCTTTTGCAGGTGGGCTCCACAGTGGAGGTGAAGAGTGCAGAGGGGATCTGCAGTGAGGCAACCATCAACAAACTCACAGACGCCAGTTGGTACACAGTGGGCAAGTACAGCAACAACACCCAAACTAATATACAATGCCTGCTCTTCAGTTAATTAATGGGTATCTGTATGTCTTTGGTTGCATTTCCCCCTTTTTCTCTCAACTTGCCTAATGGTTAATAACTATTTGTCTTTATGAAGTCCTTAGGAAGTCTCATATTTTGGTGTGACTTTTGCAAGGGGTGCAGTTTTTTAAACTTTTGCAAGGGGTGTTGTTTTTCATGTGTTCCAGTGTTTGACGATGGGGATGAGAAGACACTCCGCAGGACGTCACTGTGTCTGAAGGGAGAAAGACATTTTGCTGAGAGCGAGGTGAAGGGACTAGTATTCTGACCTGACTCTTTTCTTAGCCATTCTACTTGCTGGCCTCTTATGTTACACGTTAACACATTGATTAAGCCCCCTCCTTTCATCACTCCCTCACATCTAGACATTGGACCAACTGCCCCTAACCAACCCAGAGCACTTTGGCACCCCCGTCATTGGGAAGAAGGGAAACCGCGGAGGGAGGAGGTCATCTCAGGCTCAGTAAGTTGACCATTCTTTTACTTTTGGCTATAGGAAACCACACCGTTCTTTGCTTTAGATACAGTTTTATGACTTAACAAGCATTAACTCTTACATTTACCAGTATGATTTTAATCTATAGCAAGCATGCTTCTTTAAATGCTCTGCCTGCATACATTCAGACATGGTCATTTATATACAACAACAGATATATAGGCCCATATAGGCCTTTGTGATTGATACAGCGTTGAGCTTCTATAGAGCTCTGTAGAAGCTTTTGACGGAGACGGATTATAGCTTCTGACCTGTAACGATTCTGTTCTGATGGGGAGTCCTATTGTTCAACTCCTCAGTGCGGACGATGACAAGGAGTCGTCTTCCAGTGAAGATGACAATGAGGACAGGAGGAGGCTAAACGATGACCTGATGGGTAAAGTGGCCAGTGTTCAGACTGGGACAGAGCGGACATCCTGGTACCTGGCCCTGGTGAGTCACAACCTGCACAGCCCCAGTTACACATGCTGTTTCTTTCTCTGCTCTCGTTCACTTTCTGTCCTGCTCTCTTTCTCTCTTGCTCTCAATATGTATGGTATAATTAAATGGCCCTTGACCTTAGCAGCCATTGACAAGTTAGAGTTATGCAGATCAGGGAAGTTTCAATCTTTCACATTCAGCTACACTTGTCCTACCTGCTAATTGAGAAGTGTCATGGAGATGTTAGTTCTGTTCATACAACCACCTGAAAAACGACTCCTTGTGAAACTGAAAGCAAATGGTCAAAAACCCTCCTAGACCTTTGGCCCTTGTTGTATGATTGTTCCTAGCTGTTCTTTATTGTTTCTGTCTAGGTGATATCACCCAGCTGCAATGATGACTTGACAGTCAAGAAGGACCAATGTTTAGTCAGATCATTTGCAGACTCCAAATTGTAAGCGTTGTGCATCCTACTTTTACATCATACAGTTTTCAAGAATTCCCAGTTAATTTACAAACATGTCTTGGTATATGTTTGCCCTGCCATGCAATGTAAATACACATGTATAATGTAAATTGCTGTTGAAGTCTTCTCAGAATTGGTACTTTAAAAAAATTACATCTGAATGCACATTTAGATGTTTGTTGTTTTTCAGTCACACTGTGGCAAGAAAGGAGATCCATGAAGTGAACATGGACAGCATCTCTAAAGCTGAGTTCTCACCGAGGAAAGGTAAGGCTGGCTCACCTAGGGAGCTCAACACTTCCAGTAAGTTTAAAAAATGAATGGTATTATGTTCAACTGAATTGAGATGTAATTGACCTCTAGGCCTAACTCTTTACTTAGGGGTCTTTCACCAAATTGGTTCGGAGTGGTTTTTCCAAACTCTGGCGCATTTCCCACCCTTAGTTCAGTTCGTTGGGACTGGTGTGAACACTATGCACACTAAACAACTCACCGTGGTTCGCTCAAAAAAGGTGGTCTCAGTCCGATACCATTCTTACCGTGGTGTGGTTCGCTGCAGGTGAGAACGCAGTCCAAACCAAACAGGAAAATAACCAAGGAGTATTATTGGTTGTTTGACTGCGTGCATTTGATAAAATGCGTGTAGTACCATTACTTTATCTCTGAAACATTCTGTGAGTAGCAGCGCATTTTGTGATCGCATCCAGGCTATACCGGGGATATAGGCTATTCACATCCCAGTTAGAGTGGTTATTGTGGCTGTTCCCTCCCGAATGTTGTTGGAAGACCAAAGCGAAAGTAATATGAAGTTTGCGACAAGTTATGCTTCTTGGTAATCATAGACGGATTGAACTTGATTTTCTCCAAGAAACAAATGACTTGCATGAACTCGTGGTTTTGTTTGGACATTTAGCAATGTGAAACCGACTGGACCAGATGGGGGGGGGGGGAGACGGACGACAACAATGTAACATAATCTAAGTCTGATTTGAACTATGTGTGAAAGTACCCTTTTTCTGGCTACTCTCAGGGTTGGATGGGGCAGTGCATTTCCTCAAGACCAAGGTAGTTCCTGACAGTTGGAAGATGGACATGAGTGAGATTTTAGAATCCTCCAGCAGTGACGAGGAGGACACAGAAGGAAAGGAGAGTGACGACGATGATGAGGAGGAGGAGGAGGAGGAGGAGAAGGAGGAGGAGGAGGAGGAGGAGAAGGAAGATGCCAATGATGAGGTAAGAAGAACACTGTTTTAGTCTGGAGGGATATTTTAAGACTACACGTAAGTCACTTTCCTTTTAGATGCAGATTAGGCCAGAGCCTTTATATTCAGAAATTAAGTCTTTCTATCAGTTTTGACAAGGCAGTAGCTTATCCAGTGTTGACTGTTTACTGACCTGTGTTATACTCTACTAACAATGACCACTACAACCTGCTTGAATATCTACAAATTTATGGAGAGGGAAAGGAATTTATCCCTCTTTGCTGCATATTCATTTTGTCGTGATAAGCTTTATCTGAGGGCCGGCTCTCAGTAATGTAAACCCAGCTGTGTATTGTAGTGACCTCACCTGCTCTGAGAATGAAGTTGGCTTGGCACCATGCATTCATTGCATTCCCTTTCTGACATCTTGTGGCTACTGAGCCACCTTGATTGAGCCAGACTCTCAATAGACCCTGGGTGTGTCCCAAATGGCACCCTATTCCCTCTTAGTGTACTACTTTTGACCAGGGCCCATAGGGAATAGGGTGCCATTTGGGACTTAGTCCCAGTGTGTGGGAAAGCCCCTTCCTCCGGAACAACAATGGTTCTTTCTGCTCCCAGAGTTTGGGACAAATGGCCATTCGTGTGGTTTCAGACACTGTTCCCATAGCAACTGGCAGCTACTTCCTATCGTTTTAGAGAGGGACTGTGGGGATTGGCTGAGGGCCAGTGGAGGCTCCTGACTCGAGTTCTTTCTACCTCTGCTGCTTGTCATAAAGGCTTTGCTTCTCATGAGTGAAATTGGTTCACTTCACTGTGTATTTGCTTGTGTCTGGGGCGCTTTGTCAGTCAAGGTATAATTCACACATTACATATCACAGCCTACATAGATTACAATGGCATGTTGATTTTCCTTTCTAGTTCCTCCATTTTAGACTACAGTGTACTGTGACCGTATCTGTTTAGTAATATATGTACAGTGCATTCAGGAAAGTATTCAGACCTCAACTTTTTCCACATTTTGTATGGATTATAATTTTTTCCCCTCATCAATCTACACACGATACCCCATAATGACAAAGCAAAAACTGTTTTTTAGAAATTAAAAAAACTAAAATATCACATTTACATAAGTATTCAGACCCTTTACTCAGTACTTTGTTGAAACACCTTTGGCAGCGATTACAGCCTCGAGTCTTCTTGGGTATGACACAGATGGGCCAAGCTTGTAGCATTTGGGCAGTTTCTCCTATTCTTCTCTGCTGATCCTCTTAAGCTGTGTCAGGTTGGATGGGGAGCGTCGCTGCACAGCTATTTTCAGGTCTCTCCAGAGATGTTTGATCGGGTTCAAGTCCGGGCTATGGCTGGGCCACTCTAGGACATTCAGAGACTTGTCCTGAAACCACTCCTGCGTTGTCTTGGCTGTGTGATTAGGGTCGTTGTCCTGTTGGAAGGTGAACATTCGGCCCAGTCTGATGTCCTGAGCACTCTGGAGCAGGTTTTCATCAAGGATCTCTTTGTACTTTGCTCCGTTCATCTTTGCCTCGATCCTGACTAGTCTCCTAGATCCTGCCGCTGAAAACCATCCCCACAGCATGCCACCACCCCCATGTTTCACCGGTGCCAGGTTACCTCCAGATGTGACGCTTGGCATTCAGGCCAAAGAGTTCAATGTTGGTTTCATCAGACCAGAGAATCTTGTTTCTCATGGTCAGATTCCTTAGGTGCCTTTTGGCAAACTCCAAGTGGACTGTCCATGTGCCTTATTCTGAGGAGTGGATTCCGTCTGGCCACTCTAACATAAAGGCCTGATTGGTGGAGTGCTGCAGAGATGGTTGTCCTTCTGGATTCTAGAGCTCTGTCATTGACCATCAGGTTCTTGGTCACATACCCGACCAAGGCTCTTCTCCCACAATTGCTCAGTTTGGAGGGGTGGCCAGCTCTAGGAAGAGTCTTGGTGGTTCCAAACTTCTTCCATTTATGAATGATGGAGGCCACTGTTTTCGGGAACCTTCAATGCTGCAGAAATATTTTGGTACCCATCCCTAGATCTGAGCCTTGACACAATCCTGTCTCGGTGCTCTACGGACAATTCCTTCGACCTCATGGCTTGGATTTTGCAAAAATGTAGAAAAAAAACTTTTCGCTTTGTAATTATGGGGTATTGTGTGTAGATTTCTTAGGACTTTTGAATATATCTTTTTTTCATTTAAGATTAAGTCTGTAACGTAACAAAATGTGGAGAGAGTCCAGGGGTCTGAATACTTTATGAAGGGACTACATAGGGAGCCATATCTATGGTCCTGGATGCTGTGAATAGGTAACACACCGTACAATATGATTCATTGGAAGTTATGATGACATGTTTCTCTTGGCTATCGGATTACCCATTTAAGTGAGTGAGTGTTAAATATATTTAACCATTATATCTGTCCTTGAATTTAACCCACACTAAGTTGTTTTGCCCAAGTGACTGCTTGACAAATAACAGAATGTGCAACGACTTCAGAGGCGAAGCATGAGCTCAAAATAATCTCAGCACCTGACTGACTACTGGCCTTGGCATACATGAAATCTTCCTCTGCTCTAGTAGCATTGCTACTGCTACGGGAATGTATTAGTTATGTCAAGACTGACTGCTTGCATGTCACCTTGTGTACTCTGCTAGACTAGTCAGTAGAGATTCTGACAATGGTTTTTGTCTTTATCATAATTTTTTTTTTTTACCAGGTTAGTTGCGTTGATATTTTGACTCAAGTGTGTTTTTGTCGAGACCGTGTCAAATTAGCAGCACACTCAATGAAGGATAATGGCTATTATAAGTAATTGTCAGTTCATGTCTAATTTGCCTATATAACCAAGGTGTATATTTCCTGCAGCCTGAGGATGAGGCGGACCCAGAGGAGAGGGATCACTTCCTGCAGCAGCTGTATAAGTTCATGGAGGATCGAGGTGAGCCTTCAGACCTGTCCAATTTATCTTCTAGCCTGTCTACGTCCAAATTGCATCCTATTCCCTGTATAGTGCCCTACTTTTGACCAGGGACTATATAGGGAATAGGGTACCATTTTGGGATGCAGCCCTGAATTGTGCATTACCTCACTCACTAACCCACAAGAGTTTGAAACCATTGGATTGATGTAAGAAATATGGTGGACACTCTCCACACCAATCCAGTGCTTTTACATCCTTGAGAGAGTGAATAGGTGCACACGTCAGGGAGAATGGGAAATAATTGGCGAACTTTCATATGACTTACTGCACACACACATTTACTGCATGCACACACTACCTGGCCTGGCTCTGAATTCCCCATCCATCTTTCATTTGATTTCTCTGTAGGTCTTTGTAACCCAATACATTCTAATCACTCATTCAACGACAACCCATGAAATAAAAAGGATTCTCCTGTGATTTTTTTCAATGCCCTAAAATGGGCTACTTTTCCTCTGTGTAGCGTCACTCTGCTCTTCTCATCCTTTCCTCCTCAGGGACGCCAATTAACAAGCCTCCTGTGCTCGGCTACAAGGATCTGAACCTCTTCAAGCTCTTCAGGCTAGTCTACCACCAGGGGGGCTGTGACAAAGTGAGTGCATCATCTCTACAGCTTGCTCTCCCTCCCTCTTCTGAGTCCTCTTCACTGCAGCGGCAGGCAGACTGTCTGGTCTCGTCGTCTAATGTGAACAACCTGTTCTCTCCAGCTTTGCCTTGCCTCTCCTGCACCTCTGTAAGCAAAATTGCAGCGTGTAGCTTTTTAGTGGACTGTCAAGGTCAAGGGGTGTCTGTCTGGCTGGTGTTTTGCACGTCGGCTGCTATGAGGGCAAAGAAAACAGACCTGCAAAAACGACTTAACAATTTGGACTCGCTCGATCAAGTGATGTTGGTAGCGTTTTGTCTCAATACCTCTCTTTCTTTTGTTGAATATATTTTTGATATAGAGTAGCCTACATGAATGGTTATTGTGATGGTGTTTTTTTGCAGATTGAAAGTGGATCTGTGTGGAAACAAATCTACATAGACCTTGGCATTCCCGTCCTAAACTCTGCTGCCTCCTACAATGTGAAGACTGCCTATAGAAAGTAGGTGTTTGATCACTTCACTCAGACTTACAAATTCTCTTTACCAGCTGGTTCTTGCTTTTGAAGCTGTTGAGTCATTTTCTGTGCTTCAAACTGTATTTTAGGCCAGATTACTGTAAAGCACTTGTGAAATATGTTGCTGTAAAAAAGTCTTTATAAATAGATTTGATTGATTTCTGTTTTTATGCACCAAGATTGTTTCAAAGTGTTGTGAGTGATGTCTACTGTGCTTGAGGGAGTGCTAATACATTGTGTGTAGGTACCTGTATGGCTTTGAGGAGTACTGTCGCTCAGCCTGCATCGTCTTCAGGACCATCCACCACAGCGAGGATCCGCCAGCTTCCCAGTCCCAGACAGAAGAGAAGGCCGCCCAAATCCTTGAGGTGAAGGAGTGCCAGGGCCCAACACCATCCATCAAAACTGAGTCTGTTGCGGCCATGGAGGACAAGCCTGCCCAGGAGGAGGCGGCAGAGTCGGGGAGCGAGAGCGACAAAGATGTCTCTTCTCCCAGGGTTAGTAAGAGTTGTTTTTTTTTGGTCGTAATTTGTACATGACACTGAAGACAATTCAATTTTGGACTCTGTTAGATTGAAATCCTGTTTAGTTTCATGGTCAGTCAGTGTGACCAGGGTAGGTTCTCTTTCATTGAGATGGCTTTCTACTGTTCCTTCCCTCGGATCTTCTTTCAATGCGTTTTGAGAAGGAGCCGGAGTGAGGATGCGAGGAATAGAGGAAATACATTTGAGACGGAGCTGTAGGTAGTTTTGCTGCAGGCAGCCTAGGGTTCCTCCTCTCCAGACACTAATCACTTTACTTTCTTCTTTATCTCAGGGGAGGAGACGGTGCACTGTGACCCCGGTCAAAGCTGAGGTGAAGGAGCCCTCAAAGCTGGAGAAGATCAAAGAGAAGGAGGAGCAGAGTGGTGTGGGGGAGACCAGCGGAGAGGAGACTGGAGGTCCGAGAGACGGCACCAGGTCAGATGGAGGGGACACCCCGGGGAACAGACGCAGCCGACGCCTGGAGGAGTCCGATAAAGAGTCTGAGGACGAGGAGGAGTTGGAGGATGAGGAAGACAGCGAGAGGAGAGTCGGAGAAAGGTACAGTTGAATGTTAATGAACTATCAGTGTAAAATAAATGGTGATAGAATTCATGGAATGTTTAAGATTATGTAATAATTAAATGTCACCTCAGGGCATCAAGTCTATTAGATGCCAAAAGTTCATCTTCTCAAGTTCCTCTATTTTGTACTTGTCAGGATGTGGCCATTGAACCGACTAGAATGTCATGAATTGTGTAACACACAAACAGGAGGAATGTGATTACAATCAGTGTGGTTTCACATACTTGCTGAAGTCTTGTGATGTCATGTTTCAGGGTTGGTTTCCTATTGGATGGCAGTGCTGCAGATTTTTTGTTGTTGCTGTAACGTGCAGAGCTAATGGTCATATTTACTAGGAAGCAAACTGACCGAAATGTGGAGGGATTATCTGAACTTGTCCAATAAGAAACTCACATCTTTGTTGTAAAACGGTTTGCTACTGTGTGAACTAATGAATATGAACATTTCTATCGTGAAATTGGAGTAGTGCTTGTAGTACTGACTGAAGAGCTTCTTCACTGAGTTTGAGGCCCTTGTTCGGATTGCTCTACAGTGAGCCCAAGGGTATTTTTTTTAGGACTCTTGTTAGATCACGGAAAGGGGGTCTATAGAAAACCCTTAAAGTGGCAATGTGTAACTTTCTGGGGGACCTGACCAATTTCACATAGATCTATAACTCCCATTTCTACCATTCTACTTGAAAGCAAGTCTAAGAAGTGGTAGACCTGTTCTATGTGTGCTATTTCTATGCTTCATGTTCATCAATCATTTTTTTTTTTATAATGCCCTTACATCAGCTGATATCTCAAAGTGCTGTACAGAAACCCGGCCTAAAACCCCAAACGGCAAGCAATGCAGATGTAGAAGCATGGTGGCTAGGAAAAACTCCCTAGAAAGGCCAGAACCTAGGAGGAAACCTAGAGAGGAACCAGGCTCTGAGGGGTGGCCAGTCCTCTTCTGACTGTGCCGGGTGGAGATTATATCAGAACATGGCCAAGATGTTCAAATGTTCATAGATGACCAGCAGGGTCAAATAATAATAATCACAGTGGTTGTAGAGGGTGCAACTGGTCAGCACCAAATGTCAGTTGACTTTTCATAGCCAATCATTCAGAGTTAGAGACAGCAGGTACGGTAGAGAGAGAGTCCAAAACAGCAGGTCTGGGACAAGATAGCACATCCGGTGAACAGATCAGGGTTCCATAACCCCAGGCAGAACAGTTGAAACTGGAGCAGCAGCATGACCAGGTGGACTGGGGACAGCAAGGAATCATCAGGCCAGGTAGTCCTGAGGCGTAGTCCTAGGGCTCAGGGAGAGAGAGAGAGTGAGCATACTTAAATTGACACAGAACACCGGATAAGACAGGAGAAATACTCCAGATATAACAGACTGACCCTAGCCCCCCGAGACACAAACTGTTGCAACATAAATACTGGAGGCTGAGACGAGGGGTCGGGAGACACTGGCCCTGTCCGACAATACCCCCAGACAGGGCCAAACAGGCAGGATATAACCCCACCCACTTTGCCAAATACACAGCCCCCACACCACTAGAGGGATATCTTCAACCACCAACCTACTATCCTGAGACAAGGCAGAGTATAGCCCATGAAGACCTCCCCCAGGCACGAACCCAAGGGGGGCGCCAACTTAAGTCTTCAGTATTGTACACCAGCATCACAGCTAAAAAAATATTTCTGTTATGCAAAATATATTTCACAGCAGTTTAGATGGTACAATGATTCGCTACACCAGTGGTTTCCAGAACTTTTTATAGTCCAAATGTTGTTTTTTGCCATCATTGTAAGCCTGCCACACACACACTATACAATACATTATTTAAACATAAGAATGAGGGAGTTTTTGTCACAAACCGGCTCGTGGGAAGTGACATAGAGCTCTCATAGGACCAGGGCACAAATAATAATACATAATTTTGCTCTTTATTTAACCATCTTACATATTAAACCTTATTTGTTCATCAAATTGTGAATAACTCACCACAGGTTAATGAGAAATGTGCATCCTTTCAAGCACACCAAACTCTGCAATGTTTGGTTGTATTGGAGAGGGTCTTTTAAATTATTTCCCACAGTCTGCCTGTATTTAGTTTTCATGCTCGCAAGGGGCGAGAATCCACTCTCACATAGGTACGTGTTTTCAAGGGTATCAGTGTCTTCACAGTGCGATTTGCCAAGGCAGGATACTCGTGAGCGCAGCCCAATCCAGAAATCTGGCAGTAGCTTCAGATTAAATACAATTTTCACAGAACCGCTTGTTGCAATTTCGATGAGGCTCTCTTGTTCAGATATCAGTAAGTGGGCTGGAGGCAGGGCATGAAAGGGATAACGAATCCAGTTTGTGTCATCCGTTTCGGGAAAGTACCTGTGTAATTGCGCACCCAAATCACTCAGGTGCATCGCTATATCACATTTGACATGGTCTGTAAGCTTAAGTTAATTTGCACACAAAAAATCATACAATGATGGCAAGACCTGTGTGTTGTCCTTGTTAATGCAGACAGAGAAGAGCTCCAACTTCTTAAAGCATAGCCTCAATTTTGTCCCGCACATTGACTATAGTTGGAGAGTCCCTGTAATCCTAGATTCAGATCATTCAGGGTGAGGGGAATAAACATCACTCAGATACGCCAGTCGTGTGAGAAACTCGTCATCATGCAAGCGATCAGACAAGTGAATATTATGGTCAGTAAAGAACTTTAAGCTCGTTTCTCAATTTAAAAATAAAAAACGTGTCAATACGTTGCCCCTTGATAACCAGCACACTTCTTCTGTATGTTGTAAAAGCGTTACATGGTCGCTGCCCATATCATTGCATAGTGCAGAAAATACACGAGAGTTCAGGGGCCTTGCTTTAACAAAGTTAACCATTTTCACTGTAGCGTCCAAAACGTCTTTCAAGCTGTCAGGCATTCCCTTGGCAGCAAGGGCCTCTCGGTGGATGCTGCAGTGTACCCAAGTGGCATCGGGAGCAACTGCTTGCACGTGCGTTACCACTCCCCTGTCATGGCTTTTGCGCCATATGTACAGATACCAACATGAGCAGCAGCTACATACGGAACGTTAGTGGAATTTGTGGAGGTTAATGTGATTGGATGCTAATTATTTCACTAGGCTACCTATATTTAATATTGTGTTGTTTAGCTTAACACTAGATGGTTTAATTTTATTTTGGCATTGAAACGAGGCTACACAGGCGAGGGGGGGAGAGGAAAAACCTCACCCAAATGTATAGCCCCATTGGAAAATATAAATTGACTGTTTGAAAAGGTGAAGGGGAAAAAAAAGATTTTTATTTTAATTAAAATGTGTATCACATTTATTTTGCGTACCCCCGACGGCATTGCGTGTACATACCCCAGTTTGGGAATACCTGCTCTACACGATACTAGCTTATTTTGTCATAAACTGAAATTAGGTGAACTAAGAGTTTTAGCAACCAGGAAATGGCGTAGCCATTTCTGCATACGCCAAGCTACTTAGTTGCACTATCAGGGTAAAGCAATGTGTTCTACTCCTTTCCATCAGAACCCTGGGCTTTTGCATCTTTGTAGACAGAGGTCAGCTCAGCTGCTCCATTTATGTTGAACAAACTTTGAAGTAGGTGTGCATTCATTAGTGCACGTTGTAGAAAACTGTAGCAGAATGTTATGCAGCTGAAAACCTTTTGCAACAAAGTTTCAAAAGTTCAGTTTAATCCCTCCCAGTTTGGTTCCTAGTTAATACACCATAGTATTGGCAGTGTTTTAATAACCTGCTTTTGGATGTTAGCTTTATTTTTGTGACTGTGCACCGTAAGATTTGAAGGCTCTCAGGGACAGCCTTTAACTGTGTGTGTGTGGGGGGGGGACAGAGGTGAGGACGAAGACTCTGAAGACTCCGTAACAGGGACTAAGGTGAAGGTAAAGTACGGTCGAGGGAAGACCCAAAAGATCTACGAGGCCAACATCAAGAAGGCAGAGAACGATGATGGAGGAGATGTCCTCTACCTAGTTCACTACTACGGCTGGAACGTCAGGTAACCCACGGACACACACCTCCATTTTCACCCACCTGAAAGAGTTTATAGGGATTTTATGATTCGCTGTCTTGATCACGGCAGTATTTTCAGTATTACTTTTCCACCTTTATCTGTTTTTGAAGTGACTGACTTTCAATGTAATATTTTGCTAGTATGTTTATTGTATGTGGTTAGAGCGTTGGACTAGTAACCGGAAGGTTGCAAGTTCAAACCTCCGAGCTGACAAGGTACAAATCTGTCGTTCTGCCCCTGAACAGGCAGTTAACCCACTGTTCCTAGGCCGTCATTGAAAATAAGAATTTGTTCTTAACTGACTTGCCTAGTAAAATACAAAAAATGTGTATAATCTGAGAGATGAGTGGGTCAATGGCTTAATTTCCCCTCTAGGTATGATGAGTGGGTCAAAGCAGACCGGATAATCTGGCCTGTCGACAAGGGCGGAACAAAAAAGAAACAGAAAAAGAAAGTGAAGAATAAAGAGGAAGGCGAGAAGGAGGATGACAAGCAGGGGAAGCTGTGTGGCTTGAAGCGAGGTCGCCCTCTTCTTAGAACCACCTCCGCCAGCGCCAACCGCAGCGTCTCCAAGACCCCCAGCAGTGAGGGGCGCTCCAGCAGCAAGAGCAAATCTGATGTATCAGCCCTGCCCAACGGAGAGGGTAAGAGATCTGATCTGCACCGATCATCAGTATTATGGAGAGGGTAAGACCGTGGGGCTCGTTCAGCAGGCTGCAATCTTATACAATGTTCAGACCGAAATGTATTATTATATAGAACTGATATCGTTGTCTGTCATGTAGAATAGTGAATCATGACAGCTCTATTGATTTGATTTGTCTGTCGGTCTGTGTAAACAGGTACCCCTCGCCGACGCACAAGAACAACCTCTGGGATGTATGACTCGGACAGGGATTCTACCTCCAATGGTAGGTCAACATGCCTCTAGATGCAGTATAGTCACTAGTTTAATTAGGATAACTATGATAGTCCACATCTAAGAATGATTAGAGGGCGTTTCTGGCCATGTGAGGCTGGTTTTACCAGACACCGATTAAACTTAGTCCTGGACTATGAAGCCCTTTTCAGTGGAGATTGATTTTGAGTCCAGGACTACAATTAATCTGTCTGGGGAAACTGCCCCTCGGTGTTTGGGAAGTAATTGTTATTTTAAGGGTTGAAGCATGGACTTTTGATGGATGCAAGCTAACCCTTGATGACCCCCCCTCTCTACTTCTGGTAGAAGAATCGGGGAACTCGTCAGAGGACAGTGAGTCAGAGGATTCTCCTGAGAAGAAGCCTGCGTGGGCGGAGAGGACGGACCCCGCCACAGCCCGTAAGCAGGAGGAGGAGGAGGACCGGAGGGTGGAGAGAGGAAGAGCAGAGGCAGCAGCCGCCGCTGCAGCCCAGGTCGTAGCCCAGGATCAGCCCCCCAGCAGCCCTCAGGAGAAGGAGCAGCAGGAGGACACGCTCCCTGAGAGGAGGGAGCCGGAGAAGGCTGCGGAGCAGCCCCAGGTGCCCCCCATGACCCCTGAACCCGACAGAACTAAGGAGGAGGACCCCCCCACCCCGAAATTCCCCAGGTCTAAAGCAGCACGTAGAAGTAACGTTTGCGAGCCAGAGAGGAACCCCAACAACGACACTGGCTCTGAAACGCCCACCAAAACCACCATCACCACTCCCAACAACACTGAGACCGAGTCGTCTCCCTGCCCGCGTACCCTGAACAGGCAGGATGAGCCCATGGTGGTCCTTCATTGTCTCCCAGCTGAGCACATTCCCAGCATCCCTGACCTTCCCACCATGGACTCTGACACAGACTCAGCTACGGAGGAGGAGATCTGCAGGGAGGAGCGAGGTGTGGCCAAGCGTAAAGCCACTGAGCAGAGGACGCCGGACAAGAAGGTGCGTCTGGACAGGAGGGAAGAGACGACCAAGATGGCGTCGCCAGTCAGGCGGCCCGCTGACTCGCCAGCCAGGCGGCCCGCTGACTCGCCAGAGTGGAGGCTGGAGGCGGGGGGACAGAGAGGCGAGGAGCGCCTGACGCTAGCAAAGGGTAAAACAGAGATGCCTGCCCTCACTCCGGAGGTGCAGTGTCAAAGTCTAGGAGAGGGAGGTGTAGCAGGAGGTCGACCCAGGTTGGAGCAGCTAGCCTCGGGGGTCGAGGAGGAGGTGATGCCCCAGATCGGCCCTGAGGCGCTGGTCTGTCACGAAGTGGATCTGGACGACCTGGATGAGAAGGACAAGACCTTAGCAGAAGACCTCCTAATGATGATGAGTCAAGGGAAGGTCCATGCTCCCCCTCCGTCCAATGCCTCCTCCCACCAGACCCACAACAACCCTCCTCTGTCCTCGGGGGGCGCTGCTCCTCCACGGGTCTTCTCCCCCACCTCTGCCCCCAGCCCTGATGAGTCTCACAGCACCAAGAGTGAGAGCGACGTCCCCATCGAGGTGGACAGTGTAGCCGGGGAGTCTCAGGAGGGGCTTGGTGATAACGAGTCGGCCAACTCAAACTGTTTTGAAGCTAGCACCAGCTCCAGCAACTCCAGCATGTCACTACAGGAGAGGGACACCAAGGACAGAGGTGGGTCACACAAAGAATGGCATATAATAGGCTATCTTAGGGATGTGACAAAGGGCACATTTTTCTTAACATTGAAATTGCCTTCATTTTTTATTTTTTTCATAATTGCAGAATATTGTCCTATTGCGTATGGTCACAATGAAGTTCAATCTACCTCAGTCATAGGCTAAATCTCAAACCCAACACTTGACTCCTAAGCCCTTTTATCAAGGGACACTTAGTTGTTTGATAGCGACCACTCGAGTCTGCAATGAGCGTTGAGACGATGCGCACTCAACGTCCAAACTGCCGCTTACCAATATCCAAAAAATCAATTTGCGAGCGTTGTCCTTCGACCTGTCTTGTGCATGACTCACTTGCTGTGAAACTGGGGCAGACAGACGCATATACTGATAGACAGTGAGAAAGTTGTAAAAAATAATAATAATTACATCTATTCCTGCACGAAATGTGCAATTTATATCGGTCGCCAGTGATTTCATCTGCTGATTTAGGTTATAACTTGTCTTCTGCTTGCTAGCTTCACTGACACAGGGATGGAATTTTAGCTAGATAACTATGGCTGTTGGGCACTGCACTGACAAGCGGCGTGTAGTTATGATAGTTTGACAGCTTGCTGATGAAGTTGTACACATGCTCCCAGCAGTCAGTCCATACTTCAGCATGCTTCCAAAGCACAGCCAGGCAGCAGTAGACTTGGTACTGTACTGACTTGGGGCAGAGCAGGCTGTTTCGCTGCTGTCACAACTCGCTTGCATTTCTCTGCCATTTTTCCAACATGGAGACAATGATCTGTGGCAAATAATTTGATGCATGCATATCTCCTAACGTTACAGCATTGTTGTGTTTAGGTATTTGTAAAATAAAAAAAACATTTAAAAAATACATTTTCTGATTTATGATAGACCTGTTAATGGTCATTTTGTGAGAAATGCACAGTGATTTGGTCCTCTGAAATAAAAATTCTCAATATTCTCCCTTTCACGATCAGGTCAGAAAAGGTTGATGGACTGCCATTTGAGTTCTTCTGCAAAGAAGCAGAAGCGAAACCAGAAACGGCCAAGCACAACATCCAAAATTGATAAGAACGGAGCAGGTAAGTTCAATTCCATTAATGGCAGGTTGTCAACTCACCCCCAAAAAACGTGTCAATGTTTGAATCCTTCTTGGCAGTAATGTGATTTGTGGATTCAAATAAAGTATTTAAAATGTGTGTGACCACAGGGCACAGCAGTGACAGTGAGGACCTGGCTGTCATGGACACCTCTAGTAAGCTGACTCCAGTGAAACACTCCATGTCTAAAGGAACCCAGAAGCTGGTATCTCCCAACAGTAAGGAGCTAGAGAAATATAAGCACAAGGACAAGCAGTCCTCCTTCCCCTCCCCTCGCACGTACAAGTGGACCTTCCAGCTCAGTAAGTTGAACTAACCACTTATCCCTAATCAGCTTATCACACTGATCTCAGGTGTTGAGGATGAGGACTAACAACAGGGGCCGGTTTCCCAGACAGACTAAGCCTAGCGGTGGACTAAAAAAAACAATTATGGCTAGGCTTAATCTGTGTCTGGGAAACTGGCCCTAGGAGTTTGGATTTTAGCCTTAATTTTGTGATTATTCTTAAATGTAATATTGTATTCAGTGTTCTAAATGAAATGGTTTTGAAAGCTGAATGGTCAAAGTGTGTTTTTGTTTTTATTTGTTCCGACCTTTTACAATAAGAACTTTTGTGCGTCTCTGAGCAGATGAACTGGACAGCATGACAAGTGCTGAGAGGATATCCTTCTTACAAGACAAACTACAGGATATAAGGAAGTATTACATGTCACTCAAGTCTGAAGTGGCCTCCATAGACAGGAGGCGGAAGAGGTTAAAGAAGAAGGAAAGAGAAGGTAGGATGGCTTTTCCTCCGTTCCTCCGTCATGTTCCAGAGCAAACTGCTTGAATAGCTTTGTATTGTAATGCTTTACTTGGAATATTTCCTTAGTCTGTTTTTGGCACACATACAGCTGTCGAACGTAGTCTCCCTCTCCTACTATTGTCTATAGCTTTCATTGTAATGTTTTGCTTTGTTTCCATGGTCTCTTTGCTCACAATACTTTGTAGAGTATGAAAGACGGATACAGCTGTCTAACCTGGTCTCTCCTCCCTCCCAGTGTCCCACACCACAGCGTCAACGTCGTCCGGCTCGTCAGACACTGGGATGAGCCCCTCCTCTGCTTCTCCCACTCAGAACACTGTGGCTGTCGAGTGTAGGTGATGACACGCCTCCTCCCCCATGGCGACCACCTTGCCCATCTCTGCCTGCCAGCCCAGCATCCTGCTGCCTCCCTGGAGACACAGGGTACATCTGAAATGGCACCCTATTCCCTATATAGGGAATATATTTTGGCCAGAAGCCCATGTCAAATGACCAGAGACCCTGGTCAAAAGTAGTCTACTATATATGGCATAGGGGTGGCATTTGGGACGCACACACGTACTGACACATAGGAGCAAGCGGCCTAAAGCACTCGACTGCCCCCCTCAGTCTCCTTTCACCCCTTTATCCTTTCTACCGTATCCCGTCCACCACTCTCACTTCCTGCCTCGTAGTCATTTTAGTCCACCTATCACAGTCGTCAGGAAATGGATTCCATGTGAGTTGAATGTAAAGGAAACTACAAACCCAAGATACTCCTAGCCAAACCCCGTCAGACTCTCCATCCTTGGAACAGACCATGGCACTTTTCTCCTCCCGCTCTGTCAGAACCACAGAAACATATAACCTCCTCTGGTTCCCCAAACGGGACCAATCTGGATGCAGTAATGAATCAATGATGTCCCAGACAAATGCAATGTATGTAACCTACAATGTAAAGGGTTCCTACCTATGTTAATAATGGTCACTTAACCAGCTGGACATGGTTTGCAAGAAGGTAAATTATGTTTGCTTGCACCATCAGAACTGCCAAAGTACTAGTGTTACAGCAGAGTGCCCTATTTTGGAAAAATTTGAAATTCAATTGTGAAAGGGAATGTAGTTTACTGAAAACTGCAGCTGTTGTCTTCCACTATTGGAGTGTCAGCACAGATTAATTATGCAAACTATTTTTTAGTTCTTTTTAAGAAAAGGAATTTAAAAAAATAAAAGGTTTACAGTGGAACAAGAGAATGATTTCAGTGGACTAATTTCCTTTGCGAGTGTATTTTGCCGTTTTATATGTAATTGCAGAGTTTTTATTTTAGTATGGAAAATTTCAAAACTATATATCACAGCAGTGAAGTTATTTAATGAAAGATTTCTCGAACTGAAATTGTGTAAAATAAAGTCATGGTTTGCTTTGTTAAATATATTTATTCTGTTAGTGGAGACTTTTGTATTTTTTACAATATAGAGACATGAACCTTCCACAGTTTGGACAATGGGAAAGTATATTGAAATAATGTAATGTGCTCATCTAAAAGCAGACTGTGTTTCAATTGGGGAGCTACTATGCAGTAGATACTGTGTACAAAACATTAGGAACACCTTCCTAATGTTGAGTTGCACCCCCCTTTGCCCGGGAAACTGTTGAGCGTGAAAAACCCAGCAGCATTGCAGTTCTTGACACACTACCATACCCCGTTCAAAGGCACTTAACTCTTCTTGTCTTGCCCATTCACCCTCAATGGTGCACACACACAATCCATGTCTCTAATTTAAGGCTTAAAAATCCTTATTTAAAAACCTCTCAATTGAAGTGATATCAATAAGGAATCATAGCATTCATCTGGTCAGTCTGTCATGGAAAGAGCAGGTGTTCCTAATGTTTTGTACACTGAGTTTGTTTCCCCCCATTTTCAATAGAGCCCACTACTTTCCCTAGATGTTTTTTGGGGAACACCATCATTTGATGGCCTTCACTTTTTCACTTTGTTTCTTGGTACTTGTATTTTATTTTCAACATGAGTTCTGACCAATTAAAAGTTGCATAAGAAGCATGTATGTTAAGCCCAGGGGTTTCCTATGATTTGTTTCTTTTGTACATATTGTCCAAAACCATGTATTTGAAAAATACATTTTACAAACTGTAAAGGATGATTTATTATTTTTAACCTCATCTTTGTACCAGTATATTAAAACCTTTATTTTTCTGTCAAGTTGGTAGAAATGTTAGCACACAGTGTATATATTGAACCCCGTAGAAGAGAATGGAAGCATTCAGAACATTTTAAAATGTTTGACTTGATTTCATTGTGAAAAAAATGTACTTCTTAAAATCGAAGTTGATCTAGGGATTCCTAGATGAAGGTATTATGATTCCCTGAGCAAAGCCATTGTATCTTTGTAAAATAAGCAGAGCTCTCCATTTCTAATAAAAGTGTTTAAATATTTCCCTTGTGCAATACTGGTCATTGACGAGAGACAAATCTGTCTCCAGGGGTTGTCCTGCAGCCACCTCTGCTAAACTCTTACTGTTATTTTTTACATTTTCTGGAGAAATATCTGTAAACAAATTAGCAGTACTCATCTTGTTTTGCCAGGTTGGATTACCTGAGATGCATTTACAGTCAGTCTGACCAATCACATCTAATCCTATTGGTCAAAATATCAATTAGTGAAAATGATCAGAATTTGGCTGCCTGTGTAAATGCTAAGCAGAGTGCCTGGAAGTAGCCCTCAACTGTGGTATATTGGCCATATACCACAAACCCCTGAGGTGCCTTAATTCTTTTAAACTGTTTACCAACAAATCGAACAGTAAGGTTGAGTCATTCATACCTATGGTATATTGTCTGATACACAAATGCTGTGTAACCCAAACTACCCGGTTTATAATCTTCAACCTCTGGTTATGCATCTCTAGGCCAATGACCTTAAAGTGAGGACAGTTGTCATTATTACCATCTTGGCTGCAGTGACAATCCATTACCAACAGAAGGCAGTGATTTCAAGGTCAAACAACAGGACATTGGGTAATTTTAGCAGTATGCCAATGTACAATTTAGTTTAATGAATGGTGCAGAAACATTTCAGATAACAAATGGGCATTATCATAGGATAAAGGATACAAACTAATACCCAGGATTGTCATTACCTTATTCAACAATCAGACTTTCACTATAATAAAAACAAAAGTAGCTACTTTATTTTTATCTCATGTTCTGCCTGGATCGCAACTCAACATGATCTCATACATCATGATCAGGCTTTTCTGGATAAAAGTGTCCAAGCAGTCATCAGCCCCAGCCTAAGAAGTAGTGGAGGTAGACAAGGACAAGTTTGTGGCTGGTGTTAGCTATCCACTGATTCACATTGAGTTGGGACCAGACTGGATGGGCGACTCCTGGCGTGTAAAGGGCAGAATTTGTCTACCGTGGTCCCATTAAGCCTGCTTTCTGAGCCAGGGCTTCGTTCTGCTGGATGTGGTACTCCTGGAAGCGCATGGAGATGCGTTGGGTCATCTTTAGGTACTTCTGAAGGCAGCTCTCCGAGCAGGTGGACTGAGGTGGAAACAATGACACAATCACATATAATCACACCTCTCCAAATATTGCTGTACCACCGCAAAGGCTTCTACAATGTGAAATTTGACAACATACAGGAACAACATTTTGTTGATAAGCAATGATGCCACATTGTGTCCTATTTGACCCATTACTTAACATTGTCCCCAGGCTCGATTGCTAGAGAGAACCTTCTGATGGATGAGATTACCTACTACAGAGCCTCGAATGACGGGACAGTATTTGGAAATATGGCCTACTCAGTAATAAGTATGAGGTCGTGTTCCCCTGCTCAGATCTTGCATGCATCAACCAATTGTTGTGTGCCAAGTCATCGACTGTGCAGTCTGCTACCTGCACATGTTCGTCCACTCCAAAATAATTCCACAATACTACATACAGTGCAATTTGATGAATGGAAAGAGACATCTGCTACAAAGTTGAATGACATTGCAGCCTGGTCTCATAGACTAGAAGTAACATAGTAAATGTAGATCCAGGATATTCAAATTAGGTACCAGATACAGTATGAAAGCCCCACCTACTTCCTGGATCATGTTTGAATGGCCTTCAAGATATCGTGATAATTTAAGACATGTAAAATATTATTTTTTGGTGGATTAATTTACTTCTACCCAATGCCTTCTATGATGGTTTACAAAAAGAAGACAATCATGAAAAGCTGATATAATTTAAGATATAATTTTGAATGCCATTCAAAAATCAGCTTGGGACATGATCCAGAAAGTTTGGTAACAGCACAAACATCATTCTGTTACCATTCTATTTTATAGTAAATGTGTTTTTGTACAATTTTCTTTGGAAATTGTTTTAAAAAGTAGTCATTGTGCATAGAGTTCTATGGTTTGTTTAACTTTGCAATCATTGGTTTTGTTTGACATACATTCTGCTACCGTGGAATTGCCCTATACATATGGACGTTGCTGAAACATGCGAGCTAGACCTTATGTAAGATACCTATCCAGGCGTATCAGCTAACCAAACGATATTGTTATAGCAATCTGGTGTCTGACAGCACAGTCGATGATATGGTATGCAACCATTGGTTGATGCATGCAACGTCTGAGCAGGGGAACGCGACTAATGTGGTTAGCTCATACATAAAATACCTATCCAGGCGTTATAAGATCTGACATGCATCAGCAACGTGTGAGCGGAGGAACATCACCTGAGTCTTGAAGACATGCAGGAAATCAACCTACCTCCTCTGACTTGACTTCTCTTGTGGTAAAATCCTTCACACAGTCCATGAAGCAGTTCTCTGTGAGTTTGTTGTAGGTGCCAAGAAATTCTTTAAACTGTGAACACATACATATTAAACAGATAAAAACACACCTTATGGAACAGAGGGGAATGTGAAAAGAGAGACACACACGATAACATAATCATTATACACGCACACCACAGGAGGTTGGTGGCACCTTAATTGGGGAGAATGGGACTGGAGCGGAATTAGTGGAATGGTATCAAATACATCAAATACATGGTTTTCATGTGTTTAATGCCATCCGCTCTGTTCCAGCCATTATTATGTGCCGTCCTCCCCTAAGCAGCCTCCACTGACACACACGTACACATGGATTGTGTGTTGTAGATATGTGGTAGAAGTAGCCTTGGCTTCAATACAAAACCTAGGAGGCCGGTCGGCCTTACCCCCTTCCATAGACATAAACGTCCCTTTTTCAGGACCCTCTCTTTCAAAGATAATTTGTAACAATCCAAATAACTTCACAGATCTTCATTGTAAAGGGTTTAAACACGGTTCCCCAAGCTTGTTCAATGAACCATAAACAATTAATGAACATGCACCTGTGGAATGGTCGTTAAGACACTAACAGCTTTATTAAGGTCCCAGTTATGAAACTTAGGACACTAAAGAGGCCTTTCTACTGACTCTGAAAAACACCAAAAGAAAAATACCCAGGGTACCTGCTCATCTGCGTGAACGTGCCTTGGGCATGCTGCAAGGAGGCATTAAGACTGCAGATGTGGCCAGGGCAATAAATTGAAATGTCCGTACTGTGAAACTCCTAAGACAGTGCTACAGGGAGACAGGACGGACAGCTGATCGTCCTTGCAGTGGCAGACCACGTGTAACAACACCTGCACAATATCGGTACATCCGAACATCTCACCTGTGGTACAGGTACAGGATGGCAACAACAACTGCCCGAGTTACACCAGGAATGCGCAAACCCTCCATCAGTGCTCAGACTGTCCGCAATAGGCTGAGAGAGGCTGGACTGAGGGCTTGTATGCCTGTTGTAAGGCAGGTCCTCACCAGACATCACCGGAAACAACGTTGCTATAGTCAAAAACCCACTGTCGCTAGACCAGACAGGACTGGCAAAAAGTGCTCTTCACATTTGCGTTTATTGTCGAAGGAATGAGCGTTACACCGAGACCTGTACTCTGGAACAGGATCGATTTGGAGGTGGAGGGTCCGTCATGGTCTGGGGCAGTGTGTCACAGCATCATCGGACTGAGCTTGTTCTCTTTGCAGGCGATCTCAACACTGTGCGTTAAAGGGGAGACATCCTCCTCCCTCATGTGGTACCCTTTCTTCAGGCTCATCCTGACATGACCCTCCAGCATGACAATGCCACCAGCCATACTGCTCGTTCTGTGCGTGGTTTCCTGCAAGACAGAAATGTCAGTGTTCTGCCATGGCCAGCGAAGAGCCCAGATCTCAATCCCATTGAGCACGTCTGGGACCTGTTGGATCGGAGGGTGAGGGCTAGGGTCATTCTCCCCAGAAATGTCTGAAAAACTTGCAGGTGCATCATAGGTACACTTGGTGGAAGAGTGGGGTAACATCTCACAGCAAGAACGGGCAAATCTGGTGCAGTCCATGAGGAGGAGATGCACGGCAGTACTTAATGCAGCTGGTGGCTACAACAGATACTGACTGTTACTTTTGACCACTTCCGGAGGACGTCCTCCAACCAATCAAAGCTTTTGCAGTATGAACTGACATGTTGTCCATCCAATCATAGATGTATGGTCAGAGAATGAACCTTGTGTGTTGAATTGGGATTGTGCCACAGAGCATTATAGGGGTTCTGTGTTGTGAAGTTTGGTGACATTGTTGGATAGAGATTAAGAGTGAAGAGTGACAGTTGAGCATTTTTGGGACATTATTCAATTCAAATGAGTTTTTTAAATTACAGGAGATGGAGGAGGTATATTATAATTTTCTTCTTGGGTTTAGAACTTAATTTTGTGTGTCCAGTTATTAAGGTAAATGTAAATAAATTGCACTAACTTCAGTAGCTAGCTAGCTACCAGCGCGAGTGTGCAGTTTTCTCCGCCCGAACGGTAGAATGGTCAATGCTGCCGAAAACGTTGTGGACTTTTTGTTGAAGAACCCGTTTCATTCTCTGGGATACATGGATAAGGTGCAAATTAAAAAGCGAGGGTCGACCTCTGCCTGAGATCAGTTTCATGACTGATGAAAAGGTGAGGGCACTCAATACCAACTGGTATCAAATGTATAGCTGGTTAACAGGGAGCCTATCATCAAGCCGCCTGTAATTGCACGTTACGATGCTTAACATGCTTTTCTGGGATGTCGAAAACAATTCCGAATGATTTGATAGCTTCCATCACATCATCCATTAAAAGTTAGATTAGAGAGGTTGACGCAGCACAAAAACAAATGACAAATGTTGCAGCAGCCTAGGCTACACCCAATCTGACATGAAAACAATACTATTTTTTCCATCTGATCAACTGTAGGCTCCTAATAAGAGCTGCTACATACAGCCTATGTGCCCTGTCCATCTGGCCAGGGTAAACTAGCTGGTAACATTATGTATTTATAGTCCATTTGTGTCAGGAGAAAATGTGAATGTGATCAAATTTGGATTATATTCCAAATTTGGCTGGCTAGGCTGCCTATACGTTTTTAATCCAAAATTATTAACTGGAATGAATCAATCAACATAATAGTGATGGCAGATGCGAGTCATTAAAAAAAATGTACAAGGCCTACAGTTGCATAAGCCTGCATGATGCAAACATGCATAAAGCAAGCTCAGCCCTGTGAGTTCTATTGTCTATGTGTCTGGGTAGAGGAAATCCCCCTCCAAATCTAGTCGAAATATAATTTATATGAACAAATACAAGGTAGCTGCAGTTTGAGAGGGTTTTCATCCCCCCCAAGGGCCAGGAGTTTTTTTTTCAGGAGTTAAAGCCATGTGATTTGAATATGAAAAACGGGTCCCTTAATAGCCCATATACAACCTTTTTACAACGGATTAATCAGTCACACCTTATAGGGTCCAGAGTTTTCCTAGTTAGGTTACTATATAAGGAAAAACTCCGGGCCCCAGGGGGTAAAATTGCCCCACCGCTCTGGGACCTATGGTGCCACCAGTCTGCTTGCAGTTGTCAGTTATCGTCAGGTATGTGGATGATCAGGGCTTTATTCAGGAACATTTCTTGGGATACTTTGATGTGTCAAGTGGGCAGGATGCACAGTCTGTGTTTGACTTGATGAATTTTGAGATGTCAGAGTTTAACTTCATAGAGAAACTCATCATCCAAACCTACAATGGCGCAGCTGTAACGGAATGTATCTGCTATTTGTATTTACAGCTAACTCCCCTCCTGTTCCCTGATTAAGAGGTGATGACTACTCCACTACCATTGTTTCTCCTGACATGAACAGAAGCCACAGCGTCTCATGTGCCCTCTCATCCACTGGCACGTTGAATGTTTCCCTTCCAAGCACTGCGAGTACCCAGATCACTTTTCTCTCATTACTGTATGTAGTCAATCACATACACAATCACATTATTACACATCAACGATTTTACTCCTTGCTTGGACTAACTCATTCTTAGCTCTTGTCTAACTGTGTAGTGTCTTGTTATTGTTTTTTGTCTTCCCAGTAAAATCCTGTCCTGCACTGGTCAAGCCTCTGAACACCTCAACTCATGCCTCATACCCTCATTCAATCACTGCTGTGATCACTTCCCAACACTGTTTAAGTAGCCCTCTCATCCCCCTTCCCCATAATACTGTACTATACATGTGTTTATTAAATGCTTTAGGTTAAAATAATTCGTCTTTGATGACTTTGAAACATACCGTGAGTCTCCCATCCTCCTCAATTTTTCAAGTCACCAGTCTCCACTGGGGTGCGAGTATCCTCAATTTACATACCTGTTTAACCTGGTCCGCTTCTGTCACCTGGATAGACATGGTGGTTCAAATGGACGATATTTCTGTTGGATTAAAGTTACACCCATGAATGTAATCGATTGAATGACAGCCCTATCCATTGTTATGTAGCTATGATGTCCGTTCACTAGTTATAACTAGCTAGGAATAGGGAGTACTGAATTACCAAGATAGCTACAGAGTATTAGTTGATTAGCTATATATGACACCTAACCATGAATTCATAACTGACCATTCCATAGCTAGCTACTACATAGTTTAAGCCTTGTGTTAGTTAGCTAGCTAGCTTAGTGGACAGCTAACGTTAAAAGGTCCCTAACAGGCTAAATATATAGCGCAGTTCTGAAGGTCAAGTGAAGCATTTGAAGACATTACATACATTTTGATATCAAGTTGTGTGCACAAAATGCATAATAAATCACATTTTCTTTAACACAGCAAAAAAGTCATTCACCCACCCAGATTCCGAAGGACATGTGACGTTGTGAAAAAGGGACTGCAGTGGCTGCGGCACCAACAGTTTTGAGAGGCTTGAAAGGCCAGATATTGGAAATTAAAAATAGTTTTTAAAACAAACAAATATTTCTATGATAGTATTAAATATTGTATACGTTCGTGGGGATATGTATGGAACTCAAAATCGAAAAGTAAATTGTCGAAAATAATAACCGAAATGTCAAATTAAGATGAATTTTGTGTCACTACATAAACACTCCGGTGTAACACGAGGTAATTAAAATATTCAGTACCTCATTATCCTGTTGTTCGCTAGCGCACCTTTTATCTAATATAAATAATGGTCAACCAAATACTTTAAATTATTTAATATTTGATTAATATATGTTCTCTTTTGATTAATGTTTCCTCATCCATGGAGTCCCTATCATGCCCAGCAGATGATGGCGATATTTATCGCGGAGAGAGGATTGGTCGTTGACCGGAAGTTATTGTTGTCAGCAACAGTTGCTGTGTTTTCATATTTTCCATCGTTAGCTAGCAGTTGTGAAGCTATTATGTATCGTTCGATTCTGACCTCGGGTTGCAACGAATTCAGTTTGTTCAAAATTACATAGGTCTAGCTAGCTACTTCCTACTGAGTTTTGTCGCGTTGTGCTTTCAACTGTTTAGAGGTGTTAGCCAGCTAACGTTAGTAGCTAGCTACTGTTAGCATAAAGTCGTCATTAAACAAGCGTGAAGCGGGATATTTGAATGTTCGTCTTCCTAAGGAAAATGACGACAGTGGTTGTTTATTTATCTATATCAACTCCCACGGTTAGTAACAACTATGTTATGTGTAACGCCTGATCGGGTCTGGTGTTGAGCATACTAGCTATCATACTCTACTCTGCTGCAGTGCTCGCTACTAGATAATCAACTGAGCGTCAGAGTCGATTAGATATGGCTCATGCTCTTCTGAGCCGATCAAATGAACTTCTGAACTTTGCAAGGAATATTAACCTTGACGAATCCACTTCAAGTTCTGATGCTGGAGACGTCTTGATTCGTGCAACAAAGATTCACTTTCCTGAGCGGAGCAATGAAGGGCAGAGGGATTTGGGGTCGTTGTCCACCGTATCTAATAAAACAGACAATGTAAAGATAACAGTGAAGAAGTGCTCTCTTCTTGACGAGCCACCAAAGATCGAAAAGCAAAGACAAGCAAGGAAACAAGAGCACAGGCATGTGCCTCCTGCCCTGCAAGCAAACCTGCCATCAGTTTCACCCTCTGGTAGGCTTAGTAAACCCACACTTGTTATAAGGCCAGCGAAACTGTTATATTGTATTGCAGTTGTATATGCCATTGATTTCAGTCTGACCAACATTTTGCTCTTCCCATGTTGTCTTTTCCAGAGGGAACGAAAGCACACAAAAAGAGTCCGATAAAAAGAGTCCCGCAAAACGAGTCCCAAGTAAGATGTCTTCTAGCTTGTTCTTTTCTGAGAAGTGTGTGCCTCACAAGTATGTCACCCATACTAATATAATACATTTTAAACTGGTGTCATTTCATTTCCAATTTCAGGTTCCTAGTATAGATGGAAAAGAAACACTGACCTCTGTTCAACCTAAGGGCAGTGAGGACAAAGGTAAGTGTCCTTGGGCTAAACCTGTGATGTACTGGACAGCATGCTGTCATTGATTATCTACTGGCTACTTCATATACAGTGAGCTCCAAAAGTATTGGGTCAGTGATTTTGTTGTTTTGGCCCTGTACTCCAGCACTTTGGATTTGAAATGATACAATGACTGTGAGGTTAAAGTGCAGACTGTGATTGTATTTGGAGATATTTGTATTTGGAGATACTTTTATTCAAAATAAGAATAGAATATGTTTCTAAACAATTCTACATTAATGTGGATGCTACTATGATTACCAATAACCCAGAATGAATCATGAATAATGATGAGTGCGAAAGTTACAGAGATATTAATATCATATATGCTAATATGCCTGTTATTGTAATAGTGAGAGGTTAGCTAGTCTTGGGGCTATGATATTTGTGCTTCTAACTTTCACACTCATCATTATTCAGGATTATCTGTAATCATGGTAGCATCCACATTCTATTATGTTATATTCTTGTTTACAATAAAACATAACTCAAAATACCATTAATTTCTATTGGGCACAAAATAAAAGCAAATGCATCCAACAAGTTTGTAGAGTCACAAGCTTGATGTAATAATTATGTGCTAGGAATATGGGACTTAAATACTAAACTATTGATTACTTTAATACATTTTCCCCAATACTTTTGGTCCCCTAAAATGGGGGAACAATGTATAAAAAGTGCTGTAATTTCTAAACGTTTCACCTAATATGGATGAAAATACCCTCAAATTAAAGCTGACAGTCTGCACCTCATAGTAATTGTATCATTTCAAATTCAAAGTGCTGGACTACAGAGGTAAACACGAACAATATTGTCACTGTCCCAATACTTTGCGAGTTCACCCTATGCCATTTTGTATCCTAACCCCACTCTTGGATTGTCCCTTAGACCATGATCTGCTAATATCCCGATATGCTGCTGGTGGCAAAGGGGCAATCTTGGCAGCTCTAAGACAGAGGTAAGCATGGCACAAAGCTGTGGGATGATTCTCACTTTTTACATGCCAGATGTATTTGTGTTTGTAATGTTTGTCTACATTGCAACACAATTGTACATCCCAAATCTTTAGGTGTTAGTTATGAGGACTCCATTCGATACTGTTTTTCTCAGGTCCCAGACTGCCCCCTTGAGGCGAGAGGTGAAGGTGCAGTTACTGGACCAGCGGCCACCATCGAGTCAGGAGCCCCAGCCTGTTTCTGGCCTCTCAGGGGATACGGGAGCTGCCTCCACTGCAGCCATGGTCACAGCTGCTGCCACAGCACCACTCATCAAGGTATTGTTGTAGCAGAGCAGTTATGTGTTATTTTTTTCTATGTCCTTCTGAGATTATGATGCCATCTGAGAAAGCTTTTGTAAGTCCAAACCCCCCAAAGTCTACCTAAAATGCTTAGTGGACTGAATGTGGGTGCCTAATGGTTTGTTTCTGTCTTTCTTTCTTTTTCCAGGCTCAGAGTGACATGGAGGCATGTGTTTCCCAGGTGTGGGGGGGGCTACAGAGGCTGCTGGAGTCAGACAGGTACCCAGGCAGGGCTCAGGAGGCCAGAGAGGACAGAGCATCAGAGAGGGTGACCCAGCTGGAGGAGCAGCTCAATACCGTGACCCAGCAGAGACTACAGCACCTGGAGTGGATCCAGAGCCAACAGATGGAGCTGCAGGTACTGTAGGGAAGGAGGAGCACTGAGCCTTCACTTGAGTGCTCCAGATAGTAATATTTTCCTCAATAAGTTGCTGTCATTCTAATCGTTGCATGAAGTTATGTAAGAGTATATTTATGTGGACCCCTAAAGTTGTACACATCTTTATACAGTCCCAGAGTCAGAGTATGTCTGTAGTGTTTCAAGTAGTGTGGTGTTCGGTTTTCTTATTTTTCTATTGCATGTTTCATCACCGCTATACTCAACTCTTTTTACTTTTAGTCATTCAATAATAGTTCTGACCACTTCATCCATGCCCTCTCATCCTCTCAGAACCGTCTCCTGGGCTCTGCTCTGAGTGTAGTGACTGGCCACGCCCCTGTGCCCTCACCCTCCATGCTGAACACTGGCCCTGCTGCCTCTGTACATCCAGACCCTCGGCTTCCTCAGGACCTTCCCGGTCACGTTCATATTACCCACCTTGATGCTGCAGACTCTTCCCCTGCTGTTCCAGCCACAGGTAGGGTGCTTCGTTTCCTGAGTCAGTTGCCTCATTGAAACAAATGATGAGAATGGCATTGAGATTTGTCATCAGAAAGTATTCACACCCCTTTACTTTTCTTCCCACATTTTGTTGTGTTGTAGCCTGAATTGAAAATGTATTAAATGTAGATTATTTTTTTGTCACTGCCCTACACACAATACCCCATAACATAAAAGTGGATGTATGTTTTTCGAAATTGTAACAAATTAATGGAAAATTAAAAGTTTTAAATGTCTTGAGTTCAATAAATGTTCTACCCCTTTTTTTATGGCAAGCCTAAATACATTTAGGAGGAAACATTTTCTTCATACGTTGCATGGACTCACTCTGTGTGCAATAATAGTGTGACTAATTATCTGTTTGGTCTCTCAGTCGAGCAGTGAATGTAATTTTCTTTTGCAAAAATGGAAGCATGTCATAACCAAAACAGTGTTAAGCAAATCAAAATAAATCACTGACAGTGTCATCACCAAAGCATCCCCACACCATCACACCACCTCCTCCATGCCTCACGGTGGGAACCACATGCTTTTACCTACTCTGCATCTCACAAAGATGCGGCAGTTGGAAACAAAAACCTCAAATTTGTACTCATCAGTCCAAAGGACAGATTTCCACCGGTCTAATGTCCATTGCTTGTGTTTCTTGGCCCAAGCATGTTTCTTTTTCTTTTGATGTCCCTTAGTAGTGATTTCTTTGCACCAATTTGACCACGAAGGCCTGATTCACACAGTCTTCTCTGAACAGTTGATGTTGAGATGTGTGTTACTCAAGCATTGATTTGGGCTGCAACTTCCTAGGCTGGTAACTCTAATGAGCTTATCCTCTGCAGAAGAGGTAACTCTGGGTCTTTCCTGTGGCGGTCCTCATGAGAGACAGTTTCATCATCACCCTTGATGGTTTTTGCGACTGCACTTGAAGAAACTTTCAAAGTTCTTGACATGTTTGCTTTGACTGGCCTTCGTGTCTTAAAGTAATGATGGACTTTTGTTTCTCTTTGCTTATTTGAGCTTGCTATAATATGGACTTGGTCTTTTACCAAATAGGGCTATCTTCTGTATACCTCCCCTACTTTATCACTGACCATCCTACCAATCCTCGACTTTGGCGATGTCATTTACAAAATAGCCTCCAATACCCTACTCAACAAATTGGATGCAGTCTATCACAGTGCAATCCGTTTTGTCACCAAAGCCCCATATACTACCCACCATTGCGACCTGTACGCTCTCGTTGGCTGGCCCTCGCTTCATACTCGTCGCCAAACCCACTGGCTCCATGTCATCTACAAGACCCTGCTAGGTAAAGTCCCCCCTTATCTCAGCTCGCTGGTCACCATAGCATCTCCCACCTGTAGCACACGCTCCAGCAGGTATATCTCTCTAGTCACCCCCAAAACCAATTCTTTCTTTGGCCGCCTCTCCTTCCAGTTCTCTGCTGCCAATGACTGGAACGAACTACAAAAATCTCTGAAACTGGAAACACTTATCTCCCTCACTAGCTTTAAGCACCAACTGTCAGAGCAGCTCACAGATTACTGCACCTGTACATAGCCCACCTATAATTTAGCCCAAACAGCTACCTCTTTCCCTACTGTATTTAATTTATTTATTTTGCTCCTTTGCACCCCATTATTTTTATTTCTACTTTGCACATTCTTCCATTGCAAATCTACCATTCCAGTGTTTTACTTGCTATATTGTATTTACTTTGCCACCATGGCCTTTTTTGCCTTTACCTCCCTTCTCACCTCATTTGCTCACATCGTATAAAGACTTGTTTATACTGTATTATTGACTGTATGTTTGTTTTACTCCATGTGTAACTCTGTGTCGTTGCATCTGTTGAACTGCTTTGCTTTATCTTGGACAGGTCGCAATTGTACATGAGAACTTGTTCTCAACTTGCCTACCTGGTTAAATAAAGGTGAAATAAATAAATAAATAAAAATCACAACACAACTGATTGGCTCAAATGTACTTTTAAGAAGGCACACCTGTTAATTGAAATGCATTCCAGGTGACTACCTCATGAAGCTGGTTGAGAGAATGCCATGAGTATGCAAAACTGTCATCAAGGCAAAGGGTGGCTACTTTGAAGAATCTAAAATATATTTTGATCTGTTTAACACTTTTTTTTTGTGGTTAGTACATGATTCCATATGTGCTATTTCATAGTTTTGATGTCTTCACTATTATTCTACAATGTAGAAAATAGTATACATAAAGAAAAACCCTTGAATGAGTAGGTGTGTCCAAACTTTTGTCTGGTACTGTATGTCATCTGCTTTGTATCTCCTCTTCTTCTGAAGCATCTCCAGACCCATCTAGCCAGCAGAGGGGAGGAGAGGGTAAGAGCCCTCTGGAGACCCCAGCTCCTCGCAGGGTCATCCCAAAGCCTACGCGCTGGAACACCACCAACGTCCGGAACACACAGAGCGCTACACAGCAGCACAGCTACAGGACACAGAAAACACCTCGCACAGCACAGCAAGGTTAGTCATCAGTGTCTCTGCATCTGTTAAGTCATAGGCTGTCTGAAATGGCACCCAATTCCCCATATAGTGCACTTCTTTTGAGCTGAGCCTTATGGGTCCAGGTCAAAAGTAGTGCGCTATATAGGGAATATGATGCCATTTTGGATGTACCCATGGGTTTCTATGGATTTCCTGTCTAATGCAAGTCCTTTATATTTCCACCTCTTGGGGGCAGTAGCGTCACTCCAACCTTCTGGCTCTTTAGGAAGCACAGGCTTCTTTCTGCAGGAGATTTGAAAAAGGCAGTGTTTATTCCAAAACTCTGGAAACAGGGTATGATCATAGGCTTTAATGTCACTGTGTTTTTTCCTGTCTTTGTTGATTTCTGTGATGGCTAGTTCTCTTTGTCACCCCTTGATGAGATGTAATTAGGGCTCACCCATTTGTCGATTGTTTGTATGATATTTTGGCTGATGGTCGTCCAAGGTTTCTTTAGTCGAGCAGCAGCACATTTTATAACTTTTAAAATCATGGTGTACAAGACAACTGTCTGATTGGCGCCTGTCTGAGTGGACTGATCCATTGTGGAAGCTGTGGGGATGGCACAGTCCATCACTCTAAGACATGTGCTACTGAAATTGTATATGGTTATATTATGTAAGAACAATGGTGCAATACTAATACAAATTATACTATTTTATAACAAATGCGCTTTCTCCCGTGTTGGATAGTGGTCGCTGTCCACGGTTCTGAAACGCATCAGTGCGTTGTTGAATTGGCGCCTTTTCCTAGACCATGTTGCTATGTGCATAATAGCAAAGTTAACCAGCATATTGGTGTTGAGAACAATGCGGCGGAGTCAGCAGCAGAATGAGGAGACTAGAAAACAACCCGTGCCTTATTGTCTAAGAAAAGTGAGTAGAGAGGAAACCAAAACTTAGTTAATAATCAACAGCCTAACTGATAAATGTGCCTGGCTTTATAAATCATCCATATATATATATATATATATATATCTCTCTACAGAAATAAAACAGATCCTGCTTCTGTTGCCTGTTTGAGTGTTTGTTTAATAGCCTACTGATTCCGTAAACGGCAAGCCTCATGAAACCCACGTGTCAGATAAATAATTTCACAAAATTGTCTGTTTTTAATCTTTGCTATGCTGTAATAAAGGCTTTATGTTTTCGTTAGACCAGCCTCTGGCATTATTTATCATTTATTTAGTGTTTACACTGTTCCAACTTGTCCGAAAAATTATGTTTATAATAATGATAATAACCCAATTTCTTTCCTTGGTCTCCTTATTGTTATTATGATCGTCATTATAATAATAAGTCATGTCATTATCATGAATAGGCGTAGAGCTGTAGGCCTAAGAGCACATCCTGTTTACTTAAGCCTATATTTTAATACTTATCTAGGCTGCTGTATCAAAAATGTATTTGTTCATGTCATCAAACAGCATACGAGTTATTCATGATTTCAAATGCAATCGAGCATTTTAGTTTAAAAATAACAACGCGGCCATTGAATAGTAGGCGTAAACAAAAAATATTTGTCTTTGTTTTGTTGTCTTTCCATTTTGCTGTCCCACGTTATGGTGTTCAGCGTTTGTTATAACCAATTTATTGATGTGATTATGATAGGCTATAGGTCAGGCCCTATTGGTCACGTGCATGCGATGCTTACATGTGTCGTAAAGAGAGCACGGGTTGAGGGAAGAGGGAAAGTTTTTCCTAAACAAATGAGGGATTTTGGTAACAACGTTTCAGTCAGACATGGCTGTGTTAGGTTGCGGCTTCAGCAACACGGACAGCGCGATACACATTGTTGATGTTCTGTGGTCGGTCGCTAGAGCAGTGAGGAGAGCGAGACAACGGGAGCTAGCCAGTCACTCCCTGTCTTTTTTTTCCTCTTTTTTTTTTTTTTTTTACACAGCGCAGCAAGGAACAATCAAATCAATTGTTGGTCGGACGCTTTAGTCCGTTTGTGTGTCTTAATTATTTCATCAAACCGTTTGCTTAAAGCATCAGACAAGCTCAGTGCATGTAGTTGATTTGATTAAAACACATAGGATGTGTCTATATATGGAAAAATACATGTTTGAACGTTTTAAACCAATCGATTGGTAGAAAGAACAGACGACTCTTGGTCGACCAATATTTTTTTCCCTCGGGGACAGGCCTAGATGGAATAGGAAAACAACTGTTACTTTCAACCTCGGTTCATTCAACAAATAACCAGATGCCTTCTGTACTCCTCTGTTTGACAAGGTCTCGTTATTTACAAGAATGTCATTAATAATTTTATGTCGATGCCAACTCAACACATTTCCATTTGGTCATTTTCTACACAATACTGCAGTTAGGTCAATACTTGTTGTACTGTCAGTATCTGCATTCCAGAATATATCTCAAATGTTACCCACTGAATTGAAAACCTGCGCTTTGTACAACGAGCCAGACTGCACTGTGTGTTTTGGAATTATTGTCTGTCAATATTAAGCATTCATTACAAGTAGACCTACGGCTGACTTCTGAACATATTGTTTGGACAGGTTGTGTGATACAATGATAAATACATACCATACATACAGCTCATGTTTTGGCGGTCCGTCGCGTCTCCGTCTTGGTTTTGTGATAATCGTACTTAATCTCCCTGTGTTTGGCTCTGTTGGCCGAGCACCAAGACTACTTTGAATTATTACAATGGCCGCTGGGCCCTGCTTGGTCTCCCCAGCCACAAGTCTTGGAATGCAGCCTCCTCCTGATCACTGGAGATGTGAATTACATCCATACAAAGCACCATTGACTAAGACCACATTTGAACAGTGTAGGCGGAACATGGTGGTACTCTTGAGGGAAAAGGGTCGCACCGCATAAATATATACTGAACAAAAATATAAACGCATGTAAAGTGTTGATCCCATGTTTCATGAGCTGAAACAAAAGATCCCAGAAATGTTCCATACGCACAAAAAGCATATTTTTCTAATGTTTTACACAAATTTGTTTACATCCCTGTTAGTGAACATTTCTCCTTTGCCAAGATAGTCCATCCACCTGACAGGTGTGGCATATCCAGAAGCTGATTATACAGCATGATCATTACACAGGTGCACCTTGTGCTGGGGACAATAAAAGGCCACTCACAACGCCATAGATGTCTGTTGGAGCTTCCAATTGGCATGCTGACTACGGGAACGTCCACCAGAGCTGTTGCCAGAGACTTGAATGTTAATTTCTCTACCATAAGCCACCTCCAACATCATTTAAGAGAATTTGACAGTATGTCCAACTGGGCTCACAACCGCAGACCACGTACGTTTATGGTGTCGTTTGGGCGAGCGGTTTGTTCATGTCAACGTTCTGAACAGAGTGCCCTATGGTGGAGTGCCCTATGGTGGGATGGGGTTATGGTATGGGCAGGCATAAGCTACGGACAACGAACACAATTGCATTTTATCAATGGCAATTTGAATACACAGAGATACCGTGACGAGATCCTGAAGTCCATTGTGAGGCAAATGTTTTTTTTAAAGGTGTCTGTGACCAACAGATGCATATCTGTATGCCCTTTGATGTGAAATCCATAGATTAGGGCCTAATTCATGTATTTCTATTGACTGATGACCTTATATGAATCTCTGAAATTGTTGCATTTATATTTTTGTACAGTATATTAACTCTGTACCGCTGTTATATTGTGCTGGCTGCCAATATCCATTCAGTTGCATGGGAAGATTAGGTCCTGCTCCTCTCTCTTGGTGTAAAACTCATTTAAGGGTGAAACCATTCAGGTGAAAACAATGGCTGGTGCACGGCTGTGTAAGTATAGACAAACAGACAGAAAGGCAGACTGCGCCCTTCAGTGCTTCCGTTTATTGATTTTATTTTAGGGCTCCTGAGTGGCGCAGCGGTCTAAGGCACTGCATCTCAGTGCAAGAGGCATTACTACAGTCCTTGGTTCGAATCCAGGCTGTATCACATCTGGCCGTGATTGGGAGTCCCATAGGGTGGCGCACAATTGGCCCTGCTTCGTCCGGGTTTGGCCGGAGTAGTCTGTCATTGTAAATAAGAATTTGTTCTTAACTGTCTTAACTGACAATTGATAGCCATCACTCTTGAAATAGTTTGTGAACAAATAGTTGGCTTTTTAACCAGTTGAATGATAGGGCCACCTAAATGAACATGTTGCATAGTTTCAGAAAGGTCTGGAACTCACCTTTCTGGTAAAAAATAGTTATAAATTGCTGAGGTGTACTCACTTTTGAAGACACAAACTCAAGTATATAGTACAATACAATCCCCCTCTCCCCCCCTATTCAACAAAAGTTGGGCAATGGGGCCTGAAATGACTGAAATTCTTTTGAAATATAGTAACATTTAAATTATAAACGACATACTATAAGATTTCACCTTTCTTATAACTGCATAATACATATGACCATACTTCCATGGTGACCAAACCGGACGCGCGCACGTTGATTTTGTTCCCTCGCACCAGAAGGGATCAGGACACGCAGGTTGAAATATCAAAACAACCTCTGAACCAATTATTAATTTGGGGACAGGTCAAAAATCATTAAACATTTATGGCTATTTAGCTAGCTAGCTTGCTGTTGCTAGCTAATTTGTCCTGGTATATAAACATTGGGTTGTTATTTTACCTGAAATGCACAAGGTCCTCAACTCAGACAATTAATCCACAGATAAAATGGTGAATCGAATTCGTTTCTCGTCATCTCTCCTCCTTCCTTAAGGCTTCTTTTTCTTCTTTGGACTTTATATGGCGGTTGGCAACCAACTTTACAGCATTTCTACAACCTACTGGAGTGTGGATGATGAGGACCAATGAGGAGATGGGAGAGGCCGGACTTGTCGAGCGTCACAAATAGAACCAATTTCTATTTTAGCGCCTGGCCACACAGATGCTCACTGATTCCCGCAAGTAGTGTGGATGCAATGATTGAATAACATGTATGTGTAAATGTATTTTGCAACGCATGCGGTGTAGTACAATATTGACTCTATTTCATATAACTGAAGACAGAGAATTTTCCTCCTAAACGTCCATTCAAATGGTGTCTCGTTGCAACTTCAGCTTTAAGCACAGTGATTTTGTCCGTCTGAGACCAAGAGAAAGTAGTCTTGTTTTAATTCTATGAAATTGTTATTAATTTGTTTCATGTTGAGAGCTCTAAATCATGCTGAGAATATCACAGCAAGATGAAACCACAACGGTTGGATTCTCTAGACTGTCAACTTTCATATGACATCTCACAGGCTCTGTTGTTCAGAGGAAGAGCAAATGTATTCTTTGCCTGGATAGACCAGAAAATGTGACACGTCACTCCCTATGCAAATGTGGGGTGTGAAACCTGACACTTCAAGTCGGTTCCGCTGACAGAGTGGAAGCGGAGGGCAGACAGATGGGTCTTTCTAGCACGATAAGGCACGGGACCCTACGGCGCTCATAGAGCGCTTTGTGCACCAAAATGTCATTCGGAACCGGTCCGGAACCGGTCCAGAACCGCTCAAAGTTCCCCATATAGGGGACTTAACATCTGAATAGATGTGCCTTTTTGTTGATGTGGAGGTAATCGATGTTTCACATATAGATGTTGCAGCAAGCAAGTCAACTTCAAGACACCTATGAAGATCACCAGGGTTGAACAAATATAGTTCTTGTTGATAGTGTGTATATACACTCAGCCATTTTGAATGAGTGCACACTGACAACAACCGTACCTTCAGAAAGGTCATATAACTACCATTCTGGTCATTGTGTCATTCACCACAAGGACTATTACTGGCTCCTCCTCCTCCTCTGTCCTCTGTTCAACTGCAATTTGTGTGCAGTCTAGTGCTACATGTTGGGGAGAAAGATCAGTGCCAGGTTCTCTGCTACACCCTAGACACTGCCGTTTGAAAGCCTTGGACAGTCTTCCCCTCGAAATTGAATAGGCCTCCCTCTCTAGAATTGGTATCCATGGTGATGGATGTGTGGGGGGTGAGCGGAGTGTTAATTATGGCTTCGAAATCATCCGTGTGTGTGTTTGTCTGTATGGGTGGATCGTGAGCGGGTGCTGTCAGAAATGAAGGGAGACATTTGGGAAATGCATTGGTCTTGTAAGATTGACTCGATACCCTTGCTTTGTTTGGCCAACAGTGTTTCAACAGGGTTACTAGACCAGCCTCCCTATTAAAGCCAGTAATGCAGTCAGAGGGACACAGTCGTGATAAGGGAATGCACTGAGTACGGGCATTTAACATTTGTATCGAATAGCGGTCTGTTCACATATTTTTAAATGTGCATTGTCAGATCACTTGGATGTATCATCGCTTGCAATTTCTATCCATTAGAATTGATTCAAGCTGGACATAAATGTTCATGAGCTATCACTGCGGCATAACAAGCATGGTGATGGAATGTACTTTATGTACTACACATATTTGCTGTGACTAACTGGTTATTGTAGTGATTAGAGCATGTTTGAGGGAGAGGGAGGATGTTGTTAGCCTGGCAGACTCCACCCACGTGACTCATAGCGCAGGGAGAGCTGTGAGACACTGGTCTGGAAAGGGGGCAGTTTGTTAATACAATATTCGCTCAGAAGTTGTGCGACGGGTTTGATTGGATCTCTCCAATTTTTTGTGTGATTTTTTTTTGTTGGGGGGGGGGGGGTGATGCCTCTAATTGTTTTTGATTTGAAAATCCAAATGTTGTAATGTTTGGGGGCTGTGTGTGAGTGTTTTAAGTGAGAAAGACACAGCGAAGAGCCAACCAGTAAAAACACAGCCCCCTTCATTATGGACGCATTGTGCCGACAACATCAAAGAGCCGTTCCATACTCTGTTAGGTGTTAGTCAGACTAGTATGTTATGCCATAAGATGTCTGAAGTGGCACCATTTTGTTGCTGGTAGTACATCCAAACCAGTTGTCATGGCAACCATGCTATTTCTTCTCCTTTTGCAGTTTCTCTTTTTTTAAAATCTCTATTTTTCTTTTCACCAGCTGCCAAACTGCTCTCTTTGAGAATTTGCTATTTATAGTCCTTTGTTTCTCAAGCACATCATCAAACCATATGTGAAACAACCCATGACATGATTCAGGCCACTTACGATTGATCGCTCTTGTCGATTTACAGAACACCGTCGTTTACACGATGTAAAACCTTCTGACATAATGACAAGATAATTGCAGTTCAAGGAGACCAGTGTGTGAACCGTCATTTTAGAATCAATGATTTATCTTGGAAATCAACAAACACAAGTGGGGTCAGTTCCTTCGCCAATCACGATGACTGACCACGGTATCGATTTGGTACCGAGACCCATGGTATCTGATTTATCTGATAAATGTGGAGTACTATCTAGATGTAGCTAGAATGCCTCAAATTACATGTCACACATCGCAGTGGCTTTGCCCTTCTCTGTTTCTCATAATTTAATTCATGTTGAGGAATCTGACTGGAACACAACGGCACTACTTCCCCATAGGGGCGGCAGGTAGCCTAGTGGTTAGAGTGTTGGACTAGTAACCGAAGCACTCGCTCGGTAGTCTCCTATTTTTAAAATGTGATGTCATCTTCAAGTGTTTCATCATCAGTCATCCGGATACACACAGACTAAGCCCCAGCCACTCACACACACTGTTACAGCATTCATCTGTCAGCCTGGGCCTAATTCTGATGAATGACACAGACTCAGGACTAATTTTCTCCTCTGTGAGGGGTGTTTCCTCCCAGCACCAGATCACATGAGGTAAATGCCCCCCAAATGGTACCCTACCCTAGTGCGCTATGTAGGGAATAGGGTGTCAATTGGGATGTATTTGCTTTTCTGATCTGCATAAAAACACAGCATTTTAACGGTAACTTCACCGGGGTCCTCATTTTGGATAGCTTTTGTAGACTCATAATTACACCAGTGGAACACACCTTTATGATAAGCAAAGGAAATCTCTTAATGTGTTTTGGTAAGCATCCACTTTCTTCCGGGTGATCCAAAACATGACTTCGTAGTTTAAGTTACTTTATAGAAGGTTATTTTTATAATTTCCTTCAGCCAAGTCCACCATTTTAGCTTTTGCCACTCATCATTGATTGGATTCCATGCTGCCATTACAATGCCTGAGAAATACCACTTCGGGTCATGTCTGGCCCCTGTAGAGATGCCCTTTTGAACAGAAATGGCAGACTATATATTATTAGCGTGGTGCCCTTACCTGCCATGGCCAGGGCTGCAGCTGATGGTCAGCAGGGGGCGTGGTGGGGCATGCATTACTAGCTTATGGAGGGCAATCCAGCGACCAATTCTTTCATTCAGCAGGACAAGATAGTCAACGGAACATTCTAACAATGGAAATACATCAAAGATTGAAGGCAGGTGGGAGGAGGTGAGATCAGGTGGGACCATTCTAGCCAACGAGAGGGCAGATATGCGTGTGAACAGGCCATAGAGATAGATAGAGGACAATTTCTGTGTGACAAAGTCGGTAGTATAGCAAATGATCCACAGGAGAAAGAGATTGTGATGAAAATGTAAGCAGAAACCCATGAGGCCCTGTGAAGCAATCAGCTCATTGTGCGATGTGAATTCCTGTGTCCCTGTGTAGAATACTGTGAGAGGGGGAGATAAAGTGCTGACTGAGCTGATGCAGGTGTCTGAGACTGAGTGGCTGATTGCTGGTGTGTCTCTGTCTCTGCAGGAAATGGCAGACTTCTGGAGGCTATCCCTAACAACGGCAACAGCTTGGCAACCAGAGGTGTGCAGCAGCAATCTTCTGCGAGGGCTGCCATGGCAACGCCCAACGACGGCTGCCAGCAACCAGCGCAATCCAGGTAAGGGAGAAAGAAAACAAAAATTGTGGTCAGTCATTTTTTTCAGGATTTGAAAGAATCATTGGATATCTTTTGTCTTTGAATTTGTCCTCCCTAATTTTGCCCATTAATCTTTGACTGTGATTATTTAATACGCTCTAATATGTACACTACCACTCAAAGGTTTGGGGTCACTTAGAAATTCTTGTTTTTGAAAGAAAGGCGCATTTTTTTGTCCATTTAAAATAACATAAAATGGATGAGAAATACAGTGTAGACATTGTTAATGTTGTAGCTGGAAACTGAGGATTTTTAAAAATGGAATATCTACATAGGCGTACAGAGGCCCATTATCAGCAACCATGACTCATGTGTTCCAATGGCACGTTGCGTTAGCTAACCCTTGTTTATCATTTTAAAAGGCTAATTGATCATTAGAAAACCCTTTTGCAATTATGTTAGCACAGCTGAAAACTGTTGTTCTGATTTAATAAAGCAATAAAATTGGTCTTTAGAATAGTTGAATATCTGGAGCATCGGCATTTGTGGGTTTGATTACAGGCTCAAAATGGCCAGAAACAAATAACTTTCTTCTGAAACTCGTCAGTCTATTCTTGTTCTATGAAATGAAGTCCATTCCATATGAGAAATTGCCAAGAAACTGAAGATCTCGAACAACGTTGTGTACTACTCCCTTCACAGAACAGTGCAAACTGTCTCTAACCAGAATAGAAAGAGGAGTGGGAGGCCCCGGTGCACAACTGAGCAAGAGGACAAGTACATTAGAGTGTCTAGTTTGAGAAACAGATGCCTCACAAGTCCTCAACTGGCAGCTTCATTAAATAGTACCCGCAAAACACCAGTCTCAACGTCAACAGTGAAGAGGCGACTCCGAGACGCTGGCCTTCTTGGCAGGGCCTCCCACTCCTCTTTCTATTCTGGTTAGAGACAGTTTGTACTGTTCTGTGAAGGGAGTAGTAGACAGCGTTATATGAGATCTTTAGTTTCTTTGCAATTTCTCGCATGGAATAGCCTTCATTTTTCAGAACAAGAATAGACTGATGAGTTTCAGAAGAAAGGTCTTTGTTTCTGGCCATTTTTAGCCTGTAATCGAACCCACGAATACTGATGCTCAACTGGTCTAAAGAAGGACAGTTTTATTGCTTTTTTAAATTAGAACAACAGTTTTCAGCTGTGCTAGAACAATTGCACAAGGGTTTTCTAATGATCAATTAGCCTTTTAAAATGATAACCTTGGATTAGCTAACACAACGTGCCATTGTAACACAGGAGTGATGGTTGCTGATAATGGGCCTCTGTACGGCTATGTAGATATACCATGAAACATCTGCCGTTTCCAGCTACAGTAGTCATTTACAACATAAACAATGTAAACACTGTATTTCTGATCAATTTGATGTTATTTTAATGGACAAAAAATGTGCTTTTCTTTCAAAAACAAGGACATTTCTAAGTGACCCCATACTTTTTAATGGTAGTGTATATTATTGGCATACAGTATGCTTAAAACAGAGCAAAGGGGAATAGGGACAATGCTTTTCAAAGACCTTTACAATTTCAGCATTAAAGGGATAAAGGCTGTATTTTCTCAACTCTAAGAACAGCTTAAGTTAATAAGTTGTGTGTGTGTGTGTGTGTGTGTGTGTGTGATTGTAAAGAGTATTTGCATAAAAGGAGAGAGAGAGAAAAGTAGATGCAGTTATTTACAGGACCACTCCGGTCTGCCACCTAGCTCAGAATGATCCCCATGACAACGACAGCGGCATTTATCAGCTCCATCTGAGAGTGAGAGGAGAGAGTAGGTAAAGTAGTCTTCAGTGCATTCGGAAAGTGCTCAGACCCCTAAACTTATTCCACATTTTGTTACATTACAGCCTTATTCTAAAATTGATTCAATTCATGTTTTTTCTCATCAATCTATACACAATATCCCATGACGACAAAGCGAAAACAGGTTTAGACATTTTTTCACATTTATATATTTTTTTTAAAGGATACCTTATTTACAGATGTATTCAGACCCTTTGCTATGGTACTCGGTATTGAGCCCAGGTGCATCCTGTTTCCATTGATCATCCTTAAGATGTTTCTACAACTTGATTGGAGTCCACCTGTGGTAAGTTTGATTGATTGGACTGGGGAAGGGTACCAAAAAATGTCTGCAGCATTGAAGGTCCCATAGAACAACATGGCCTCCATCAGAAGTTTGGAACCACCAAGACTCTTCCTAGAGCTGGCCGCCCAGGAAAACTGAGAAATCGGGGGAGAAGGGTCAGGGAGGTGACCAAGAACCCGATGGTCATTCTGAAGAATCTCCAGAGTTCCTCCGTGGAGATGGGAGAACCTTCCAGAAGGACAACCATCTCTGCAGCACTCCACCAATCAGGCCTTTTTGGTAGAGTGGCCAAACAGAAGCCAGTCCTCAGTAAAAGGCATATGACAGCCCACTTGGAGTTTGCCAAAAGGCACCTAAAGACTCTCAGACCATTAGAAACAATATTCTCTGGTCTGATGAAACCAAGATTGAACTCTTTGGCCTGAATGCCAAGCGTCACATCTGGAGGAAACCTGGCACCATCCCTACAGTGAAGCGTGGTGGCAGCATCATACTGTGGGGATGTTCAGCAGCAGGGGCTGGGAGACTAGTCAGGATCGAGGGAAAGATGAACAGAGCAAAGTACAGAGAGATCCTTGATGAACACCTGTTCCAGAATGCACAGGACCTCAGACTGGGGTGAAGGTTCGTCTTCCAACAGGACAATGACCCTAAGCACACAGCCAATGCAACACAGAAGTGGCTTCGGGATAAGTCTCTGAATGTCCTTGGAGTGGCCCAGGCAGAGCCTGGACTTGAACCCAATCGAACATCTCTGGAGAGACCTGAAAATAGCTGAGCAGTGATGCTCCCCATCCAACCTGACAGAGCTTGAGAGGAAATGCAGAGAAGAATGGAAGAAACTCCGCAAATACAGATGTGCCAAGCTTGTAGCATCATACCCAAGAAGACTCGAGGCTGTAATCACTGCCAAAGGTGCTTCAACAATGTACTGAGTAAAGTGTCTGAATACTTATGAATAATGTGATATTTCTGTTTTTAATTTTTAATAAATGTACAACAATTTCTAACAACCAGTTTTTGCTTTGTCATTATGGGGTATTGTGTGTAGATTGAGGGGGGGAAACAATTTAATCCATTCTAGAAGAAGGCTGAATAAGGCTTTTTCCACCATGTGGAAATAGTCAAGGCGTCTGAATACACTGTATCTGCATGCTGCTGGCAGTCTGCCAACATCTCAAATGAAAGAGCACTTTGAACTGCTGCCAAGTTTGGAGGAAAAGAGGAGCTGTCAGGCCTGCTTAATGTTGGCAGTTTGTACTTGGCAAGTCTCACCTTTTCCCAGAATTCATCTGTCTGGCAACTTGCCAGGTGCTTAGCGGAAGCAAAAAATTAACCCCTGCGCTTGACTGTGTGGGCCCCGCAAAATTTTCCACAAAGAGGGAGAGAGAGAGCTCAAGTTGGTGTGTGAGCAGCTCAGTGTATGCATGAGGGACCGTGGGGATTGCACAGGATCCTTTCAGGAAGGAGGGGAGCTCGAGGCTGGTGCTGAGGCAGACAGTGTGTAGAGTTATGTATCTGGTTGTTTTTGAAGTCGTCCGAGGCAGAATTAGCTGATTTTAATATTGCCGCGATGTTGAGTTCTGCAAATGATATTTAAACTGCAGAACGACCACTTACATGGATGGATACATGTCGCTGGTTAGTTAGTTGATGTGGCATAGTTTTCTTATATGCTTATGTTTTAAGTCCATCCATATGTCTACAACACTGTGTTGCCACATGCTTTGAGGATCATTGACCTTTTATAACTGTACGATTGTGCTCCACGCTCGTCAGGCACAGCTATTGATAGTGTTGGAATAGTATTGAGCTTAGTGTTGGAGTAAATGGAACAAACAGACTTTTCTCTTCCCCGGCCCAGGTCTGTGTCTGCTCCAATTCTGTTGACTGATGATGGCTGTCTCTTTCATTGCCTGTCCTTCACAATCCCTGGAGCACAAATAAAGTGACAGTTGTCCACATAACAATCTCAGCTGCTGCCTGCTGCTGGTAGTCATAGAGCCTGCTCTGTCTGGCACCGACTCTGAAGAAAAACACCAATCCATCTTTTCTTTTAGTCCTGTTGTTGTTTCTAGCTTCCCCCGCCACTGGATGGGCTGGGAGAAAAAAAGCATGTATTGCTGATGATTTTATTTTGGGTATATAGTTAAGGAAGGCAGTTAATATGTTGAAGTGCAATCATCTAATTTGGTCTGACTTTGCATCCTACGTGCTTCGCATATTTCATATACTGTGACTTCAGAGACATTATCAGTGTTTGTAATTACAGTCTGTACTGTACTCAAAACGCCGTATTTACAACTACTCACCAATGTGCACCATTGTGCACACAGTACCCATTTAGCCTAAAAGCACGGTACAGTGAAAGCAACATTGTTTTGGGAAAGCGGCGGCATGGCGCTGACTCTTTCTTGACCGAGGCCATACTTGGCCCCTTCTTGGCTGGACGGAGGGAACACACCACCACCGTTCAGTACTGTGCCAGCGGTATGTGTAGACTGCAATATATTACTTTTCTTCCCTCCTCCCTCTGCTGCCTTACGCTGTTTTTCTTCCTCTTCCAGAAAATTCTGCTCTGCCTGCCTACTGGGTGTTGTTAATCAGGAAGGGGAGACTGGGGAAAGGGGGGAGGATGGATGGGGCGCAGTGCAGACTATGCTTGTCTGTACATAGGTTAACAATCAACATGTTGGGAACCCCTAGCTCGTGCTCAACTAACCCAGTGTAATTATTACAGAGGCTATTGCTGAGCTACCGCGATTTATTTTAGCCATCACACTGTGCTTTAAAAAAAAAAAAACACATGTTCTTATGCATACAACTTATTGTAATCAACTGTTATTGTAATCACTCATATGCAATGAATCGGTTGCCAAATTCAATCAGATTAGCAGCATATTTTGGTCAGAAATGAACTGGATTACATAAAAGTAGACAACAGCCAAGCGTTTGTATTTTAACCGGGCGTTTTGTTTGATTCAGTGAGTAGTTTGATATAAAATCATGTATTATTCTGTCCTTGCATTGCAAGCACGAGGCATAAGAAATTAGTTTGTTTCATTATCATAAATTGTTTTACCATATTGAAGGTTTAGTTTTGCTGACATAGTAACCTGTTTGAAACAGAATACATGTTTATTTAATAATAATGAATGGTATAATGATTACATCTAATATAAATGCCAATATTGTGCAAACCCGTATTCTGCTGCATGTAATTTGGTCAGCATCGTGCGCTCGTGTAGCCGAGCTCCCAGTCCATTCAGAAGATTAGGAGGGAGTGGTTTGAGTTTGCGCGTTTGGAAAGCAACAAGTGGCATGTCATTTGTTTCAAAGGAACTGCGGAACGTGGTGCTTGCGTCACTGCTCCAGCCAGGTGGCATTCCAATTGGGGAGAGGAGACGTGGAGGCACAATCAAAATTCCAAATCACAAACTAAGTAAGGATGTGAAGCGCGCTTAAAGCAAATTTCATTCCTACAACCCAACACTGCAAGTCACTGGCATCAGAAGTCAGGAGAGGAGCAGGAGAAGAAGAGGGTTTATTTTGTGTGGCAAATTCACGGACTGAAAAGAATTCCAAACGAAGAATCTGGGGGAAAAGGACCAAGGCAAGGGACATTAAACATGTCTTCTGCACAAGTATCGTCATCTCGGAGACAGTCATGTTACCTGTGCGATTTACCCCGTATGCCGTGGGCTATGATATGGGATTTTACGGAGGCAGTGTGCAGGGGTTGTGTGAATTATGAAGGTGCGGATCGGATCGAGTTTGTTATCGAAACTGCACGCCACCTCAAACGAGCTCATGGTTTCCAAGGGGGGAGATCCCCCGGTCCACCACCGCCGCCCACAGTAAAAACACAGTCGGCAATATCAGCCAAGGAGACGGTGCAAATCAGCCATGTGGATGGACCCTCTAAACAACAACAGTCGGGGATGGACCGCTACTCTCTGAGTGCGGAAAGACCTCGCTTTGACTACTCCAGTATTGGCGCCCATGCCAGCAGACTTCCCAATGGAATGAGCGGTCCAAATGGGTTCCCCAAACCGGACGATGGTCCCCCAGAACTGAACCGACAGAGCCCGAACTCCCGTCGGAGCCACGGTCTCGCTGCGGTCCCAGGACAAATGAACGTTCCCCCCAACCTTCTCCCACAGACCATGTTGAATGGACCCTCCTCGGCAACAGCCATAGCCCCGCATAGCCTGTCCAGCCGCCCCCCTCCCCCATCCATTGTGGGACCCTCTTTGTCCATGGCCGCTCAGTCCATGTCAGAACAAGGTAAACGACCAGGTTCTGTGTCGAGCACTGACCAAGAGAGAGATCTGAAAGAGAAACAGCGTAACGCAGAGGCTTTGGCTGAGCTCAGTGAAAGTTTAAGGAACAGAAACGAAGACTGGGGAAACAAACCCAAAATAGTAAGGGACACTTTGGTTACTCTTTCGAACAGCTCCCCGTTTGATGTGAGATTTAAAAAGGATCATTCACTCGTGGGTAGGGTGTTTGCTTTCGATGCAGTGTCAAAGCCTGGAATGGACTATGAATTGAAAATATTTGTCGAGTACCCAAGTGGATCTGGTAATATATTTTCCAGCGCATCAGGGGTGGCCAAACAAATGTATCAGGACTGCATGAAAGACTTTGGCAGAGGGCTTTCCTCGGGCTTTAAATATTTGGAGTATGAGAAAAAGCATGGTTCGGGGGACTGGCGACTCCTGGGTGATTTGTTGCCCGAATCCGTCCGATTCTTCAAAGAGGGGCTAGGGGTTGAAATGTTGCCTCAGCCCTACATCGATGCCAGCTGCCCATTGCTGCCCACTGCTTTGGTCAACATCCCTCGTGCCTTGCCATCTACGAGTGCACCGAGGACTGGCGTACGTAAGCGTAAAGCCTCCCCAGAACCTGACTCTGTAGAGAGCGCGCTGAAACTATCTGAACAAGAACAGCAGAGGCAGCAGTGGATGGCCAGCCAGAGCGAGGCGTTAAAACTGACCATGGCATCCGGATCATTCGGTGCCTCACACGGGGGACCTCCGCCGCTTGGCCCTGGCCATTCTGTTCACTCAAGTCGCGCCACACCCCCTGAATCTGCGCCCCAGAATGGACAGTCTCCAATGGCCGCGCTCATGTCTGTCGCGGACACGTTGGGCAATGCGCACTCTCCGAAGGACAACAACTCTGTTCACTCTACAACATCCACCAGGCATAACAACAGCAGCCCAGTCTCCCCAGCCTCTGTTTCTGGGCAGAGGCGTTTGGCTTCCCGTAACGGAGAGCTCAATCTGGCCGGGACTCCCTCTCAGTCCAATGCGCATTCTGGCATGGATCAGGTCCACGCGCAAAACATTCCAGATTCTCCCATGGCAAACAACGGACCTCTGTGTTGTACCATTTGCCACGAACGTTTAGAGGATACCCATTTCGTTCAGTGTCCGTCAGTTCCCAACCATAAATTCTGTTTCCCTTGTTCTCGAGAGAGCATCAAAGCGCAGGGAGCAACTGGCGAGGTGTATTGTCCTAGCGGAGAGAAATGCCCCCTGGTAGGTTCTAATGTGCCTTGGGCGTTCATGCAAGGTGAGATAGCAACAATATTAGCCGGGGACGTTAAGGTAAAAAAGGAGAGAGACCCATAGGTGTGATCTTTGGCTTCCCATAGAAACGTGAATTTTAGTCGAATATATACACGTGTGATTACTCAAAACGGACAAAAATAGTCGATGTACAGAGACGTTCTCCACCTCATGTCTGTTTTTTTTTTTTAAACAAAGGAACATGTGATGTCATGTCGCCTAATGTTATGGAGGGTGTTTTGACGGGTAGTAGTGTTGTATTTGGGTGGCAGTGACGAGTTAAAGCACTAACTTTATAATCACTGCTGCAGTTTTATTCCTTCCAATTAATGCACTTCTCTCATTATAAAAAGGCCAGTTTCTACTCCCAATGAATATATGTCTGTAAAATGAAACTACTCACAGTGAACATCCAATAACAGGTTACATTGCCCTAACTCCTGTATTGGGTACAAATCAATATGGGGATTTTTTTTTTCTTCCTTATTTTATTTCATATCTTTAATTTTGTATGTTTTTTTACAGCAAATATCTCTTTTCATCTTGTGATCAAAAATATTTTACTACGTGTTATTAATTTCTCTTCCAGTTTGCTTTGATGCACGGATGCTTAAAAAGGTAGAGCAAAATGCTGTACATGAACGTAAACTGTTTATACATTTCTGTAGTAACAGAAGACTTGTAATGTGCCTTGGAGCTGAGTAAATTGTAATAAATTCCATTGATATTAACCCTGGGTGAAATGTCAGTTTTATTTAACAAGTTTAGACTGTTACAAACTCGGGGTCACCTGAGGTATAATGAATCATTCCTTTTAGTTTTGTGTCCATCAGTATATTTCTCAACCATAGCATTTGAACTATTTACAATGTTGTCCCAGACATAAGATTTGCTCTAATTGGAGATGACAACCTTTGACATTAACATCTGGTTCAAAAGTGTTTTATATTCATAAGTGTTCATTACACACACACCTTGCTGCAAAGCCAAGTTAACCATGTACTCAGATATATTTATATATATATATATCTCTCAGGTGATGCCAGGTTTTTATTCATAACCCCTTTCACTATGTCAAAGTAACATTGCTTTACATTCTACAGGGATGATCCCTGCTTAAATATTTTTCCATTTTAAATGAACGTTTTAGTCATTTAGCAGACACACTTGTCCAGAGCAACTTACAAGAGCAATTAGGGTTAAGTTTCTTGCTCAAGGGCACATTGACAGATTTCCTTCCCCCCAAATGAGTATCACTTAGTTGCATCTATCTGAATGATAAATAGGTTCCTTGCATTGAATATGCCCACAATTTCAACGGCTGTGCCTCTCGGCAAGACAAGAAAAAGCGGCCTCAACAAGTTGGCATTGAATGTCATGTTGCTCTCCTCCAGGTGCTTGTAACAGTCAGCTGTTACGGCATGCTTCTCACTAACGACAGCTCATCTTTCTGATGGTTGTAGTATTGGTGCATGCTCAAGCAGTACTACGATTTCCCCGTGTTTACGCTGTGTGTGTGCTTCTGTCTGAAAATTGTTGCACATGGCTCAGTATAGCCAAAGGGAAGGCATTCCTCGTTTTCAATGCAGCAGGCAGGCACGGTTCCTCACTGTTCCATTGGCCGGTGATAATAAAGATATATAGCACGGTTGGTGCATGCCTGTTATGTAGCTGCGCTTAATAGCCTAGCGCTGCTCTGGGTTATGGAGACAAATGGTCCTATGTACACACAGTCTGCAGCAGGCAGCATGGTTCCCAATCCCACGTGGCTCTGTGCCATGGAGCGCATAGAGCAGGTCGAGACTGGGAGGTCAGATAACCCCATAAATACCAACCGGGCTCAACTAGAGCCTTCTGTACGTGAGCTCGGGAAGAGATTAAGACAATGGCTGCTGTGTATGTCCCGGAAACATGTCACAAACTAGTATCCTCTTCCCAAGAGCACCAACCGATGCACATATATACTGGTTAATGGGAGGAGAAGAGCTTTGATACGCCCGTTGAGGAGTATTTGGTCATGTGAAGGCAGCAGCCCAGATGTAGCCTTAGCCTAAACATTGGGCTGACGTGTCTGAGTTTAGATGGGGTCTGTCCTCCAGCCTGGGATTGTTGGAGGTGGCGGCCTTTGTACTTTATCATCCCTGCTCGTTGGTGGGTTATGAGATGGTTCTTTAGATAGAGAGGTGAGTAAAGATTTTTCCTCAGAGACTCCTGTCTTCTATGTAATGCTCCGACCGACTGCCCGTAGTTAGTTTTGAATACTCTGTCCTGGTTACCGTCCCTGTTTCAAAGTAGGGTTTTTACCGCCAGGGGAATGCTATGGTCAAAATAATTGGTTGTACGCCAGAGGAAGAAGGGGTTGTTAGTGTCGAGTTTCTCAAATTTGGTTCACACAAATTGGCTCATCAGTTCGAATAGAGAAAGCAGCTGTCTGAGTGAGTAAGCGACACCCCCTCCCCCCTTTCTCCAAGTCTGATTTAAAAACAAATCTCACACTAATTTTCTCACTTTTTTCATCTCCCAGGCGGCATTATCCGACTATAGTATATCCAAAATAATCTCTCTATTTACCAACATGTGCACACCCCCAACAAAAACAGTCCTATAGAAACCTTAGGTTGGGATTGAGGCATTGAATCGTAGCGACCTATCTAATGGTGCATTGCAGTGCCTCAGTTTCCATTGGCCTATCTATCCCAGGTGCTGTGAGGCAACAAAGCACCTGGTTTGGGATGGAACATGTCTCTATTGTCATGCTAAAACAGAACAGAGCAGCCCTTCCATGGTTAAGGTGCCTTTGGCTGTCTCAATACTTTAGGTTTCAGGTTGCAGTGTGCATGCAAAGGAGGGAGCAGAGGCACCTACTCACTCAGACACCCCTCAGGGAAGGATCTCTCTCTTCTCTCTCTCTCCCTCTCTTGCTCCCGACCTGTTTAGAATTCACAAGACTCCTCACTCGTTAGATTCAAATACAGCCTCACACACACACACACTCACGTCGTACCACCACCTCCTTCATTCTGAGTGCAAAACACTGTCTCTTTTCTTTTCTTTTCTCTCCTTCAGACCTCTGAATTACCTGAGGTAACAAACTCTAGCCTCTCGCTAGATTGCGTCTGGAATAGCTGATATGTTGCGTGAAATTCCGGAATCGGTTTAGTTGATAAACACCTTCTATACTTATAGGTTGTCTGGTGAAGAAATGATGACTGAACTGAAAAGGGACCACATTTTCTTCAGACATTTTTCTATGTATATGCCCTCCCTTTGCAACTTCTAAGAATTGCACTGATCACGTCTAATCGGCTCAAATACATGATTGAAAATATGGGCATTGTGAAAGTACGTCCGCGGCTGTTAGTGCCAAGCCGAACAGAGCGTGTGCAGTGTCATCCGGAGTAGGAGGAAGGCTGGTGTCGATGGAATTGCAGGGGGTTTCTGCTCCATCACATAGACCTAGGAGGGGAGGCCAAGCGAAAGAGGTCCTGCTGGTGCAACAGACGTCTGTCTGTCTGTTGTGTCTATCCTCAACTTAAGTGGTTGACTGATATCTCTGATGTCTTGAATGATGAGTTGCATCATTTCTTGGGGTATTGTCCCATAGGGCGGCGCACAACTGGCCCAGCGTCCTCCAGTTTGTAAATAAGAACTGTTAACTGACTTGCCTAGTTAAAAAAAATAAAAAACTGTAGAATGTAGTTTTTTTTTACGAGGTTAAAGGGGATTTTGTGTTATTGCCGTGCATAACCACTTAAACAGTTAATTCCAGCACCTCATGACACATTTACCTCCAGAGAACAAACATATAACTGCTCATAACAGCAGCTACGTGATTATGAATGTTCTTCCGTTACAGTGTAGAAATATAATTCCAACCCCATTTCTCTCCTCAAACAAACCTAGTCTGGAGAGGCCAGGCGTTCAGTGGACTGTTTCAGTTTACATTCTCAAATCACATCAGTATGTTTTCCTTCTGTTGGCCAGCCAGGGATGCCAGCCTGTCTCCCCCCTCCTCCCTTTCTCCCCAGCCAGGAAAAGTTTACAGCAGATGAAAATACCGCCTTCCCAAAGGTTACTCTGCAGTGCCACCGCTCTGCTCTGCTGTTGCCATGGGTTACCAGCCTTGTTCAAAACATCATTTATTCAGGAATGTGCTGCGGACACAAAGGGGGGAGGGAGGGAGAGAGACGACAGACTGGTGGTTAACCCTGCGTGCGCTGGAAGGACGATGTGTTTCCCCTAACACAGACTCTCTTTTTGGTTAATTTGCGTCGTGCTTCGATTCAATATACATATCTTTTTTCGTTGCATCGAATAAAATGTTGCCTGCTTTTGTAACTTTGCATTACTGGAGGTAATACTACATCACCCGAATAGCAACAAAACAATGCGCATGACATGCCTGGACGTATTCGGTGTGTCAAAGTATTTGTAACATATAGCAGATTGCTTTACAAATGCTCAAAAATCACAGGTCAGCTTTGAAATCCCAGCTTCCTTTATTCTCATAGAAACAAGCAAACCACTTTCATCTGGTCGAGACTCGAGCATGCTGTTTCTAGGGGGAGGGGAAGTGTGTGTGGGGAAAGGGTTTTGTTTTCCCTCCCAGTGTCTCAAAGCCCAGCCATTTATAGATGGTGATGTCAGCACTATCTTTCACAGCCCTGGGCCTCCTTACCAGATAATGTATGCACTCAAACATTCCTCTCTGGCGAATGAGCTGCCGGGAGCTGCAGGCGTGTGCCCTCCCTCCTGCCTCTTTGTGCGACGCACAGCCGCAGCGCAGAGAGGAATTTCTTTCTTTTTTTTAATTCCCACTTATTTTCTCCTTCGTCCTCCCGCCTTATTTCTCAAAAAAATAAAAAGAGCTAGAAAGGCTGAGTTTTTATTTTATTTATTGTGATCTCTTTTTAGAGCGTCTTCACTCAATTGATTTGATAGTTAGCTGGACAAATAAATCGATGTTGAATGCGTATTTTCTTTGGTTTTAATCACCTTTGAGGGCTGATCTGCAACGTCCTACTCGTTTTACATATGCATTTAATCATATGTGTTGTTTCCACTAGTGCATTTTAATTTGAATAGAATGTGTCTGTCCAATTGTCCTCTTATCAAATTAATGTTTTAAATTGGTTGGCAGAGATGATTTATTGTAAAAAAAAAAGTAAAAAAAAAATCAGGTTTCTTAATTGTCCAGTGCTGATACCCTTTGGAAAGAATTCCAAAACATTTGCTTTTCAAGGGAGATGCAGCCTACTGCAGCCATTCTGAAGTTAACCGCCAAATCTTAGAGGGGACCCCCTGTTTAGTGGGCACAAATAAAAGGGTGTTGTTTTTGGAGACACTGACAATAAGGTCACCAGTTTTCTCCTCTAGTTTCAAATGCTAGCACCTTCAGATTTGATTCTTTTTTTCCTCTCTCTGTCCCGGCTGATGTTAGCTAGTCTTGTTATACTCCTTATTGCATAATTCCTCATTTCCTCATGTTTTTAAAGTCATCTGTAATTCTTCTCTCATGTTAAACGTGAGGAAGCTGGAGAAGGGAAGGAGTTAACTCCACCCTCAACACTCTGTGTTAGTACTGCCCCTGCAGTCCCTGGCATGCAGGCTGGAGAAATGTAGCGCTTTCATTCTCTGCCTTGTTTACACTAGGCTCTGGCAGCCATCTTAGGCTGCTGCCACAAGCAAGGGAAGGGGCGCTGAGCTGCGTGCTCCTCGGGTTTCTCCCCAGCCCTCCAAGAGCACAGAGTTCAGACGGCAGACTGCCATGAATATCAACTACTACTGGGGCCCACTGTTCTCTGCAACATTCATCCCACAGATGAGAATGTTCTGTACGTTCACCCCTCAAGGATACAATGCTATATCTGCCTTTTTTCCTGCACGCTCGCTTTCCCTCTAAGCTTCTGTTTGATATTTTGCATTGTTTGCATTATTTTTCTCCACACAGGTTTCTTGTAATATAAGGCTCTCCTTTTGTCTTTTGTTAATCCATATTTAGAAAGGCCTGACAGATAGCACATGCTCCGGGGGAGTCAGTCGACTGTATATCAGATAGCACATGCTCCGGGGGAGTCAGTCGACTCTATATCAGATAGCACATGCTCCGGGGGAGTCAGTCGACTCTATATCAGATAGCACATGCTCCGGGGGAGTCAGTCGACTCTATATCAGATAGCACATGCTCCGGGGGAGTCAGTCGACTGTATATCAGATAGCACATGCTCCGGGGGAGTCAGTCGACTCTATATCAGATAGCACATGCTCCGGGGGAGTCAGTCGACTGTATATCAGATAGCACATGCTCCGGGGGAGTCAGTCGACTGTATATCAGACAGCACATGCTCCAGGGTAGAGTCAGTCGCCTGTGTATATCAGATAGCACATGCTCCGGGGGAGTCAGTCGACTGTGTCAGATAGCACATGCTCCGGGGGAGTCAGTCGACTGTGTGTCAGATAGCACATGCTCCAGGGGGAGTCAGTCGCCTGTGTGTCAGATAGCACATGCTCCAGGGGGAGTCAGTCGCCTGTGTGTCAGATAGCACATGCTCCAGGGTAGAGTCAGTCGCCTGTGTATATCAGATAGCACATGCTCCGGGGGAGTCAGTCGACTGTATATCAGACAGCACATGCTCCAGGGTAGAGTCAGTCGCCTGTGTATATCAGATAGCACATGCTCCAGGGGGAGTCAGTCGCCTGTGTATATCAGAAAGCACATGCTCCGGGGGGAGTCAGTCGCCTGTGTATATCAGATAGCACATGCTCCGGGGGAGTCAGTCGCCTGTGTGTCAGACAGCACATGCTCCGGGGGAGTCAGTCGACTGTGTATATCAGATAGCACATGCTCCGGGGGAGTCAGTCGACTGTGTGTCAGATAGCACATGCTCCAGGGGGAGTCAGTCGCCTGTGTGTCAGATAGCACATGCTCCAGGGTAGAGTCAGTCGCCTGTGTATATCAGACAGCACATGCTCCGGGGGAGGCATTCGCCTGTGTGTCAGATAGAACATGCTCCGGGGAATCAGTCGCCTGTGTGTCAGATAGCACATGCTCCGGGGGAGTCAGTCGACTGTGTGTCAGGGCATCCTTTGTCTCGGGCCTTGACTGGTCTAACATTGTGATAACAACCACATAATGAAAATAGTTAACATGAAGAGCACAGCATTCCCTTGGTTAAGATAACTTTACTCTGTCATTGGGAATGAAAGACACTCAAATCAAATGTTATCTGTCACATGCACCAAATACAACAGGTGTAGACTTTACCATGAAATGCTTACTTGCGAGCACTTTCCCAACAATGCAGAGTTCATAAATAAGCACAATAAATAAGGAAATACTTACACAATAAAATAACATTAGCAAGGCTAATAGGTAACTAGTTCCCTGTTGGGTATCTGGCATGTACCGTGTCAATGTAATTGAGGTAATACTGCATGCACATGTTGGGGTGCAATTCACTAGGCAATCGGGATAGTGTGTGTTGGAGTGTCAGTGTAGTATGTGTGAGTGTGTGGCTAGAGTCCAGTGAGTGTATATAGAGCCTGTGAAAGAGAGAAACAACAAAAATGAGGGGTCAATGCAAATAGTCAGGGTGGCCATTTGATTAACTGTTCAGCAGTCTCATGGCTTGGAGGTAGAAGCTGTTCAGGTGCCTTTTGGTCCGGACTTGGTACTCCAGTACCGCTTGCTGTGCAGAGGGAACAGTCTATGACTTGGGTGGCTGGAGTCTTTGAACATTTTTAGGGACTTCTTCTGACACCGCCTGGTATAGAAGTCCAGGATGGCAGGGAGCTCAGCCCCAGTGATGTACTGGGCCGTATACGCACTACCATATGTAGAGCCTCACAGTCGAATGCCAAGCAGTTGCCATACCAAGCGGTGATGAAACCAGTCAAGATGCTCTCAATGGTGCAGCTGTCAAACTTTTTGAGAATCTGGGGACCCATGCCAAATCTTTTCAGCCTCCTGAGGGGGAAAAGGAATTGTCGTGCCCTCTTCACAACTGTGTTTGTGTGTTCGGACCATGATGGGTCTTTAGTGATGTGGACACTGAGGAACTTGAAGCTCTCAAACCGCTCCACTACAGCCCCGTCGGTGTGAATGGGGGTGTGCTCGGCCCTCCGTATCATCTCCTTTGTCTGAGTCATGTGTTTCAAGTCATTTAACATATAACTGCAACAAGCGATAACTAGGATGTAGCCGTGGCCTAGTTTTTACATCAAGTAGGTCTGTAGGCCGTCACGTCACCACACTATTCAATTGTTTTCCATTGGCAACAACCGCTGATGAGAGGAAGCTAACAGCCTTGTGTCCTCTCAGGCATGGCAGAATTTCCATATCTAAGGCCAGGCCTCAACGGCTCTCTGTTGACATTTGGAATCCTCTCTCTGAGGAGTTTACTCTGACACTCTCCTGATCTTTCCCTTTAACCGTTTGCTGTGAATTATCAATGGAGGACGACTCCTTGTAGGGGGGGGGGGGGGGGGGGGGGGGGGGGGGGGGGAGGGGGGTTCTGAGGGGAACAACAACCCCCAGCGCAATAAACACTGACTGACCACCTTTCATTCAGCTCTGTCCAGTTCACTGGTTTTGTCTTGTAAATTATAACAGTGTGAGACTCCTTTCCCTAGCCCAAACAAACAGCATGTCATAGAAAGTGTCGGTGTGGTGTTTCCAAAACATCACACAGAGAAAATGAATTGGAGATTACATGACATTATTCCTACATTATACTTCCAACCCACTACAGCCAGCCAGGGTCGACATCACCTTCATTTCCAGTGTGATCAGTATTTCTACACACTGTGGGGGATGGGGATCTGTGGACAGTGTTGCCAGATTCTATTGACACTTTCCAGCTCTATCAGAGCCAATAGGCTATGAGACCCCACACAATGTCTGTGTGTTTGGTGTGCTGTAGTACAGCTGCAGTCACCTCCCTCCGACTCCCTTCATCATCTCGTCACCTGGGTCAAGTGTGGGTCGTTCCCTCTCTCTCTCCAAACATCTGTTGTGTGAATGAGGCTGCGATGGCTGATGCTAATTGAGGTGCTATAGCTAGCTGCCTGTCGTGTCTATCTACTGTCAAACTGCAGACGTGGCAGACTTCCTCTCGCACTTCCTCACACAGCTGACAAAAGTCTTTGAAAATGAAAGTTTCAATGATCCCTGTTGGGTTTCTGGCATGAACTAATAAATAGCGCTACTTTCCATTGAATTCAGTCTAGAAATACGCTGTTAATACTTATCAAAGAAAGTAGCCGTTTCACATTCAGACCTTATTTCTTTATGTAATACACTACATAGAAATGTGTCTTGCAAAATGGTGTAATTTGGGGCTGGCTGCTGTGGGGGTAACAGCATTGGGCTCTTAGCACAGTTTGGAGCCGACTGGTACATGACGTATTCAGAGAGATGGCTATGTGTTCAAGCAGCAGTCGAGTCTTGGATGGCCTGGGCTGCCCCCTCAGTGCCAAAAACACACGTTCTTTTATATGAGAGACAAAGAGCCATACCTTCCCTGTCCAGCTAATAAAGACAGTAGCCTGTTCTGTTTTGCAGCAGTCAGCGGCATCGGGTTGCTGCCTGAGCTCCACTCCTTTCCCCTTTCGCTCCGCTAGCTACATATTATTGAAATTTGATGGTTGGTGGTTTCGCACAAATGAGCTGCAACTTTCCCTAGAGGTCAACATGCTGTATATGCTGATCTGATTCTGTACCTTTTTGGTACTGGAAAACAGATCTGCTAATAAATGAAATATGTACATTGTAAATAGTAATTTCATGCATGGTGATGTGCTGTATGACATGATGTAGGAGAATAACTGTATTATGTACTCATAATGATCATTTGTGAGTGATGGAAGTGCCAGTTGACATCTATCACAAGGAATACTTTGCAGTAAGGTGTATATAACTAGTTACCTAACTGCCAAGTAATAGCATCTGTGTATGGCATGTAGTTATTTTGATTGCAAGGGGGGATTACTTTTCAAGCAGCATGCCATTATTGAATTCCATTTCCTGATTGAAAGCATTAAGGTATTACTTCACATTCACATTATAAATCAAGACGAAGGGTAGCTCTAGCCTCCTCCCTTCTTCCTGCAGTAACCCCCTAGCTACCTGCGGTAAAGGGAATAGTACATCGTCTCTGTCATGAACTGTTGTGCACTAACCGAGTCACAGCACAGCTTCCACCAGATGCCTGTTACCATGGCGACGGAGCCATCGGGTGATGCTGATTGGATGGCGTGGAGTTGTTTTTTAAAATTTTGTTTTTTACCTCAATTGTCTCCAAAGGATTGTGTTTTTCTATTGGCGCTTTTCTCCCTCCAGAATGAATTTGAATGATAGTCTGCTGCATCCTGTGAGCTCTGCTATCTTTGGGATTAATTTAAAAACCTGATTACTACAGCACCTGATTATAAGGGGGGGGGGGGTGTTGTGATGGATTCTGACTATGAAAAATGACTAGTTTTGTGTGCTGCTCCAGCCTGTAACTGAAAGACATAACGGAGCCAGGTGTGTTCCATTATGCGATGGGAGGCCTATTTTTGTCATATGAATGGATAGGTCTCAATGCATAGCACATCTGACCTGACCAGTTCTCTACTCCAGTTGAGAAAGGATGCATGTGTTTCAGCGCTGCCCAGGTGTAAAAGACATTACAGAAACTCAGCCAGAACGACGCTAAATGAACATGGCGCTTTCCTGGTTTACAACAAGGAAACTGGTGCTTGTGTCCTAAATAGCACCCTATTCCCTATATAGTGCCTGTGGGGCATGGTCAGAAGCAGTGCACTATAAAGGGAGCAGTGTGTCATTTGGGACGCAGACCAGATTTGTCTTGGTTAGTTAATTCCTGAGGTAAAATAGTAATTGCTCATCTGAGGTTATGTTTCAGATTCATGAGGCTCATTCATCTCTAAAATGCTACCAGCCAGTGTACTAAGTGTGAATACGTTCCCTCACAGTGGCCAACACAGAACTGCTTGTGTACACTGCCAGGAGGACTCCTACAGGCCATTCCACGGTAGTGCGTCCACTGTCCAGCCACATGACGCATCCAGCCAGTGTGCTGCAGCCTCCCTGCCTGTCTGTCGTCTGTACGGCCTCCCCCTCCAGTGTGATTAATGGAGCTCTGTTCACCCCCCCCCCCCCCCCCCCCCCCCCCCCCCCCCCCCCCCCCCCCCCCCTCTCCTCTCACCCCTCTCTGGACCACTGCTCACCCCCCACAGCCTGCGCTCTTTTTACCTGAAGACAGTGGATGCACTTTAGTCTCTGGTATTTCTAGGCAACAGACATTTCCAAGTTTCAAGCCTCTGGTATAAGAGCGTCTGTGGTATACCTGCTGTGTTCTCTCCAAACTGACTTGTCCATCATACTGCCGTGTCTCTTTGGAAACCACTGTAGAATACTGATGGTCAGTTCCAAAAGTAAATAGTGGCTATCTTACAGCACTACTGCCTACTGTCTGACCGTGTGTGTGTGCCCAGTTCTGTCCGTTCTACCAGTCATGTTAACAGAGCTGTGGTTCAGGCTAATTCTGGCCCAATGTTGCAGGGGAGACGGGAGCAGTCCGCCAAACATGGCCTGAACAGGGCCGGTCTGTTGGGTTTGTTTGGTTAACAGCCTCTTGGGTTACCCAAGCGGAGAGAGGACTCAGGCACGACTTTCTATTAGGTGTGTTATGATGACGGGTGAGGTTGTGGAAGAAATGAGACGTTATGGCTCAGAAAGCAGCTGTGGAGGATCATATAATACCTTAGTTTGTAGCCATGGTGGCTGGGTCACAAGAGAAAGAAAGAACAGAAGGATAGATGGTTGTCTGGTTGCCGCTGGTTCTACTGCTGCGGCTCGTTCCGGTCTGCTACGCCTTCAGCCTCAGTCAGTCAATGGGAGGACTGCTCTGGTGTCCTCTGCACTGCTTCTCTCCGTCTCTGCTCTGTTCTCTCCGTCTCTGCTCTGTTCTCTGCGCGGGGGGGAGGAGCAGCCAGCCAATGTCATTTTGATGTGACGAGCAGAGATGACACGGGCAGAAATAGCCCCCCGCTTACTCATTTAGCCGCTTGGTCCCAGTTTGCCCCAAACCCACTTGGCAGTTAATGTCTCCTCAGCCAATCACAGCCAGCTCTGTTGCTAGGTAATGGCTCCCTGGCCTCGCCTTTGAGGTATGCTAATATGCTGCTGCCTCTGCCACTGGTGCATCCTCTCGGTGATGGGGAGGACTAGGAGATGCCTCTTACAAGTGAGCGTTTGTCTTTCTGAGAGGGGAGGAGAGGAAATTGAAATGCAGGAGAGAGGAGGACATGTTGAGGTGGAGAAAAACAAGGAGGGGACTGATGGGAGGGATAGACGGACAGGAAATGGAATCGGGAGGAGGTGGCAAAAACAGACCTTTTCGTCCCTTAAGGTTCACGTCCACTGAATGAATCACCACAGCACTTGATGATAGGACCAATGCTTTTGGATAGATGGGTGGGTGTATTTTACCAGCCTGGCAGTGCAGGCCAGGGCACAGGGCTGTGAAGACAGAGAGACTCACTGTGGCGTGAAGACATTCATTGAGGAGTGTGTTTTTTTTTCAATCTGCAGTAGATATGATGTATTTAAGAGCGCCTCTGGCTCTGCAGTACTCAGGCCCGTGTTCAGTTCCACTCCCTGTAATGTGTAGTATAACTCTGCCTGCCATACCCGGCCAGTCACAGTCCCATTCCCAGACAGCCTGTTAAATACAGCGGGTCCTTTGACAAGCAGGCAGGCCTCTCACTCACTATATTAGGCTGTCCCTCCATGCCTGCTTGCCCCATTAAACCGATCTGCAGCTATTAAATCAGCTTGTACTGTTCTGTTCATAGCCAAAACACATGGCTACGGCGCCCCTTACCATGGGCAGATCTGGAAGCTGTTAGGATCTTACCAGTTAGACATTTTGCAATTCTGTATGTTAAGGGTTAATGTATTGAACTATTTTAGGCAGTTGGAATTGCAAATACACCATTGTCCTTTTGTCTAGCTAACTCTCTGCGCCATATTATTGCAGTTAGTTAGATGAGACACAATGGCCTTGCACACCCTCCTTGGTTGTGGTAATACGCACATGGCTTTATGTGTAGTGCGAAAACATACTCTTCACTGTTACCGAGGAGTATTCATTTACAATATTCGTACATTGAATTGGGGACAGAGGACTTGGAGAGGGAGGGACGGGGGTTGATAGTCTGTTAGTAGCCCAAGGACCCAGCAGCACAATGTGGACGGATGGAATGGGTTCAAATTCCGAGATGCGGCATGCGATAAGAAGCCCCATTATGATGTGTTTATATTTAGGAGGAAGTAGGAGCCTGTTATGTCCGCTGCATAATTCCAGCCTCTTTATCCAGCAGCACAGCATAATGCTTAGTTGGGACTTTCTGCCTTGGGAGAGCCTAACTAAATCCACATTTTCTATGATTAAGTAGCAGCCTGCCTGCCAGCCACCAGAATAAATACGCCCCCGAAAAACACTCCAAGACAAACATAAATATGTATGGCCAGCATCCATCTGTCCGCATGCCCCCATTTGTTATATAAAAAGGACCTATACAGTCATAAAAAATGCTTGAGCTATATATTAACACAGATAAATATGAATGAGGAATGCGTCTACTGGGGGGACTGACGGACGGATGCGCTTTAATAACAAGCGTGTGTGTGTGGGTGGGTTGTGTGTGCTGTGAGCTGCTGAGCGCTGGGCTAGGATGAGGGGAGGGCTGTGTGGCCAGAACACAGTAGTGAGTAGAATACTAATGCATCCATATACCTTTTTGTTCTGAGTCTTTCTCTCTCCTTTGACCCACCCCACAGCTTCTCTCTCTCTCTCTCTCTCAAAATCAAGCTTGATTCTACGTTGTACGAAAATATTACCACAACATGTGAAGTGTTCTTCCCATGTTTCATGAGCTGAAATCAAAGATCCAAGAATTGTTCCACAAGCACAACAAGCTTATTTCTCTCAAATTGTGTGCACACATCTGTTTACATCCCTGTTAGTGTGCATTTCTCCTTTGCCAAGATAATCCATCCATCTGGCAGGTGTTAAACAGCATGATCATTACACAGGTGCACCTTGTGCTGGGGACAATAAAAGGACACACTAAAATGTGCAGTTTGGTCACACAGCACAATGCTGCAGTTTTGAGGGAGCGTGCAATTGGCATGCTGACTGCAGGAATGGCTACCAGAGTGGTCGCCAGAGAATTTAATGTTCATTTCTCTACCATAAACCGCCTCCAATGTCGTTTTAGAGAATTTGGCAGTATGCCCAACCGGCCTCACAACTGCAGACCACGTGTAACCACGCCAGTCCAGGACCCCCACATCCGGCTTCTTCACCTGCGGGATCGTCTGAGACCATATAACCGGATAGCTGATCAAACTGAGGAGTATTTCCATCTGTAAAAAAGCCTTTTTATGGGGAAAAACTCATTCTGATTGGCTGGGCCTGACTGCCCACCCATGGCTGCTCCCCTGCCCAGTCATGTGAAATCCATATATTAGAACCTAATTAATTTATTTCAATTGACTGATTTCCTTATGTGAACTGTAACTCAGTAAAATTTTTGAAATTGTTGCGTTTTATATTTTTGTTCAGTGTATATATAAAACCACCAGGCAAGATACATGTTTTGTGCTTTGAAATGTGTTTGTGTCATCTCACTAGATTAATGGATGACTACTGTTCAACACTGTTTTTGTCATGAATTACTGAGAAAAATAGCAGAATTATGATGGCTGCACCGATCCAACAGGGTTTCTGTGGTTGTTAGTGTGTGCGTGCGTGTCTCCTCAGAATGAGACAGCAGACGAGAGATCCCACATGCTGCGTTGTTCCCCTGGGATACAGTTGCTATGTTGAGCATCATTAATTCATACAGTGACCTTGACCACCTTGATAAAAACATTGATTTTACTTCCTCCCTTTTCATCATTATCATGAAAATTCAGTCAATTCTGCCTCTTGTTCAGGACCCTGAAGGTCCAACACATCACTGACATATTCAGGGAAATTGCTTTTAAATTACATTGAGAAGGGGCTTCTCAGCAACCCCTACTTTTATCAGTGCATGGAAAGAAATGACTATAACCATTCATGATATCCAATTTCACTTTGCCCAGAGCTCTGGGGTTGAATGAAATGTGGTTGAACTTGTGTGTGGTCAAAGTATGGTACTTTCAGTTCAGACTCCACTGAAAATAATTGGCTAAACCAAATCCAGGCTTTTGATGTCATATAAAGCGGAAACGTTGAATGGTTCTGACTACAAAGCTGGGTCGGCATCAGGCTACACCACCTGAGTGTGAATGAATGGGCTTGTGGAAAGCAGAATAGTTTTCACCAACATCTTATGCAAGAAAGTGCTCGTGACTCCGCGGTCGAGCAACTGCTCGCTCCTTGAGTGCATGCAGCAGGAGAGGGAGAAAGAGGACTAGAGTATCAAACGGAGTAAACTCAAGATGCAGGAGATGATTGTGGACTACAGGAAAAAGAGGACTGAGCACGCCCCCATTCTCATTGACGGGGCTGTAGTGGAGCAGGTTGAGAGCTTCAAGTTCCTTGGCGTCCACATCAACAACAAACTAACATTGTCCAAGCACACCAAGACAGTTGTGAAGAGGGCACGACAAAACCTATTCTCCCTCAGGAAACTGAAAAGATTTGGCATGGGTCCTCAGATCCTCAAAAGATTTACAGCTGCACCATTAAGAGCATCCTGGTTGCATCACTGCCTGGTATGGCAACTGCTAGGCACTACAGAGGGTAGTGCGTACGGCCCAGTACATCACTGGGGCCAAGCTTCCTGCAATCCAGGACCTCTATACCAGGCGGTGTCAGAGGAAGGCCCTAAAAATTGTTAGACTCCAGCCACCCTAGTCATAGACTAAATAATTATCTCAAATACCTCGACACCGGTGCCCCCGCACATTGACTCTGTACCGGTACCCCCTGTATATAGTCTCCACATTGACTTTGTACCGGTACCCCCTGTATATAGTCTCCACATTGACTCTGTACCGGTACCCCCTGTATATAGTCTCCACATTGACTCTGTACCGGTACCCCCTGTATATAGTCTCCACATTGACTCTGTATCGGTACCCCCTGTATATAGTCTCCACATTGACTCTGTACCGGTACCCCCTGTATATAGTCTCCACGTTGACTCTGTACCGGTACCACCTGTATATAGTCTCCACATTGACTCTCTACCGGTACCCCCTGTATATAGTCTCCACATTGACTCTGTACCGGTACCCCCTGTATATAGTCTCCACATTGACTCTGTACCGGTACCACCTGTATATAGTCTCCACATTGACTCTCTACCGGTACCCCCTGTATATAGTCTCCACATTGACTCTGTATCGGTACCACCTGTATATAGTCTCCACATTGACTCTGTACCGGTACCACCTGTATATAGTCTCCACATTGACTCTGTACCGGTACCCCCTGTATATAGTCTCCACATTGACTCTGTACCGGTACCACCTGTATATAGTCTCCACATTGACTCTGTACCGGTACCACCTGTATATAGTCTCCACATTGACTCTGTACCGGTACCACCTGTATATAGTCTCCACATTGACTCGGTACCGGTACCCCCTGTATATAGTCTCCACATTGACTCTGTACCGCTACCCCCTGTATATAGTCTCCACATTGACTCTGTACCGGTACCACCTGTATATAGTCTCCACATTGACTCTGTACCGGTACCACCTGTATATAGTCTCCACATTGACTCTGTACCGGTACCCCCTGTATATAGCCTCCACATTGACTCGGTACCGGTACCCCCTGTATATAGTCTCCACATTGACTCGGTACCGGTACCACCTGTATATAGTCTCCACATTGACTCGGTACCGGTACCACCTGTATATAGTCTCCACATTGACTCTGTACCGGTACCACCTGTATATAGTCTCCACATTGACTCGGTACCGGTACCACCTGTATATAGTCTCCACATTGACTCTGTACCGGTACCACCTGTATATAGCCTCCACATTGACTCTGTACCGGTACCACCTGTATATAGTCTCCACATTGACTCTGTACCGGTACCACCTGTATATAGTCTCCACATTGACTCTGTACCGGTACCACCTGTATATAGTCTCCACACTGACTCGGTACCGGTACCACCTGTATATAGTCTCCACATTGACTCTGTACCGGTACCACCTGTATATAGTCTCCACATTGACTCTGTACCGGTACCACCTGTATATAGTCTCCACATTGACTCTGTACCGGTACCACCTGTATATAGTCTCCACATTGACTCTGTACCGGTACCCCCTGTATATAGTCTCCACATTGACTCGGTACCGGTACCACCTGTATATAGTCTCCACATTGACTCTCTACCGGTACCCCCTGTATATAGTCTCCACATTGACTCTGTACCGGTACCCCCTGTATATAGTCTCCACGTTGACTCTGTACCGGTACCACCTGTATATAGTCTCCACATTGACTCGGTACCGGTACCACCTGTATATAGTCTCCACATTGACTCTGTACCGGTACCCCCTGTATATAGTCTCCACATTGACTCTGTACCGGTACCACCTGTATATAGCCTCCACATTGACTCGGTACCGGTACCCCCTGTATATAGTCTCCACATTGACTCTGTACCGGTACCCCCTGTATATAGCCTCCACATTGACTCTGTACCGGTACCCCCTGTATATAGTCTCCACATTGACTCTGTATCGGTACCCCCTGTATATAGTCTCCACATTGACTCTGTACCGGTACCACCTGTATATAGTCTCCACATTGACTCTGTACCGGTACCACCTGTATATAGTCTCCACATTGACTCTGTACCGGTACCCCCTGTATATAGTCTCCACATTGACTCTGTACCGGTACCACCTGTATATAGTCTCCACATTGACTCTGTACCGGTACCACCTGTATATAGTCTCCACATTGACTCTGTATCGGTACCACCTGTATATAGTCTCCACATTGACTCTGTACCGGTACCCCCTGTATATAGTCTCCACATTGACTCTGTATCGGTACCACCTGTATATAGTCTCCACATTGACTCTGTACCGGTACCACCTGTATATAGTCTCCACATTGACTCTGTACCGGTACCACCTGTATATAGTCTCCACATTGACTCTGTACCGGTACCACCTGTATATAGTCTCCACATTGACTCTGTACCGGTACCACCTGTATATAGTCTCCACATTGACTCTGTACCGGTACCACCTGTATATAGCCCAGCTGTAGTTATTTACTGCTGCACTTTGTTATTTGTTTTTCTTATCTTACTTTTTAAACTTTTTATTTTTGGGGGGTATTTTCTTAAAACTGCATCGTTGGTTAAGGGCTTCTAAGTAAGCATTTCACTGTAAGGTTACACCTGTTGTATTCGGCGAATGTGACAAATCAAATTTGATTTGATTTATATAAACGTATACTACACTCCCGGAGTTGCGTATCACTTTTAACAAATTCCCTTATAGAAGGTCAAGTAAAAACCCAAACCGGTATATTGTAGAATACGGTATACCGGTCAGCCCTAGGTCCCATAGTAGCCAGGAATCGGGGAATCAGTTGCCCAGAGCTCTGGGGTTGAATAAAATGTGTTTGATGAATGTTTGTGTGATCAAAGTATGTTATTCATAGTCCAGGCTCCAGATATCACAGCACAAATTGGGTAAACTAAACCCAGGCCTTTTTGTGTAAAAATGAAACAGATGTTGGGTGGTTTTGACTACAAAGGCATTGGCCACTGCAAACAGTCAGGCTCAACAGTCTGAGTTACACCAATGACACCACCCTAGAGGGAACTACATTGGGCCGGAGGAGTGGCAGCTATTCCTAGAATAGCTGCCGGGGCATCAGGTGATCAACGCAAACTACGGAGATGAGGTCACATCTGGTAGATTTGATTGATTTGGACATAGAGGGGCTGGAATTCAAACGTGTGCTGCTTGATGATAACGTCTCAATGAGATTGGGGGGCGTTTGGGGAGTGCTGGTGCTGTGGCAGCCATGGTAGAGGAATGGGGATATGACTGTGCTGGATGGAGGATGGTGCAGCAACAGGAAAAGACGCACGTGAAAACACCAGAGCAGAGAGGGTGGAGGGTGAGACCACCACCACCAGGCTCCCTGATATGCCTCTGATATTGATAAGATAATAGCAGCTATTCTGGTGGTGGTGGGAGTAATGACCGCATGTTGAAGGCAGGATGAGGATGGTTTTAGGAAGTGGCCAAAAGAATCCCAATGTTCAAGGGGGCGGGGGGCGGTGGAGGATCAGATGTCGAACTCACAAAGACAGATGTTTTAAGAGCTAACCTACCGGATGTATTATATTTTGTTTTGAATCATTTCAGCTTTTTCCTCTGTGGTTCATTCATCATTTTTTGAAGTCACTGGTTTGTCAAAGACATCCCCCTCGCCTCACACCCACTCTACACGTGTCATAGTTCCATCTATAAATACTCTATCTGGCTTACGGATGGGATATGAATTGTCTCGACACCTCTCCTTTGCACTCACAAAGAGAGAGACATTTGAAACTGTCCCCATGGCGACGAGTCCTCGTTCTACCTTTTTCAGAGGAAGGGAAAGCAGTGGGAAGTCTCTCCTTCAGATCTGGCACGGTCCTCCATCAACAACCCAATCTTTTTCAGCCCTTTTAGTTGAAGGTATCTTCCCCTCTTTTGTCCACCAGATTCCACTTTAAGTGTGTGTGTGTGTGTGTGTGTGTGTATGTGTGTGTGTGTGTGTGTTTGCCTGCCTCTGCAGGAGAGAAGGGCTGGCTAGAGAAACGGGCTGTGCTCAGTACAATACAGAACAGTCTTACCTCGTTACCAGAGAGAAAGACCATGTATGACCATGAGGTGAAATTTCAGAAGCTGCCGACAATAATCAAGTAGATCCGTTAGTATAAAAATCACTGAGACGTGGCGAAGGACTGACCAAGACCTCTAGCTTCAACCCAACATGATGTGTTGTATAACAAGACAGACATGTAATATAGATCTTGTTCTCATATCGACTTCCCCCTCCCCCCAAAAAAACATGATCAAACATATAGATTTCCTGTCAACGTGGCATCATTTCTTTACCTCCATAATGATTTTCTGATCAGGTTTTACACACAGGCACATCTGCATGGCTGCACGCACACCTGTCAACAGCTTGTGGGAAAAAGTGGTGTCTGGAATAACACCCTATTCAAAAGTAGTGCACTAACCGTTTCAGGGTGCCATTTCAGACGTTGCCGGAGTGAGTTGAACAATCTGTTCTATTTGAACACATTTCCCATGGAAGGGGAGAGGGAGAGAGTAGACATTTGCATATGGTGACCTCTAACAGGACGTTTTGTCTCAGAGTCCCTGTATCTCCACCCTAATCAATTTGAGCAAGATCAAAAAGGCTGGCATCAACAAGCCACTCTCTCGCTCTTCAAATGGATTAGCTCATTTTGAGGCGTCTTAAGGCTGATTGAAAACATCTTACTGAGTGGGATACATCAGCGCTACCAGACACACAGCATGACATTCTGCCTTAATGTTTATTTATTGGAAGAGAACAGAACGCCCCCGAAAGGGAAATGAAGGAACCAATGCTGCTACTTCTTTCTGTCTCGGTCTCCCTCAGAGGGCAGAACTGAGGGCAGAACAGACACATCATTGTGTGATTGCAGTGGTGAATTTAGCATGTAAAAATGTTCTTATTGGCCTCCCGGGTGGCGCAGTGGTCTAAGGCACTGCATCGCAGTGCTAGCTGTGCCACCAGAGACTTGGCCTAGCTTCGTTCGGGTTGGGGAGAGTTTGGCCGGTAGGGATATCCTTGTCTCGTCGTGCACTAGCGACTCCTGTGGCGGGCCGGGCGCAGTGCACGCTAACCAGGACGCCAGGTGCACGGTGTTTCCTCCGACACATTGGTGTGGCTGGCTTCCGGGTGGATGCGCGCTGTGTTAAGAAGCAGTGCAGCTTGATTGGGTTGTGTGGGCCGTTCTTACAGTATTCTCCCTGTACACCAAGTCAGAGCCATAGGATAAATACATGTGGCATATACGCAGACAATGAATGCTCTTACATTATTCAATGATTACATTTCTCTAAAACAGGCTATGGGCTACATGTGCACCACCAAGTCAGAACAGTAGGCTAAGTTTTGAGGGGGAAAGGGACCACATAATCAGGGTGAGACACATGGGCTACTAACAGCTTACTACACAACATACACTTAGTATTACTTTCTTAGCTACCCTATACATATTTCTCTGGCATATTACATCATTTTATGAAGCAGCATACAATACATCTTGTTGTGCTGTACTCATTTGAAAAGGAAGGTTGTGCGGCGGTCCTTGTGGGCAAATTTTGTCTTTTGTCATCAAAGTCTGGCATTTTCTGGATTGATGGTGCTTTCAAGACAACTGGGAACTCGGAAAGAAACAAGGTCGATCATGACATCAATGATCTTCATGTCGGAGCTCTAGAAAGAGGCCCGAGTTCCCGACTTGGAATTCTGAGTTGGATGACCATTCAAAACGTATTTTCCCAGTAGGAGCTCGTTTTTTTTCCCCGAGTTCCCAGTTGTCTTGAACTCACTGATGTCTGAGATTTCCCAGTTCCGAGTTTCCAGTTGTTTTGAACGCAGCAGAAGTCATGCTGGATTGACAGCATGGCCAATGTATTCAACCTTTTCTGGCCCATGGCATATGAATGTTTATCCTTTTAAGCTTGTAAAAGAGGCCCTTAAAACCCATACTTGGACCATACACCCACTCCACTAAATAGCAGGCTAGTGATTGCTTTGCAACACTTGCAGTTAGCCACTGATTCCTTCCAAACCACTCATTATTGAATTTGCGATTGTTGTATTATGTTTATGTCCAAAGTACAAATGACAACTGATGTTTTATCTATAATTTCTCATCATATGACAAGGATGGAAAAGGATGACTGTAGATTGTCGATGTGATTCATGATGTTGACTTCTTGTCTAGCTTGCTAGCTAAGATTCTGAATGTATGATGTTGACATGATCAGTCCAATCAAAGCTACGGTAGATATAACGTGTTTTGACTTCATTTTATATGTGCTCAATGACCTTGAGCCTTCTTGGATGGGCACTTCTAATATAACTCTATGGCAGCACCCAAGGGGCTTGAATTTTCGAACTCTCCCTGTAGATTTTATGGTGACGTAGTGTCCCCATGAGTGACAGAACAATGAGCCAATCACGGCACAACTAGAGAACATTACCAACCCCTACGCTCCGTATTTTTCCACTGGCTGCCCCACCATCACAGAAAGCACTGAGCTAGGCTGAAACACCTGCATTTTGGAGCTGCCTTCCTCAAGAAAGCAAAAAAATACCATGTTTGTATTTGGCTTTATTAACTCAATGATTATTAGATTTTTTGTTTGCAAACTGATATGTGACAAGTATTAATGCCAAAATAACATGCAAAACATGTATTTTTATTTTTTTAGCTAAACACGTGGGGCTCTCCCCCACCTCCCCTGAATGACGGGTTGCCACTGTGAAGATTGACATTTACACCATGTTCCATGTTAGTCCATGGATCTAAAAGTCTGATAATGGTCAGAGGTTGTTAGATTCTCCTTCCCTTTGAAGTTTACCTCGTATCATTTATGCATACATTTTCCTCAGTTGCTTACATAAATGTCAATGTGTATCATATTCCCGCCCAGCACTAAAAAAAATGGAATACATTATTACTTGTTTTTGTAAACCCCACACAGCGGATCTGACTTGCATGGTTCTACCGCCATAGAGGACTTAGTATACTGAGTAGAGATGCTGCCGTCCTAGCAATACTTCTCTGTTTTAGCCTGGACGCTAGGATTACAATCTCCTGGAACGGAGTGGAATGTCAAGTACACAATACCTGTCACTGCTACGCATCCAGAGTAAATCCTGTCCTTTGTCAGTTTGAGTCAGAACATTCCTAATCTGCAAGATTCTTTGAGTTGTGTCAAAAAAAAATCTTCCCCTCCCTACAGAATGAAGTTGCGAGTGTAGGGCCAGTGGCCTGGGTATTGTATAAGGCATTACTGTGAAGATTCCAGGGTTGCTAGACGTGTGCTGCAGAGACGCGTGGTGCAGAGCCCCTTTCTGCTCCAAAAGTTGACAGGATGATTGCTACCCACACGGCAGCCCTCCGTTCTGTTACATATGGTTGCCTCCTGAATTATTGGCACCCGAAGTAAATATGAACAAAAAAAATCTGTGAAAAAATGCCAGCGTTTATCAGCTTGATCTTACACTCAAAATATGATATGAGTCTAAACTTTAATTTAGTTTAAATTGTTCAAATAAATATTTAGTACTTTGTGAGCCCCTCCCTTTGCCAAGATAACAACTCTGAGTCGTCTCCTATGTTTGATGAGTTGGGAAAACACCATTTTAATGTGACTTGAACCATCCTTCTTACTGTGCGTGGGGGCAAAATACACCTGCCTCCTCTTTCAGGCAGGTTCATCACAGCTCTAGTTGTTTTATATTTCTTAATTATTGACCTAATAGTGGATATGGGTATTTTCCGGAGTGTAGCTATCTTTCTATAGCCACTGCCTGATTTCTAAAGGTCAACAACCTTTTGTCTCATTTCATTTGTGTGTTCTCTGGCCTATCCCATGTTGATGGATGACTAAGGGAGTTTGGCCTGGGTATCACCTCATATTTATACCCCAGAGAAACAAGAAGCCATGGATGACCACTTAAGAGTTCCCAAGGACTCAGATTAACTTTAAAAAGAAAAATCTTAATCAATTCGATTTTGTTAATAAGAATTTCAATAATTGTGACACGCATGTTTTAGAATAAAACAAATATTTATTGACTTTTTGTTTTTTGTAGATAAAAAAAAAACTAAATTCAAGGTTAGATTCATATGATATTTTGATTGTAAAATCAAGCTGATAAACATCAATGACATTTTTCAACAGCCATTTTTTTTCCATATTTACCTAGGTTGCCAATAATTCAGGAGGGAACTGTAAATAAGTACACACACGCACCCTGCCCAGAGGATTGGCACTGCCTCTGCCTCTCAATGGTGACCTTTGCATTGTGAGCACGACTCAGGGGGAGCCATACATGTCAGCTAGCCTCTCTCGCATCTTCTCTCGTTTCCTCCTTCCCAATGTGGGATACACTACATTAAAATGTGTAGGCCTCAGTGTTCTCTCTCTCCATTCTTTTTGTTTTGTACATTATTTTATTTTTCACAAAAGTAGTGCACAGGGCCTTTACTTGTCCTGTATTAACGTACAGCTATATCCGTCTGCAGCGCGGGCAAAAAAAACAAATCTAACTACTTCCCGCGGCTATGCAGAAAAACGTCAAGAAAGTCTCCATCGCCTGCTGTGAAACCATAGAAATTAAGGAATACTTTTTTCCATTTTTTTTTGCGACATGACAAGACAAAAGAATCTAGAGGATCGTTTTGATTTCAATGGCGGTACTTTTGTGTGACAGTTTTGGCAATTCACAGTAGGTGGTTCTGTTCCTGCCTGTAGAACCCGACAGGGACGATTATAACAGTCTGTCTACTGTGGATGAAGTTGCTTTTGTATCATTTCAAATATGTTACTGTGATGAAGTGAAGTGGAAACTGTCTGTGTGTGTGTGTGATTAATTTCTCAAAAAAGTGGACAGACCCAGCAGTATTGGAGCCATTGAGTTCACAGTCAGTAACACACGATGAATTGTCAACCCTACACTATAAAAACAGTTCATTTGAAGCACACGCACAGAGTCAGAGAGGCCTTGGTTGTACCTCCATGAACCCCCTCGCTCAGATCTTCGGAGTCCACTCATTATCGGCTCCATCCCTGCCAGTGTAAACACAGCTCTCAGATCCAATATTAGACGGATTTGATTGTATGCCAATTATCACTCAAATGAAACTGAAATGTAAATAATGAGGCTCACTGTACAGGAAAAGGACGGACAGTTCATGTGTTTTTTTTTCATACACTAATAACAGGCTGTTACTATTGGATATTGTAGCGGGCTAGAGTCTCAACCAAATATGGCAATATAACAAGACAGCCGGCCTCATTGGCCTCTGAATGACCCTATGGGCTTTCCCCTCCATCCAAAGCAGGACTCACTCGACTCAGCCACTTAATGCAATTTAAGTCTTTGGCGATCTAGCAACAGCATTACGTAGTCTGCTTGGAAGCCATTCTATGTGTGAGTCATGTTATTGGTGCTGTGCCACCACTCTGGCCCTCTTCCCTGAAGGGCAAACACTTCTCCAGGCCAGACGGAAGGCTGGCTCTCCTCTCCTACTTTCCTAATGGATGAGCTGACCAAGTTCAGCGGGCACATTCTGATTTTGTAATACCATCATTGCAAAGTTGTAATGATGTCACAGCATTGGCATTGCAGACAGTTTTGCCTGCAAAGATGGAATTTGTGTCATCTGACAAGAAAATGAACAATAGAAGCATTCTTCATCTAACGCCCACACTTTATTTCCTTACAGGGAAGGCCAACACCAGCAAGAGGGGGTTAGAGAGCTGGTCATTGCAGCATTAGCGAAGCACAGCGACGCAAATCACCAAGGTAGAGGAGGAGGAGGTCACCAGCCAGGCCTCCCATCATCCTTTGGGGTTCCTGAGCAACCCAGCTCAGCCGTGAAACGAGCCAATGATACACTTCAGGAACTGGGACGCCTCAAAACTGAGATGCAGACCCTGCTGCAGGTGAGATGGACTGACTGAGAGGAACTATAAACTGTCAAGAAATATCAACTGTCTATCTTATCAATAATACTGTATATAGAGATTTTCCCTGCACTTTTTTAAGCCTTCTTGAATAACCTCTACTGGTAGCAATATAATGAGAACAAAAGAGGTCAGAGAACAGAGCCTTGAGGAACTCCAAACTATTGTCAAACAGTTTTCTTTTCCCCTAGAAGATAATCAAGGTCAAGAGAAAAACTGTCAACTGCTGTCGGCCCTCACAATGACTTTCCCATTACACCAGTTCTGTGTGGCCTTTTCCATTAACTTTCCTTTTGTATTCTAATGCACCAAGTCTATAAGCTGTTATTGCTGGTGCTGCTCAGTTCCTCCTAAATCTATTATTGGCATATTGGAGACATTCAGACTGGAGAATGAGATTATCCCTGTACCCATTTATTGCTCTGAACGACAGGAGGCACCCCGACAACACACACACACACACACACACACACACACACACACACACACACACACACACACACACACACACACACACACACACAGAGCCGTCAGGACGTTTCCTGTTTCCCTAAGTGGGCCAATATCATCCTCTCGTCTGTGTTCAGCTTTGGGATTTTGCTAATCTAATTGGTGCCTTTACCACTGATGAAATCAAGCCAAGACACGAGTGTGTCTGGTATTTCAATGACCAAGACAGCAGTGTTCTATTGTTTCTACCCTCTCCCTCTCCTCTCCCTCTCCTCTCCCCTTAATAAATTACAACACTTCTTCATCCTTACCCAACGAACGCCCTGCCACAGCCGCCCGACGCCTGTTCCCGTCTATTACACTCTGATCCCGTCGCCGCGCCAACCAGGCATTGAGTTTCCGAGCACGCCTCTGCCGCTGCTGAAAAATTCCATCAGCTTAGAATAATGTAGCACACGGCAAATTATACATTAGCATATAATTGAGGATGCAGGGTGTGAATGCTATTTGGCCTGCCGCTGTCTGTCTGCCTGCCTGTCTGTCTCTCTGTCTCTGTCAGTCGGTCCGCCTGTTGGTCTGTAGGTCTGTCTGTGGGCTGCAAGAATAGGAAGGAAGCACGTTTTTCTCTCTCTCTCTCTCTCTCTCTGTCTCTCTCTCTCTCTGTGTCTTTCTCTCTCTCTCTCTCTCTCTCTCTCTGCCCTCAGAATAGGCAGTAACACCCAGGTCCCTTCGCTGTGTGTCTGGATTAAATGGAATGCCTGTCATTGTCACACCAGGTTTTAATGCAGTAGTTCTTTTATCGTGGGGTTTAGTGGCAGGCACGATCATTTAATGGTCGCCCGTTCTGCTGGTGTAGGACATTTGTGAATGCTTGGTCATGATGAAAATGTATGAGTACAGCATTTCTGTGTCCCACAAATGATCAAGTGTGGCCTCTTACAACGAGATCAGATCCTCCAGTATGACTTTGAGTCAGAGAAACATGTCCAGCCAACGCCGCTTTGTGTCAGTCGGGTGGTACTCAGACACCCTGTGTTGCGTTCCTCTGTCCTTCTCATCCAGGCTCACAAGGCTTTTCCTGCTGCAGAGTGCAGAGAGACTGTCAGAGAGACGGCATCAGCCAAGACCAGCAACACCGCAAGCAGCAGCAGCAGCAAGCAGCTCACTATCCCCTCTCCCGCCACCATGCACCACCACCCTCCTCCCTGCGTCTCCATGGTAGGTTCCCATAGCAACCCCTGCCTGCCTCTGCAGTGCCAGCCTCACGAGGTAGGGAGGTTTTCCTCCCTACATTCTGTGTAGTACGGTCTGTGTTGCCATCCATCCATACCAAGCCACCGCCAAAGCAGCGGACAGACACAATACCACACTTGTATCCCTGCATTTTCAGCTGTGTCCATTTTAAATCAGTGGTGTGGTTATCTCTGTTTTACACATGGACCAAAGGAGAATGCACAATGGCTGGAGCAGAAAGAGATTTCCCCAAGCCTATTATTCAACCACTCTGGCTTTTTCTACAGAGAGAAAGAGTAATGATGACAGTTGTCGCATTGGTTGGTTGGTCCTGTGCTAGCCTATTGGTGTGTTGGGTGAATACTCTATTGGATGTGACTCATTGACATGCATTCTGATTAAGTTTGGTCAGTCTGGTGTTGTCACAATGCCTGTTCTCTACAGGTTCTGGGATTGACTTGGCAACTAAGGAATTTCTTCTTTCCATGCTGTACCTCACCAGACTATTTCAGTTGCCACATTTCAGACCGAATGACTGAATTGCTGTCAGCAGCGCAGATGTGAAAAGCAAGGACGAATCTCCCCCCTTTACTGCAGTCCACTGTTGCTGTGAAAATGCCTTTCCCACAGAAACGAGCGAGACAAATAACCCGCTTATACACAAAAGTTGGGAAATGGTGTCTGATAACCGTGTAAGTGGTCTTGATTTTGCACTATTTGCGAAAGCGACGGGGAAGCACGAGGCTGAAACAAACGACCCTCGGCTAGCGAACGATGGAAGGCTGTCGTCTGTTCCTCCCCACGCAGCCACGCGGGGCAGCCAGGCACACAGATTCATGTAATATATATACGAGACGAGAACAAGATGAGGGGAGGATGAAAGAAACATCCAAGGTCTCCAGCTGTATCAGATCTGCCTGAAAGGAATGCCTTGTGATGGGTGGGGAGAAAAAAGAGAGGGAACAGAACGGGTCCCTATCTCTCTCTGTCTCTTTCATCAGCACAGGAAAAAGGTGATTTTGGAGTAACTATTGCTATTGGTAGTGGATGCAGCAGATGCAAGAGCCTGGCTAGCATTCTCTCTCACCGCTGCCTGTCGCCCGATAGTGACAGTTATTAAAGCCAGAATCAAACTGGAGTGTAATGGATTCTTCTTTTATTGTACTCCTCTTATGCTTCTGAATGGTTTTGACCTAAATAGCTAAGCCCAGCCGACAAAATGTTGAAATGTGTGGAACCGGAGGTAATCGAGATATCCATTGAAATCGAGATCTTTCTTTCTAAATATATGTCTCTGTGGTGAACTGTGCATGTGTCATCTAAAGGTCCCCCCACCCTCCCACCAACAGTCTCGGGAAGAGGTGGCCGTAGTGCTCCCTCCAGTCCTCCCCCTGCCTCCCGCCAGGCCCACCCCCACCCTGCTGCAGCAGAGCCGGCCATGCCCCTCCATGTTTGAGGATGCTGAGAGGGTCCTCCGGCAGGTCCAACGACACAAGAAGAACCTGGAGGAAAATGTGGAGGCCATGCTGAGGGCTAAGGACGGAGAGACCCTGCACTCCCAGTTAGAGGCACTCTCCTGCAACAGGTAACACACAGGTGGTCAGCTCCGGTCTCCCCTGCAGCTTGGGGCTAAAATTAGCCTGAATGTTACGCCAATGTTGTTTCCAAACATTGGAGTAACACAAGTTCATGTTCTGATGGGGCACGACAGTTGAACTAAGCTCATGAGGCATCAATGGGTATATATCCTAACGTTAATTTATCAGTCAAAAACATGAATGTGGCAACTAAAGAGTCGAGCTTTAACGGACATAAACAGATAATTTCCTTAATAGAACCTTTCTTGAACTCTAAGCAATTTAAATGTTTGAGGTGACTCCTCTCCACCACCAGTATGTATCACCACCGATGTGAGGGTAGAGATGTTAAAGATGGAGAACAAGTCCAACAGTCCCCCAACATGGTCATTCAAGCAAATCTATCCCTGGAGAAACTTTCTGACTATAATAAATGTCCTCGCAGCATTTTGGGTTGTTGTTGTCAAGTGGGGAATGTGCGGAGGGCAAATTGGGAGAATTCAGGGCAGTGATTGCCTGCGCTGAGCTCCGTTGTTGAGAGCTGTGTATCTCCTGTTGAGAGCACACTGGAGGCTGCGGAGGTCTAAGCCAAATGGAACAATCCCTATGACAGGCAGTTGTCAGTGGGGAGGAGAGGACGGGATGCGTCCCAAATGACGCCCTATTCCCCATGGCCCCTGGTCAATAGTGCACTACATAGGGATTAGGGTGCCATTTGGGACAAAGACGACTGCTGCCCTGCCAGCTCTCAGCCTCTCAGCTCGACCCAATAAATTCTATGTGAGATGTGGACTCTGAAGTGACTGACTGGAAACTGGGGACGCTTATATTTGTCCTGTTTCACTGCAAGTGCAAGGTAACCTGTGTGAGGTGTGAAATGGAATCAGCCATTATTGACAGCGATCCTGGAGCAATTAGGGTTAAATGCCTTGCTCAAGGGGCAGATCCACAGATTTCTCACCCTGTCTGCTCGGGGATTCGAACTAGCAACCTTTTGGTTAATGCGCTAACTGCACCTTGCATAGATAGACATGTAATGTTGTGATGAGCAGTGAGAATCTGTAACGTAGCAGATGTTTGGCATGTAGGGACATCTCAGTGCTCCCCTCTCCTATCCTTCTTCTCAGTGAGTCTGCTTGAGAGACGGTGAGGACCCTGGAGGTTTTACCCAGGGAAATGGTGCCTTATTTATTAATGGTAAGGTAATGGCACACCAATGAATGTCATTTCTTTCATTCTTGACTGATTTTTTTGTTTCCCTTCCTTGCCAACATTAGTATCCAGTAGGCCATCCTGCCATTTTGTTTCTGGAGAACTGAACAGGGAGAACTTTTGTGAAAGCATGGAGAGACCATTGATTAATCAACGTTGTAAATCTCAGGAGATGTCTCGTTTGGTTGTGTTTGTTTGTTTGTTTACTGCCTTTCAAACAAGCCAAGAAATTGTCAAATCACTTCCTCATATAAAAGAGAGAGGTTATTTGAAGTATATACAAAAATATAAACGCAACATGTGAAGTGTTGGTCCCATGTTTTTATTTTTGCACAAGTTTGTTTACATCCCTGTTAGTGAGCATTTCTCCTTCGCCAAGATAATCCATCCCCCTGACAGGTGTGGCATATCAAGAAGCTGATTAAACAGCCTGGTCATTAGAGAGGTGCACCTTGTGCTGGGCACAATAAAAGGCCACTCTAAAATGTGCCATTCTGTCACACAGCACAATGCCACAGATGTCTCAAGTTTTGAGGGAGCGTGCGATTGTCATGCTGACTTCAGGTATGTCAATCAGAGCTGTTGCCAGATAATTTATTGTTGATTTCTCTACCATAAGCCGCCTCCAGTGTCGTTTTAGAGAATTTGGCAGTACGTAACCGGCCTCACAATCGCAGACCACGTGTAACCACGCCAGCCCAGGACCTCCACATCCAGCTTCTTCACCTGTGGGATCGTCTGAGGGGAGGGAGGGAGGAGTACTGAGGAGTATTTATTTCTGTGTAAAGCGCTTTTGTAGGAAAAAAACTCATTCTTATTAGCTGGGCCTGGCTCCCCAGTGGGTGGGCCTCTGTCCTATCAAGGCATTAGGTTAGGGGCTAAGGTTAGGGCCTAATGCAATTATTTAAATTAACTGATTTCCTTATATGAACTGTAACTCAGTAAAATCTTTGAAATTGTTGCATGTTATGTTTATATTTTTGTTCAGTATAAATATCCGCCACACATCCGAAGCGTTGCATTCTCCTTATGGAGTCGTGGCGGAGCGATGCCTTTTCATGCCTAGAGATTCATTGTGACATTAATAAAGTTCACGTGGGTGAGATTGCCTAATGGCTTGCGATGCAGCACCCAAGGCTGAGCTCTGTCTCATTCTCCCTCTCGCTCTCTCGCTCTCTCTCTCTCTCTCTCGCTCTCGCTCTCTAATGGAGTGCGGAATAAGTGGTTTAAACATTGAAATGGAGACCGTTTGGCTGCCTTACGTCCACAGCACACAGACAGGGTCCTTCAGAAAGGAGTAGTCTTTAGCATAACGATACAGTCTCTCTCTGGGTGAAAAGTCATCTCATTACAGCCATAATATAACAGGAGTTTTCAATGCTCTTCTAATCATAGAAACAGGTTCTAATTCTCTCCCGCTTTGAAGAAGCTAGATTACACCAGAAAAATATCATTACTAGAGTGGACAAAGCTTCTCAGACCACAGCAATTTCATTGATTTGAGTCGCATGGGTTCACTCAATATGGTGTTCTAATCCCAAGGATTATACATGGTGTGAATGATAAGTCTGTCCAGAGAACAGGCAACGAGAGGAACCATAGGATTTCAACATAAAGGAAAGTACAGTGAACGGGTTACTCAGATGATGTCATCACATAGCAACCACACAACACACATTACTACGGTATGATGTGTTTTCAGTTTGTTTTTTTAAATGTTGGCTCAGTGGGACACTATTCCCTCCACCTCGTATTATAATATAACTAAAACCAACCTGAGCCAAAATGGCAGCTCGTACGCTGATCATCTCCAAAATGGCAGCCGGCCGATAATCAGCTCTGAGCTAATGTCAGAGCATGACAACACAAACACACTGATTGATGCAGCTGCCCCCCCCCCATAATGGCGTTAGTCTTTTCCTTCATTGGAAAGGTCACAGGACTAGGCTGCCAGATGCTCAGGTAAGGGGGAGGGAACTGTAGCGGACGGCTTGACATCCCCCTCAAATGTGACTGGATGGTTGCCTGGTGGATTCAGTCATTTGTATTGCATGACATTGTAAAATGAGGCAGGGGTGTGACTTAATGCCATCTATTTCCACACAACATATTAATGAAGCCATTTGCAAACAAAAATGTGCCTCCATCTCAATTGCTCAAACAAGCGTGGCAGTCTGTGCTCTGCTTACTTGTGTTATAGCTCACCGGGTGTGTTCAGTGAGAACACACTTGGACGGGCGTCCTGGCCCCGGTCCACACCTGTCTCTGCCTGTCTGCAGTATCTGTGTTCCTAGAGTTGGTGGACTACTTCCACTATCACCACTCCACAGCGCTCTTGTTCTTTTTCAAAAACTGTTCTCGATTAGATTTATTTCCTCTCATTTCTTTTGTTTGGCCTCTCCAGCGTTGTGCTGCCGGACACATGCTGTCTCTGGCTTAAATATGAATCCCGATATCCCCCGTCTGTAAATTAGAAGCAGACAGCCATTTGTCCACGACCCTTGGCAGTTGGCACAGACAGTTGTTTGAATTTTTCAAACTAAACATTTCTCGGCAGGGGTTCAGGCAGCCTTGTCTATTGTTGTTTCTGTGTTGGATTACAGAATAGTTGAGTCGTGGTGCTCTCTCTCCTCGACCTCATAGACAGTGGCGCACAGTTCCTGTTTTCCATATTCCAGAGAATTTCCTGATGCTGTTCCAATGGGGATATTATGCGTGCAGACAACTATCATTAGGCCTAGTTCTGGTCATTTCTTACCATCTGTATGAATCATTGCATATTGGCTGTGTGATTCCCAGGCCTCCGCTTTCAGCTCTCATTTAAATGTTTTACATTGAATTTTGTCCAGCAGTTGATACGTTTGCCATCATGGACAAAAGCCTGTTACAATAAAGGTATTATCAGGCATGGTGAACATTCTAGAATAATAATAGTTCAGGTTTGTCTTCGAAGCAAGTCGTTTACTGAAGGTCACATGCTGAACTGATGACTGACAAACTTGGGCGGCAGGTAGCCTAGCGGTTAGACCGTTGGGCCAGTAACCGAACGGTCGCTGGTTTGAAAACCCAAGCCGACAAGGTGAAAAATCGGTCGATGTGCCCTTGAGCAAGGCACTTAACCCTTATTTGCTCCAGGGGCACCGTACTACTATGGATGACCCTGTAAAACATCACATTTCACTGCACCTGTGACAAATTATTATTATTATTATATATTTTTGTGTCTGGAGGCATCGCCTGATTAGGTAGATCCATCCCAGATCACACACTCAAAGAGACACCAGGGCTTGGAGCTAATGCAGCCATGGAGGGTAGCTTCATCTGTATGGGTAATGAGGTTTGGGTCTGTGTCAATAAAGCTCAACTCCCTCTCCTCTACCCTCCACTCTTCCTCTCCCCTCCCAATTCAGCCAGCTGCTCACCTCACAGCAGAGACCAGACCCCCCCCCACCCCCCTCACTCCTCAGGATCTCAGAGGGAAAGGGAGATGGCATTTTTCTGCCCAGAGACAGCGACTCTCTCCTCAGCATCAAAATGAGGAGCTAGCTGCCTCCCTGCCTCGCTGACGCACACACACACACACACACACACACACACACACACACACACACACACACACACACTTGCGTAAACACACAGACACACAGCAGCCCTGGTGGGCTTTCCTCACTGAGCTGCTGCATTGATTCTGAGTTCTGGTAGGAATCTGTCAAGCCTCAGTACCCTCTCTCTATTCCTTGTTCTGTCTGGATGGCTGGCGCGGTGCTACAGAAATACAAAAGGAGAGGAGAAAGTGGGATCTGCATAATGTGGTCTTACCCTCTGATTATATCCCTCTGGCGTTCTCATATCCATAGCTGATGAAGTCAAATCAAATTGTATTTGTCACATGCTTCGTAGACGACAGGTGTAGACTAACAGTGAAATGCTTCCTTACGGGTATCCAACAATGCAGAGTTAAAGATAAAATAAAAAGTAAAAACAACATGGCTAGATGTAGGGAGTAGAGAAAAAAAAGTGTATTGATCTGTTGTGCTGATGACACAGTACAGTATATTAGGGATATACTAGATCATCTGGTTCCAAGTGTGTGTTGATATGGGTAGACAGACGATGCTCTAGCCTAATGGATATAGCCAGCTACCGGTATAGTTAACATGAACAGTACGCACCCATTCCCGTTATTATGACACATACTTAGTGTTTCCTCATACGGAAACACATCAAGTGCTGTGTTACGAGTTCACGTTGATATGGTTGAGTGTCCTGGGAAGGGCAATACTGCGTGATTTATGTTATGCGGTGTGGATGGGGGTAAGTTGGGGACGTTGGCTGCAGCTCCAGCATGGTAAAGCATCCATGTGTTCCAGGGACACCACAGAAGAAGTCAGGATCAAGAAGACTGTGGATGCATGGATCAACGCCCTGAGCAAGGATATCCAGGTGAGTCATTTCAGAAGGTCACCCTGAGTCATTTCAGTTGGTTTGTTCCAACTGCCGTTTTTGTTTTTGGTCCAGTTGAATCAGCATATGGTGCACAACATTCATGTCCAGTTGAATAGTGCTAGATCAAAGTGTCTTATGAACACCCGACACCCCATAAGATATTACATTTCGTTGACATTACTCTAAGTAGTCTGCCAGAGTGGTATGCGATCCAGAAAACTATATTTTTCAAGTCAAGTCTTTCAACTTATTTTCAACCCTTAGTCCTCCTCTGAGAGATCAAAATAATCCATGCAATTTGGTTTAAATGCTCCGTGCTGTTTGAAAGTAAATATCTCGGCCGCAAAAGCCGCGAGGGACTGAGTTCAGCCGCCCTTTTTTCTAGGCTTTGCAGCAGAGAGCATATTCCAACTGGTTCTCTTTTTTTCTGTCTCATTTTTGAAAAAAGCTTTCTGGCACAGTTGAGAATTGACTCAAACTCCGAGTTGATGGTTCACAATTTCACTGTGGTAGAAGAAGAGTGATGCTCCATACAAAGAAGAGCATTTGAGCAGCGGTAAAGACTGCTGACTGTGCCAAATAAATGTCCCCAAGCTTTCATGTCCTCACGTCCAAATATCTACAGTACCAGTCAAAAGTTTGGGCACTCCTACTCATTCCAGGGTTTTACTTTCTTTCTTTTTAGCTATTTTCTACATTGTAGAATTATAGTGAATGTCATCAAAACTCTGAAATAATCTTGTAGTAACCAAAGAAGTGTTAAACAAATCTAAATGTGTTTTATATTTGAGATTCTTCAAAGTAACCACCCTTTGCCTTGATGAGAGCTTTGCATACTCTTGGCATTCTCTCAACCAGCTTCATGAGGTATGAATGCATTGGAATGCATTTCAATTAACAGGTGTGCCTTGTTAAAAATACATTTGTGGAATTTATTTCCTTCTTAATGCGTTTGTGCCAATCAGTTGTGTTGTGACAAGGTAGGGGTAGTATACAGAAGATAGCCCTATTTGGTAAAAGTCCATATTATGGCAAGAACAGCTCAAATAAGCAAAGAGAAATGACAATCCATCATTACTTTAAGACATGAAGGTCAGTCAATCTGGAAAATTTCAAGAAGTTTCTTCAAGTGCAGTCGCAAAAACCATCAAGAGCTATAATGAAACTGGCTCTCATGAGGACCACCACAGGAAAGGAAGACCGAGTTACCTCTGCTGCAGAGGATAAGTTCATTAGAGTTACCAGCCTCAGAAATTGCTGCCCAAATAAATGCTTCACAGAGTTCACGTACATCTCAACATCAACTGTTCAGAGGAAAATGCATGAATCAGACCTTTATGGTCGAATTGCTGCAAAGAACTACTAAAGGACACCAATGAGAAGAAGAGACTTGCTTGGGCCAAGAAACGCAAGCAATTAGATCGGTGGAAATATGTATTTTGGTTCCAACCGCAGTGTTTTTGTGAGACGCAGAGTAGGTGAACGAATTATCTCTGCATGTGTGGTTCCCGTGAAGCATGGAGGAGGAGGTGTGATGGCGTGGTGGTGCTTTTCTGGTTACACTGTTTAGAATTCAAGGCACACTTAACCAGCATGGCTACCACAGCATTCTGCTGCGATACACCATCCCATCTGGTTTGCGCTTATTGGGACTGTCATTTGTTTTTCAACAGGACAATAACCCAACACACCTCCAGGCTGTGTAAGGGCTGTTTGACCAAGAAGGAGAGTGATGGAGTGCTGCTTCAGATGACCTGGCCTCCACAATCACCTAACCTCAACCCAATTGAGATGGTTTGGGATGAGTTGGGCCACAGAGTGAAGGAACAGCAGCCAACAAGTGCTCAGCACATGTGGGAACTTTCAAGACTGTTGGAAAATCATTCCAGGTGAAGCTGGTTGAAAGAATTCCAAGAGTGTGCATAGCTGTCACCAAGGCAAAGGATGACTACTTTGAAGAATCTCAAATATAAAATCTATTTTGATTTGTTTTAACACTTGTTTGGTTACTACATGATTCCATGTGTTATTTCATAGTTTTGATGTCTTCACTATTATTCTACAATGTAGAAAATAGTTGGGAGTTTTTAAACCCTTGACCAAACCTGTGACCAAACGTTTGACTGGTACTGTATATAATTAATCTGCTGAACCTGAAGAAATTTGTTTCAATTATGGCCATGGGGTGCGTCCTAAATGGCACCCTGTTTCCTCTATAGTGCACTACTCTTGTAGTGCTTTATAAAGGGAATAGGGTTCAAATGTGTCTCATGGCTGGATGTTGTCTGTTACTTGTCTGTAGCATCTGAATCCATTGTCTTTGGGAGAGGCTTTCAGTTTTAGCTGAAGAAGACAATTACCATTTCTGAACAAAGGACTATCCCAAGATAGGTCACTAAATGCTGTCCTCGAGTAAATCCCCCGTTGCTTGGTTGTTGTCTTTTTTTGTGGCAGGCCGACATTACGAAAGAAGACCTTGTTGCTCAGACGAGAGCTAAAGTCAAAGAGTCCTCTGCTGCTGCCGCCGTGTTGCCCCAGAAAGACAGAGGGACCAAGAAGGACACCACCACCTGTAGGCTTTATGACGTGAAGAGCAGGAGTCAGACTGGTGGGCCTCGAACAGCAGGAAGTAAGCCTTGTCAGAGAGCCGGCAGAGGACAGACAGAAAGCACCGAGGAGCTGAACAACAGACGCAAACACACCGCTGGCCCCAGTGTGAGGCTGAGACCATCTCCATCTCATCAGGCGGTGAGCTACATGACAGCACTGAACCTGCTCTCTATTCCCTGTGTAGTGCACTACGTTTCACCAGGGCACTATATAGGGAATAGGGTGCCATCTGGGACAAAGACGACTGCTGCCCTGCCAGCTCTCAGCCTCTCAGCTCGACCCAATAAATTCAGCCTTTGACAGCACTGAACCACACACCCCCTTCATTTCACTCATCAACAGACCATTAGCAGCGTGACATCACAGCCCGTATCTGTACTGTCTCTTTGAACACAACCTGCTGTCTTTGCTTTGGTGAAACCCTTTGTCTACTCATGTCATCTGTTTTAGTGTTTCGAGTGTTGACCGACTTGTCGACAGGAACCGAACAGCAAGGTGGTCGCACCACACCGTCGCGTGTCCTGCTAGTCATCTGGACACAGACACGCCATTTCTGAAGCCTCCGCCACGTCGGTTCAACGAAATGAGCTTTTCTAAACGGGGCCAGACGTTTCCTCCCACATTGATAAGAAGCACGACACCTGAACCAGACAAAGAACGAGCCTGCTTATCTCCAAGTTGCATTCCTATTTAATGCTTAATGGCCGACCGCGTTGCCAATGAGCCCAAGAACAACGTGCAGACCGAACCGAGCGACCCGGACAGTGCTTAGTATAGTTTACCCCTGTGTCAGCTCTATCCACTTTCAGTTTCAAGTTTTTTGGGGTCATATATACAGCGGGTGTAGAACAGGTCAGTGACATGCTTGACTTGCCAGCTCTTTCCCAACAATGCACAATAAAGCTAGTAACATTCCTCAGAAATAAAGCATGTGAAATGGCAGAGGAGAAGAAATGAAATATGAGAATGCAGTTGTACAGGTCTTCTATGCAGGTCAGTGCAGTATCCATGTGGCCGTTACTTTGTGTACAAACCTGTTAGGTGTTCTCTTTATTACGCAAGCACAGGAAGGACGAGCCACACGGACAGCGCTTCAGATATAAGGTTGAAAGAAAATAGCTGGAGGCTGAGAAAAACAAGACTCGGCATAAGAATCAGTGGCGCTGTAGTGCAAAAAGTAGCTTCATCGGTTCCACAGACACACACACACACACACACACACACAGTAGTGTTTCATAGTCTATTCCTATTACAGAGTCAGTGTGGAGAGATGATGTCAAACCAGGATGGAGAGGAGTATTTGGTGAAACTGTATGGGAAGGCTCTGTACGAAGGCAATCGGAGGACACTGAAGAAAGGGCCCTATCTCCGATTTAACTCTCCCTCCCCAAAGTCCAAAGCCCCTCGGCCAAGAGTGGTAGAGAGTGTGAGAGGTGAGTGGTAGAGAGTGTGAGAGGTGAGTGGTAGAGAGTGTGAGAGGTGAGTGGTAGAGAGTGTGAGTGGTAGAGAGTGTGAGAGGTGAGTGGTAGAGAGTGTGAGAGGTGAGTGGTAGAGAGTGTGAGAGGTGAGTGGTAGTGTGAGAGGTGAGTGGTAGAGAGTGTGAGAGGTGAGTGGTAGATAGTGTGAGAGGTGAGTGGTAGAGAGTGTGAGAGGTGAGTGGTAGAGTGTGAGAGGTGAGTGGTAGAGAGTGTGAGAGGTGAGTGGTAGAGAGTGTGAGAGGTGAGTGGTAGAGAGTGTGAGAGGTGAGTGGTAGAGAGTGTGAGAGGTGAGTGGTAGAGTGTGACAGGTGAGTGGTAGAGAGTGTGAGAGGTGAGTGGTAGAGTGTGACAGGTGAGTGGTAGAGAGTGTGAGAGGTGAGTGGTAGAGAGTGTGAGAGGTGAGTTGTAGAGAGTGTGGGAGGTGAGTGGTAGAGAGTGTGAGAGGTGAGTGGTAGAGAGTGTGAGTGGTAGAGTGTGAGAGGTGAGTGGTAGAGAGTGTGAGAGGTGAGTGGTAGAGAGTGTGAGAGGTGAGTGGTAGAGAGTGTGAGAGGTGAGTGGTAGAGAGTGTGAGAGGTGAGTGGTAGAGAGTGTGAGAGGTGAGTGGTAGAGAGTGTGAGAGGTGAGTGGTAGAGAGTGTGAGAGGTGAGTGGTAGAGAGTGTGAGAGGTGAGTTGTAGAGAGTGTGAGAGGTGAGTGGTAGAGAGTGTGAGAGGTGAGTTGTAGAGAGTGTGAGAGGTGAGTGGTAGAGAGTGTGAGTGCCAGAGTGTGGTAGAGAGTGTGAGTGGTAGAGAGTGGTAGAGAGTGTGAGTGGTAGAGAGTGGTAGAGAGTGTGAGTGGTAGAGATTGGTAGAGAGTGTGAGTGGCAGAGAGTGGTAGAGAGTGTGAGTGGCAGAGAGTGGTAGAGAGGTGAGTGGTAGAGAGGTGAGTGGCAGAGAGTGTGAGTGGTAGAGAGGAGAGAGGTGAGTGGTAGAGAGGTGAGTGGTAGAGAGGTGAGTGGTAGAGTGGTAGAGAGGTGAGTGGGAGAGAGGTGAGTGGGAGAGAGGTGAGTGGGAGAGAGGTGAGTGGGAGAGAGGTGAGTGGCAGAGAGTGTGAGTGGCAGAGAGGTGAGTGGTAGAGAGGAGAGAGGTGAGTGGCAGAGAGGTGAGTGGTAGAGAGGAGAGAGGTGAGTGGTAGAGAGGTGAGTGGGAGAGAGGTGAGTGGGAGAGAGGTGAGTGGGAGAGAGGTGAGTGGTAGAGAGGTGAGTGGGAGAGAGGTGAGTGGCAGAGAATGTGAGTGGCAGAGAGGTGAGTGGTAGAGAGGTGAGTGGGAGAGAGGTGAGTGGTAGAGAGGTGAGTGGTAGAGAGGTGAGTGGGAGAGAGGTGAGTGGGAGAGAGGTGAGTGGGAGAGAGGTGAGTGGGAGAGAGGTGAGTGGGAGAGAGGTGAGTGGTAGAGAATGTGAGTGGCAGAGAGGTGAGTGGTAGAGCGGAGAGAGGTGAGTGGTAGAGAGGTGAGTGGTAGAGAGGTGAGTGGTAGAGAGGTGAGTGGTAGAGAGGTGAGTGGGAGAGAGGTGAGTGTTAGAGAGCTGAGTGTTAGAGAGGTGAGTGTTAGAGAGGTGAGTGGTAGAGAGGTGAGTGGCTCACCAGAGATCTCAACAGGCTTGTCTTCCCACAGTTGTTCATGTGACGTGTTCTCTCTGTCGCTTCCTTTAGCACTTAATCACGAGCTCTCTCTCTCTCTCGTTCTCTCTCTCTCGCTCGCTCGCTCTCGCTCTCTCTCGATCTCTCTATCTCTCCCTCTCTATCTCTCTCTCTCTCTCTCTCTCGTTCTCTCTCTCTCTCGTTCTCGCTCTCTCTCCCTCTCCCTCTTTCTCTCTCTCTCCCTCTCTTTCCCTCCCTCTCTCTCTCTCTCTCTCTCTCTCTCTCTCTCTCTCTCTCTCTCTCTCTCTCCCCCCCCCCCAGGGGTGAAGATGAAGTCATCGAAGACCCAGACCAGTCTCCCCCATGGACGGTCAGTCTCCTCTCCCCTGTACCCGGCCATACCCAAGGAACCTCAGTACATCTTCAGCCCGACCCGTGGAGGAGCCCAGTACCACCCTGGGACCTCACTGGAGGGGTACCTCATCCCCATGGCCATCCCACTGGGTGAGACTGGACTCTACCTGGGGCTGATATACCCATTTTACACCACCGTTCCGACCCTTACTGTTCTGACTCAAACACCAATTACAATTTTCCCATTGGAAGCTAGCTAACACAACTCTCTTGTTGACATCGGTCTTATTTTCACCCCTTTCTCTACTGTTTGTTGGCTGTGTCTCGAAGGCCATCTCACTGCAATTAAATGGTTCCCGGGCTGACCTATTACAGGAGTGCGGTGCCTCAGTGCGTGGTGTGCCACTCTGTTCGTCTCCATCCTCTCTCAGCTGAAAGGTCACTGGATTGTGACACGGACCAAACACACACGGGCACAAAGTAGTGTTGAGGGGAGACGAGGAATCTAAAGGCCTTAATTAGTATTACAATGAAGCTTCTCAGTTTAAGGCTTCATTCTAGCTTCTTTTCCCTCTCTCTTTTTCTAATTCCGAACCTCTATTTGAATAAACTCCAAGTAGGTCCTGGCTCTCTCATTTGTTTGAGGAGCTGCATCTGATCGACTGCTTCTGTACCTTTTTACAAGGTAGCATGTTTCCTTTCCTCGAATGATAATGACCTCGCCTAAACTTCTAGCAACATTCGTTGAATTTATATCGTTATTTTGAGAAATATGTTTATTTTCTATTTTGGTTTAAAAATGTACGATAATATCCTCAGCACCTCCACACACACAAAAAGCTAAATGGGCATTTCTGAGAGGAGCTACAGTAATAACCTGTAATTGGCCAGCAGCCAAGTCAAATGAATGACGCGTCATATCTGAAATGGAATCAAATAAGAATTAAATCAAATATTTTTGTTCAAACAGCGGGAGATCATTTGTCTCTTGTCTCCTGTCTGCTTTGTTGACCTCGAGTGCCGGTGGGGGTTTTTCCAGACGGAGAGAACAAAAGAAGACCGGTAATAGCATCTGCAATGCAGTGTCTCTCTCATTACTGTGTTAGAGAGAGGGACAAGTTCCTTTACTCTCCAACACAGACTCGTCCCCATGTGTTAGTGGGACACGCAAACACACACACTTGTTAGTGTTGGGAGTGTCTTGATGGTTCCCTCTCAAGGACAATAAAGGGTGATTTATCAGTGTGTCTGTCTGCATGGGGGTTTGCCCGATTCCTACCCTTCGCAGCACCGTAATGCCATCCCATAGTAAAGCTCTCTAGCTGTTATGCAGTCTATAATCTGAGTCTATAAGTCTGGGTAGCTAATTCTGACAATTACGTTCCTATAGCAGCATATATATATATATACACACACACTCAGACCGACTGCTCTGCTCTGCTCTCCCAGTCCTAACCCCTTCCAGACATAAGTTACCATCCTCATCTGAATATATATATATAATCAATGTCATAAATGTGTACTGCATGCAACTCCCTGGTTGAACACAACACAGCTTCCGTATGGTGTTTCTATATCTATGGCATCACCATATCTATGCAGGACTTCCTGTTTCAGGTATCATTTCAATACTCTTTGCGCCGGTGAGACAGTGAACCCAGGGGGAGACCGAGAGTAGAGGCAGAGGGCACGTGTGGTCTGGAGTCTGCGGCACTACCACTAGACCAGACTCTGCCACTCCTAAATAAGTAGGCCTGAGATTAAAGTTTCTGGCTCCCATTAATAACTGATGAGGATGGTAACTTATGTCTGGAAGGGGTTAGGACTGGGAGAGCAGAGCAGAGCAGTCGGTCTGAGTGTGTGTGTTAGCTAGTCAGAGACCGTGTGTCACGTTGTGAGGGTAGAGATTAGAGCTGGCCTAATTCTTCTTCTCTGGCTGTGCATCCCCGGGGAGGGAGGAGGCCTCCAGGAGCCTGCCAGCCCTTTCATCTGCTACAGATGCTCCCGCTCCCACTCTCACTCCCTCCGACACACAGAGGCACAGCTCAGGACAGCCAGCTAGCTCACTGACTGCTCCCAACCCTAGTTTTTTTTTCCTCTCTCTCTCTCTCTCGTTCTCTCTCTCTCTCCCTCTCTCTCTCCCTCTCTCTCTCTCTCTCTCTCTCTTTCTCGTTCTCTCTCTCTCTCTCTCTCGTTCTCTCTCTCTCTCGTTCTCTCTCTCTCTCGTTCTCTCTCTCGTTCTCTCTCTCTCATTCTCTCTCTCTCTCGTTCTCTCTCTCTCTCTCGTTCTCTCTCTCTCTCGTTCTCTCTCTCTCTCTCTCGTTCTCTCTCTCTCTCGTTCTCTCTCTCTCTCGTTCTCTCTCTCGTTCTCTCTCTCTCATTCTCTCTCTCTCTCGTTCTCTCTCTCTCTCTCGTTCTCTCTCTCTCTCGTTCTCTCTCTCTCTCTCTCGTTCTCTCTCTCTCTCGTTCTCTCTCTCTCTCGTTCTCTCTCTCGTTCTCTCTCTCTCATTCTCTCTCTCTCTCGTTCTCTCTCTCTCTCTCGTTCTCTCTCTCTCTCTCGTTCTCTCTCTCTCTCTCTCTCTTGCTCTCTCTCTCTCTCTCTCGTTCTCTATCTCTCTCTCTCTCTCGTTCTCTCTCTCTCTCTCTCTCTCTCGTTCTCTCTCTCGTTCTCTCTCTCGTTCTCTCTCTCTCGTTCTCTCTCTCTCGTTCTCTCTCTCGTTCTCTCTCTCTCTCGTTCTCTCTCTCGTTCTCTCTCTCTCTCTCTCTCTCTCTCTCTCTCTCTCTCTCTCTCTCTCTCTCTCTCTCTCTCTCTCTCTCTCTCTCTCTCTCTCTCTCTCTCTCTCTCTCTCTCTCTCTCTCTCTCTCTCTCTCTCTCTCTCTCTCTCTCTCTCTCTCTCTCTCTCTCTCTCTCTCTCTCTCTCTCTCTCTCTCTGTGCTGTGCTGTGCTGTGCTGGAGACAAGTCTTCTATCAGAGTGGTTGGTCAGACACATTGGAATCTGTGTGCTGCTTTTCTTGCTTGTGAACCCCGTAGGGTATCAGTGTACAGCAGCAAGGCCACACTTTCCCTAAAATCACTCCACACACTGACTTCTTTGTTTCCCATCTCGTACATGTTGTTGGTCACTGGGTTTGAATAACAGCATTCTGCATCCGTTCTTTGTGTCTCATTATCTGCTATTTTGGCTTGGTTCTCCTTCCAGTTCTATTTACATTCGACCCGTCTTGGGGCGAGGAGGACGACTGCAAATGAGCTGGGATGGTTTTCCTGTACTGCCAGCAGTTACACAACCGACCAACCTGACCACGTGTTTTCCATAAAAAGTACTTGCACATTCCAAATGACTCAGAGCCACTTGCTCCGAATGAACTAACAAAAAAAGAAGTCCCCCTTTTTGGATGTCCTTCAGCCAAATGATGGAAATCATAAAGCTTATATTTCCCCAGTTACGGGCTCAGAGCTGGATAAACAGCTTTCTGTCGTCCGCTGTGCTCCCAGCAGATTTACGTTAATGTAATCCTGTGTGTTATATTACAGGGTGGGAGGGGGGGATGTTATAGGGCTGGGCTGCATGGCCACGTGTCTCTTAATATCTTAATAGGCGTTAACTCATCAACAGAAGCCTTCACCAACGAGTCCGGTAACAAATCCTACAACCAAACTACACTCTGAACTTATTAGCTAGTTTTCCCCAACTCCCCCTCGCCAAACAGATGCCGAGTGGCGCGCGGGTCCAGTGGGCAGCGTCCCAGGTTGGCAGATGTGTGGAGGACAAAAGAGTGATGCGTGAGAGTTATTATTTAGGATGGCGTTTACAGCCCTCCTCTTCCCACAACGGACCCGAACAGCAGCTCAGGAGAGATACGAGCCAGGTGTGCTCTCTGTGCTTGGTGCTTTCCACAGGCGGAGCGAGCCGGCCACGGGAGGAGAGCAGCTCTTAGCACGCCCAGCACGTAATGCTCTTCACTGTTCACTACCCCCGTGTTGTGTAAACACAGTTGAGATATTATCTGCTCTGCACCAAGGGGATATACTCTTATGTGCTGGAAGGGAGAGACAGAGAGTGGAGGAGAACGAGGGAGAGAGAGACGTACCCCTCTCTCTTCTTAAGTGCATCTAGCATGCGATATTATGGCCTCCCCTTGCATGTATCATCATACGCTAGTGCTTGAAACAACAAACAACTTATTTTTTCCCTTGGTGACTTTTCGTTGACGGTCGCTCAGTGCCATGATTATAACCAACCACCAGTGTTTAACAGTCTTGCCTAGACACTTCGCAGGAAGTACCTCTTCAGCATACTGTTTAGTTTGATGTTAGCGTCTGCTGACTTTGGGTCTTGTGTGTCTAATTGAGACCGTATTTGACATGTCTCCCTCTCTCTACCTCCAGGCCAGCCCAGAGTGGATGGATTGGCCCCCCAGCCCTCCCGTGTCCTCATTAGTGACCCGCCAGTGACCACCTACATGCCCCCCTCCCCACCCAGACCGGCCCCTGCCCCCCGCAAACCCACCGTGGCCGTGCCGGAGGTGACGTCTGGCCCGAGGAGAAGACGAGTACAGCTTCAAGTGCAAGTAAGGCTCAGCCTCGATATCTGCCTGGTTGTGGACAATCATCCCAAATGGAATGGCGTCGTTGTGTGGACTGTCTAGTCTATATTTGAATCATGCATCTGAACTCTCGCTCTGAATGCACCAGGTTCAGCCCAGTGTGAATATCGAACCCCACACGCCAACCCCCATCCAGAGCCCAGCTCCCTCTCCACCACCTCCTCCTGCTGCTGCTCCTCCAGACATACAGGTACAGTAACACCCCAATGAGAAATGTGACTTGTCTCCCCTCGCCCACCCCCTAGCCAGCTGCGTGAAGGCCCAGTATTATGCAGTAACATTATGCCGTAATGGGCTCAGCCTCAAAAACATCCATCAATCAGCATCTAGACCAGGCCAGTGAAACGTGTGGTTGTACTACGGTGTGCAGGACTGCACTCAGCCCCCCCAATACCTTTCCTTTCCACACTCCCCAGGACATAAGACACCCCCCCCCCCCCCCCCTCCTCCTGCTTGCCCCCAGACCGGGACTCCCTTCTTGCTGAGTCCACAGACTGGGGTAGAAAAGGAGCATTGAGTGAGAGGTGTAACAGTATCCTTATGGGGAGGGAGAGGAGGGAGTGGTCCCAGGGCTGGGGGTTGTCCGTGCCTGCCGTGATGCCTGCTCCTGTTCTGTAGACACCTTTGTTTCTTGCCTGCTAACGTTTCCACAGGATGCATGCATCCCAAATGGCACCCTATTCCCTATATAGTGCACCACTTTCAATCAGAGCCCTATGCACTATATAGGGAATAGGGTGCCAGTCTCTCCCAGACTGTTTGATTCATGACGCCGCTAGCCTTCCTCAGTAATGTCTCCATGCTGGATTGGCTGTGATGGTGTTGTGGGAAGAGGGCCTATAATGTATCCCATATAGCAGCTTGTGGCAGACCATTCACTGGCTATAGATGGCAGTTTGGCCCTCTGAGCTTGGCCCGGCTCCAGACCGCGGGGGCTTCTGGTGGCTTATAGGAGAGAGCTTTTTTCTCTTCATGCTGCACAGCACATTTTTTTGCAATGAGATGTGTGTGTGTGTGTTGCTCCCACGCAAATATTTCCACTGTGAGTGTGTGCGTGAAAGTGAATGATTAATAAGACTCACAGGAGGTTGGTGGCACCTTAATTGGCGATGACGGGCTCGTGGTAATGACTGGAGCGGAAAGATTGGAATGGTATGGATCACATGGTTTCCGGGTCTTTGATGCCATTCTGTTCGCTCCGTTCCAGCCATTATTATGAGGCGTCCTCCCCTCAGCAGCCTCCTCTGACAAGACTGTGGTGGAGCCTGCCAGGCTGCAGTGCTGCTCACACTTAAGGGCCACGGCCACTCGCTCTCTCTCTCTTACAAATTCAACTCCGCTCCAGTCAGGCAGGCACATATGGTTGCCTGGCAACGGATGTGGGTTATCAATCTCTGTGCTTGTGGTGGGAGTCAGTCGATGCAAGGACAAAGCAGTGCTGTAGAGGTATGGCTGATGCCTGACTGCTGCAGTGAGCATCCTTCCTCCTCCTCATACTACTGCTGGTCACATAGCAGTTATGCTGATTGCAGCTTTGGTTATGTCCTAGAATTGCTGAAAGATTCCTGGAGTCGGCTATCCGGTTTTCGCTGGTGGTCTAAATGTGTTCTCATTCCTATCACCGTCCTGGCAGTAATGTCTTTGTCATAAGTACTCCTTCAGTTGAGTCATGTCTTGCTATGTACTTGATATTCTAGCATTCCACACTGTCTGAGGGCTACTTTTGAGAGATTAAAAAAATGTCTGTTCCGCTCTGCTGTTCTTTGGTTATCAGTTTAGTTTAGAACATGGTAGACCTGTGTCTGTTCATTTTCTATGAAGTCTGGCCACTGAGCAGGGAAGTGTGTTTTAAGTGTGGGTGGCCATTTTCTTCCTCTGTCTCACTGAGGTAGTAGGGAATCACCTGGCCACTATTGGACTGATCTGTCCGGTCCATCTCTCACCCCATCCCCTCTCACCACCTCCCCCCCCTGTGCTGACTGAGTGGAATGATAATGTGTTGGTGTGGTTCTGTGCCTCTCTCTCTGCAACACTCTGCCCTCCAAGTCCTGGAGCTTTATCCGCAGTCCACAACAAACACCACAGCTCTCAGTTCTCTCACACTCACTCACCTACCGCCACAGACGGCTCAATACGACCCGGACGGCCCAATACAACCCTGACGGTCCAATACAACCCGGACGCCCCAATATAACCCGGACGGCCCAATACAACCCGGACGGCCCAATACAACCCGGACGGCCCAATACAACGCAATACAACCCGGACAGCCCAATACAACCCGGACGGCCCAATACAACCCAGACGGCCCAATACAACCCGGACGGCCCAATACAACACAATACAACCCGGACAGCCCAATACAACCCGGACGGCCCAATACAACCCGGACGGCCCAATACAACACAATACAACACAGCAAACAAATAGTTGCACTGGTAACTACACTCATTAGCACAATGGTATTCCTTTTAATGACCAAATTCCTTACCCGGTGGCCTAATAGCACCTGTCAATCAAATGGTCTGTTAAATGAAAACCGTCTACTACTCCGTATAGTACTGGCATGCTGCAAGGGGAGTCAAGTATTTGAACCAAGCAGGTTATTGTGTGTGTTTACTACAGCAACCAGTGCATATGTATCACAGGCCTCTCAATCAGTCATAAGCAGTGTGTTTTCTGCTGAATACGGAGGCTTCGTTCTCCTGTAATCCTGTGCTGTGTGGGACAGTATGTGATTAAACCTGGTGCCAAACACTGGTTTCAGTCTGAGCCACGGTTAGCTCATTGAACTAATGTAATAAACCTTCCAAGTTGATTCGGAGACTCACACTACATGGGGTGAGTGCACTGTATGTAGGGAATAATCAAGAGCACCGCTGAATGGTGCTCGTATCGGTACCTCCCGCAATCACGCCGAAAGAAATCACTGAGCTTGAAGAGCAGTTGTTTTTCCTATCATAGATTCAATATTTGGACGGGCGGGACTCAGCGAGAGGCTCCCGCAGATTTTCGATCGGCCCGTTGCGTTGGATTGATCGGGTTGTACTTTATGAATGGGAAGCAGGAGGAGTTGGAACGCGCTTCATAATTGTCTCTCTCTCCCACGGCGTTGTTGTTTATTGTTTACGGTCAATAGCCGCACACAAACCTTAGAATGTCACCACAACCCTATCGATAATAATTGGTTTTCCAGGCATTTGTCATTGTCTAGCATGAACTGCAGGTCTGCCATAGCTGGAGGGAATGAGTGTTAATTCACCTTTTGAACCCAATAGTTAGACGGGTTAAATAAGGACTATAATCTATCCGTCCTCTTATTGCAGAGTGTGGAGGGGAGGCATGATGAAGAGATGGATGATGAGGAGGAGAGCGTTTTCCCCGGAACACATTTCCTGGAGGTTGCTGACATTGCCCAGGTAGAGTCCATTTTGCGTGTCTGTGTGTGCCCGGTCCTGTGTGCGTAGGAAGTATGTGGCATCTGAGTCACCAGCTCAAGGGCATCTAGAGATCAGGTCTGCTGCGTCCAACACTTTTAACCCTTAATCCTTCTCCCTTGACGTTCACCTCCTTGGAAGGTTGATTTGAAATTTTGCAAAAGGAATAGATTATTTTATTCATTTGATTTTCATACAGTGTGTCACCTTTGCATGCCAACGAGATAGCGATATTCAGAGCGGTGCCACAGAGCTTTGAATTTCTCCTCCCTTCCACGCATAAAAAAAAAGAATAATTCAAGTCATCATAAATGGATGTTCATTTAATTAGAAACTCTCGTCAATAAAAGGCCTATGTTTTTTCACCTTCCATTGTAATAGCTGTTGTACGTTTTCTCTTCGTTTGATGCACTGTCTTTCTCCAGCAGCCCTCCACCGTGGCTTCGCGAGGAATTTGTATGTTATGTAAACCTACATCCCCTCAATCAGCAAATCCACACAAACCATCAGCTTTCCATATTCACCGCTAACAAGAGGCCAAAGCAGCACTGACGCAAATCGAGCCATTAAGGCAGGTTCCTCGCGGTCACACAAGGGCAAATAGTTTGTTAACATAGAAATGCTCCTGTTGTCATGATTGTGTGAGGAGGCTTAGGAGAACAACAGGCTCCACAGCTGTCAGAAAGGAAAGAAAGAGAAAGAAAGGTATTGGAATAAAAAGGGGGTTTGAATTGAAGAACATCTCTATGGTTCCACAGTGCCCTCTTTTGGTCGGGAAGTGAACTACATTCTCAAACAAGGCAGGTTTGAAGTGTAGCTTTGTGTGGATTTGATATGCAATGGAAATGATGTTAGGAGAGGGAGTTTTACATTTGGTAGAAAATGGTGTCCCAAATGGCAAAAGTAGGGCACTACATAGTGAATATGGTGTCATTTGAGATGTATTAGTAGGGTTCAGTTGCTGCCTGCTGCTGAATCACTGTCTGGGCTACTCAGTCCTCCCTCTCATTTTTTCAAATTGTGGTCATTTGGATCAGAGAGATTGATCCAATAAGTAATGCACACATTTCCAAAAAAGTTAAAGCTGTAAAAGTTTTAATGTGATCTGGAACCATTTCCTATAATTAAGCTCTTTTTAAAATTGCGATCTTTCCCTGCAATCACTCTTTAACTTTTCCCAACAACCCAATGAAGAGTTGTGTTTTTAAAACCCCATCAACACAATGCATCCAGTCAAAAAAGAGAGATCATGAAACATGGGCTGAGTCTGTTGTGTTACACAACCGTGTATAGACGCCAGCTACTAGAGTGTCCCCACCTCAACGCCCTAACACTATTTAGCTATTTATTTATTTAAATGTTTTGACCAAGCAGAAAACTTCAAACAGTCCCCTTTTGGCAGACTTTCCCTCTCTCGTTCTCCCTCTCGTTCTCTCTCTCTCTCGTTCTCTCTCTCTCTCTCTCTCTCTCTCGTTCTTTCTCTCTCTCTCGTTCTCTCGTTCTCTCTCTCATTCTCTCTCTCGTTCTCTCTCTCTCGTTCTCTCTCTCTCTCGTTCTCTCTCTCATTCTCTCTTGTTCTCTCTCTCGTTCTCTCTCTCTCGTTCTCTCTTGCGTTCTCTCGTTCTCCCTCTCTCGTTCTCCCTCTCTCTCGTTCTCTCGTTCTCTCTCTCTCTCTCTCTCTCTCTCTCTCTCTCTCTCTCTCTCTCTCTCTCTCTCTCTCTCTCTCTCTCTCGCCACTAGAAATTAGATTAAAGAGCCAGCTTGACGCAGCCTTCTCTGTTTTTACTGCCAAGGAATCTGCAAATAATGCAAAGCCAGTGACCAAAACATACTAAACGGACACCATAAAGCCAGAGCAAGGGATCTAAAACCCCAAATCACATTTTCGTCCTGACCTTTCAGGCCTCCAATCTTGCTACTAGTGTATCCATCTAGCGTTCCCACCCATATTTTTTCCTACAATTAAAATGTATTTTTCCATCAGGATCCAGAGGAGGAGGAGGAGCTCCATGATGGTCCTATAGAACTGAACGGTCTGGCCTCTCCTCCTACTGCTATGTACCACGGTCCTGTGTTCCCCTGCTACCCTGCAGAGCCCCTACCACCCCCAGACCCTGTCCTCAGCTCCATCCAACACAGAGAGACCCTGGAGAACAGGCTGGTTGACTGGTGAGGAGGATAGCATTATGTTACGCAGTGAAGCTGAACACTGTTTTTTTTTATTTTTACGAATGCAGAATACACATTCCAATATCCCTACTGGTGTACTACTTGCAATGCCAAATACATGCCAACAGGCAATGTAGAGTTCACCATCAACATAAAGGGAGCTAGTTAGAAGTAACGGGTTTGTTTGTTCGTTTAGGGTGGAGCAGCAGCTGATGGCCAGAATGATCTCCGAGATGTACCATCCCCCTCTAGCTGACCCCGCCCAGAACCAGAGTCCCTCCCACTCTGAGCCAGAGGACAGTGTTACCTCTGACATCGGTGAGAACTGGGACTGGTCACATAGTATACCTAGTTCCACTTGGTCATGCTCACCCTTTCTGTAGCTTACCACATGCATCATCCTGATGATGTGGCAAGTTACAATTTGCTTTCTGAAAGTCTTATATCTTGAAAACATTATTGCTGATGTGCAAAACATTTTGGGACTGTATCAACGGTGAACTAATGAACAACAATACCAAAATGTCGTTTTTGAGTGGATTATTCCTTTAATCCCAACTCTGACCTTAACCATCACAGAAAAACTGGGTGAGAACTGGGTCCTTTCACTCAAAAGGTCTTGTCCTGTTCAGGTCATCCCGATGCCTGTGGAGCTGAGCCCAGCCAGCAATGATGCATTACAGCATAGCTGTGGCTTGGGAGCGTCTGGTAGCCACTTTCCTCAGGGAATTTGTGTGGGGCTCTGTGGTACAGTGACTGTGTCAGTGGGGCTCTGTGGTAGCATTGTGAGTGCTGTTAACCATCCGATGACATGCGAAACGCTACCTCAAGCTCAACGGCTTTGTCAAGCCACCGACCGCAATCCTCATGTTCAGGAATCCCAAAATGTCCCTCGTGGCTTTTAATAAATGAGCTCAAATGGGGTTGGTACGCCTGCTGAGATATTGACATGAAACTGAATAGATGGACTGTACATCATCCCCTTGGTTCAAGTTCCGTGTTGAACAGGATTTTGCAATTAATTTTACATTAATTCATTTCATTTTAAGATAGCTAGGCGAGACAACCACATGTCACATATCACAGGGGGGGGGGTTAGTGCTAGTTAATGTTTTTTTTGTTTGGGGGTGGGGGGGGTTGAGGTGAGGAGGAGGGATTAGCTTCGGGGGGAGGCTGGTTCCTACATTGGGGTGCCGGGACAGGGAAGGGCTTGGACTGGACTGAGCGGGTGCTGCCGTCCCGTAGTGGTGGGAGGGCCAAGAGACCTGAGTGCTGGGGTTGAGGTGTCGGGCCTGAGCCTGAATGTAGGGAGGGGCAGTTTCTTTCGCTGCTCCGTAGGTTGGCACCATGGACTTGTAGTGGATGCGAGCTTCGACTGGAAGCCAGTGGAGTGTGCGCAGGAGCGGGGTGAGATGAGAGAACTTGCCTCATTGAAAGTTATGCCTCACGGTTTATTTGAGTGCGAGCTGTCTGTCGTGAAGGGAGAAGACATGTCAAAGCCCCAATACGATAATACAGTTTCTCATTAAATCATTGATTGCTCTTTCTCATCTACCCGGCTCTGCTTCTCCTTCTTCTTCGCTGCTACGGATTGCAGTCAGAACACTTAAGAGAGGCAGTGGCAGCGACGTTAGCGGGCCATGGATTCAGGTCGTCTCCCAAACGGCACCCCGTTCCCTTTGTAGTGCCCCCTTTTATAGTGCACAATATAGGTAATAGGGTGCCATTTGGGACGTTGCCTCACGCTCTCATCTAGTAGAAAGATCAATGATGTATCACATTTGCAGATGAGGCCTCCACCCTGTGATCACTGGAGGGTGACTCTGCTACTCCCTTTAGACAGAACAGTGAGAAGAATGAGGGGGAAACTGCTGGGCTTCTTTTGTGCAATATAAACCCAGCGATTGGATGTCAACTATTCTTTTAATTGTTTTGTTAAAATGATCTCGTATGCAAAAATGGGCATACCAGAAGAGTAGATGTTCCGTAGTGAGAATCCGTTTTGAAACTTTGTGTCCGTCCAATCAGAACACAGATGTTGGTTTTCTGTTGCAAAACGCTCTGCTACAATGTGTGGTTCCAGTGGAGGCTGCGGGTGGAGAGGGCCTACAGCTGTTTGTGGACGCCAGTGTTCCTGTGGACTCGGAGCTGATCAGACAGTATGTGAACGAGGCACTGGCAGAGACCATAGCCCTGATGCTGGGACAGAGAGAGGGACAGGAGAGACCTGTAGCACCAGCCAAGCCTCGGGATCCTCCGTCGCAGGAGGTACTGTGTACAGTCAATCAATCAATAAATCAGTCTTTACTGTATAAATAAAACAAAAAATAGTATTTTGAAATAGTATTTCTAATCTAACATTTACACTGAGTTATTTGTTCTTTTTTTTACAGTATTTTATTGTAATTGTATTCTTTCCACAATGTGGTGCTGTTGTAGGAGCCCTTGGTGCCAACCCCAGTGCCCACCCCAGAGCCCAGTGTTAGTCCTGGGCCCCCCAGCAGAGGCCTGTCCCCCCTGGCTACCCCACAGGCTTCAGAGCAGGGGACCCCCCAGCAGTCACCCAGAGAACCCCAGCCACAGGAGCCTCACGTCTTCACACCTGCAGGTCTCATAGCATAGTTACTGTATCTCCATTACACACGCACACTCTGCATACTCCGTCTGCGGTCATAGTAATGGAGTGGTCCATGACTAGGGACCACAGCTTTTCATGATCATGTGACCTGATAAGGGAAAACTCAGCGACCTAGTTATAAGCAGAGTTTTAGAGTTCTAGAGTTTTTCTTGTGCTGGTCACATGGTCAGGAAAAACTTGGGCTTATCCATGATAGAATGATCCCCAGCCTATCCAATGAGATGCTGAACATTCCTGTTCCACTTTGATCTCAGACCCAGAGCCAATAGTGACCCCAGTCACCACTCCAAACCCCTCTCCCCTGGCGGTGTCCCCTCCCTCTGGCCCTGCCGGACCCTGGGGAGACGCATCGCTGCCCCTGGCTGAGGAGCAACCCCACAGCCCTGTAGAGGAGCAGGAGAAGCACAACAAGCCACTGTGAGTCTGCCTGTCTGCTGATTCTACTGTCTGTCTGTCTGTCTTTCTGAATGGTGGAACTGCGTGGGGACCTCCCTCAGAAGACAATAAGGGGACATAGTGGCGAGTGTAGGATGCACTGCTTGGTGTGGTTGTATTGTACCACAGCTCCCCCTGCTGTCAGGAGATGACAATGCAGTTAGAGTTACAAAGAACATGCGAAGATAACACACAGGCCTGGAACATAGATGGTTATTGGTTTTAACCTAACCGAGCACCACCCATCCTACTAATATCTCATCTCTCTCTTTTTCTCTCTCTCCTTCTTTTTCTCTTCTCTCTTTCTACAGAGTGATGTCAGTGGCTGAGGAAGAGCCTGTCAGTGTGCCTCCAGTCCCACCTGTAACCTCCAGCCCCCTGACCCGGTCTCCCCACTCCCCTACTCCACCACCCCCACCTGGGCCTCAGACCCCCTCCACTCCCCCCTCCTCCTCGTCGGAGGAGACGACCAGCAGCAGCAGTAGTTCCACAGTCACTGGGACAGACGCGGCTGCTAGACACATCTCAGAGGGAGAGCTGCTCCTCAGCTATAGCCAGGCGGCAGCAGCACGGGGTGAGATGGATAGACAACGCAGCTCAACGCGCACATACACACACACACACACACACACACACACACAGTGTTGGGGATTATTTCCTCAGACGTCGGGTGGTCTACAAAAGGCCATCAGTTCCTAAGATTGTCAACTCCATAGTCCTCATAGTGTGACTATTATCATGTCAAACCCATTGATGCCTTTTCGTCTGTTTCCACCCAGCCTTTGAGGAGGAAGGCTTCTATGTTCCCTATCTAATCAACAGCTTCTCCAGCTCGCTGCAGGAGGTTCAGGACATGGTGAGTGGCACAGTCTCCACTGCTTTTCTTTTACTATCATAGCGCTGTTATTCCAAATGTCCAAACGGCTCCCATACACAGCAAACAACGCTGTTACATTTCCTGTGTCACTCAGGACTACGACCCGCCCAGTGAGGGTCAGGTGAGGAGGCCTGTCAACCCGGCCCACCACGACCCCATCCTGTCTCTATTGGCTAAGATGGACCAGGGGGTCATCACGCAGACACGCCCTGACCCGGAGGTAACTATCAGACTACTGCACTGCTCTGTACATACTGGAGCTTTATTTTTCCCGTTGTGACATTAAAATGCCTCTAGGTGGCAGCTTTTCCCCATTTGTCAATGCATGCCAAAATGGAAGGTGACCTTATTGTGTTTGTGCATAGCATTTATGCAAGGGAAATCCAATGAAATGCAATATAGACAAAAGCTTTGGCACAGTGTACATAAATACTGGGTTAATGCTGACTTGGAATTGTAAAAAAAATATTGTGATTCGCAAGCAAACAGCCAAGGCATTAAGCCCTTGCAGTGCAGGGTCATGTTCAGAATGGCAGACCGTAGCCAAATGTTTTGCAAAAGCTCAGTGAGCTGTGACTGCTGTGTCCCCCCCAATCCCCAGGAGTCCTGGGAGGAGGAGGGAGAGGTCAGCGAAGGCCAGAGACCCAGGCTGCATCCTGCAGGGGAGAGGCTAGTTACTGGACACTCCCTCACTGTCCAGCCCTGGAACAGGACAGAGCCCAACCCCAGACAGGGACACGTCACCTCCCCAGGACAGCTCACCCTGCAGTCAGCAGGTAGAACTGGAACCGCACGGCAATGTTTCTCATTCCATTCTACCTCTGTTCCCCCTGCCTAAAGGAGTTTGGGGTATATACTTGTTGGATTTAAATGACAAAATGTGTTGCTTTTTAAAACTCTGGACTCAGAACCCACAAACGACAGGCTTACGACCGGACTTCTCTATCTCATTTCAAATTAATCGATATGTGTATGAGGAGAGGAGAGGGGTACTAGAGATTACAAGGCAGCGTTAAGGGTTGATATGGCGTTCACAGGAGGAGGGGAAGGGAACAGGGGAGGAGAAAGCGAGGAGAGGGGGAATAGACGTGTTGACACCACAGAGCAGAGCCACAGTGCTGAGAGAGTTATCCTGAGTCATAGGGGAAATCAGACAGCCTGGAATCTCCATCAGGGGCTGCTGGGAGCACAGAGAGGCCAGGCCAGTGGAAAGCCACTGCTGCTGCCCCGTAGGGGGGGGGGGCTGTGTGTGTCTTTACGTCGTCTGCCTTCTAGAAAGAGTATGTAGTTCATTGAATTTATACAGCACTATTCTAGGACACAAATACTCTTTAAAATACCACTAGAACCCAGAACTAGACAAATAAAGACAAAAGGAAGTGGGATAAGGGTTCTTAAAAAGATGATGATTCACATGATATAGGAGGAGGAGGGGCGCCAGGTAGCCTGGTGGTTAGAGCGTTGGGCCGGCAACCTGGACCGAATCCCTGAGCTGACAAGGTACAAATCTGTTGTTCTGCCCCTGAACAAGGCACTGTTCCTAGGCCGTCATTGAAAATAAGAATTTGTTCTTAACTGACTTTTTAACTTGCCTAGTTAAATAAAGGTTAAGACTGGTTTGTTAAACATAATGTCCACTCTTAACTAGGCCTCTTCTCGTAAAAACGTAGCACTTATCAGTGTTTGACACCCTGCATACTGGTGTTTCAGTTTATACAAATATCTCGTTTAGAGCTGGATGAAAAAGCATGAAATTAATACTGTAATATTTACTTAGTGGTCGAAAAGCAACATGCGATTCTGTTACGGTTGTCGGTCACATGTTGTGAATGCTCCTCTGTGTTCACATGGCTCTTTAGACACAGTGTCTAAGTTCTGCGTCCACTCAGACAGAAGAACCTCATAGCAGATTCCTATCCTCTTCCTGTGTTGGCCAAAATCAATATTTACCCAACTCAAAATCAACTCGACCTGCGGTAAAAAAAAAAAGAGCTCCAATGTTGCTTGAAGACCAGACCAGAGAGAAGGGGGAGAACCCTGCAATCCAAGCAGCAAAGACAGAGACTGTATTAATGACAGAGTAAGAACTCAAAGCCATTTTGTTTTTCCACTCAAACTGGAGCTGTTTGGCACTACTTTTGAACAGGGCCCATAGGACTCTATACAGTGTAATTTGGGATGCACACTACTTTTTAAATAATTTAGCAGACACTCTTATCAAGAGTGACTTACAGGAGCAATTAGGGTTAAGTGCCTTGCTCAAGGGCACATAGACAGATTTTTCATCTTGTCGGCCCGGGGATTCAAACCAGCGACCTTTCCGTTTCTGGCCTAACGCTCTTAACCCCTAGGGCAGCTCTTGACACCAACAGACTGGCGACTCAATTACAATATCACTGAGCTGACACAGAGCCTGTAAAACAGTTTGACAACCCCTCTGTTGTGGCTTATCCTGAAAAGCATGTCAAACCCCATGTTTTGGCTAGAGAAACCATTGTTTGTGTGGCTCTGTGTCATCTGGAAACACTTTCAGACTGCAACGCCTTGTGTTTGGACTTGTGAGATCGTTTCGAAGTGACAGGGCTCCCTCTCCTTTCGAGGCTACGCTGCATGGACACCCGTCATTGATGTTATAATTCTACATGATACTGTATATCTCTATGAGTGGGGAAATGTTAGCTAGGCTTGGATACGGAAGAATGAAAGTGTGTTTCTACAGATGTTACAGATGCAACGAGCTTCCAGGACACTCAGTGGCCAGTTGACATCGGAGTCCTGGATGTGGAGCCAGAGATGTCAAATCAACCTGACACCTCAATGTCACCTCCACCGATGGAGGACTTCGTCTCCCACTGTGCACCACAGGCAAGCATTACACATTTCTACTGTACACACACACACACACACACACACACACACACACAGAGACCTGGCTCTCTGTCATTCACACTGTGTTATCCTTGGCAGCTAGGTAGGTGAGGTTAGACCGTGTTGTGTTTCTGTTAAAGATATAGCCGGTTTGAGGACACTTGCACGAGAAGAGTCTTTCATTAGCCAATGTGCTTCTTTCACCCAAGATGCATTGCAACCTAATCGCTTAGAACAGATCATCTTCTTCCATATCAACTCGGCTCATAGGACAAGACAGAGAGTACAGCCATGTGCTGTGGCTGCGTCCCATATGGAGGATCAGGAGGATGTACTATTCCCTATGTAGTGCGATGGGGTGCCATTGGGGACGAGCCTTTATCTTCTATAAAACTGGTGCAGATGTCCTCCTGTGTGAATCATTGGCTGGCTGCAGCAGCCTCCATACAGTATTGTCTGGTGTTGAGTGTTGACAGTGACAAACAACAACCTATTTTATTTTAGCCCCGTGTCCTGCCTCCACATGCGCCAAATGCAACAGGTGTAGACTTTACAGTGAAATGCTTGCTTACCAGCTCTTCCCAGTGACACAGAGTTTACAAAATATATATAATATACATGCAAAAAGGAGAATACCTATCAATGTAGTATCCTCCTTTTGTTCCAATATTTTCTGAATCAGACAAGCAAAGTGGACTCTATTGTTGAGTGTTGACACATGAAACACGCTCATCAGTCGGGATACCAGATCTAGCCCATGTGTGTGTTTGGTGATTATTCTTCCTAAATGGAGACATCAAAACAATGTGTTGGCTTCCTCCTCTGCTTTCTGTTGCTGTCTGATCTCCTTCCAATACAATGTCTTCCCTTCCTACGTGTACATATTGTAGGTGTCACAAAGTGCTTACACAGAAACCCAGCCTAAAAACCCCAAAGAGCAAGCAAAGCACGGTGGCTAGGGAAAAAACCCTGAGAAAGGCTGGAACCTAGGAAGAAACCTAGAGAGGAACCAGGTTCTGAACCAGCCTCGTATTTATTGTGTTACCTCTCCTCTATGTTTAGGCAACTGAGGTGTCTTGTCCTCCAGCTCCCAGACCTGCTCCCATCCTGGTCAGGCAGTTTCAAAAGACCAATGGAGAGACATCAGAGAAACCAGGTATGGTCGCTCAGTCCAGGTTTATTGATAGAACTGTGTTTATTCATTCAATTGGTCTCACCAATGCTACAATGTAAATACATTCTAATTGATTATTGTAAAGGGGGCGGCGTGGCACATTATTGGGAGAGACCACAAATCCATCTGAAAGCTTTGGAAAAAATGGGTACATCTTAGACACAAACAATGTGTTTGAGAAGCCAACATACAACGACGTGGGTTGACCATCGGGTGTCCTCTGACCACCAGATGGCACTAGTGTATCTGTGCGGTCTGCACTTCAACTTCCTCCCCTCTCCTTTTCTCCTACCACCCCTTCCCTCTCCTTTTCTTTTCCTTTGTCTCCAAGTCAGGTCACTGCAGTTGTTCTCCCAGAGAGGGTGAAATCATTTTTGCCTGACATCACTGTTGTGTCATGTCTTCCCTAGCTACATCTAGACCACAGGGGGCTTAGGAACTGCTCAAGTCAGTGCTTTAAAATTCAATATTTTACATGGGGCTGGACACACCTCAGTGACAACACAACACGGAGGTGAGGAGATGGCATGAGAGTCACTCAGCATGTAGGAAGGGAGGATAGACACGGAGTGACTGAATAAATAGGCTGCATCTTAAATGGCACCCTATTCCCTATATTCCTCCTTCGGCCGCCTTTCCTTCCAGTTCTCTGCTGCCAATGACTAGAACGAACTGCAAAAATCACTGAAGCTGGAGACTCATGTCTTCCTCACTAACTTGAAGCACCAGCTGTCAGAGCAACTCACAGATCATTGCACCTGTACATGTAAATAACCCATCCAACTACCTCATCCCCATACTGTATTTATTTATTTTGCTCCTTTGCACCTCAGTATCTCTACTTGCACATTTATCTTCTGCACATCTATCACTCCAGTGTCTAATTGCTATATCGTAATTACCTCGCCACTATGGCCTATTTTATTGCCTTTACTTCCCATTATCTTACCTCATTTGCACTCACTGTATATATACTTTTTCTATTGTATTATTGACTGTATATTTGTTGTATGTGTCGAACTGCTTTGCTTTATCTTGGCCAGATAGCAGTTGTAAATGAGAACTTGTTCTCAACTAGCTAGGTGAAATAAATAAATCAGGGATCATCAACTAGATTCAGCCGCGGGCTGATTTCTTTCTTGGGCTGATGGTCGAGGGGCCGGAACATAATTTGTAGCCATTTGACCCCAAGAATCCCAAACAGATATAAAATATTAGACCAAAACATAATCATTTCAAACCGAATACAATCACGTCTCTCTATTATGCGTGGGAATACTTGGGAACAGATTTCCAAAATTCTCATCAGTTGGAGTTGGAGTTGATTTTCTGGTGTTTTTACAGTCTTATGTGCAAATAAAACCACTTATGGGCTAAATTCATCCCAGAGGCAGCCAGGTGGGGAACCATGCCCTATAAAGTGCCTTCGTAAAAGTATTCAGACCCCTTGACCTTTTCCACATTTTGTTAGGTTACAGCCTTATTCTAAAATTGATGAAATCGTTTTTCCCCTCATCAATCTACAATACCCCATAATGAAAAAGCAAAAACTGGTTTGTCGAAATGTTGACTAATTCATTAAAAATTAACAACTTAACAACTTAACAACTTAAATGTCACATTTAATGTCACATTTACTCAGTACTTTGTTGAAGCACCTTTGGCAGCGATTACAGCTTTGAGTATTTTGTTTTTGTTGAACCTTTATTTAACTAGGCAAGTCAGTTAAGAACAAATTCTTATTTACAATGACGGCCTACACCGGCCAAACCCGGACGACACTGGGCCAATAGTGCGCTGCCCTATGGGACTCCCAATCACGGCCGGTTGTGATACAGCCGGGATTCGAACCAGGGTGTCTGCAGTGACATCTGTAGCACTCAGATGCAGTGCCTTAGACTGCGCCACTCGGGGTATGACGCTACAAGCTTGGCACACCAGTATTTGGAGAGTTTCTCCCATTCTTCTCTGTAGATCCTCTCAAGCTCTGGCAGGTTGGATGGGGAGCATTGCTGCACAGCTATTTTCAGGTCTCTCCAGAGATGATAGATTGGGTTCAAGTCCGGGCTCTGGCTGGGCCACTCAAAGACGTTCAGAGACTTGTCCCGATGCCACTCCTGCATTGTCCTGTTGGAAGGTGAAGCTTCACCCCAGTCTGAGGTCTTGAGCACTCTGGAGCAGGTTTTCATCAAGGATCTCTCTGTATTTTGCTCTGTTCATCTTTGCCTCGATCTTGACTCGTCTTGGTGGTTCCAAACTTCTTCCATTTAAGGATGAAGGTCACTGTGTTCTTGGGGACCTTCAATGCTGCAGAAATGTTTTGGTACCCTTCCCCAAACCTGTGCCTCGACACAATCCTGTCTTGGAGCTCTACGGACAATTCCTTTGACCTCATGGCTTGGTTTTTGCTCTGACATGCACTGTCAACTGTGGGACCTTATAGACGTGTGTGCCTTTCCAAATCATGTCCAATCAATTTAATTTACCACAGATGGACTCCAATCAAGTTGTAGAAACATCTCAAGGATGATCAGTTGTAACAGGATGCACCTGAGCTCAATTTCGAGTGTCATGGCAATACTGAATACTTACAGTGCCTTGCGAAAGTATTCGGCCCCATTGAACTTTGCGACCTTTTGCCACATTTCAGGCGTGGAAGAAGGTGCTCTGGTCAGATGAAACCAAAATTGAACTTTTTGGCAACAATGCAAAACGTTATGTTTGGCGTAAAAGCAACACAGCTGAACACATCATCCCCACTGTCAAACATGGTGGTGGCAGCATCATGGTTTGGGCCTGCTTTTCTTCAGCAGGGACAGGGAAGATGGTTAAAATTGATGGGAAGATGGATGGAACCAAATACAGGACCATTCTGGAAGAAAACCTGATGGAGTCTGCAAAAGACCTGAGACTGGGACGGGGATTTGTCTTCCAACAAGACAATGATCCAAAACATAAAGCAAAATCTACAATGGAATGGTTCAAAAATAAACATATCCAGGTGTTAGAATGGCCAAGTCAAAGTCCAGACCTGAATCCAATCGAGAATCTGTGGAAAGAACTGAAAACTGCTGTTCACAAATGCTCTCCATCCATCGAGCTGTTTTGCAAGGAGGAATGGGAAAAAATGTCAGTCTCTCGATGTGCAAAACTGATAGAGACATACCCCAAGCGACTTACAGCTGTAATCGCAGCAAAAGGTGGCGCTACAAAGTATTAACTTAAGGGGGCTGAATAATTTTGCACGCCCAATTTTTCAGTTTTTGATCTGTTAAAAAGTTTGAAATATCCAATAAATGTCGTTCCACTTCATGATTGTGTCCCACTTGTTGTTGATTTTTCACAAAAAAATACAGTTTTATATCTTTATGTTTGAAGCCTGAAATGTGGCAAAAGGTCGCAAAGTTCAAGGGGGCCGAATACTTTCGCAAGGCACTGTATGTAAATAAGATAATTCTGTTTTTTGGTTTTAATACATTTGCAAAAATTTTTTTTTAAAACTGTTTTTCGCTTTGTTATTATGGGGTATTGTGTGATTGCTGAGGAAATTGTTTTATTTCATAAATTTTAGAATAAGTCTGTAACGTAACAAAATGTGGATCAAGTCAATGGGTCTGAATACTTTCCCGAAAGGCACTGTATAGTGGAATAAGTCTCTCTGGTCAAAAGTAGTGCACGGCTTATAAGGTACCATTTGGGATACGCCATTGGCCTTAAAGAGGAGCAGGGCTACTGTAAGGTTATTGTGTACCAGTGGGAGAGAGACTCTGGGAGTGAAGCAGTGCCACTGCGTTGAGATTAGGTAGACTAATCCAATCTAAAAGAGAGGAAGAGTGAAGGATAATGGAGAACGTGGTATTAACACTGCTGAATGAAGAGGATCCTCATGGGCTTTGTCTTAAAGGTCCAATGCAGCTGTTTTTTGTTTGTATCTCGATATCAAATCATTTCTGGGTAACAATTAAGTTGCTTACAGTAATTGTTTCCATTAAAACGGTCAAAAAGAAGCAAAAAAAAAAGAGAATTTACCTCGGACTGTCTGGGAGTGGTCTGAGTGGGGAGGGGAAAACTGAAAACTAGCTGTTATTGGCAGAGAGGTTTGGAACTCTCTTTCTTATTGGTCTATTAACTAATTTACCGTCTGGTGATGTCACCAGGCAGGCCAAAACTCCACCTCACCAAAACAGGCTGACATTTCAGACGGTCTTTTCAAACAGCTCTTACACTAAAAGAGCAACATCATAATTTTCACAATTCCACAGTATTATTCCAACTTCATAGTGTGGAAAAAGTAAATAAAACACAGGAAAATCGCATTTTCAACTGCACTGGGCCTTTTAAATGTCTCCCGTGTGGTCAAAAGTAGTGCACTATGTCGAGAATTGGGTGCCAAATCGGACGCATGTAAGTCACTCTGGATAAGAATGTCTGCTAAGTGACAAAACTGTAAATGTAAAAATGCTTCCTGGTATTCTACTAGGCACTGGGGGCTTACTGCTGCTGTACAAGCATTTGCCTTCCGTGTGTTTGTTACTGCGAGAGAACATGCATGTCACCATGTTGGCCAGTGGAAGCCAGTCCAAACTGATTACTGGAGCCTTTATTGTGCTGGCTAATGGCTGTCTCTGCCTGCTTTCTTCACTCTGTGTGTCCCAAATGGCACCCTACATAGTGCACTACTTTTGACCAGAGCCCTATGGGCCCCAGTGCACTATGTAGAGAATAGGTGCCATTTGGGATTCAAACTATCATCTTAAATCATATGAAGCTGTAAGAATGACTGGGCTTGATCCTACGCCCTCATATCTAATGGTTCATTATGTATTTGAAATTGCATCAAACTTTATCCGGTATATCAGTTGGATTAGTTTTCCTTATCTGCTTTTCCCTCAAATCAAACACTTTCCCTGCCTGTCCTTTAAGCCTGTGAGTCTGTGATGATAACTAGCTACCGTCCATGTCGGCTATTTCGTGATGGCCAGCAGAATCTGTTAAAGTAATTCATTCTGTGTTTGGATATTTTTGTAGCTGTGTTGAATGTCAGTGTGCTTTGTCTCTCACTGCGTCCCTGTAGGGAGTTTTGTTTCAGCAGTAATGTGATGGACCAGTGAGATGAGGGACGGGTTGAAAGAGCAAAGCTTCCACCTGCATGTTAATGTTTCTCGTTTCGTTTTTGTTTATCGCCTCAGCGCCTTCACCCCTTTCTTCTCCCCCCAGTTGTCTAGTCGTTGTAGCTACTTGTTGTTAGGGAAGAAAACGCAAGCCTGAATTGAAAGGGAAAACTCAACTGACGCCTTTGCAGCTAACATGATTATGTTACCACTCAGTTATTGTGTCTTAGCCTATATGTTGTGCTCTGGCTTTACTTGGGGAAACTGAACTCCGTCAACAGCAGGGGGCTTTGATTTGGGTGGTCAAGTAAAAAAGCCATTCAAATAAAAAATACATTTCACTAGCCGTTCATTACTAGGTTCAATGAGGAACTGCATTTAAAGGTATTGTCAAGGCACTACACTGGGGCTATGTCCCAAATGGCACTCTATTCCCTATATAGTGCACGACTGGTCAAAAGTCGTGCACTAGATGGGGAATAAGGTGCCACTTGGGACGCAATCTAGGACCTGATTGTGTGCGCTGGAGCTAGAGTACTGAGTGACAGAGGCCTGAATTCTCTTACGTATGCCCCAAGACCAGTTAGCTGTCGCCTCCTGTCCTGCCTCCCTCCATGCTATAGATGTGCCGATGGTCTGATTCAATGTGTACTGCAGCCTAATCATTTAGACTGGACGTGACACAGTGAAGGTTGTCTGCCCGGCATGGGTCCCAAATGGCCCCCTGTTCCCTATTATACGATACTACTTTTGGCCACAGCCTTATGGGGGATGTAGTGTCCCATTTAGGACGCAGGTTCTATTTACAGGTTGGAAAGCAATAAGAAACTATATAGGATTATATGGTCAGAGTGGATGCACTGTCTGTCTGTCTCCCTGCCTCAGTTTAGTGTTCACTCCAGGCACTGGATTGTAACAAGATCATAGTGAATGAGACTTTATATAACCATGGCTTGCAGTTGTCTTAAAGGATACATCCACAGTTGTTGTTATGTATGGCAAAGCTACTACTGAATGCAAGCTTGAATAAAAAAGGACCTAGAAATTGTATATTGTTTTAGCTTCATTTTGACACACAATGATCCGTACTGCAAACAATACCTTTATTAGCACCAGGAAGTACTGGACTGTACTATTTATTTGGAAAGGGGGTGTTCTGCTGGGCTCCCTGGCACTAAATTGTATACATTTTTTCAGGATTAATGTTTTCTTATGTTGCGATTGGCTGTAAACTGTATAAATGTGGTCCTGCCCTGAAGCCAGACCAACTCTGTTTTCTGTGGACCTACTGTATAGTATGTGTGTTTGGGGAGGTGCGACAGGGGGAGCGGGGGTCTACTTTCCCCTCCCTTACCGTCCTGCGTCATTGGCAGCAGATGAAGTGTAGAGGTCTAAGTCTAACAGGCTCACTAGAAGAACACCATACGGATATAGAACCTAAACTGTTTCCAAGCTTCAGATATGTTTTCATCGTCAGGATCAAAACACACCACACCAACTCGCTCAAGGAGTTTTAACTTTCAAAGAGCTCTCCCTCTCTCCAGTTAATCCTCATTTAGCTGATGTGCTTCTGAGCTGGGATCTGTAATTAACAGTCCGTCAGCCCCCCAGTTCACAACACTAGCTGCTGTAGGATGAATTACCACAGCAGCACCACTGAGTTGACAACACTGTTGGGATAGGGTGCCATTTGTGACACACAGTCATTTATGGAAATGGGAATATTTGAGGACGTATTTGCAGACATTGCACAGTGTGATGTTTGTAGGATTTTAGGCCTAAGTCCCTTTGAGGCGCCACTCTGTTTTTCCTATAGTGATTTACCATTGTTTATCTGACTATGCCTTGTTACAGTTCATCAATGTTTACTCATGACTTTGAGTAAATTGAACTAACTCTTCCCACTGATCTCCCTGACTGTTTGGTTATTAGTGTTTTTTTTTTTCTTGCCGAGAGATTAGTCTGGCTGCTGGGTTTTTTCCACTCAGCCAGGCAGCAGTCTTCGCTAAAGCAAACAAACAGTACATATTTAGACACAGTGGCTGTGTCCAAAATGGCACTCGATTCCCTACATAGTGCACTACTTTCATCCATGGCCCATTGGGCTCTGGTCAAAAGTAGTTCACTATATAGGGAATAGTAGGGAGCCATTTGCGACACCGCCTTAAACAAAGTGTATAGGTTTATGGCTATTCATGGTTCTCCCAGGGAGGAATGATTATTTACCCTGTAGCAGAGTGGATGTCTGCCCTCCTACTTTGAAGTGAAAGATACACAAGTTAGGTTCCTTATTTTAAACAACTCTCTCTCCCCCGGCCGATAGCCAAGAGCACCTTTTGTCGTTTCAACAAACACAACAGGCTTGCTGCGCTTAAATGTGTTTAACCTAGCTTCAACCCAATTTCATTGTCAACCTCCCTAGACGCTGAGTTATGTGGAAAAGGGCAACATGCTTACAACAAGCTGACAAGACTGGGTGGGAAACAATTCTAAAGCACGATGGGAGCCTATTTATCGTCCACGCTCGTGTTGAGTCCTGCATTTTCAGCCAAACACTCTGACGCTTTGTCATTGACAGTGTTAGCACAAACATGTTTATCAGCAACTGGCTCCTCTTTAGAATTGAGGCCAGACAAGATGGACATTGCTACTCTGGTCTTAAGGGGGATTCCACTGTGTTGTTGTATTGGTTAGCAGGAAGTGGAGTAACAATGATCAAATCCGCTGCTAAACCAACAAAAGACAAGCCAGGTTTTCTGACGTAGTCTGCCAACAGTCCGGGCACTACTGCGCACAGGAGATTGGTGGCACCTTAATTGGGGAGGACGGGCTCGTGGAAATGGCTGGAGCAGAAAGAGTGGAACGGTATCAAATACACCAAACACATGGTTTCCATGTGTTTCATGCCATTCTATTCACTTCGTTCCAGCCATTATTATGAGCCGTCCTCCCCTCAGCAGCCTCCTCTGCTACTGGGTATGGAAAACATGGAGCTCCTTCTGTGTAAACCCCTGCATTTTAGTGTTGCCCTTGAAGTGCTATATCAAAAGTAGGGAATAGGATGCCATTTGGGATGCATCCAAGCATCTGCACAATGGAGAAGGTTGTTCCTGGTTGTTCTTCTATCTAGCAGCCAGGCTCATGGTTACATGAATCACCACTGCAGACCACAGCGCTCACGAGAACTTAATTAAGAAATCATGTCAGCTCTGAAAGTCTCTGTAACAAATGCAGAAGTCCTTAACTTGGTCCACATGAGTCAAACTCCAGAGAGAGAGAGAGAACAAAAGAGAGAGAGAGAGAGAGAGAGAGAGAGAGAGAACAAAAGAGAGAGAGAGCGAACAAAAAAGAGAGAGAGAGCGAACAAAAAAGAGAGAGAGAGCGAACAAAAGAGAGAGCGAGAGAGAGAACGAGAGAGAGAGAGAGAGCGAACAAAAGAGAGAGAGAGTGAACAAAAGAGAGAGAGAGAGAGAACAAAAGAGAGAGAGCAAACAAAAAAGAGAGAGAGCGAACAAAAAAGAGAGAGAGAGCGAACAAAAGAGAGAGCGAGAGAGAGAACGAGAGAGAGAGAGAGAGCGAACAAAAGAGAGAGAGAGAGAGAGAGAACAAAAGAGAGAGAGAGAGAGAGAACAAAAGAGAGAGAGCAAACAAAAAAGAGAGAGAGAGAGCGAACAAAAGAGAGAGAGAGAGCGAACAAAAGAGAGAGAGAGCGCGAACAAAAGAGAGAGAGAGCGCGAACAAAAGAGAGAGAGAGAGCGAACAAAAGAGAGAGAGAGAGCGAACAAAAGAGAGAGAGAGCGCGAACAAAAGAGAGAGAGCGCGAACAAAAGAGAGAGAGCGCGAACAAAAGAGAGAGAGCGCGAACAAAAGAGAGAGAGCGCGAACAAAAGAGAGAGAGCGCGAACAAAAGAGAGCGAGCGCGAACAAAAGAGAGCGAGAGCGAACAAAAGAGAGAGAGAGCGAACAAAAGAGAGAGAGAGAGCGAACAAAAGCGAGAGAGAGAGAGCGAACAAAAGCGAGAGAGAGAGCGAACAAAAGAGAGAGAGAGAGCGAACAAAAGAGAGAGAGAGAGCGAACAAAAGAGAGAGAGAGAGCGAACAAAAGAGAGAGAGAGCGAACAAAAGAGAGAGAGAGCGAACAAAAGAGAGAGAGAGAGCAAACAAAAGAGAGAGAGAGAGCGAACAAAAGAGAGAGAGAGAGAGAGAGAACAAGAGAGAGAGAAGGATGTCAGATCAGCATTTTTGAAGAAGCTGACCAGAGCAACACATATCAAACAGTAAACTTATATAATAATGGAACTGTATTGATACAAGGCAATGATTCAAGCCTCCAGGCTTTTGAGAATAGGTTTGCTACCCTAAAAGAAGACGCTGACATCATCTCAGAAAATGAGGAAAAAGTCAAGGAGGGAGATGGAGAAAAGCAGACCACAATGGTCTCTGTGACCCAGCAGGAAGCCCTCAACGTCCCTTTACCTACCTCACCTGCAGCAGACAGAGTCAAGGACATGACAATTTCAATAAGAACACCTGCTATGCAACGTTTCCACAACACCCTCTCTCTAGTCGAAGCAGAGGTCATAGAACTCAGAGAGAACAAGCTTCAAGAGGAGGACA